>NC_140639.1:36447028-37067528 GCF_057382275.1 Copadichromis virginalis | reverse complement strand
GTGACTGCTAACAGAAGGATGAATAGCAAGGACAGAAACCTGTTTTGCAGAATTTTGATCAAACAATATAGCCATTCCAAGCCACTTCTTAAAGCAAGGGTTGCCTGAAGTTTTTTTGTTCTTTGCCAAATAATCATGTGTAGACACAAAAGAACACTCAAAGAAAACTTAGAAAACGTCCAGAAAGCCTGCAGAACTACTCTTTAGTCTGGCTCCATGGAAGCTAAATATCCAGTCTTGTCCAGTCTTGTGCAAGACTTTTGCACATTATTGTAAATGTGTGCATCAAAAACAACCACACATTCTTTGCAGACAGATTGAGTCATAAATGCTGAAATGATTTTAACTGAGTCACTCACTGTTCAAAGAGGTGCCGCCCCACCTCTGCATCCACAGCACTGAGTGGGTCATCCAGAATATAGATGTCTGCATCCTGATACACAGCCCTGAAATCAAAAGCATGAATCCCTTTTTTACAGTAGCTGCAGCATCAGGCTTCATAGCAACAATGAGATGTCTTTTTACCGTCATCTAAAAGTGAGAAGGTCTTCTGTTGTTTTTTGATTATCATTACTTTTGGCTCACGGAGTGCTTTAATTCAAGACGACTAAAAGAACGCGATCCATTCGTGCATGCATTTACTGTGTCAATACCATCTTAGGTGTTGCCAGGAAACAGTCTGCTGCACCTTCCTTTAAAACCTGTCCATTCCTGTTCCTTTAAAGTTTTTCTGCCTAAAGGGAAATCTATGCTGACATTTCATGTGTATCATTTACTGCTACTAGCAAAACAAAAACTAATGTGCAACCTAACAGCAGTCATGAATATCTGGGTGAACACAATAAAGCAGTCTGGTTCTCTGTCAAACTACCTGGCCAGGTTGACACGCGCTTTCTGTCCTCCGCTGAGTGTAGCTCCTCTGTCCCCAATCAGTGTCTGGTCTCCATCTGGGAGTAGCTCCAGATCCTGGATGTATGGGCAGCAGAGTTTTATTACTGCACTATACAGTACCATGGGAAGAAGAGCATGTATTATTGCAGGGGTGTCCAACTCCAGGCCTCGAGGGCCGGTGTCCTGCAGGTTTTAGATGTTTACTTGATCCAACACAGCTAATTTCAATGACTAAATTACCTCCTCAACATGTCTTGAAGTTATCCAGAGGCCTGGTAATGAACTAGTTGTTCGATTCAGGTGTGTAGACCCAGGGTGATATCTAAAACCTGCAGGACACCGGCCCTTGAGGCCTGGAGTTTCATAATAAGACAGCCCTGTCTTATTATGGCTTTGTTGTTGCTGCAGAGTACAACAATTACCAGCACAAAGGCACAACTGCAATTTGAAAAACAAAAAAACCCTTAATATTATTATTAATATTCCTTTTGATATTCAATAATATGCTGACTCCATGATAAAAATGCCACCCAACCTTTGTGCAAAGATGAATGACACAGCGACACTAGCCCCGTTTGTTTTATACAAATGTACAAGTGTGTGTATAAATGAGAAGAAAACAAAGCAAACAGTTTAAACAGTAACCCCGCTAATGTAAAATACCTAACCTTTCACAATGACTAAGTCAGAACATTGAGTGACTGAGCATCTTGATGACAAAGCTATTCATGAGACTATCAAATCATTTCTAGCCCTTTACAAGTCACAGATTAGATAAGATGCTCTTGTCAGAGCAGAATTTGTTTTTGTTTTACTTTGTTTATTGCGCACAGTACCATGACTCACAAGTAACTCATCTACTGAGCACAGCATGTGAAACCTCTGCTGCAGGCAGATTAACAAGGGCTCACTGCAGTGCAGCCGTTATATCAATCATTTGCAAAAGTGCAGACATGCAAATCTTGTTGGAAAACTACATAAAAGTAAGCAATAAGTGATCATAAAAACAAAGATGAGAAATGCTGAGACGAATACAACAGGACGAAAGTTGGACTCTCAATCCTCTCTGCACTCAGACCTCTGCAGTCGAGTCACTCGGTACCATTCACTTACAATTAGCATATAGTAAGAAAAAGTAGTGCTGCCATCTATGGCTCATTATTTTCAGTAGCTTTATGAACAGAACCAAGTCAGCTTGTTTCTAGACTGTCTACAGTCTACACACTCACTCATCCAAAAATCTATGTTGCCATCTTTCTCAGCAGATTGGTGACCTTGGGTTTGGTGATACACTGACACCATATTTTATCTGGATAATGAGAAGATCCTGGATGGAAGGAAAATACTCTAGGATTACTAGGAACAAGAAGTCCCAGCTCACTTAACAGTAGGCAAATTTTCTGACTGACTGCAGAGAGACGACAACATTCTGCCATCAGAGTGCTATTGCCAAACTGACTCCAATCAAGCCCAGTTTAACTGTGAGGATATAGCCTGCACTCAAAACTTTGAACTATGTGTTAGCATGTGCGTCACTCTGTCCGTAAACACTACCAAAAATATTACCTCTGCCAAGGAAGTTGTTATAACACAGCAGATCGAGTGAATTTATGTGATCAACCTGCAGCTAAATCTTGCTTTTCAACCCCAGTAAACCCTGAAACCATATTGTTATACAGCCAAAAGCAGCCTGTTAAGACTCACATAAAGGTGACAGCAGCTGGTTTCTTTTAAGGAACATTAAGAAAAACGCTGCTGCTGACACAGGAAGTCATCTGTCTAATAAAGCTTAGAAAACTTTTCCTGTCTCATTATTCTGCAGTATCACAGAGTCAAACAAACACAGGTCCCATCTCATTTATTGAGACCTTCGTGATCAACAGACTGGGTGAAGTTTCACTAATCCTGAAACACAAATCCTCCCTTTCCAACAAACATGACACCAAAGTATTTTCATACCCCTGACCAGTGTTGGTCAAGTTACTTGAAAAAAGTAATCAGTAACTAATTACTGATTACTTCCCCAAAAAGGTAATCCCGTTACTTTACCGATTACTTATTTTCAAAAGTAATTAATTACTTAGGTACTTAGTTAATTTTTAAAAACACGATTTTCAACCTGAAAAAAACCTGATAAAGCGATAGATCTTTCAGCCCAATTCTACTTTTTCTGCATAATCCATCATACAAAATGTAATCAAATGGAAAAGTATCTTTTTTAAACTTGTTTTATTAGTTTTAATCTTTTAACTTTATGCATCAAGCAAAAATTTAATTATATGCAACATTCTCTGACTGGAAGAAATTTGTTTAATATTTAAACAACGGTAATCTAATTACCGGTTTTGCAATAGTAATCCGTTACATTACTCGTTACTTGAAAAAGGTAATCTGATTACAGTAACATGTTACTGCCCATCTCTGCTCCTGACAATGAAGAGGGAACGTACTAGCAGCACCACACAGGAACAGAGTCGGTGCAAGAGAAAGGGCGTGACACACGCTGGCACAGGTGATGCATACCAACGCTGCTTTTGACAAAGTAAAGTCATCAAATGTGTTTTCACATTGAATTAGTATTAGACTCCTCAAACAGAGGAAAGTGTAGTTGCTTCGGGACCTGATTTCACTGAAAAAAAACAAAACAACAAAACAAGATCTAGTGCAACTTTGGAGTTATTCATCACCCTTTTCTCTGTTTCTAAAGGCTCAATCATGCACATAACAATGATTGAGTACTTTGTGAACTGCAAATGCAAATCTCTCACCCTCTTTAGAGCACAGGCTCTGATGACTCTCTCATACTTCTGGGGGTTCAGCTCTTTTCCAAAAAGGATGTTGCTGCGAATTGTTCCAGGGAAGACCCATGGCTGCTGGGCTGCGTAGGTCAACTGTCCTTTGACTCTCAGCACCCCTTTTTCAGCTGGAAGTTCGCCCAGGATGGAGCTCAGCAGGGATGACTGATAGTGATGGTAGAAGGTAAAGCACAGATGCGGTAAATGGACTGGTTTTTATATAGCGTTTTTCTACTTTGAGTACTCAAAGTGCTTTATATAACAGCACGTATGGCATGAGTAAGACAAAGAAAATAGATTACACAGCAACACGAGTAGATGTCTTACCTTTCCAGCTCCCACCGGTCCAATTACAGCCAACAGCTGATTCGAGCTGAGTGTGAGTGAGATGCTCTGGAGAGATACAGCATCCAAACTCTGCAAAGAGAATAAAAATCTTACATCAGAAAAAACATTTTAAAAGTCTGCTGTTTAGAGTTACTATGAACAAAACAAAGTGTAGCCAAAGGGCAAGTGTGCACTCAGTTAAATTGAGGTCTTCTGATTGGTTAGAGCAGCAAGTGACATGTATCCAACCTTGTCCCAGTAGCAAGTCAGATCCTGAATCTCCACAGCAGCATCCTTCTCATCCTGCGGCAGAGCAACTGTGTTTTTCCTGATCTCATCCAGTGTCAAGAACTCCTTTACCACAGAAAGAGAGAAGTGCAATAGTGATGAGATCTAACACAGCCATGACAGTCAAATCGCTCCCATGATCATTTCCCAATGCAGTGTTACACAACAGCACCAAGGTGCCACATGTTTAAAGAGTAGCCTTTTACTACAGTGATCTGGTAAATTATTTGTAATATTATACAACTGACAGTGATGCCAATGAAAATTCCATTTAAATCTGAACTCGAGTTTAGGGGCAGAAAATTTAAAATGAGGAAGAACTTTGTTTTACACAGATGAACCATTGAGATGATGCTGTGTGAGAACAGCAGTCCCGGACTGAACATTAAAGGAGTAATGTAATGAGCAAATACTAAAGCCTTTATCTGCTTTTATGAGTCTGTTCATTGAAAGCAGAACCAGACTTTCAGAAGCACTGCTACATTCTGCTGGCTTTAACTGTTCAAAAGCTGCATGGCGAGAGACAATGACTTTAAACACACGAGCACGTTCAGTGAGAGACTGAGATTACCAAAAAGCACCACTGAATGACACAGGAAATCATTCCTGCCTGTGGCCATCTCCCTGTACACCTCATCCACTTAACACACTGTTTACTGCAACAGCTACACCCTTCTTGCACATGCTCTTTTTCAGCTATTTATTAATAAGTGACTTTTATGTATATATATGCCTGTATATATTGTGCTATTCTTAGTTAGTGTATTGTCTGTCTTTGTTAATGTTTGTTTATAATGGAGCACTGTAACAAAAAATAATTTCCCCTAGGGATCAATAAAGTATTCTGATTCTAAACCTGCACTGAAACTGTACTGGGCACGTCTCCAACAAGTCAACAGACCTTACTGTTACAAGTAGGGCTGGGCAATATGACCCAAAATTCATATCTCGATATTTTTTAGATATAAGATATATATCTCGATATTTTTTTTAAAGTTTTAAGTTTTAAGTTAAGAACAAAAAGAGAGTTCTAGTCACACTGTGTCCCAGATGTCACACAGGCACTTTTATTTACATACAGCGTAGATGTACATGAAGAAATTACTCAAAAATAAATTATCAGCATTTATTAAATAATCATGGTCCATAAATAAAAGAAAACAATGTTGTTTTTGTGCATAACAAAAAGCTCACAATTGTGCAGTCAAAATGTAAACTAATAGACGCTGAGCATAATAACAAAGACAGATTTCACAGCTGCACCACGTCTCTGAACAGGTGCCATTTGTGGTCCTTATACACACACGGTACGTATCACTCCGCGAGGCTCCTCCTCGGTAGCCGTAATCCTCCGACAATCCATCAAGCGGTGCAGCTCCGTAGCTTAGCAAAGTCATATGAAAACATTTGACAGATTAGCTCGTTAGCGCGGTTAGCTCGCTAACACGTTGACACCGTCCAGCCCCACACACGGGGCGATCCGCGGTAACTCGCTAACGGAGATTTTCCGCTTTCATCTTGTCATTGCCTGCAGGTGAAGCTATGGGGGAGGGGGAGTTGTGTTCAGTGAAGGAGAGGCGAGGCCGAGTAACGTTGCGTAGAGACAAAAGTGGACGAAAGAGAGGCAAACCTGCGGCTCCACAAGTATAATTATAACATAACATAGACTATATCGATATAAACGATATTGTCACATCTTATATCTCGTATGAAAATATATCGATATTTTTTTAAAAACTCGATATATCGCCCAGCCCTAGTTACAAGGTCTGCTGACTCGACTGATTTTTAGTGAGGTCTTTCAGTGAAGTCGGAAAATAGCACCAATGCAGTGTACCTGAATCCTGCGGACGCTGACACGGCTCTCAAACAGCTTTTCAATAGCACTAGGGAAGAAGAGCGTCACCGTAAGTCGCACCGCACTGTAGAGAGACACCGTCACGAATACACGGCTGGCTGAGATGGTATTTCCCAGGAGGACATAGATGGCGAATGTGACAAAGAGAATGAGCTTGCTGGCGCAGAAAAATGAAGCCATGTTGAGACCTCGCAGGTAGGAGCTCTTCATGATCTTGGAGATCTCCTTTCTAGACACAGAACACCAACAATGAAATGTGACCAATGTTACTTATTCCTTAGCCCTTCACAAAAAAAAAAAAACATACATTACTTTCTAACATTCAAATGTTAGCGATAAAACAGAAAAATGCATCTATATGCAGTGTTGTCATAGATAATAAACACCCAGACTCCAAACTGTTGTCCAGCCTAGAAGTAATGAACTAGTTTTTCAGCGTCACTCTAAGACAGGATGCGTCTAATTTTAGAGATGTTTGATTGATTGATTGATAATTTGTTTCAACATGTGAACAATATACAGGTACATTTAGAAAAGAAAATAAGAGATTTGTGCAACATTTTTTAAATGTTGCACAAATGAAAGAAAGTAGTCCTACATATTTGTTTAATATGCGAGTTGAAGGACATATCCTGGTCAAAAGTGACTCCAAGGTTCCTCACAGTGTTACTGGAGGCCAAGGTAATGCCATCCAGAGTAAAAGAATGATGTTCACGCTCCTTCTCTTACTGAGGAATGCAGATTAGCAATAAAGCAGCAATAATCAGCACCAGTACCAGCTATCAGTATTGTATCCAAACTGGAAAAAGCTGGACTGGTTTCTCCCCTGTTACCGTACACTACAACATTCTCTCAGAAAACTGCCTCTTTTTCCTTTATTTACATTCTTACTCCCGCCCCAGACACATGTGTCTAATTAAGCCAGTGGTTTGGTAAGATAAGCATTTTCTTCTTGGTTCATTTTCAAAGTCAGAGCTTTGAGTAACACCCTTCATCAACTATCACAGTTGATGAAGGTCAGGATGTGCTCCAAAACCAGATCTGCACATTTTAAAATTAATTGCATAATGTTCTGGAAAAAAGAGCAAAGTTAAGTTTGCATTTCTTGAGACTCAGAATTAATAATAATAATCATCATCATCATCTTTTTACCTTCTGACCTCAGAGACCAGAGCAGCGAAGGGCTTCTCCCAAGCGTACATCTTAATGATCCTCATTCCAGACACCACTTCATTCATTGTGCGGATTCTGCTGTCCGTCAGAGTAGCAGTCTTACTTCTGTAAACAAAATAGAAAACTCACGATTGAACAAACCTATCCAAACATCTAACATGCAACATCAATGTTCATCAGTTCCATCAGGATTATTCCTTAAAATGTTTTTCGTCACCAAGTCTGTAAAAGACCTTTTTCTTTTGGGGGGAATTTAGCCAAAAATACTGAAATAAAATCAGACCAATCATAGGAGTTTTAGACTAAAACAATAGTTCCTTGCTACAGTTCCACAAAGATACACATTTCTGTTATGCTAAATCAGAGTTCAGCTCAGTTTCAGGGATCTAAGACTGAATGAGCATTTGTGGGTTTACCTGAATTTGGAGAAAAGTCTTCCGAACATGCTTTGGACAGGCATCAGAATCAAGAGGACCCCTATGCCTCCCAAGCATGAAGGACCGATCTCGTTCCACAGCAGCCCAACGACTGCAGCTGCCTGGAGCGGTCCCACCCACAGGAAGTGCAGAAAGATCGTCACCTATTCAGAGCAAAATATCTGGAATAAGTTGCAATATTACTTTAACAGCAATACATCTTTTAAGGAAGCATGGGAATTCCGCCATTTAGGAATGGCTACTTTCAAAAGACTTTATGAAGATCAGTGAAAGCATGACATGGTGTAATTAACATCCAGCTGCCAAGGAACAAAATACCCCCAAGAAGCTGGCATTTTCACAGCAGTCTCTGCCCACACTGATTAAAAGGAAACTCAACATTCCAATGAGGGAAACTGGATTTGGTACCAAGAGTGTAATTAAGCCTGAACCTCACGCTAGGAGAGATTTGCCAGAGTTTGTCTGAGTGAGTAGAATCAGAACAGTCTGATGTGACACACATAAAAAAGATGAATTAGTGGGTGTGTATGTTTGAGTCTTTATGCATGCATTTAACCCTGAGTGGATTAAAGAAAATCCAAAATAAATTCAATACAACTGCATCTTTAAAATTAGTAGTTGCATAGCAGTAAAGTTGCATTCTGCTTACATGTCTCTGTAGTTAAATGAAGCTTAAGTGTTAGAAGGTGCCACTGGAAATGAGGTTTAGCTATAGTTAAAATATTGTTGCATCCAAGGGTTAAAGCAAATATTATTACTTAGCAACTACTCTCAAGTCTTTGCTTTTTATTTGCTAAAAAATGTAAATTTCACATACTTCATCAAACTTGTTGACATCATTGGAGAGCAGGTTGACGATCTGGCCTGTGGTGGTCTTCCCCATGGCTGAACTGCTCAGATGCAGAGCCTTAAACAAAGATTATCCGTGAAGCAACATTCCTCCACCTCAAACACACATCTATCCACAGAGTTCTTAAAGTATTACATGACAGAACTTGGCAAGGTGATACAAGCACAAGAATGCAGGTACGGCCTTTAGCAGTCCTCGCATGAAATCTAAATAGAGTTCAGTAACAACTAGAAAAGAAAGGGTTTTTCCTTTATCAAGGTCATGGACTCCTGCTCACCTTCTTATAAATCATGTGACACATGGCCACTCTGATTTTCATGCCTATCCTCTGCACATAGTAAAAGTAGAGGTGATGCATCAATGCCAGGCCAATGGTGCAGAGAGACAATCCAGCTGCATAGCCCAAGGTCTCATGAAAAGCTCTTGTGTTATTTGGGTCATAACTCTCAAAGTATTCAATAATCTTCCCCAATAAGATTGGCTGGACGACTTTAATGATCTCCTGAAATGAAGAACAGATGAAGAACAGTGACTGTCAATACACAGTAAACACAGCATTGATTAATGATTCTGATCAACATCTCCACTGCTTTAAGTTTAGTTCTTTTCATTTTTAATTGTAATGAACACACCACTGACCTCAATTAGTGTAAAGATCCCCAGGACTGCATATGCTTTCCAGTAACACTTAACAATGACACCGGTGAGTCGAGGCTTCCGCAGCTCTTTGGTAGCCCTCTGGACCTCATGATCCCAGATTCTGTCATGGAAACATCATATTCATGTTGTTTTCCACTTTTGTCTTATAAATCCTGGAGCAATTAAAGATGACATAATGAGGTCTCCCTGTCACTTGACTGTACTGCTGTGGTAAGATACAAAACAGGTTAATAATTAAGCCATTTCTACGAGTTTGCTGTGGATGTTTTATAGAGTTTGGTTTTACATCCATCCATCAAATTCGGCACTATGGCTAAAAGTCAGAGTGAACAGGTTGACAGTCTGTTGCAGGGCTTAGAGACACGACTGTTCACGCTCACATTCACAAACACAGTAACCAGTAACAACTGTGAGTGTTAGGATGCCTGGGTCGTTGACCCAGGGTTTTTGAGTTTATTATATTGTTTATAATTTCTAGTCTTTGGGTTTTTGTTAGAGTCATGTCTTATGGTTTGTCTCTGTGTAATCCTTAGTTGCTGTCTCCCCTGTCCACTATATCCCCGTGTCCAGTCAGTGTCTGTGTCTGCCCTGGTCCCACGCCTCTGTTCCCTCTGTTGCAGTGCCTGCATGTGAGTCTGTGTCTTTGTTCAGTCTGTGTTATGTGTTTCCTGTTTTACTTTGAAGGTCTCCGTCTTATCTCAGTGTGTTCAGTTTACGCTTCCTTGTCTTGTCAGTTCTGATTTGCCCCAGCCGTGTTTCCCTCCTGTTGTCCATTCCCTGATTGCTCCCTCTATGTATTTAAGCCCTGTGTTTCAGTTTGTCATTGTTGTGATCTACCTTTATCTTGCTGTGTGTTTTGTCTGCGTAGGTGTATTTTGTATTCTTAGTGTTTGTTACCCTTTTGAGTTCAGCATTAAAGCTGTTTTGAGTTACTTTCTGTCTCCAGAGTCTGCACTTTGGGTCCTTCTCCTGCCTGCACACAGCCGTCACATAACAGTGAGAGGAAGCCACAGGGGAGAGCCTGCAAACTATACAGAAAGGGTGCAACTGGCCTGTGGATTCAAACACAGGACACTCTTGCTGTGAGACAACAGTGCTAACCATTGTGCCGTGTAAACTTGGACTAACATGTGGTGGAAAAATAAACTGAACACTGAGACTGTCAAACTGTCTTGAGATTTACTGAACAAACTTTTGCAAAAGGAACCCCACAGCATGAACAGAATCAACACCAGCATTGATGCTGAATAAACAAAATCTCACCTCCTTTATACTCTGTGCAGCTCCAGAGCCGCGTTTTCCCCACTATCATGTACACACCTACTTGATAATAAAGAGTGTGTCTAGCAGTTTTGTGCCTGCTTCATCTTTGTGGACAATCAGCACTACAGTACTACATAAGGGTTAAATAATTTTTCTATTAGACATTAATTCTAAGTATCACAAAGCAAATACAAGAAACAACTATTTCAACTTTGATTCCAACAAGGCTGATGTTTCAGACACTGATTAAGGCTGGTCCAACCTCACCCATAGCAAACACCAATCCAACATCTAAATCTTTGACACACAATTTATTGTGTGGCCCCGTTGTTTCTCCCCTCTCTGAATAACACAGCCAACACAACATCATTTTCCTGTTCGTCTGTTTTTGTTTTGTTTTTGTTTTGTTTTTTCTCTTTATGCTTGATTACAGGCTGCTTTGTCGGCCCGGAAAGCCGAGGCTGACCTGGACTCCTGCTCTCCCCTCTACCATCTTTGCTCACTCCTCTACCATCTTTGATGTGACCCTGACCAAATGCTACAGCAGCTGGATCCACAACAACAACCTGAAAATGTCAACACTGCTGCAGGAAAACGATCTCATGCAGCAGAGACGGAGAGCGTCAAATCCAAGGCCCGTTTCACTACACGGGGGAGATTTCCAGACAGCTTCAGCTGACAGAGCTGTGACGAGACGCCCATTAAGCCCGGTTGAGAAGTGAGGCCGAGCAAAAGAATGCTGACCTTAACAACTCTGCATTAAAACTGTGCAGGACAGTGACGGACCAACATGGATGATCGGGCAGCAAAAAGGGCATGCCAGAGACAGGAGGAGTAACTGAGGTCAGGAGGCACCTCAGAATGGACAAAGGCACCAGGAGAAAATAAGCTGAAGGCACAGGTGTCGGGGCCCGGCCAGGAGCTGACCTCTGAGAAGAGCCGAACAGCAGAGCTGCAGAAGGCCGTGGAGCAAAGCAAGGAAAACATCAATGGACTTCAATCTGACGTGTACGGAAAAGACTCTGAGGTTTCTGCCCCCAGTAAGAGCTCAAGGCATCAGAGCAGAAACTGAGCATGGCTCAGGAGGAGCTGGCTGATAATCGAACCCATCAGTCAGGCTTGGAGTCCCAGACACAGGACTTGAAATCAGGCCGGAGCTTGCTGGTGCAGGAGGTCGCCAAACCTGACCAGAAGCTCCAACAGCAGGAGCAAGCCCTGAAGGAGCTACAGAAGCAAAAGGGTCAAGTTAAGGAGGAGCGGAACAAGGAGAAGATGCAGGACACTGGAGAAAAGCACTGCCTCAATTGGGGCCAGAACCAGTATGGACCCCAGGGCACGCCTCAGGCCGTGGTTTACCCAGAACACCAGAACAGGAAAGTGATGAACACAAACACACACATCTACATGCACCGACTCAGAATGAAGAGAAACACACATATGAACACATATGCACTCATTGATTGAGTGAGAAATGACACACACACACACACACACACACGCACACAAATCGAAATGCTGATTCAATTCACTGAGAAGTGATCCACACACACACACACACACACACACACACACACACACACACATGCACACGCTTGTGCAATGAAGAGTGATACACACACACGCTGATGCGATGAAGAATGCTTTACTAACAAATGCTTATGCTGACACGCAAAATGCTGCACACAAACATCCAAATACAGAATCTGTTACAACAACAAGAAGCCATTGATTGTTTATTGGTTAAATGCATTTCATGTCACCCAGAGGGCACTTGTGTAGATTTAGGGGACAAGGTCTAAGGCGGTTTGGTTATGAAAACAATGTCTGTGCGTGATGTCTGTTTATGGCTTAAGGCCTCCACTGAATTGTTTACTGTGCTTCACACAGCCTGATAAGGAGCAGTGGTACAGAGTGAAAATGATGAATTAACGGTGTGAGTTATATTTCGGAGCGCCACATTTTTGTGATTGAGATTTAATTGAAGGAGGAACACACTGAAAAAAAAAAAAAGGGGCCAGCCCTTGGATTTACGTAAGCATCTCGCGTGTATTTAACACAATTGCCTCAGGCTTTAAAGATCTGTACAAAATTCTGGTTTCCAGTGTGAGAGAAAAATTCATGCAGTTATTAGAGCTAGGTTAATTGATGATTCTAAATTATCCATGAATGTAAGGGTAAATGGCTGTTTGTTTCTATCTGATAGACTGGTCGGCTGTCCGGGGTGTACCCTGCCTGGTAACGTGTCACTTCAGGGTTATTTCCCGGCCCTGCTGCAACCAGGATAAAGATAGGAGGATGGTAGTTGTTGTAGATCCATTCAATTTTTATGGCAACCAGGATCTAGACTTTGTTGAACCGCATGCAATCTGAAGACAACATGTAGTATTTAAGTGACCAAGTAGTATTTGGATAAAAGTTATTGAATAGTGTTGAAATAAACTGACAGAATTGAAGGATTAAAATATTCCAGGAGCTCAACTTACTCCATCTGAACATGTTTCAATCGTGTTTTATGAACACAAAATGCACAGGTTTACTGAATATGAAAAGGTTGTGTTGATTTAACTCAGTTGTTTAAGTTTCTGCCAAAGCAAAACATTTGTGTGCAACCAGTGTCCACTATTGAATCAAGTAAATCCAACATGTTTTTTTTCCCAGTGCAAAAAGGAGTTACGGTACCTGTATTCCTACGCAATATTGTCCCGGGAGCGAGGAAAACTTTCTGGTGAAGTTTTGGTTGATTTCTGGGTTTTTCTTGACACTAGGTTGATTTTATCAGTGAGGTTTGGATTGTTTTCTTTCTCTAAGAGAGAGAAAAATGGTTTTATGCTTGGACATGTTTGCAATGGGCCCCAGTATTTGTTATTATATGGGTATTTTATTGGTTACGTTTGTTTTTGCTTTTGTTACAGTGCACTGAAATTAGAACATCTGAGAGGTGTGATCCACCGGTGGTGATATTTTGGTATTTTGTGAGTTCCTGATTTAACAAATCAGCTCTTTAATCCAGGCCTGAGAGATTGAACTTTAAAGCGCTATAAAATATTCTTACTGGAAACAGTCGCAAAGTATTTTTCTCCATGATTATAATGGGCTTGGGAGAAATTCACTTATATGGGACACTGATCACATGAGAAGTCCTGAGCCTGAAAGGATTGCAGCGAGTCAATCCAGTCCAAAAACAAGGAACTGTTTTCCTTTAAAATGATGACGTCATCTTGCTGGTGATGGAGGGTCGAATAGGTTGCGCGTGAGACTCCATTATCAGCAACTTCTGGTATGAATGTGTGTGGATGGATGCATGTAACTGGACTGTGATGGACTGACGACTAAAAGTTTTAACTGACTTGATACTGAGACAAAAACGGTGCCGACTTTAGGATTAGTAAATGTCCACAACAATTCACCCAGCCTGTAAAAGAAGGGTGGATATTTTGTCTTGCTTTGTTTTTGTTTTTGCAAGAACAGAAGGATGACAGAGACTAAAGGGGGAGGCTGTAGCTTCACATGAGTGTGAACTGCAGACTTAACCCTTTGGTTGCTAATTTTGAGTTACTGATGTTTGCATTAAGAAAATTGTGTTTTAGTAGCTGTGTTTCGATTAATGTATCACATTATATTGTTGGGAATGTTAAATGCTAAAGTGAAGAAAAGGTTTGATTTCACTCATGACTGAACATGTTATTATTAACCATAGCGGGCCACTGTAAAGAGTCAATTAACTTTTATAGAGGTAAAAAAAAAAAAAAAAAAAAGCCAAAAAACCCTCTATTGAGGTCTATGAATAACAGGGGAATGATAGGCTCGTCACATTCAAAATGGAGATATGTAATAATAAACACTGGTCCCCGTCTTTTAGGTGCTTTCTTGAAATAGTCAGCAATTTAAAAGTAGGATAGAACGGACAGGGGCATGTGCTGAGAGGTGGTGCTGCACAAGAACAAGAGCAAAATAAAGAAAAATTATTGTGTTTAGCTTTGAGAAATTAAAATTAAAATGTATCATTACACTCAGAGGATCAATATGAAATTCAATATATGCTAATTTTGTATGAAGTACATGACTGATAACTGTTCTGTCCTGAGCTTTTGTTTTTACAGCACCCACTTGACCACACCAACAGTTTCTCGTCACCAACAGGGGGTACTTGCAAAGAATAGGGAGGAATATCATCAAAACTGGGAAAGGTAAGCCCCGAAGGGGGTGATAACACCATAACTTTCATTTATGGTCAAATTCTCAAAATTTGACCCCAAACATGAAAAATTCTTCAAACATTTAGAGACAGAGTGGAGTTCTGGATAAATATAATGTGCCAAACCACATGCGGAGGGAGAGTTGGAATCGATAAGATGGTGAACTAACACGCAGTAAAATGTTGATTATGTTGATTATGTTTATTCCAGTGTGCAGAGCAAGGTTATTATCGTTAATGAAATAACGAAAACTAGAAGTGAAAAAAACATTTTCGTTAACGGAAATAAAAAAAAATTAAAAAAAGGAAAACTAACTAAGACTGTAATGAGTGTTCACAAAACTAACTAAAATTAACTGAATTTATAGCAAAAATGTGTTTAGTTTTTATTGATGTGTGCATGTCATACAATAGTCAAGGGAGAAAATGAAGTTTAGTTTCCAGATTTTTGTCTTGCTGTGTCTCATTATGCCAGCAGGTGGCAGTACGTTAGTCGAGTCGTCTGTGTTGCTGCTCCGTCCACGCGCAGAATCATGTCAGGAAAAGTCGGGAGAAAGCGCTAGAGTCCAATTTGGGATTACTTTGAATATGACTGTGTTTTGGATAAAGCAAGTATCTTGTAGTGGAAAGAGACAAATTATTATTTCTAAAGGGAAAAAATCCCACAAACCTTAAAGTGCACTTGAAAAGCTCACACAAGAAGGCTAACCTAGCTTACCTTGAGAAGGTAAGGGAGCACACTCCCCCTCCTCAAAGAGCTCCCCCCACTCAAACCTCATCCCCAGAGAACAGAAGCTAATCCCATGCAAGGCAGCGTGATGCATCCCGAGACAACAGGACTGGGATATCTACATAACTGTGTGAGTCAATTGCCTTCAAAAAGTTTATCAATTCACTTGAACCAAAATTACGAACACGTGGTGCTGCAAGAGTTAATAGTCTCAATACCCGAGGATAAGCAGAAGAGCATGACTGATATGATGAAACTGGGATTTTGTTACACTTAATTATTGCAGACACAACTAAAACTATAACTGAAACTAATCAAAACTAAACTGAAACTAAGGATTTTCAAAAAGATAAAAACTAGACTAAACTAGCAAACAATTGGTAAAAACTAATTAAAACTGATATAAAGTTGAAAATCTGAAGTCAAAACTAAATAAAAATACAAACTAATGAAAATTGCAAAACTATTAAAACCCTGGTGCAGAGATTGGCTAATCTGACCAGGAAATGTTATAAAATGGATTGTCGGAACAGTCAGCGTTAAAGTCACCTTTGACAGTCCAGACTAAGATGGCATTGGACATCTTCAGGGCGGAAAAGGGTTGGTGTGACCAACGTGTGGTTTGGCTTGTTGTATGTATATTTCAAGATGATACAGCTCTGGATGAACCAGTTACCAGGGCATGGAAGGAGGACAGACTCATTAAATGAGGAGAAGGATTTTTCTGGGATTGGAGATCCTCTGGGTGAGTGGTTGACTAAAAGCATGCATAAAATAAAAGCTATCTTTTGTTATTGATTGGTAATAGATTGATAATTGGCCACATTTACAGCTGTATTGGCTTGTTGTGGACGTAGTCTACTTCATGTTTAAGCACTCTAATTAACAGATTGAAAATAGTGACGGCAGCATGGTGGCACGGTGGTTAGCACTGTTGCCGCTCAGCAAGAAGGTCCTGAGTTCAATTCCCCCATCAGGGGGCATGCAGCTTGTGGGGATAGGTTAATTGGATAATCCAAATTGCCATTAGGTGTAAATGTGCGAGTGAATGTGAGTGCGAATGGTTGTCTATGTCTATGTGTTCGCCCTGCGACAGATTGGCGACCTGTCCCCGCCTCTCGCCCTATGACAGCTGGGATAGGCTCCAGCGCCCCCCGCGACCCTGAAAAGGATAAGCGGAAGGGAATGGATGGATGGATGGATGGAAAATAGTGACATTAAAGGAAGAATATGCAGCGCCACCCTGTCAGATGCCAGTGACGGTGGGGCTCAGTGATGAATCAGGTGAGCCGGATTCATGGCTGATTCAAGACAAAGATTCCCCAGCTGTGGTCAGTGAGGGAAAAACAGGGGGAAATAAAATTGAAAGAGGCATTTATAAACATTTATGTGTGAAGTGGGATAAAAAGGGGGTGTTTTACTGTTATTTCAGCATCAGCATTATTATTGCATCAGAATCATATAACAAGCATTGCATTAATCATTTCTTGAAGCTATTGACATTACATTAACATTTGTATTACAGTGATTGTTATAATCTCAGGTTAATCTTCTATTTACAGGTGTCAGCATAATCATATGATCTTTCATTGCAGGTGTAACCATGATCATCTTTATACATACAGTGGGGCAAAAAAGTATTTAGTCAGCCACCGATTGTGCAAGTTCCCCCACTTAAAATGATGACAGAGGTCAGTAATTTGCACCAGAGGTACACTTCAACTGTGAGAGACAGAATGTGAAAAAAAAAAAAAAATCCATGAATCCACATGGTAGGATTTGTAAAGAATTTATTCGTAAATCAGGGTGGAAAATAAGTATTTGGTCAATAACAAAAATACAACTCAATACTTTGTAACATAACCTTTGTTGGCAATAACAGAGGTCAAACGTTTACTATAGGTCTTTACCAGGTTTGCACACACAGTAGCTGGTATTTTGGCCCATTCCTCCATGCAGATCTTCTCGAGAGCAGTGATGTTTTGGGGCTGTCGCCGAGCAACACGGACTTTCAACTCCCGCCACAGATTTTCTATGGGGTTGAGGTCTGGAGACTGGCTAGGCCACTCCAGGACTTTCAAATGCTTCTTACGGAGCCACTCTTTTGTTGCCCGGGCGGTGTGTTTTGGATCATTGTCATGTTGGAAGACCCAGCCTCGTTTCATCTTCAAAGTTCTCACTGATGGAAGGAGGTTTTGGCTCAAAATCTCACGATACATGGCCCCATTCATTCTGTCCCTAACACGGATCAGTCGTCCTGTCCCCTTGGCAGAAAAACAGCCCCATAGCATGATGTTTCCACCCCCATGCTTCACAGTAGGTGTGGTGTTCTTGGGATGCAACTCCGTATTCTTCTTCCTCCAAACACGACGAGTTGAGTTTATACCAAAAAGTTCTACTTTGGTTTCATCTGACCACATGACATTCTCCCAATCCTCTGCTGTATCATCCATGTGCTCTCTGGCAAACTTCAGACGGGCCTGGACATGCACTGGCTTCAGCAGCGGAACACGTCTGGCACTGCGGGATTTGATTCCCTGCCGTTGTAGTGTGTTACTGATGGTGACCTTTGTTACTTTGGTCCCAGCTCTCTGCAGGTCATTCACCAGGTCCTCCCGTGTGGTTCTGGGATCTTTGCTCACCGTTCTCATGATCATTTTGACCCCACGGGATGAGATCTTGCGTGGAGCCCCAGATCGAGGGAGATTATCAATGGTCTTGTATGTCTTCCATTTTCTGATGATTGCTCCCACAGTTGATTTTTTCACACCAAGCTGCTTGCCTATTGTAGATTCACTCTTCCCAGTCTGGTGCAGGTCTACAATACTTTTCCTGGTGTCCTTCGAAAGCTCTTTGGTCTTGGCCATGGCGGAGTTTGGAGTCTGACTGTTTGAGGCTGTGGACAGGTGTCTTTTATACAGATGATGAGTTCAAACAGGTGCCATTCATACAGGTAACGAGTGGGGGACAGAAAAGCTTCTTACAGAAGACGTTACAGGTCTGTGAGAGCCAGAGATTTTCCTTGTTTGAGGTGACCAAATACTTATTTTCCACCCTAATTTACGAATAAATTCTTTACAAATCCTACCATGTGGATTCATGGATTTTTTTTTCACATTCTGTCTCTCACAGTTGAAGTGTACCTCTGGTGCAAATTACTGACCTCTGTCATCATTTTAAGTGGGGGAACTTGCACAATCGGTGGCTGACTAAATACTTTTTTGCCCCACTATATTGCAGTTTGTTGCTCATTATAGAGTTGTGCTCAAGTTAATAAGGGTTAAAAGCTACAGTCAACGCGATGTTTGGCTGATCTATGGACTGGAGTGACTTCGAGCATAGAAGGCCGCATGCGCTTACATAACACTGATATCATGTTTTTCTTTGTGATCTTTTATTCAGTTATATCGTTTGTTAAGTTTTAAGTAGTGGCAGTTGATTAAACAACATTCCTTTAATATTACATACCTGATTCAGAGAATTACACACAGATCAACTTAACAATCTGCAAAACCTTGTAGCTGCAATGTTGTGTCTCCATAAGGGACAGTTGGCTCCAGGAGATAAGTGGGAGTCAGTGCCTGTCCTCGAGGAGGAGAGAATGTTCCTTTGCTGTGTCAAAAGTAGTCAACAAGTTCATATTGAAGTGAAATTCATATTATTACAGGTTTTGTTTCTTGGCAATTCTGTGGACGCAGGCTCTGGGCGGAGCCAGGAGTTGAACAGATCTATCATGTCAATTAAATTGATTTCATTCCCTGGCACAGGATGACGAGACTGGAGCGACAACACTGGATAGGAGAAAGTCTGATACTTTCTAAGATATGAGGTCACTAACCTTTTCTTTTAATTTTCTAGCTCCGTTGATTTGACACATGGGAATGTGTCAAAAAAAGGGGGGGGGGGGGGGAGTTGAGTTTTAACATCAAACAAGGGTTATATGAACATTTTTATGACTTGATTTGTGTTTTAATAACTTAGGTATGGTAAAGCTTAAGCTAATAGTGACCCGAAAGGTTTCCGGACTTTTTTAGAGAATCAGTGAGAAGCATAAATCATTATTTCCATGTTTGAGCGTTAATCATTAAAATGAACTGAATAGCGTTTAGAAGATAAAATGCCTGTGTTCATGAGAAGCTGAGTACCACACTGGAGAGGAAACCGTGGGACGGTAGGCGGAAGGAAACACATGAATTTTGTGAAAACGGGGGGCGAATGTTAGAATTAAAATGGCTAATTTGTTTTTGATGTCTTTTGTTAAAATGAGTGGTTTTAATAATTTTCAGACACACCTTGCAAATGTGCTTATAATGAGTTGGCACTCTGTCTTTTGGTTCGGCGTATGTCCCTGGGACATTCTGAATATTCTAAACCAATTCTGAATCACCAGAAGATCAGTAGATAACAACATTAGATTATTAGAGCTAGGGAGAGAGGTGTTTTGGTTTTCTGTCTCTTACAGAGAAAGGAACAGACACCAGACGAGGTCACGGAGATACGAGGATCCTTCGCAGCAGAGACAGACACAGTGACTGCCAAGGCACCAACTGGGTTCAAGTGTCATGGCGTTTGGGCTCGGATTAGTCACCTCAAAAGGATGGATCCCATAAACACAGCAATAACCATGAATGGGTTGGCGGAAATCCAGGAACACCAGACCAACGAGGTTCGAGAGGCTCTTGGTCAAAAGGGGGACACGTTCCTGTTCCTTTTTCTGGGGGACACAGTTGTGACCAGAGGATACACAGATCGTTGTTTGACATCGGGGCAGAATAATCCCCTGATCTGTGTAACGACTGAAGGGTTGTCTAACCCCTGAGGTTGAAGAAAGAAGAGCAGAGGATCACCCAACTGGAAGACACTGGTGGCTGCAGCAATAAAATAAAGGCTAAAAGCTCCTCGGACAGAGGTTCTAGTCTGAGTATGTCTGAAGGGTATAAGGTAGCACCGAAATAAAGCTGTGGAAGAACTGGGGAGTGATGGGAGTATCATCTGTACCTACTATTGTTGTTGTAATAATAGTTTTTCTTGCATCTGAACTGCGCAAACACAGAGGTCATCTCACGTATGGTTCACCCAACAGGGGGACAAAGGGCCTCAGGGGTAAGAAGAAATGAACCCGGCCACACTGGATTACAGGGTGTAGGTGAGCTCTTTATTCTAAAGAGCTCAACAGGGGGAGTGTGGGATTATAATATTATTTTATGCCATGTTAGACCCCTAATTAAAGATTGTGAATTATTATGTAGTTTTAGTTTGCATTATTCTCCTGAATTAGAAGAAGGTGATAACTATTGCATTTTTTAAACTGATTTGCATTACATTAGACTGCTGATTTATTGTGAATGAATAATATTGTTTTATGATGCATTATACTGCTGAGTTATAAGAAATACTGTTCGCAGAAAGTCATCGCCTTATTTGTCTGATTAGAAGAGAACAGAACATACTGGAGAGGTTTTCTGCCCCATCTCAGCAGGAGCAGATAAACAGGGAGCCAAGGTCGTAGCTTAGGCGCTGTGTGAGAGAAAGAATGTGAATGTTTAGGCTTTTATGATTAGGTGGGGGCCACTAGAGGCTATAAGAGTTTGATCAATGCTCCACCATTTTGAGATCTGATGCTGTCTGAGTACGGTGTCCATCTCCCACGCGTGTGATCATTAAAATCATCGTTTGACTCAACCCGGCCGGACCAGTGTTGTTATTTTGGTTTTTCCTCTTGTATCCATCCCCAATATTTGAATCCGTAACAAATCATAGTTAAACACATTTAGTGTAGTGTAATTTCCTCCAAACTTCTGTCATGTGGTGACTTAAACACAGAGCAACATAGAACTGAATGGATCATCTCACCGTAAAGTGTGATCCAAAACAGCTGCCCTATATTTCCTCATGCCACCACTATTTTAAAAAAAAATGTTATAAAAATTGTCATTTAATGTTATATCTTACAAGATTCTCTATTGGAGACAGTACAGGTGACAAACATGTATAAAGTCCATTTCTACTCTTGCTGATCACTCGACGATTTTCCTACTGCAACCCTCATTCCTTCAAACAGCGCTTTTATTCTATGCGTAGAGCACTTTGTCTAACTTTCATATGTAAACTCAACACTCTGATGTGAGGGGACAACTTGGGGTTCAAATCTTGTCCAGGGTGCAGAGGGGATTGAACCATCAACCTTCAAAATAGCAGATAACCTACTTTACCCCCTGAGCCACAGCTTCTCAAACAGTACAGAGAGAAAATATTATTTATATAGTTAAAAAAAAAAACAACAACAACAAAAAAACCAGCCCAAAAAGTGATTTGTCAGTTATAAGTATTTCCCATAACAAATACCTTGAAGGAGAGGGTAGTGAGTGGTATCACTTAACATTTAGAAATGGGTAAATGACCCAACTCCTAGGTATACTGGTGTGGCTGTATCTCAGGTGGTAGAGTAGGTCACCTACTAATTGGAAAGGCTGGTGCTTCAATCCCTTATACCGGACCTTGGTGTAGCCCCTCAGTTCATCCATGTTAGAAAGAAGCCTTCAAACTCAACACCAACACAGTCAGACGCATGTGAATGAGCTAACAAAGCCACCAGATGTGATAGTGTCTTAGTACATAGATGTAAAGCTTCTCTACCTCTGCAGGTCCTGTCCCAGTTTCTCCGACCGGTCCTCTGCAAGCACTTGGTACATATCATCTTCCTCCAGCCTACGTTTGTACCCCGCCCGGAACAAAGGATTCAGCCAACTGAGGGAAAAATAAATCCAAGAGTCAGAGGGAAGTGGAAGCAGATGTCGAAAGAAAGAGGAGAGACCGTAGTTTATGGTTTAATTTAGCTGATCATCAACTCTACATGGTGTTAGAGCCGTGCAAAAAAAACATGTAATATGCTTGCAGCAATGAAAAAAAAACAAACCTTAAAATGACGTGAGAAATGTGTGGTAAAGCAGGACTTCATAACATGATGGGCTGGAGGCACAGATGGATTAATAGATATACAGATTCAAACAAATAAAAAAAACCAACAGCACTTACATAAAAGCAAGGATCCAAAATGCAGGTCTTTGTTGCTTGTTTACCTCACTTTGTGTCCATTTCATTTCTTTGTGTGTTTTGTAGTCACATTTTAATGGATTTCCTTTTCTCTCTTGACTCCTGTGTAGTTTATTTTGCACGCAGAAATGTCTCTTTGCACACACAGTGTTTTTCACTGAAGCCGTGCCAGGCCCAAACTGGAACTAATTGCACGCATTTTTGCAGATGCCAAAAAGCAGACACTCACATGACGCCGCAGAACTATCGGGCCCAAAATTGGGACCACTGTTTACCAATGGCTATAGGAGGTGTTTACTAATGATTTACACAGTCAGTCTGTAGATTGTGTTGGACTTTTTTTTCCTTTTTTAAAAAGATTACCACAACTCTGACAAGCTTAGACTCTTTTAAGGGATGCTCAAGCGTCCCTTAATGTCTTCATAGCACCCATTAAAAACAAATAAAAGAAATTGTCTAAAGCACAGTGGACTGACTTTATATGGTTAAGAGACTTAGCTTAAAAAAGCTGTGGATGCTTCTCCTCTAATCTGCTTTTCTACAAACTGTTCTTTAACTTTGGAAAATAGTGGTCAGCAGGACTGAGCCTTTGCCTCAGTCACTACCACTGTGACAGTACTATATTTAAATGTCTAAATAGATTGAGTTTGAAGGCAACATTTTAATATTTATCAGATTGAATTTAGGTTTCCAAAGGTGAAAAGGACTGAATGGTTGCACCATTTTACATAAATATTAAAGCCAATTTATTATATGCATGGCATTATCCTTGGAAACTGAGCCCCCCTAAAGGTTTTAACTTAGACTCGCCCCTGGTGTAACTCAAGGGAGATTCTTTGGAAGAGAAGTAACAGCGCGTTGCCACTGGGCTAGTGCAAGGTAAACACGTCCAATTACCTGTAAAAATTAAAGAGCACAGGTGTATTAACAACGGCTACGTTCTACTCAGGAGGTCCTGCTTCTGTTCGCGAGGTTATAAGTTGCTGGGAATTGAGAAATCAAACTCCGTGAGCTTGACGTGAGTGGTAAAGGAAACCGTCGTGTACAAAACAGCAAAAAACAGCTTGATCGTCCACACAAACAAACATCCCATTGCCAGTAAACAATTGACATTTGAAGCGGCGGTATTCAAAATAACTCAACGATAAAGCTTTGAATAAATATATACAGGATGCTTCTGACATTAAAGACTTGCCTAAAGTTTAAATTCTGTAACGAAAACCAGTCAACCGCGTTTTAGCCAAGCACCCGACTTCTGGTTTTCAGCAACTTTCGGTTTAAGCTGTTTTATGGCTCCACTTACTTTAAAAACAACATTTAGAAAACATATACATTTCTCCACATCCTTTATACGTGTTTTCAAGTTTCAACGTTAGCCCGCAGGACGTTTTATTAACTTACCAGAAAAATATCTTGGACAAAAAGTTCGCGGTGGCAGCCGGGTTCGTCTTGGCATCTTCACTGACTTTTTCCATCGTAGCCCACGCTCACACCGCAGGTTCCCTTCAGCTCTTTCCCCTTTAAAAAACTGCTCCTCGTGGCTATGTGCCGTGGCTTTGGAGCAGACATATGTTACGCGGAGGTCAGCAACCTCAAGGTGCGTTACATATCCTGTAAAACACATGGGCCTTCTCCTTAGAAGCGGTCATAAAAAAAGAAAAAATAGAATAGAAATGTCTTTAATCGCTCCGCCCCGTCACACCCAATTGGTTAAAACAGTCGTGCACGCGCACTGACTGTGTGGCTGCGGTGCATTCACGTAACATGTTTAGAATGTCACAGAGTCCAGTTTACCTATGATTTTTCTTCTTCTTTTTGGTCATTGATGAGGAAAAAGTAGTATTAAAGATACTGCAGATAGTTCTCTTTCTAATATGGAAGAGTCCTTAACACCTTCAGTTTTCAGATGCAGAAGCAATGTGTCTGTGAAGGTTCTCAGTCATCCAGGTCATCGTAGTCAAATGAGCGTCTGGACTTCTTTAATAAAAGAATAAAGCAGTAATAAAGCAATATTTGTACCGCATTACGTTTTAAGGTACAATTGGCATCAAAATTAAGGAAAAAATTGACTTTACTGGTGAATATCAAATTTTCTTTATGCTGTAAAAGAGCTCAAACGTGTCCATATAAACTTCCTGTGTGTCAGATGCTTTGAGCTTATCCTCATTAGTCAGCAAAATACGTTCCTCATAGGGCTTGCCTTGTAGCTGTGAGGTCTCACTTGACTGTATTTAAGTTATGATAACAATGTATCATAAACGAAATTGTGTCTGTCCTGTGGGACCCAACCTGAGAGTTTTCTACTCAAAAGTTTCCATGGCAAAGGAGGTGGCATTTGTTTGCTTACTTGCTGTGACTTTATGATCCCAGAGGCAAACACACTGATGTGAGGTAGACACAAAGAGAATATCCTATAAATAAAGAGCAGGTTGTTGATGAGAGAGGCTGTCTGACATTCAAGAGGTGTTTCCTGCTTTGACATAAAAGACCAGAGATAGAAAAAGAGAGCAGGGACTAAAACACCTACCTCCTCTCCTTCTCTCACTAATTTCCCCTTATTCACTGAAATTCAGTCAAATATAACCAGGGTAAATGAATGTCCTGACAGTCTCAGTCTAATGATAACAAAGCTGCATGTTCATAGCTCCTAACCTCACATGTTCATTTATACTACGGTTGATGTTTAGCTAGCGCTGACTGGGAGAAAGGCCAAAAGAAGAGAAGCCAGCAGGAGATTATTACAAGCAGCTGAGCTCAACCCAATAACATTCATCTAAACTACTTTCGCTTGCTATCCTAAGTTGTGTGGCAGGTCTGCTTCATTTCTCACATGTTGTAGTTTCAGGTTATTTTCATTTCTTCAGTGCTCAACAAGGCAAAGGTGCATTATTTTCACAATTCTTCAGCATGCTTTATTGACTTGGGTCAGGGTGACCAGACAACTGCCGCTTACAACATATACATTACACTATAAACCAAGGGGATGGTTCTGTGGGAAAAACCCAATAAATCAGCAGTTTCCCTCCTGTCGTCCTGGGACCTTTTTGTACCACTTTCTGGTTTTAAATGCATGCCATTTCCACTGTGTTCAGTGGAATATAACCAAACTTGCCAAAGGATTTTTTTTTTTTTAATTTTAAAATTTCAGTGTGAATTTCTTAAATCAGCCTAAAATGGCTGAGCAACAGAAATCCTCACACCCTTTACCCTAGGGACCATTTTCGGCCCCATTGACTTCCATTATAAACGCTATTTTTCATCCCAAAATTATTATTATATGATTTTATTTATTTTTTTTGCTTTGGATGTCAATGAGGACTCAGGGCCTTGAAATTTTAATTTTTATATTTGTCCACCAGGTGGTGCAATTTTTTCACTTTTTGGCCAGTGAATGAAATGAAGTAAATTTTCGTATTTATTCCATAGACTTTCTGCTGAATAAATGATAATTCTGTGTCACTAACAGTCTTAGACAATGGGGTGTATGTGTAAAAAAAGAAAATAAAGGTTTTTATGCCTAAAAAAAGAAAAAAAATACGCATGCACACACACACGCGCACACACACACGCACACCTTTTCCCCCCCGTCTTTTCTCTTAGGCCAATATGCAATACAAAAACAATAAATATAAAAGCTGGAACCAAAGCCAAATTAACTTTATTATAGAGCTGGGCGATATGAGATTTTTTCATATCACGA
Source organism: Copadichromis virginalis (assembly GCF_057382275.1). Lineage (NCBI taxonomy): Eukaryota > Metazoa > Chordata > Actinopteri > Cichliformes > Cichlidae > Copadichromis > Copadichromis virginalis. Next base: position 37,041,308 of record NC_140639.1, on the reverse strand, counting down.
TATGTTTTTTTCATTTCAGGCGATAACGATATCTATCACGATATGAGCCAAATAACTATATTTGTAAGATTTAAATGTGCCGTTGCTCACAAGTAAAATGTGAAATAATCAGCAGCTTGTTTTTATTTAAATATTTATTTCCCATAATAAGTTCAACGGGGTAGATGTACTTAAGGAACATGAGACTTTTTCAGATAAATAAAGGCAAATATTGCAAACTACACAAAAGGCAGCCGCTAAAGCGTTTAAGTTTCAAAATAGAACAAACGAAACAGACTAAATTGTCAATTCCACTTAGAAACAAAATATTAATTCTAAAAATAAATCTAAGTTTGTTTTACAGAAGAACAGACAAAACTGACTAACTTTTGTCAATATCAAATAAACTGAGAACTAAAAGGAAATTCTCAATCTCTCCTTGTTGTATAGCTGAGCTTTTCAAACACTTTTAACAGTTACTTTAGTCTGACAAAAGCCGAATGAAGAATTAGCGCTTCCAGTCAGAGACTGAGGCTACGTCCACACGTACACGGGTATTTTTGAAAACTGAGATTTTCCGTTTTCGTTTTAAAAAAGAATCCCGTCCACACATAAAGGCAGAAATGAAGGAAAACGCTGCTATGAACATGCCAAAGCAGCAGGTGGCGCTAGATTCCTAACCGTGCAGAAATGTTGGCCAATCAGAAGTCTAGAAGCCTCGGTGGGAAAAAGTAAACAAAGCTGGGGCATAGAAGCAGAACCGAGTCGTATGTGTGGAGGGACAGTAACTGTGTGTATATGTAAGCATTTAAACACTGCAGAGAGTAGAATTAACAGTAACAGTATTGTAGAAATTCATTTCACCGAAACAATAACGTGGCGCACAGTGTGACGCATGCACCAGTTTATTGTATTTCCAGACTTGCTTTCGGCACAATTTACGGTGCACGCTACTCTGTTTTTTGTCAGACTTGAAATATCCGAAATACCTTCACACTACGGAACTTCTTTGGCTCTTCCGTTCGACAATCTCTCCGGCATTGGAACCATCATCTGTTTTCTCTTCGGTCACGCTCGGTTGATTTTTCTAGTCGGCACACTCATTTCCTCCATTACGCGCTGGCTCCATTACCCGCTGGCTGCTTCCCAAACAAACACACGTGCGGCTTGGCACTTGTGCTGTACGTAACAAGTCACGCGACGTGACGCTGCGGCTGTGATTGGTTTGGCTCTGCGCTACCTAATTTGGATTGGCTGACCTTTTTTTTTTTTTTTTTAAGAGGACAAGAGCGGCGAGGTCTATCGCGATAGCTTAATTTCTCTATCGAGTAAAAGTTATATCGCGATACATATCGTTATCGTTCTATCGCCCAGCTCTACTTTATTATGACAAAAAGTTAATTTTTCAGTGAAGCTGTGGTTGGGAAAACAAGCTGTACCCCGGAAGTAGTTATTTTTGACGACGGAAGGGCTCGGCGCGCACTGCGGTTGGCACACTGGCACGCAAATTTAACGGTAAAAAAAAGCACCTTTGCCACTCGTTATAACATTGGGAGCGAAAAGGAGATGAATGAGACAGTAACAGGGCGATATTTTAAAGTATTTTGGTCACTCAAAGACAATGATCCGCCATCGCATTGGCGATGCTTTCAGCCGATGGCTGTTAGCGGATGACAAAATCCGCCCTTCCCCCCTGCATCGGGATAATGCAGGGAAATATTAATGTTTTCGTTACTTTAAAAATTAGTATCGTTGCATTGCCACTCAGTTACCGGGGGTTACAAAAGAAAACGATAGATTTATTGCGTGGGATCGGACATAACGTGTAGGTAGCTACCCTGTCGGGGTAGCTACAGGGTAGCTACACGCTACAGAACATGACACATGTCACGATGATGCAGCGAGCTATGGTTTGTTTTGCTTTTATGAAGAACTTGTATCGTTGCATTACCATGCAATTTGAGAGTTAGAAAAGAAAACTACAGATTTATTGCTCTAGCGTGGATCGGACATGTCGTGTAGGTAGCTACCCCGACCGAACATGGCACATGCGTCACCATGACGCAGCGAGGGAATGTTTTGGTTTTATAAAGAACGTGTATCTTTGCCTTATTATTCAATTTGAGGGTAAGAAAACATTTTATATTGACTATTCTCACGTTCGGACAGGATTATTGTAATGAACAAAGGACATTTTGCCTGATAATTATTTATATCCTGCTGTAACTTTTCTGTATAAAGAACTAAGCCCTCCAACATTTCAGGTGTAAAACGTCATAATTAGAAGTGTTTGTAACTAAAAATAAAAATTGTGGAATACTGTTTGTGCATGATTTAGACTTCCCAGCCTGAAACAAACTGGCCCGGAACACTCACCACGGAACGACACCGGGACCCACCGCTGCAGCCCGCTGGATGCAGCCAGCTGGAAGCAGACCGCTCCAAGCAGCCGGCTGGAGGCAGCGGAAATCATATTCTTCCTTGATTCTCAACATAACTGTTCATATTCATCCTTCTCAAATAAATGTTTTTTTGGTTCAAAGTGATCTTGTATTGTTATTAACATATTTTTGTAATTTTATTTTTAGAAAACAACGAGGTAATAAGCACTTAGTATGTGAAAACTAAAAACATAATATACCGTTTTATTATAATTTACTATGATGCTGCAAAAAAAATAATGCTGGATCAAAACAAATGTTGGTGCCAATCTTTGACCCATCGAAAGGCCTAATTATAACAATAATCAAATATTACTTCAAATGTATTTTATGGAAAATATTTAAGTTTTTGTTTTTTGGGGCTAAAAAAACGGTGAGCTCATGGAATTAAACTACGATTTAAAGGGTTAAAACCCCCGAAATATAATTAAAACTTTATATGAATATTTCAGGGAGAAGTAGTTTTAAAAGATTGGCTAATTTAAAGTGGAAAAAAATATGAATATATAATCTTTTTATAGCACTTTTTGGGGTGTGGCAGAAAACGGTCCCTAGGGTAACGGACGTAAGTTTTTCTTTTAATTTGCCCCTGCATTAAAAATAATGCTGGATCAAAACGAATGTTGGTGCGAATCTTTGGACCATCCAAAGGCCTAATTATAATAAAAGTCAAATATTACTTCAAATGTTTTTTTTAAAAAATATTTAGTTTTTTTTGTTTTTTGGGGCAAAAAAAAAAGGTGCACTCATGTAATTAAACTGCGATTTAAAGGGTTAAAACCCCCGAAATATAATTAAAACTTTATATGAATATTTCAGGGAGAAGTAGTTTTAATTTAAAGTGGAAAAAAATATGAATATATAATCTTTTTATAGCATTTTTTGGGGCATGGCAGAAAACGGTCCCTAGGGTAACGGACGTAAGTTTTTTAAAGGATCGCACCAGTCAACCTAACACCAGCAAGCATGCCATCTTTAAAGTCACTAAAATCACCTAATTTCCCCATCCTGCCAGTTTGCAGTAAGCAGGTCAGCCTGACCATGTCTATATGCCTAACTAAAAGCTTTAATGCACTAATGAGCTGCTGCCATGTGATTGGCTAATTAGATAAAGAAAAGATACCAATAATGAGTCATAACCACAGATGGGCAATAACGCGTTACTTGTATCGCGTTACTGTAATCCGATTACTTTTTTCAAGTAACGAGTAAAGTAAGGGATTACTATTGCAAAAACGGTAATTAGATTACCGTTACTTCCCGTAGGAACGCTGCGTTACTGCGTTACTAAAACCATGATTTTTTTGCGAGAATGTCTCATCACAGTGATGTAAGCAAGTGCAACGTTCGTGACAACAGCTGTCTGCAGATCAACAGTAGATATCGAGTGCGGGAGAGAGTATGAGCGTGCAGCGTTTAAAGCGTTTAAGTACTGACCTTACTTTAAGTTTGATTCCATAAAAAGTGACAAAAACATTAGTGTTCGTTGTGCGTGGGAAGAAAACTTCTTTTTACAGCTAAAAAAACCCCCTAAACTTCCAAGCAAGCACCGAGTGCACTATGACATAATGGGAAATTCACAGAGAAACTCGCGGATTCTTCCACTGACCGCCGCGGCACACCTGCACCAGAGTAAACCTCCACCTACCCTACTGCTGCTTTACAGGTGAAAATAGAGCAAAAGGACCGCTAGTCTTTGACTTTATTTATCTTCTGCTGTGTTTTACTTGCATCTATTTGAAAGAGTGAGTGTAAACAAAAAAAAAGAAAAATTATGTGCTGGAATGTGCAAAAAATAGGTTTAAATGTTAAACAAATTTCTTCCAGTCAGAGAATGTTGCATATAATTAAATTTTTGCCTGATGCATAAAGTTAAAAGATTAAAACTAATAAAACAAGTTTTAAAAAGAGACTTTTCCATTTGATTCCATTTTGTATGATGGATCATGTAGAAAAAGTAGAATTGGGCTGAAAGATCTATCGCTTTATCACCGATTCAGGTTGTAAATCGTGTTTTTAAAAATTAACTAAGTAACTAAGTAATTATTACTTTTGAAAATAAGTAATCAGTAAAGTAATGGGATTACTTTTTGGGGGAAGTAATCAGTAATTAGTTACTGATTACTTTTTTCAAGTAACTTGACCAACACTGGTCGCAAGTGAAGCCGCGCCTCTCTAGTCCTCTGTGCCCTCCTTCCAGACCCCCTCCACCCGCCCGGGTCATTGATGGCCACCCGGCTTTCACCATTTCGAGAATCATGGATGTCCGGCACCAGGGGCGCAGTCTGCAGTATCTCATGGATTGGGAGGGCTACGGAATGGAGGAGCGTTCTTGGATCCTGCGGGCGGCCCTCCTGGATCGGGGTATGTTGTGGGCGTTCCATGCGGCTCACCCTGACAAGCCTGGGGTTCGCCGGGAGGCTCCCGTTGGGGGGCGGGGAGGGTACTGTGCTGCATGCTGATCAGCACTCTCTCTGTTTCTCTCTCTCTTCCTCTCTCTCTCCTCTTCTCTCTCGCCGGGGCAGAACTCACTGTGGGTTCACACCCTCGGGAGATGAGACACCTGGTCTCATTAAGGTGAGCAGCATTTAAACCAGGAGGTGACTGCTGTTCGTCGCTGGATTGTTGTCTACCACGCGTTAGTGAAGTCAAGCTACAGCAAGTTTAGTTAAGAGTGCTTTCCTTTGTGCGTCGTACTTAACCCTGTTTCCCTGTCTACAGAGCTTCCTGGATTTACCCCCGTGTGATTCCCGTGTGGCAGTGTCGGAGTGTGAGCCTGTGATCGTGTGAATGGATAATCGGAAGAACGCGTGCTTTCCCCTGGACTACCCTGGAGACCCCTTCTCCCCCCACTCAGCTGTATATAGCACCCCCCGCACATTCTTGTATATACACCTGGTGAATTGTAAATAAACCCTTCTTGTGAGCATCAGAACCGGAGTCCTGCGCTTGAGTCCTCCTCCAAACCGTAACACCTGGAGACTCTGTTGTCCTGCTGGGAGACTTCAATGCTCACATGGGTAACGACAGCAAGACCTTGAGGGGCGTGATTGGGAGGAACGGCCTCCCTGATCTGAACCCGAGCGGTGTTTTGTTATTGGACTTCTGTGCAAATCACAGTTTGGCCATAACGAACACCTTGTTCGAACATAAGAGTGTCCATAAGTGTACGTGGCACCAGGACGCTCTAGGCCGCAGGTCGATGATCGATTTTGTAATCATATCACCAGACCTATGTTCTGGACACTCGGGTAAAGAGAGGGGCTGAGCTGTCAACTGATCACCACCTGGTGGTGAGTTGGATCAGGTGGCGGGGGAGGACGCTGGACAGACCCGGTGCACCTAAACGCGTAGTGAGGGTGCGCTGGGAACGTTTAGCAGAGGCCCCAGTCCGCGAGATCTTCAAGGCACACCTCTGGCAGAGCTTCAACAGCATTCCGAGGGAGACTGGGGACATTGAGTCCGAATGGACCATGTTCAGCGTTTCCATTGCCAAAGCTGCTGCATTGAGCTGCGGCTGCAAGGTGGTTGGTGCCTGCCATGGTGGTAATCCCCGAACCAAATGATGGACACCAAAGGTGAAGGGAGCCACCAGGCTGCAGAAGGAGTCGGGCTTGGTTAGCCTGTGGGACTCCGGAGGCAGCCGACAGGTATCGACAGGCCAAGCGGAATGCGGCTCGGGCAGTGGCTGAAGCAAAAACTCGTGTGTGGGAGGAGTTCGGAGAGGCCATGGAAAAAGACTTTCGGACTGCCTCAAAGAGATTCAGGCAAACCGTCAGGTGTCTCAGGAGGGGAAAGCAGTGCTCTACCTGCACTGTGTATAGTGCTGGCGGAGCGCTGCTGACGTCGACTGAGAAAATTGTCAGGCGGTGGAAGGAATACTTCGAGGATCTCCTTAATCCCACTGACACACCTTCCGAGGAGGAAGCAGAGTCTGGGGATGAGGGGAATGACCCGCCAATTTCCCGGGGCGAGGTCACTGAGGCAGTTAAACAACTCCTTGGTGGCAGAGCCCCTGGTGTTGATTAGGTCCGCCCCGAGTTTCTGAAGGCTCTGGACATTGTAGGGCTGTCCTGGTTGACACGCCTCTACAATGTTGCGTGGAGACCAGGGGCAGTACCCCTGGACTGGCAGACCGTGGTAGTGGTCCCCATCTTTAAGAAGGGAGACCGGAGGGTGTGTTCCAACTACAGGGGGATCACACTCCTCAGTCTCCCTGGGAAAGTCTATGCGAGGGTGCTGGTAAGGAGAGTTCGTCCACTAGTCGAACCTCGGATACAGGAGGAACAATGCGGTTTTCGTCCTGGTCGCGGAACACTGGACCAGCTATTTATCCTCTCAAGGATACTTGAGGGTGCATGGGAGTTTGCCTAACCAGTCTACATGTGTTTTGTGGAGTTGGAGAAGGCATTCGACCGTGTCCTTCGGGGTGTCCTGTGGGAGGTGTTGCGTGAGTATGGGGTGTCTGGCCCATTGCTACGGGCCATTTGATCCCTATACAACCGTTGCAAGAGCTTGGTTCGCATTGCCAGCAATAAGTCGGACTCGTTCCCGGTGGGTGATGGGCAGGATTTCTAGGCGCAGCCAAGTGGCGGAGGGCTTTCACTTTGGTGGCCTCAGGATCTCATCTCTGCTTTTTGCGGATGATGTGGTTTTGTTGGCTTCATCGGGTGGGGGCCTCCAGCTCACACTGGAACGGTTCGCAGTGTGAATGCTAAAAACTTTTGTATATTCAGCAGGTGGAACCATGTCAGGTGACCCAGGTGACCCCGGACTCTCCAGATTAGAATAAATATGATGTGGAGGTAGTGTCTCCTGAGTCTGACCAAGTAAGCATAAGTAACCAGTAAATGCCAGAAACAGTGTAAAATGTGTATAAAAGTGTTAAAGAAAATGTACTGTATTGAAACCAGTTTGCTAAAGCATATAGTTAGGGCCAGATCAGGTGACCCTGAATCCTCCCAAAGTTATGCTGCAATGGGTGTAAGCTGCTGGGGGATTCCCATGATGCATTGAGTATTTCTTCTTCAGTCACGTTTCTCACACAGTATCTGTTAACAGACCTCTCTGCACCTCATACTTGTTATTAATCTCCGTCTCTCTTTCACAGCATGTCTTTTATCCTGTCTTCCTTCTCTCACCTCAACCAGTCATAGCAGATGGCTCCGCCCCTCCCTGAGCCTGGTTCTGCCGGAGGTTTCCTCCTGTTAAAAGGAGGAGCCAGGATTTAAACAGACTTAACCCACATTAAGTCTGTTTAACTTAAGAAACCCACCTTGACCTTACCTCCTAACACAGATTTACAGGCCTGTTGAGAAGCTATTCCAGAGGAGAAGTCCTGATATTGCCCAAGATATGGTGTATCTAACTTTTCTTTATTCTCTTGGTGATTTGGTGATGGTAAATTGAGGCATGGGAGGGACAAGACGTGTGTCAAAAGGAGGGATTCCAGGTTTACTCAAAAACTGTTTTGCGATTTAAAAAAACCCCATTGTTCTATTGATTTGTGTCACTAATAATTCATATACAGGTGGTACATCCACGCTGAGATAAGTCTTTTGATAACCTACAGTGGGGCAAAAAAGTATTTAGTCAGCCACCGATTGTGCAAGTTCCCCCACTTAAAATGATGACAGAGGTCAGTAATTTGCACCAGAGGTACACTTCAACTGTGAGAGACAGAATGTGAAAAAAAAATCCATGAATCCACATGGTAGGATTTGTAAAGAATTTATTCGTAAATCAGGGTGGAAAATAAGTATTTGGTCAATAACAAAAATACAACTCAATACTTTGTAACATAACCTTTGTTGGCAATAACAGAGGTCAAACGTTTACTATAGGTCTTTACCAGGTTTGCACACACATTAGCTGGTATTTTGGCTCATTCCTCCATACAGATCTTCTCGAGAGCAGTGATGTTTTGGGGCTGTCGCCGAGCAACACGGACTTTCAACTCCCGCCACAGATTTTCTATGGGGTTGAGGTCTGGAGACTGGCTAGGCCACTCCAGGACTTTCAAATGCTTCTTACGGAGCCACTCCTTTGTTGCCCGGGCGGTGTGTTTTGGATCATTGTCATGTTGGAAGACCCAGCCTCGTTTCATCTTCAAAGTTCTCACTGATGGAAGGAGGTTTTGGCTCAAAATCTCACGATACATGGCCCCATTCATTCTGTCCTTAACACGGATCAGTCGTCCTGTCCCCTTGGCAGAAAAACAGCCCCATAGCATGATGTTTCCACCCCCATGCTTCACAGTAGGTATGGTGTTCTTGGGATGCAACTCAGTATTCTTCTTCCTCCAAACACGACGAGTTGAGTTTATACCAAAAAGTTCTACTTTGGTTTCATCTGACCACATGACATTCTCCCAATCCTCTGCTGTATCATCCATGTGCTCTCTGGCAAACTTCAGACGGGCCTGGACATGCACTGGCTTCAGCAGCGGAACACGTCTGGCACTGCGGGATTTGATTCCCTGCCGTTGTAGTGTGTTACTGATGGTGACCTTTGTTACTTTGGTCCCAGCTCTCTGCAGGTCATTCACCAGGTCCCCCCGTGTGGTTCTGGGATCTTTGCTCACCGTTCTCATGATCATTTTGACCCCACGGGATGAGATCTTGCGTGGAGCCCCAGATCGAGGGAGATTATCAGTGGTCTTGTATGTCTTCCATTTTCTGATGATTGCTCCCACAGTTGATTTTTTCACACCAAGCTGCTTGCCTATTGTAGATTCACTCTTCCCAGTCTGGTGCAGGTCTACAATACTTTTCTTGGTGTCCTTCGAAAGCTCTTTGGTCTTGGCCATGGCGGAGTTTGGAGTCTGACTGTTTGAGGCTGTGGACAGGTGTCTTTTATACAGATGATGAATTCAAACAGGTGCCATTCATACAGGTAACGAGTGGGGGACAGAAAAGCTTCTTACAGAAGACGTTACAGGTCTGTGAGAGCCAGAGATTTTCCTTGTTTGAGGTGACCAAATACTTATTTTCCACCCTGATTTACGAATAAATTCTTTACAAATCCTACCATGTGAATTCATGGATTTTTTTTTCCACATTCTGTCTCTCACAGTTGAAGTGTACCTCTGGTGCAAATTACTGACATCTGTCATCATTTTAAGTGGGGGAACTTGCACAATCGGTGGCTGACTAAATACTTTTTTGCCCCACTGTATAGGTTAAGTTCACTGAGTGAGGTAAGGGGTGAAAAGAGCGCCCTCCTCCAACTCATTGACTGGAGGGAATTCACCAAGTTGGACTCTGTGTCACCTACGACGGATCAGCGATGGAACACAGATAGCACCTGATTAAAGAGCCGGGCTAGTTTTGTCTGAAAAGGTTCAGTATGTTTTAAGTTATGGTAGTCATTGGTGTGATGTTTCTAATTGTTTTACAAATGATAAACATTGACATGACTCTCCAAACATCACAAACACAGTGAAGGTGGATGTAAATTTCTAAGTTTCAAACTCTTCCCGACTCCTGATCCTAATTAAAAGTGACTGAGTAATTATAGCATGCAAATTTCAAAGCTACTTGATTTTCTAGGGTAGCTAGACTGCTTTTCTAGCATGCCAGTTCCTGATACGTAAGTGCATTCGATCCTCATTATCGTAGTAAACATAGCAACAACAGCTGTAAGTTCCTTTGGCATATTTATTGAATTCTGACACATTATTTGATCCCCTTAAAGTACAAACCGGATTGCAAAAAAGTTGGGACACTAAACAAATTGTGAATAAAAACTGAATGCAATGATGTGGAGATGGCAAATGTCAATATTTTATTCATAATAGAACGTAGATGACAGATCAAAAGTTTAATCCAAGAAAATGTATAATTTCAAAGGAAAAATATGTTGATTCAAAATTACACGGTGTCAACAAATCCCAAAAAAGTTGGGACAAGTAGCAATAAGAGGCTGGAAAAAGTAAATTTGAGCATAACGAAGAGCTGGAAGACCAATTAACACTAATTAGGTTAATTGGCAACATGATTGGGTATAAAAAGAGCTTCTCAGAGTGGCAATGTCTCTCAGAAGCCAAGATGGGTAGAGGATCACCAATTCCCACAATGTTGCGCAGAAAGATAGTGGAGCAATATCAGAAAGGTGTTACCCAGCAAAAAATTGCAAAGACTTTGCAGTTATCATCATCAGCTGTGCATAACATCATCCGAAGATTCAGAGAATCTGGAACAATCTCTGTGCGTAAGGGTCAAGGGTGTAAACCCATACTGGATGCCTGTGATCTCCGGGCCCTTAAACGACACTGCACCACAAACAGGAATGCTACTGTAAAGGAAATCACAGAATGGGCTCAGGAATACTTCCAGAAACCATTGTCAGTGAACACAATCCACCGTGCCATCCGCCGTTGCCAGCTGACACTCTACAGTGCAAAGAAGAAGCCATTTCTAAGCAAGATCCACAAGCTCAGGCATTTTCACTGGGCCAGGGATCATTTAAAATGGTGTGTGGCAAAATGGAAGACTGTTCTGTGGTCAGACGAGTCACGATTCAAATTTCTTTTTGGAAATGTGGGACGCCATGTCATCCAGACCAAAGAGGACAAGGACAACCCAAGTTGTTATCAACGCTCAGTTCAGAAGCCTGCATCTCTGATGGTATGAGGTTGCATGAGTGCATGTGGCATGGACAGCTTGCATGTCTGGAAAGGCACCATCAATGCAGAAAAATATATTCAGGTTCTAGAACAACATATGCTCCCATCCAGACGTCATCTCTTTCAGGGAAGACCCTGCATTTTTCAACAAGATAATGCCAGACTACATTCTGCATCAATCACAACATCATGGCTGCGTAGGAGAAGGATCCGGGTACTGAAATGGCCAGTCTGCAGTCCAGATCTTTCACCTATAGAGAACATTTGGTGCATCATAAAGAGGAAGGTGCGACAAAGAAGGCCCAAGACGATTGAACAGTTAGAGGCCTGTATTAGACAAGAATGGGAGAGCATTCCTATTTCTAAACTTGAGAAACTGGTATCCTCCGTCCCCAGACGTCTGTTGAGTGTTGTAAGAAGAAGGGGAGATGCCACACAGTGGTGAAAATGTCCTTGTCTCAACTTTTTTGGGATTTGTTGACACCATGACATTTTGAATCACCATATTTTTCCCTTAAAATGAAAATTTTTCTCAGTTTCAACTTTTGTTCCGTGATTTATGTTCTATTCTGAATAAAATATTGACATTTGCCATCTCCACATCGTTGCATTCAGTTTTTATTCACAATTTGTTTAGTGTCCCAACTTTTTTGGTATCCGGTTTTTAGGATTTTGGGGTCACCACACGTCATTGAGGGATTTTACTAAGCCTCAAACATGCTTGGAGCACCTAGAAAATTAGGGTCGATTACCCTACAACAGTAAAGGTTACAGTACACTGCATACATAGAAAACAGAGCTCTATTACTCTATTGGACAATGTAGATTGTATTGTGGCTGTGTGGAGACACGTGGCTACTTCTGGTTTTATCCCCGTCTTTGAGTCTAATCCCTAACAATACTGGGGCTAAGGGTTCTTATTATTGAAATTATTGAAAGCATTGGCTGAAAGATTTAATGATAAGGGCTGACTCACACCGAATGGTTTCCATATCTTAACAACAGTTTCTCATAGATGTGTACTTAGTTGAAGCTCTGTTTAGCAGGTGAACAACAAATGCTATTTCATATTTCCATGTGTAATCTGATATTTATGAAAGTTTTTCCTTTGTGTCATTACTACTATTTTGCATACAAATTTTGTGCCATACGTTATTCTACGCATAGTGAGGCATTGTAAGTTAGAGTGACACATGCAGGCGCCTGGGGGGGGGGGACAAGGCCTTTCTCGGAGGCGAACTGGGAATAGGAATATCACGAGTGACAGTTAAATATAGGATAAGTTGTGACTTTGTCTCTGGAGAAAGGGGGCTGGAGGTATAGACACTGTTTTGTAGTTTTTGTGTGTTCATGATTTGTTTTGAGAAATTATTTATGTTATGCTCTTAGTCTTCTTATAATCGTTTGATGTTTTGTTCCTTTGTGCTTTTGTGTTTTGGTATTTCATGCCTAGGAATAGATCTGTTAGTTCTTTTTTGTGCTCCCTCTCTGTTTCCCTATGTCTGTCTGGTTCTCTGTGGTTGTCTGGTTTCCCTGTTTCTCCTCTTCAGCTTAGGATGTTCAGGATCTCTGCTGAGGTGGCACTGGTCCCAACTAGAGGTGCTACAATTGAATTGATAATCATGATTGGATGTTATCAGTAGGTGCACGCATAACCATGAGTTCCACCTGCATCCCTTTCTTTGACAGATATACAGGATAAGGATCCACTCTGGGATTGCCCAGCAACAGCAGCCATGGAAAAGCATCACTGAGGGGATTTCATTACGGCACTTGAAGCACTTTCCCCCTGTGGTTTACTAATAGTGAAACACCTGGGTTTAGTCTTCTTGGAATGCTTGCTGTTGGAACACATGCTCATTTTATGATGCCCAGAAGCTGCACCAAAGTCATGTGAGAACAGCACAACAAAGGTATCCTTCGAGTAACAATATGCCCAGAAACAGTGCAAGACTTTTGCATGCACAGATTAGATCTAATCTTTTCTTGGAAATCCTCTGTAATTAAACAGGCCTATATCTATATCTACAGGATGGGCCATTTATATGGATACACCGTAATAACATGGGAATGGTTGGTGATATTAAAGTCCTGTTTGTGGCACATTAGTATATGTGAGGGGGCAAACTCCTCAAGATGGCTGGTGACCATGGTGGCCATTTAGAAGTCGGCCATCTTGGATACAACTTTTGTTTTTTCAATAGGAAGAGGGCCATGTGACACATCAAACTTATTGGTAATGTCACAAGAAAAACAATAGTGTGCTTGGTTTCAACGTAACTTTATTTTTTCACGAGTTATTTACAAGTTTCTGACCACTTATAAAATGTGTTCAATGTGCTGCCCATTGTGTTAGATTGTCAATGCAACCCTCTTCTCCCACTCTTCACACACTGATAGCAACACCGTAGGAGAAATGCCAGCACAGGCATCCAGTATCCGTAGTTTCAGGTGCTGCAAATCTCGTATCTTCACCCCATAGACAATTGCCTTCAGATGACCCCAAAGATAAAAGTCTAAGGGGGTCAGATCTGGAGACCTTTGGGGCCATTCAACTGGCCCACGATGACCAATCCACTTTCCAGGAAACTGTTCATCTAGGAATGCTCGGACCTGGCACCCATAATGTGGTGGTGCACCATCTTGCTGGAAAAACTCAGGGAAAGTGCCAGCTTCAGTGCATAAAGAGGGAAACACATCATCATGTAGCAATTTCAAATATCCAGTGGCCTTGAGGTTTCCATTGATGAAGAATGGACCCACTATCGTTGTACCCCATATACCACACCAAACCATCACTTTTGTTGTTCCAACAGTCTTGGAGGGATCCATCCAATGTGGGTTAGTGTCAGACCAATAGCGGTGGTTTTGTTTGTTAACTTCACCATTCACATTAAAGTTTGCCTCATCACTGAACAAAATCTTCAGCGTGAACTGAGGGTCCTGTTCCAATTTTTGTTTTGCCCATCCTACCAATTTTGTGCGCCGATCTGGGTCATCCTCACTGAGATGCTGCAGTAGCTGGAGTTTGTAAGGGTGCCATTTGTGAGTAGCTAATGTCCGCCGAAGGGATGTTCGACTAATGCCACTCTCCAGTGACATGCGGTGAGTGCTACGCTGTGGACTCTTGCTGAATGAAGCTAGGACAGCCACTGATGTTTCTTCATTAGTGACAGTTTTCTTGTGTCCACATTTTGGCAAATCCAACACTGAACCAGCTTCAGGAAACTTAGCAAGCAGTTTGCTAACTGTAGCATGGGAGATGGGTGGTCTCCCATGCTACAGTGCTGCAATGACCCGGTTACTGCGTTCACCAGATATCAACACAATTTCGATCCGCTCCTCACGTGTTAACCTCTTCGACATGTCAATGGCTGTGAACAAAGAGAAACTTGTAAATAACTCATGAAAGAATAAAGTTACGTTGGAACCAAGCACACCATTGTTTTTCTTGTGACATTACCAATAAGTTTGATGTGTCACATGGCCCTCTTCCTATTGAAAAAACAAAAGTTGTATCCAAGATGGCCGACTTCTAAATGGCCACCATGGTCACCAGCCACATTGAGGAGTTTGCCCCCTCACATATACTAATGTGCCACAAACAGGACTTTAATATCACCAACCATTCCCATGTTATTACGGTGTATCCATATAAATGGCCCACCCTGTATCTATATCTATATCTATATCTATTAGGGGTGCAACCATACACGCATAGCTGGACTGGCCATCGGGCATTTGCCTGGTGGGCCGATAGTGATTTTTTGTTTTTATGGGCCGATGATTTTTTATTTTTTTCTGGTAACGGTATAAACAATGAAAGGTGGTGGATTGGTCAGATGCTGGCCAGTGTGTAAAAATAACTCAGTTGTTTGGTGGTGGCTATCGCAGAGCTTCCACAGATTCAGTAACATTAGCAAGTGGTGGAGGACAGCAGGTGGATGAGAGAAAGGGGAGGCAGGAGAAGGAGAGACCCGAGGCGGCCGCCGGTCCGAGTGTCAGGTGAACTGAACTTCAGGTAAGAAGTTATGACCTGCAGTCTATCTGGGTCAGATATAAACCAACTTTAGGTGTAGTTTATTTTCGTTGTGCTGACTTTTTACAGTCAGTTACAATAACTCGTACTGCGTACTAGCATGACGGAGTTTCTATACAGCTGGGTGGGTGCTATGATGTTACTGATAGTGAACTTTATTTTATTCATAAGGTTAGTTAGTAGAGTTGCCAACCGTCCCGTAAAAAGACGGAATCGTCCCCGCATTCAGAGAAAATATTACGCCTTTCGTATTGAGCTGAAAAGGAGCACAGTTTATCCCGTACTTCAGCTAGAATGGAAAAAGACACAGAGCTGGATTTATTCTGTCTTTACGCTGTCAGATGCCTCTTCTTCGCTCATTCTTTCCCCTCCCTCTCCTGTTTCTACTTCAATGAACATGATCATGAAACTGATCAATGATCAGCTGATCAGCTTTTCTCTCTTGTTTATGTATCACCCACTTTGCGCCAGAAAGAGGAAACCAGTGGATGTCGTGTTAAACAACAGCTGCATGTTTAAGCTTGATCAGCTGTTGTTAGAATTTATTTAATATTAAGTATCAGCTGATGTTTGCTGGAGCCACAGCTGTTAAGCTGCTGGTCATGATATCGGTTTGGATATGTGGTGAGAGGGAAACATGAAGATGAAACCAGGAGATGTCCTTACTGAATCATCAGAGCTGAACAGATGATGGACAAACAGGTTCACCTTTTAGGTGACATGAATGAGTTAAAGGGAAGTTATGAACTGTTTTTGAGAGACAAATAACACCAGAATCCTTTTTTACGCTGACAGCTGGTAACTGTGCAGGGGCGGATCTAGCAAAGTTTTGCCAGGGTGCCAGGTAGGGCATTAACAAGGAAAAGGGGGCACAAAGAAATATGTTCTTATTCTCATTTAAAATGTCTCGCTTTTATTAAATAATTATCTGAAGATTACAACCAAAGTTTTTATCTGACGTAAAATGTATAGAAAACATACATATACCAACAAGACAGTGTACATCACTTTCACAACAGCGTCTGTTTTCATTCAAAGGCTTTATGGCTTTTCCTATAATACCTGGGGGGCCGGTCTCTAGTCAAAATGCCCGGGCCAATTTTTTGTCCCAGTCCAGCCACTGAGCTCTCAACACAGACAGCATCATCAGAAGAAAAGTTGATCAAATAAATTAAAAATTTTGTATTGTTGTTTTGTATTGTTCGATACATATGCGTACCGAACCGAAAGCACTGTATCGAACGGTTCGATACGAGTATCGTTGCACCCCTAATATCTATCTATCTATCTATCTATCTATCTATCTATCTATCTACCTAATTTTTTTGTCATTTCCTAAAAAAATACAAGATTAGGAATATAATTAATATCGCCTGGTGTTGTACATAGAATTGATGGTTTAACATGTTATATCCATGCATGCAAATTTTTAACATTCATTATACTCAGACTCACTCTTTTGATACCCTTTGCCCTTCATCACACTTCTCAGTTCAGTGCTGTGGACACAGAGGATTCCACTTAGACTCTGTAGTTTCTCGACTATATGTTATTGTATCCTACATGAATCAAGAGGATCTTGATTACATTGTGGCAGGGGTGTGATCTGCATCTCTGCACTTCTTCTGCAGAAGAGGGGTGTAGGTTTGGGGCCAGTACTAGGGAGCCCGGGAGGGCAGCTGGGACTGGTTTTCTAATCATGCTCTCCCTGCTTTAGTAGCCCGCTGAGAATGGATGAGGGAAAGAACTGAGCTGGAGGCATGGCAATTGAAAAGTCAGAAAGGACAAGAGTGTAAATTGTTGTTGGACTAAAGGAACACTTACACTGACCACAATGGTGAATGTGTGTGCATCAGGTACTTGTTACAGTGGTGTCGAAACCCGGACAGCCCCAGCCCAGTTGCTGATTGAGCTAGGGATGCACCAAGAACACGTGGTGGTGCATTGTGCTCAGTTAAAAAAGCTGCAGCATCAGACCAAGCACCAGACACAGGTGCTAGAGTAGCTGTTTGCTTGCTCTGGAACCTCTTTGGCACTGCCGCTACTCTCCTCGGCACTGACGGTGATGCTGTATCAGATCGGAGTGGATGATCCCAGGCATTCCTGGAAATACCCCAGGCCACGGTGGAGGCTGAAATTAAATATAGACATTGACTCAAGGCCAGTTTACCCTGCCCGGGATAGGGTTACCGGGGCCCCGCCCTGGAGCCAGGCCCGGGGAGGGTGCCCGAGTGCGAGCGTCTGGTGGCCGGGCCTTAGTCCATGGGGCCCGGCCGGGCACAGCCCGAAGAGGAGACATGGGCCCATCCTCCCGCAGGCCCACCACCCGCAGGAGGCGCCATAGGGGTCGGGTGCATTGTGTGCCGGGTGGCGGCCAGGAGCGGAGGCCCTGGCGTAGGGCTGCTCAATTAATCGAATTTTAATCACGATTACGATCTGGGCTTTCAACGATCATTAAAAATGACTGAGCCAATTATTGGCCCCTCCCTCATTTATCCGCGACACCTTAAAGGCCGGTCCGTGAAAATATTGTCGGGCATAAACCGTGGCGCAAAAAAGGGTGGAGACCGCTGATTAAGAGGACCCGAGGGAAGCTCGGAAAGCTAAGCAGAAGTTATTTGGAGAGGAGAGTGACTGCTGTTGGTTGAAAAGAGAGGTAAAAAAACTTCAGTGGTGTTGCACACTATTTTATATTATTTTTTAAAGTCATTATTCAATACGTTGTCATCGTTAACCCTTTAAAGCCGGTCAGAGCAGCATGCTCCGTTTTGTGTAACAATTTTTAAATCCCTGTAGAACCTGAACCGTGTAAGCTAGTGCAATAATTTGTTTTGCATATGAAACCGGAGGAGTTGTACTTACATCTTATGCCATCAGCTTGTCCTCGGTCACGGTTTCCTTCCACATAAAGCTTTGCAAAAATTGCATAAAAAGCGCTTGCAGGAACAAAAACATAATATTCCAGAAACACGCTTTGCCGATCCGATCAGCTGTTCGTAACACTTCCCACAGTGAAACAGACGTCAGCAGTGTTGCCAACTCCTCAGTAAGGAAAATCGCTATTGGTTGTCCTAAAAGTTGCTAGAAGTCGCTAAATGACGTCATCGCCAAATTTGCATAATTGGTCATGCTAATCTAATTGTAACCTATGTTGTTGGAGAGAGAAATAACATCGTGGAAGAGACATAAAGTGAGTAAAAAACGTCCTAAATGCATTTAGAATTTATTTAGAACTACAAATTAAATTTCTTTTAGCAATTATTGTTTTTTAATGTCACAATTCCAACCCTGCTCCTTTACCCGGGCTTGGACCGGCAAAAGTGACCCGAAATAGGCGCTCTGGTGGAGTTACTTTGTGTGTGTGTTTATAAGTAGTTTTAAACCTTGTGATCCACAAAACAGCATAAGAGTAAAAGAGTAAAAGAAGAACTGACTGCGTTACAGCACCCGCTGCTTGTTGAGAGTAAAAGCAATAAGGGCTTTCACGTCTTTTTTTTAGCGGGTCTGAAAACTTGCTAAATATAGCGACAAAGTTGGCAACACTGGAAGTCACGCATGTCCGCCATTTCCTGCCCGAAACCGGAAGTGACGTCATTTTCTCGGAAATGTAGTTTTTTACTTGTAGGCCTTAAATGCCTATACTGGTGTTTTTATAAGTCATGTTTGACTCTATACTTTTCTGAATAGTTTCTGTGATGCTTAGAACTCGAATTGCACTGCTGGAAATAGTTTATTTTGATGCACATGCTGTTTTCTTTGCAAATTTGCATCATAGGATTGTTTTTTCGTTTTTCCTGCAG
This sequence comes from Copadichromis virginalis, assembly GCF_057382275.1. Classification (NCBI taxonomy): domain Eukaryota; kingdom Metazoa; phylum Chordata; class Actinopteri; order Cichliformes; family Cichlidae; genus Copadichromis; species Copadichromis virginalis. The sequence goes on along the minus strand of NC_140639.1, from coordinate 37,022,423 downwards.
TATATAGAAATTGGTGTATCTCCAAAATAAAACTATGAAGACACTCAAAATAAATTTCCTGTGGTGAGAAACTATTTTTTGCAACTTTTTTGTATTTCAAGTTTTGAGGGATAAACCTCTTAAATTTCTCCAAGTAGAAATATATGTAAAAAAAACAAAAACGATTTTCAATTTTTTTGTAGTTTATTGTACTTTTTTGCAATTAATGTAATTACTATGGACTTAATGCATACATATTATTACAATATGGGCTATAACAGTTGTATTGATGTATAGCAACTTGAAATGCTCCCACAAATGGCACTACAACATGTAAAAAAAAAAAATATATATATAAGCTCTGGCGGACTTGGTTCTATAGTAGGTCGTAAGGGTTAAATAAATATCGTCAAATAATCGAGATCTCAATTTCAGTGAAAATAATCGTGATTATCATTTTTGCCATAATCGAGCAGCCCTACCCTGGCGGACTGACCCCCGGCTGCCAAGACTGGCAATAGGGACATGGAATGTCACCTCTCTGGTGGGGAAGGAGCCTGAGTTAGTGCGTGAGGTTGAGAGGTACCGGCTAGATATAGTCGGGCTCACCTCTACACATGGCTTGGGCTCTGGAACCAGTCTCCTGGAGAGGGGCTGGACTCTGTCTCAGTCTGGAGTTGCCCCTGGTGAGAGGCAGCGGGCTGGGGTGGGTATCCTAATATTCCCTCGGCTTGCTGCCGGTACGTTGGGGTTTTTCCCGGTGGACGAGAGGGTTTGTTCCCTGCGCCTTAGGGTCGGGGAACGGGTCCTGACTGTCATCTGCGCTTATGCGCCGAGTGGCAGTTCAGAGTACCCAGCCTTCTTAGAGTCCCTGGGGGGGGGGGTGCTGGAGGGTGCTCCACCTGGAGACTCTGTTGTCCTGCTGGGAGACTTCAATGCTCACGTGGGTAACGACAGCGAGACCTGGAGGGGCGTGATTGGGAGGAACGGCCTCCCTGATCTGAACCCGAGCGGTGCTTTGTTATTGGACTTCTGTGCTAACCACAGTTTGGCCATAACGAACACCCTGTTCGAACATAAGAGTGTCCATAAGTGCACGTGGCACCAGGACGCTCTAGGCCGTAGGTCGATGATCGATTTTGTAATCGTATCACCAGACCTGCGACCATATGTTCTGGACACTCGGGTGAAGAGAGGGGCTGAGCTGTCAACTGATCACCACCTGGTGGTGAGTTGGATCAGGTGGCGGGGGAGGACGCTGGACAGACCTGGTGCACCTAAACGCATAGTGAGGGTGTGCTGGGAACGTCTAGCAGAGGCCCCAGTCCGCGAGATCTTCAACGCACACCTCCGGCAGAGCTTCAACAGCATTCCGAGGGAGACTGGGGACATTGAGTCCGAATGGACCATGTTCAGCGTCTCCATTGCCGAAGCTGCTGCATTGAGCTGCGGCCGCAAGGTGGTTGGTGCCTGCCGTGGTGGTAATCCCCGAACCAAATGGTGGACACCAGAGGTGAAGGGAGCCACCAGGCTGAAGAAGGAGTCCTATCGGGCTTGGTTAGCCTGTGGGACTCCGGAGGCAGCCGACAGGTATCGACAGGCCAAGCGGAATGCGGCTCAGGCAGTGGCTGAAGCAAAAACTCGGGTGTGGGAGGAGTTCGGAGAGGCCATGGAAAAAGACTTTCGGACTGCCTCGAAGAGATTCTGGCAAACCGTCAGACGTCTCAGGAGGGGAAAGCGGTGCTCTACCTGCACTGTGTATAGTGCTGGCGGAGCGCTGCTGACGTCGACTGAGAAAATTGTCAGGCGGTGGAAGGAATACTTCGAGGACCTCCTTAATCCCACTGACACACCTTCCGAGGAGGAAGCAGAGTCTGGGGATGAGGGGAATGACCCGCCAATTTCCCGGAGCGAGGTCACTGAGGCAGTTAAACAACTCCTTGGTGGCAGAGCCCCTGGTGTTGATGAGGTCCGCCCCGAGTTCCTGAAGGCTCTGGACGTTGTAGGGCTGTCCTGGTTGACACGCCTCTGCAATGTTGCGTGGAGATCAGGGGCAGTACCTGTGGACTGGCAGACCGTGGTGGTGGTCCCCATCTTTAAGAAGGGGGACCGGAGGGTGTGTTCCAACTACAGGGGGATCACACTCCTCAGTCTCCCTGGGAAAGTCTATGCCAGGGTGCTGGAAAGGAGAGTTCGTCCGTTAGTCGAACCTCGGATACAGGAGGAACAATGCGGTTTTCGTCCTGGTCGCGGAACACTGGACCAGCTCTTTATCCTCTCCAGGATACTTGAGGGTGCATGGGAGTTTGCCCAACCAGTCTACATGTGTTTTGTGGAGTTGGAGAAGGCATTCGACCGTGTCCCTCGGGGTGTCCTGTGGGAGGTGTTGCGGGAATATGGGGTGTCTGGCCCATTGCTACGGGCCATTCGATCCCTATACAACCGTTGCAAGAGCTTGGTTCGCATTGCCGGCAATAAGTCGGACTCGTTCCCGGTGGGTGATGGGCTCCGCCAGGGCTGCCCTTTGTCTCCGGTTCTGTTCATAATTTTTATGGACAGGATTTCTAGGCGCAGCCAAGTGGCGGAGGGCTTTCGCTTTGGTGGCCTCAGAATCTCATCTCTGATTTTTGCAGATGATGTGGTTCTGTTGGCTTCATCGGGTGAGGGCCTCCAGCTCGCACTGGAACGGTTCGCAGCCGAGTGTGAAGCAGCAGGAATGAGGATCAGCACCTCCAAATCTGAGGCCATGGTTCTCAGCCGGAAAAGGGTGGAGTTCCCACTCCGGGTCGGGGATGAGTTCCTGCCCCAAGTGGAGGAGTTCAAGTATCTCGGGATCTTGTTCGCGAGTGATGGGAGAAGGGAGCCGGAGATCGATAGACGGATTGGGGCTGCAGCTGCAGTAATGCGGACGCTGCACCGGTCCGTCGTGGTGAAGAGGGAGCTGAGTGTAAAAGCGAAGCTCTCAATTTACCGGTCGATCTACGTCCCTACCCTCACCTATGGCCACGAGCTGTGGGTAGTGACCGAAAGAACGAGATCGCGGATACAAGCGGCAGAAATGAGCTTCCTCCGAAGGGTGGCTGGCCTCTCCCTTAGAGATAGGGTGAGAAGTTCGGCCATCCGGGAAGGGCTCAGAGTAGAGCAGCTGCTGCTCCACATCGAAAGGAGCCAGCTGAGGTGGTTCGGGCATCTGACAATGATGCCCCCTGGGCGCCTCCTGGGTGAGGTGTTCCAGGCATGTCCCACCGGGAGGAGGCCCCGGGGCAGACCCAGGACACGCTGGAGAGATTATATCTCTCAGCTGGCCTGGGAACGCCTTGGTATTCCCCCAGATAAGCTGGAGGAGGTGGCTGGGGAGAGGGAGGTCTGGGCCTCTTTGCTTAGGCTGCTTACGCCCCCACATCCAGGACTTCCTCGTCTCCACTGTAGGCATCCGCCCGGAGCAGCTGCTCCAGTATGAAAAGTCGGAGGATGTTCAGCCCGGTCCGCTGACGGATTCGCGGCCTGGCTTGTCTCCTTCCCCTTCCCGGAGAAAACGCCGTCGGCGTTCCCGAGCAGCGGAGCAGTTTTCATCCCTGGGTGAGAGTGACTGTGCGTCACACACTCAGCCCAAGTTTTCTGGACCCGAACTTCATGACTTATGCACTACTGTGAGTGGCTCTGTTTTCCCCGCCTTTGTGTTACCTGACTCGGATAATTCCGCCGCTTTTTGTTTGGACTCCAGAGACACTATACAGCGAGGCACCTCAGTGTCAGATCATTCACCGGTTGCTCTCGCTAGTAACCTTTGTGTTTTTGAGCCCTCTGATTCGGGAAATGCTCACAGTATTTTCTTTGATTTAGCTGATATGAATGTGTCACCTGTAGAGATAGTTGAACCTAAGACTGTTATTTCACACCAGACTCATCTACATACTGCTACCAGCATCGTAGCCCCGCAGGACTGTTTTACTCAGCCCTTAGACTCTAAGGTTTCCCAGTCTGAGCTCAGCCACACACCGTTAGCATCATTAGCTATAGATGTAACGGCGCATGCTGAGAAACACATACCCTCTGAAACTATGTATTCACTGCCTGCTAAGGTTAAAAGCCGCAGGGTTTCATCTGCTATACAGAGACTGGCAAAAGATTTTAGTTTGAGCACTGCAGAGCTGTTTGCACAGGTTAACTTTTCTGTTCCCCGGTCATGTCAGTTTAACTCTATGCGCCGTGCTTTTCGGCCAGGCTTCATGGACTCTGTGTGCACTACGTCTCGGACTACATCCTGTACGACTGTGTGTAGTGTTGTTTCACATCCAGCTTATCCAGACACTGCTTGTGTGAGTTCTCCTGTACCTGTGGCTGCTCCTAAACTCACTCTTTCTAAGACTGCTAATTATGACATGGACAACTTAAGTACAGCAGAGTTGCTAGAACCAGCCCACCATAAGTCTCTGTTTACTGAAACTGTGTTTGGCTCCACTAACTTGGTTCACCCAGTGACTGTTACTGTTCCTGTGCTTCGCTCTCCGCCTCCAGTTCCTGTAACCAGGGCAGCGCGGGCCTGGCTTTCCCTTGCTCCCGTATCAGTTCCTCGGGAGAGGGTGGCTGAGGTCCAGCTGGTCCCTGCTTCTGTCCCCAGCCTGGCAGAGGCGCCGTTCATCCCGGCACCCGTACCTGCCCCTCGGGTGGGGTTGATGGACGCCCAGCCTATGCCTGCGCCAGTTCCAGTTCCCTGGGTGAGGTCTACTGTGACCCTGCCGACTCCTGCACCCGTCTCAGTCCCGCGGGTGGGAGCAGCAGAGGTCCAGCTAGCTCCTGCACCTACACCGGCCCCCAGGGTAAAGGCAGCCAGAGCCCAGCTCGTCCCTGCACCCGTATCTGTTTCTCGGGTGGGGATGACTGGTGTTCGGCCAGGCCCAGCACCCGTTCCTGTTCCTCGGAGGAGAGCAGCCAAGAGTCAGTCACCTGTTCAGTCACCAGTTCAACTACCTGCTGTCCCACCATCACTACAACCACAACTACAACTTGCACTTCAATCGATAGCACAGTCATCACCTCAGTTCATTGCTCAGCAACCCGTTCAGACACTGCCCACCTCAGCTGGAAGCTTTGGTGAGCTTTCTCCGCCAGCTGGGGACTGTGTGGTGCTGACACACTTTGGACAGACTGTTTGCCCTGCACAGCCCCAGCCGTTGCATCCTAAGCCGACTGCGTGCCCTGTGCCGCTACAGTTAGCGTCCGCTGAGCCAGAGGTCCCCGCACGTGCTGGCTCTGCATCCGCTTCCGCTGGGGGTTCAGGAGAACCTCTCCAGCCGTTCCTCGTTTCCGCTGGGGGTTCAGGAGAACCTCTCCAGCCTTTCCTTGTCTCCGCTGGTGGCTCTGGTCAGCCCGGCCAGCACCTCCTCGTCTCCGCTGGAGGGTCCGAGGGGCCCATTCAGCCACCAGCTGCTCCACCAGCAGCCTCATCCACGCCAGCTGCGGCCGCCGTGTCTCCGCCCACGCAGTCTCCTGGTCCAGCTTCATCAGAGTCTGCATCCTCGCCCTCGCCTGGTCCGGCTCCGGCTTCATCCTCGCCTGGTCCGGCTCCGGCATCGCCCTCACCTGGGCCGGCGCCTGCTTCAGCTTCGCCTGGTCCAGCGCCTGGTCCAGCACCTGCTTCAGCTTCGCCTGGTCCAGCGCCTGCTTCAGCTTCGCCTGGTCCAGCGCCTGCTTCAGCTTCGCCTGGTTCAGCGTCCGCTTCAGCTTCGCCTGGTCCAGCGTCCGCCTCAGCCTCGCCTGGTCCAGCGTCCGCCTCAGCCTCGCCTGGCTCACCTCCACTAGCTTCGTTTGGTCCAGCATCTGCTTCAGCCTCGTCTTCGCCTGGTCCAGCTCCAGCATCTGCTTCAGCGTCGCCTGGTCCGGCCCCCGCATCTGCTTCAGCGTCGCCTGGTCCGGCCCCCGCTTCGCCTGGTCCGGCCCCCGCTTCACCTGGTCCGGTACCCGCATCGCCTCCGGCTCCGTCGCCTATGGCTGCCACGCCACCGTCTGGTCCTGCCTCGTCTGGTTCGTCTGGTCCGTCTGGTCCTGCCTCGTCTGGTCCTGCCTCGTCTGGTCCTGCCTCGACTGGTCCTGTGCCCACCGAGCCTCGGCCAGTACGCCTGACACTGGAGAGCTGCCGCTGCCTTCCGCGCGGCCGGCCCCCTGAACTGCTCTGTCGTCTCCTTCGCCGCTGCCGCTGCCTTCCGCGCGGCCGGCCCCCTGAACTGCTCCGTCGTCTCCTTCGCCGCTGCCTTCCGCGCGGCCGGACCCCTGAACTGCTCCGTCGTCTCCTTCACCGCCACCGCCGTCTTCCACGCGGCCGGCCTCCGGACCCGCTCTACAGCCGCCGCAGTCTTCCACGCGGCCCGCCTCCGGACCCGCTCTGCTGCCACTGCCACTTTACACGTGGCCGGCCCCCGGAACAGCCGAACTAAACTGTTGCGCTGTCACCTCCCGGGTTGACCTTCTGACCTCTTTGGACATTTGCTTCCCTGTTTTGCCCTGTTTTGTGTATTTGTGGACTCAGTTTTGTTCTCGTGCTCCTTGTCTTTTGTTTGGTTTTGCGATTGGGTCCTCCTCCTGCCTGCCACACAGCGATCCATGACAATGCCATTCTCTTCTATACTTTGACTTTCCATTCTATAATATGACTTGTATGACATTCCATTTCATACATTAACATTCCATTCTACGGCATTCCATTTATACTATGACACTCCATTTTATACTATGGCATTCCATTATTTAGAATGACATTCCATTGCCTATTATACACTTCTATTCTAAAATATGACATTCCACCTTTTCCATTTTGTGTGTACTGAAAAGAAAAATACCAAACAAGGCAAGGTGAATAGTTTTTAAAATGAAATATAAAGATAAAATCAAAAGTAGGCAAAACTGGCAATCATGCCACGCACCCCAGAGGGTTGAACTGCAGGAATGTCTTAAAGATGTAAAGACCCGGATTACCTCTAATTTTCTGCGTCTAAATAAATCTTTATTTCTTACTATGCCATACCATTCCATTCGACACTATGGCATTCCATTTAATATGTGTGGGTGTGTCCTGCATCTCTATTGCCTTAGGTGCCATGCTTTTTGTACAGCTGACTCTACTCAGCTATTAATTAATACCTCTTTGTTTCGAGTTGTAACGCCTGAGAACATGTGAGGGAACTGTGGAGAAGTGAGTGTGTGTACAGATGTTTTGGACATATGAGTCTCCTGTTACTGCCTGTAAGTCATTTAACTTAGTAATTTAAATGTGGAAACAACTCCCCATACATTCCATGTGACAAACCTCAGTGTGCTCATGTTTACTAAAGGTGTATGTGTATGTGTATGTGTATCTGTCTATCTTTTACGGTTGTGTATGTGACTGTGCTTTATATTGGTGTGTGTGTGTGTGTATTTGGTATGGCTGTGTATGTGACTGTTCTGTATGTTTATGTGGTAAATTGCAACACTAAACGCAGAGCATACATGATGCTGTGTGAAGAAGGAGATGAGATAAGATGTGAAAGGTGAAAATGGGATTACCATTCCATTTTATACTAATGCATTCTATTTGATACTGTACCAGTTCATACTATCCTATGACATTCCATTCTACATTATATCATTCCATATTATGGCATTCCATTTTATAGTATGACATTTCACACTATGTTATACCATTCCATTCTACTATGACATTTCATTCTTTATAATTACATTTCAGTTTATACTATACAATTCCATTGTAAACTGTTACATTCCATTTGATACAATACAATTCAATTTTATATATGTATATAGGTATTGACACCCACAGTGCCCTAGGCAGTTTTTCTGCAAAGTTTAAAATAGCTTAAAAAAGGTATTGGGAAACTCATTGAGAAAAAGATTGCAAACATATAAATATACATACAAATTATACAATCACCATAGTTTTGATGTTCACAGCCCGATACAAAAATGACTCAATGAATGATTATTATAATTATAAAAAAAATAAAGAAATTATTGTTTATTTTCCTATCAACATAATTTCACGTCATGTCATCCTCTGTTTGACCATAGCCTTTGTTTAAGCCATTGTTACTTTGTAAATCAAAGTTACATAGTTTAAGACTAATATGTTACCAGCAAAACATTGAGAGTTTTATTGACAATTAAATATAAGGGAACATTTAAGTTGTGACAAACATACTCTGCTGTACTTTTCATACATCCATATTTCATTTCACACTACAGACACTGCAGAGCGAGACCAAGGAAGCATTTCGCTTCAGTTTGAACTATTCTGTTCTGTCCTTAAACCATCATACCACTGACAAATGTAACTGATATCAATAAATGTAATAGGTGTATCATTGCTGGGCAGGAAAAAAAATACAGAGCGACAACCACCACAGTTTAATCAGACAGCACTAGGACTCAGTGCCTATTTGTACTGCTATTCTGTTGTCATCATCAGTGACATTCACACATATAAAAGAGTCATAATTTGATTAGCTGTCCTGATTAAATAACAAATATTTATCCTAAAAATTACACTAGGTTATCAAAACTTTGACCAGAACTTTGAAATACTTGTTAGCATTTCTTAATATTTCCTAAACTTCTTCAGCATAGGTTTTATTCTGCTGTTATAACACTTGAGCCCACAGCAGCCTGTCATTGTCACATGGCAATGAGGTAGAAAGAGTGTGCATGTGCATGAGAGAGAGAGAGACCCAGGGTTACTATTATGAATATCAACCCTACAGTCTAATATTTCTTTCAGAGGAGGAACTGTGTTTGTTTTTTCTGCCACTTGATGGTGCTCTAATGCTGCTAAACAGGGATGTCAATCACAGCCTAGGGGGCTATAACCAACTTTTCAATGTATCTAATTCTGCCCACTGGGTTGTTTTGAAAATTGTAACTTCCGAAAAAACAGGGCGTACATTGAAGACTTTTAACTGTATTTTAATCAATTTTACACTCATTTCAATGACAAAGATATCAACCATGTCCAATCATATTACTATAAAGTAAGTCACTAAAAATAACCTATTGCATGACAGAAAAGATGTTTCTCATTGTTTGCATTACATTAAGTAATAGAATTCTTAAAAGTAACAGTTTTTAAACTGTTTTCTGCTTATTTGCAGCATTTCAACAGATTTTTTCCCCCCTGCCAGTACTTTCTCTGTAATTTTATGACTTTATTTCTTAAACTCTAAGTCCAAAGAGCTGTACCAATGGGTTTCTTTGATGTTCTACACCCTTATTTGTTCATGTTGTTGAAAAACCGAGGCATACTGTTGAAACCACACATCATCATCCCTTCTATCTGTGTTCCTCATCTTGCCTTTTCAGATCCTTCCAATTAAAGACTTCCTTCTCCTGGAGATCCTCATGCAACCTCTCTTCATACCGTGTGGAGTGATGACTTGTGTGTCAGTCCCAGCCCCCATACCCTATAAAACTACAGAATGTGGATCGGAGAATGGTGTGTCTTTGAGTGATGCTTGGTCAGAGGCTGAGCAGGAGAAGCAGAAACTAAATTCTGCAGAACTGCCAGCACTGGTGCACCTGTCCTAGACCGACACTCCCACTTTTTGAGAGACAGAACTTGTACTTGTCCCAATCCAGACCTTTAAGTCAGAGGGAAAATGGGCAACATGGCTACAGAAATCACTGCTTTTTTCCTGACCATCTCTGGATGGATCTTGGTGTCATCTACTCTGCCGACAGACTACTGGAAGGTATCTTCTGTGGATGGTACGGTCATTACCACAGCTACCTTCTGGTCCAACTTGTGGAAAACATGTGTGACAGATTCCACTGGTGTGTCAAACTGCAAGGACTTTCCTTCAATGCTGGCTTTGGATGGTGAGTTCATAATATAATGTTGTGTTGCAGTCACAAGGGACGACATTTCTTACATCAGTAAACAGACACAGTTAAATAAATAACCACAAATCTGTGAGCACACATCTGACAGATGTACTTCTTAGATAAATGACCTCATTTGTGAAAAAAGAATGTATTTGAAACTTGATATTTCATTTTCTACCTCAGCCTTGAGGCCACAAATGGCCACTACATTTAAAGCTACTAGCTACTACTTATTAAGCCCTCCTTATATGTCCAATCAAAACAATCTGAGAAAGCCATACAGTCACAGAGAGGTCACTTGATACTTGATATTAGTTTTTCAAAGTTAAGAAAGCAATACTTCTGGCCATCTTAGTGTCCTTTAGACTGCTGTTTTCATTCCTAGGGGTTGGAGAGATCTTTTACCATCTATACATTTAAAAAGCCCAAAGTAACTAAAACACTTTACAACTTAAATTCTACAATTCTTAAATTTCTACAAGAACAAGATGTTAACACAACACTAAATGATAACATTTCAAGTGCAGTCAACTTGTAAGTGAGAAGTCGATATTTACACATCAATCAAACATCATGATTGCATTTTTCTCTACCTGATGAAACATTAAGCTAGCAATAATTAGTTTTACTTACATTTTATTTTTGATCATCTTTTAGTTTTTGCCACAATCTGAGACACTTTTCACATACGAGTCATTTGCAACACTCATGCAACATTTATGCCCATTATTAGCATTATTATTTCTGCATGTGCTCCAACCTTGATACAAGTCTTAAGTATAGACGTAACCTTTAAACTAACTCCCTCACAGTCCACTCTGCAAAAAGTAAGCAAATGAACCAAGCTGGAAAGCATTTCAAAAGACCTTCCTTTTTATCTATTAAAATCAGGACAAACTGTCTTCAAATAGAGGACATTCAAGACTCTTATTAATAGTGGACAACTTGCAAACCATGTGTAACCCTGGAAGAGATCTTTTTAAAAAAGGCAAAACAGATGTAATTAAGATTTTTTTTTACATTGTATAAGATGACAAAAGAAAAGATTACACAGGCATTCATAATTTTGGTTCTCGCATTGCAAAGTTATGACATCACATTAATGTGATTGGTCAGTTGCAGTGTTAATCGTAGACCAACTTTATTATGAAAATCAGTGCAGAAATCCAATTTATTCCAAGTGATTTATTTGCAACTTTATCTCAAATTTCCCTCACACAAGAATACATGAAACTGTTCAATATGAACAAAACAATTCTTTTTTTTTTTCACATTTGTAAGTCTGTTTATTGTTACGATTCATGGGCAACAAAAAAGTAGGGAAACAACTAATGTATAGCTCTCTTCTCTGTTTCATTTTTTAAGCGTACATCCAGGTGTGTCGGGGTTTGATGATCGCTGCTGTGAGTCTGGGTTTCTTTGGTGCCATTCTTGCCTTGGTAGGAATGAAGTGCACAAAAATAGGAGGCTCAAAGACCACTAAAGCTCGGTTGACTGTCCTGTCAGGCTTCCACTTTATTCTTAGTGGTAAAAACCATCCCATTCTATGTATGTCTGGATTTAATGGAGAATAATGTGTGGATTGAATTCTTCTTGAGCTAAGAACATTACCTTAGTTCCTTTTAATTTGATGTAGTAATCTGCTTATTTCTTTCCACAGGCCTCTGCTGCATGACGGCATGCTCCATATATGCTCGCAGGATCACAGCTGACTTCTTTGACCCCCTATTTGTTGCCCAGAAGTAAAAGGATTCCTTTCACATGGATCAAAGACATAATCAGATGAAAGGAAGTCCAGTCAGAAATATCTTGGTTTTTTCATTTTCTTTTCTTTTTTCCCTGCAGGTTTGAGCTGGGAGCCGCTCTCTTCATTGGCTGGGCTGGATCTGTGTTGTGCATCTTAGGAGGACTTATCTTCTGCCTCAGCCTGTCTGAAGGCTTCAGTATCAGGCAAGTGGCTTGGTTTTGCAGATATACAGAATGCGAACAATGTGATTCCACATGAACAGCAAGGTCATAGTGGATCTGATGTGGATGCACTCTAAACTGCATGATTGATTTACTAACTCAATTGGGCAATTTAAGTAATTACTTTAACTGCAATAGACAGGCAAATCCAGTCAAAAACATCCAGTAATCTCTCAGCAACTTGCTGCATAATTGCTGAACCTACAAAGTAAATTGTATGATTGTACGTTATGTTGATTAGCTACTCCAGCTGAATGTTTCCTTTGTTACAGTTGCATAAGAAGGACCTTTTAGAAGTTAAAGTCACCTTGACTGAGGGGAGCTATTGAGAAGTGTTGCATGAGATGGGCAAAGAAAAACAGATTTTTTTTCTTTCGTTCCTTTTTCTTTTAAACATCCTAGTTCTTTTTCCCCACTTTTTGATAACAATCAGGCTGATTAGAGTGTTCTCACTGTATGAATACGGTGAATAGCAGCAATGGCACCTAGTATTGATTGGCAGTCAGTTTGTAATCGTAGTGATTATAAACCAAAAAAATGTGCTACTGGTACTACGTGAAAGTTTGTCTATGCATGTTTTAATCAGACAACCTAGAGGCTTCTAAGAATGGCAAGCTTGGTTTCAAAGATCGGTTTAAAATTTTCCAAATTTCCATTAAATTCATGGTTCCCAGTGGAGGAATCCTAATGACTTCTCTGATCAAACAATATTTAAAATAATTTATTCCATAATGGAGCTGAATTTGTAGCTTTGAGAAAAAATATCTTAACCAGTTTGATGAAATCCTATAGATTAAGTCCCTTTGGTTATCTTTGAACTCTTTTGAAATGCATGAAAAACTCAATATGGTTGTAGAACTTCTTAAATATAACAAGAAAGTTGAAAGGTGTAAGAAAAAAAATGTTTTGCTTGAAACAGAGCTTTGTAGCCTTTACTATGTAAATTTCCTGTTTTGACTTTTGCAGAGCTGAATACTCCTACAGTGGAGCTGCATCTTTTCCGACAACATGCAATAAGACCAGTAAGCCAGCCCAGAGGCCAAACAAGGAAACACAGGAGCCATTGAGGCAGTTTGGAAGAAATGCATATGTGTGAAACTGGACTCTTGTTACACGAGTTGATTTGAGAATTTAACAACATTTCATCATTTAAAACCAAGGACAGCATCCTCCAAAATGAACTAATCTGCATCTGTGGGAAGATAAAAAGTGAGCTAATCTGGGATATGGTTTACATATTTGATTTAGTGTTCAGATTTAAATATGGCTGCCTCATTTCTGTCATAAACTCGATTATGAAACATAAGCATTGAGAGTAGGACATTTAATTTGACATAACATGACATTCAAAGTCTTTAATCACCTTTAACAAACTGGCTTTTTCACCATCTTATGGATTGTTAAAACATGTCAAAAATTAATAGTGAAACCTTTTGTTTTCTTACATTTTCTTAAATGTTTTATAACTAACCATTGGCATACTATGACTGATCCATAAATTAAGTAAATGAATTAACTGCTCCAGCTCACAACGATACAAATGTCTTCTTGTTAAAAATGAGCATTTTGGTACTTTTTCCTAAAAGCCTGCATAACTTATAGTAGTTTTATCTTTGTATAATTTACCATCCCTACAACCAAATAATAGGTGGAAGAAGTGCCTTTCTAATTTTCCTAGTCAAGACTAGTTTGACCTCCAAGGCTAACTAGGTCACATCTGACCCCGGAGATGCTTATGTAGATGTGGACGCCCAACCGGAGGTTTCCCGTCTTATCAGCCATCCATCTCCACCTAGGAATATAGGAACCCTGGGCTATGTTACGCAAAACCTCTTGGCCCAGAGGGTAGATACTTGAACCAGCTGACAGAGCGTAGATGTCATGTGCTTTCCACTGCTTTGCATCTGCGAAAAAATAGTCAGGTGTCCAGGGCTCAGCAGAAGGGTGGCTTTGTGTGGTTGTATGTCTCCTGTGTTAAAATGATAAATACATTTTAGCTGGAACTCTCTTGAAATTCTTAAAAAAAAAAAGTTGACAAATATCAACAGCTTGCAATAGCTTTTGTCTAAACTAAAATCATTACAACTACACATTTCAAAAGAAACTGTTGTATCCTGAATGTCTGTGACTGAGAATCATTCAGTCATCTAAGTTATGGTAGTCTTCAGAACTTGAAAAGAAGTAACTGAATAGCTCATTTAAAAATACATTTCTTCCAATGATAAACTTAATGAATTCTAACATCAACTTTCTTTCAAACATTTCTAGACTAATCTTCTAATGTTGCTCCTTTTTCATCCTTCATATAAATTAAATACATATTTAATTTTACATATTTAAACCAACACAAAACCAAAAAGAGTTTGTGAGCATGCCAGTAGCTTTTTGACACTAAGCTGAGGAACAGTGCTACCTTTCAAAGGTTTAGACTTTTCATCCACTTTATTAGGTACACAATATGCTTGTTAAGTCAACCAATCATATGGGAGCAACCTAATGCTCAAACATCAGAATGGGGGAAAATTGTGTTTTAGGTGGCATTGAACATGGCATTGTTGTCTGCTGTTGGTGCTAGACATGCCAGTCTGAGTATTTCAAGAATTTCTCGTGTACTGGGATTTACCACAAAACCATTTCTAGGATTTACAGCAAATGGTCTGAAAAAGAGAAAAGATACAGTGAGGAGCAGTTCTCTGGGAAAAAAATGCCTTGTTAATGCCAGATATCAGAAAAAAACTGATAGGAAGGAATCTAGTATTTGGAAGGTCAGCACATGCATATAGGTTTATAATGGGAGGTTCTACTTGAATTGTTGGTTTTGCACCATTTCAATAAACAGCAGCAAACAGTATAGGGTAGCTGTGATCTCAGTGTTAATGTTAATGTCTGCTTTAGTATACTAGCATTTGTCAGAAGCATCTAAAACACACAATGTGGGTTATAAACCAGTGGACTGGCAGAATTAATACAGTTTGGTATGTTTTTCTTTTTTTAAGTTATTTTTTTCATTTTTTCTGTACAGTCTAAATATCCTGCAGGTTTTAAGAAACAAAGTAACATATATTTCTGTATATGTCTGAAAGCCCATATAAAGAAAAGAGGACATTTGGGAGAGTTTGGCTAGTGAATTGTAAAAGTTGCAGGCTCAGGCGTTAGGCCTATTAAGTACCTACAAGGGGAGGGACTTTTCAGGGTTGATGGCTGGGAATCTAATTTAAAGCTAATTTAAACCATCTTTCATAAAGATATTAAGGCTGCCCAGCCTCCAAAATATCAGTATATTTCTCTACCACACTAACAATAACTTTAATATAAGCTGGGTGAACTTTGGAACAAAAAAAGAGCTCTTTCATCTGAACTAAAAGAACATTCATCACTCCCCGGAACTCTCATTACCTCAGATTTAAGTCTAATTAGAGCAGCACAAAGACGCTATGCTGTAATTATGCAGCCCGCCACACAGTGAGGTCCTGGCAAAATTACTAATAACTAGCAGCTTAAATGCCGGAGGCAAAATTGAGAAGAATGCTTCAAGCAGCTTTATTACATATTTCAAGAAGACTTGTAAAGGTCACTCTTTTAGTTGAAATATCAAGCAATGTGATCTCATACGTTGCTTGTTATAATTTTTATACATAAAGTCTGATTTTATTATTTCAAAAATCAGCGGGCCAGAATAGCATCAGTTTAAGGGACAGTTTATCAATCTTTTGACTTATTGGTAGGGACTACCTGAGATAGACTGGAGGATCTGCCTCTCTCCCTATAACAGCTGGCACAGGCTCCAGCAGCCAACCAACCCAGAATTAGGTAAGTGGAAGAAAACAGACGGATGGAAGTGTTGTGGCTTGTGTGACTCAGTGTGTTTTTGAGGTTGATTCTAAGTGATTCTTGTTTTTTTTTTTTAGTGTTTATATTGTTGTTATATATTTTTCTCCTTTAGTATATTCAGTCCCTAGTTTCTTTAGCGTTTCATTCCTGTTACATCAATTCTCCTTTATTAATATCATTTATGTGGGACCCCATATGGAAAAGAAATAGAAAAAACTTATAAAAGACTTGCATCAGATGTGGCCTACTTCATATAGTGAATCATATAAGGCTTATATGATTTACTCATGAAAGTGGCCACTTTCATATATTGTTTTAGTAAGTATCCAAAACATACAAGTTTCATTTATATAATTTTTTATATATATCTGTTTTCACTCTTGTATGTTTTTCACACAAGTTTCACACAAGACAGATAGAAACTTTATAATATATATATATATATATATATATATATATATATATATATATATATATATATATATATATATATATTATCTTTTCCATATGCAACAGGCCATGTGTCTGTGGTTTCCCCATATATATGAGGAAGAATTTCATGAATCTGAATTTAAGGCAAATTGGCAAAAATAACTCCCTGTCTGTTGCATAAATTCAATTCAGTTTCATTTCAATGTTATTTATATAGTTGCATATCACATTAACAGTTGTCTCAAGGCACGTCATCCCATAAACTGTCATGTCCTTTATAGAAATGAGGCGGAATCCAATCACAATGAGAAATGTTTTTCTGATGTGCTTTGTAAAAGCACATCAATATTGTACATTTACATTACCCCTACACATCCACAACTTGGTTAAGAAGCACATCATCATTCTAGAGTTCCCATTATGAGGTAATTGCATGAAGTTAAGAATTGGAAAGTAAAATCTGGAAAATTAAGAGGTCCGGAGCTCAGCTTGTGCTGTAACTCATAGCATCTCAGTCTAACACACTATGGTTGGAAAGCGGGATTATATGTACCAAAAATCGAAAGGGTAACTGGTTAAGCACTTATAATAAAATATAGATGCCAGACATCGGTATGTACTAAAGGCACACTGTCTCATTATGGCTGGCAATGGAGAAATATTAAAACATGACATGTCAAAAAAGAAAGAAAAAAATTCTGCTAGACACAAATCCATTTGTACTTGGTTTATAGCCAGAGTCAAACAAAACTGGGAACCTTTGTTACCATTTTGTGAATCAAAATGGGGATCAGTTTGAAATAGTTATTTGCTAACATTTAATTTTGCAGCATTTCTGCCTCTATCACATAGCACAGTATAGAGTGTGGAAAGAGTGAGGGTGGATGAGTGTAGCTTTTGGTATATTGGTCACCGACTATGGTTCCGAATTATGACATATCCGGTTGTTCAGTGATGACGCGACGAATCCTACTTCCGGGGCTAAAGTAGTCTGCGTTTAATATGGCTTTTGTGTTGTTAACATGTTTAATGTTATGTATTTTCTTCTATTTGATCTCAAAAAGCTCCTAAAACAGTCAGTGATCACTGTTGACCTCCCTCGGCTTTTATTACTGCTAATCATTTATTTAAGCTCAGTTTTTAAAACCTTAGGATGTAACTACAGCCCAGCCCATGCAGCAGTATATGAATGACTAACCTCGTATTGTGGATGGATTATCTCAGTTGTTCTCCTGGCTGAAGTTTGGTCCTTTTACAGCATCCTGCCATGCGATTACATTTGTTCATGTCCACCGAGAACACTCACGTTAACTTTTATCAAGTGGAAAAAAAAGTTAGCTTGTTTATATTATGCTAACATAGCTGTGTCGCTAGTGGTCACGTAGCACATCATTATATACCAGCTAGCTCAACTTCAGTAACCCTACAAACGTCACTGCTGTTTAGTTTTCTGTCTTCATTTATGCTGGAAGTGATAGCAGAGCTGTACGTTTTAATTTGTTTCCAAAACCCCGCAGTCAGGACATGCTATATTGTCTGTGAAGGTTCTCAGTCATCCAGGTCATCGTAGGCAAAGGAGCTTGCAAGGAAAGCGTCTGGACTTCTTTAAGTTACTTGAAGACGTTTCACCTCTCATCCGAGAAGCTTCTTCAGTTCTAAGGTCAAATGGTGGAGAGTCCCAGATATAAACCTAGTGGGAGTATCCCACTAGGTTTATCACACCTTGGCTCAGGCGATTAGAGGATCATTAGGGGGTCCTTTTGTCCCTCTGTGGGGGGATACTCCCACTAGGTTTATATCTGGGACTCTCCACCATTTGACCTTAGAACTGAAGAAGCTTCTCGGATGAGAGGTGAAACGTCTTCAAGTAACTTAAAGAAGTCCAGACGCTTTCCTTGCAAGCTCCTTTGACATGCTATATTGTATTTAGATAGAAGCTAGCGAGCTAACTCCCTGCTAACTTCTAACTCCGTTAAATGTCATAAATTCAGTTTTCATGGATGCCTGGATGTTAAACTCAATTGTTACACCTGGTAGAGCAGAACGCTGATCATTTTATTAAAGATGAAAGACTTTAGACAGTTTTTCAACTCTCAGTAATGCCATAGTGATCGTTTGATATATGGACCTGCAGCGGGGTTTAGGTCCAGACACGGCTAGTGACGTCAGACTGAACAATCGGATTATTGAAAAAAATATCAAGCTAGACCTTTACATCCTTAGTCTGGCAACCCTTCCTTAAATTGTACCGTTTGACCCAGCAGTTGTGGAAGATGCAGAAGAAGTAAAGAAATATTCTAAAATCTCTCTTTTAATTAGGTAACCTTTCCTATTCATTATTTTAAGGTTTTGTGATGTTTTTAAATTCCATGCTTTTTAGCTATATTATGGAGGGAACTTAAAAAGCCTGATATAAAAACAAATCTCAGTATTAATTATGAATTAGAAAAGAAAACGCCTCATGCTATAAATAGGTCCTTCTTCTTTTAAGCTGTCTGAAAACAGTGGATATGTCTCCGGTAATTTGAGATACATGCTAAGGTAAGCAATCTCAGACCCATGAGGACCTGCATTACTGCTTTATCCCACACAGACATGCAAAAAGAAATATCTGGATAACAACACCACACATCCCCTTTTTTAAACACGATATTCACTTCTCTCTGAGAAGAGCATTTGTTTGAGTTTGGAGACCGAGGACTGCTTGAATCACCAACTACCATCTTAAAAATTAAAAAAGAAACTCAACAAACTGGTGGTTTGCAGTTGGGTGAAAAAGGATTCAAGCTTAAATAAACAAAAGCTTCTGGGTCAGAAATCTAGAAAGGAAACAACAACAATCCATACAATGAAAATTCGAGTGGTTCAGATCTGGGGGTTCCTGATGACGGTACTGGGTTGGATCTTTGTGGCCTGCACTATGGCAATGGAGGGCTGGAAGATTGCCTCCGTTGGGGGCATGGGAGGTTCGGCTGTCATCAAGGTAGCCTGGCACTGGACTAGTCTGTGGAGATCTTGTTTTACAGACTCAACTGCTGTCACCAACTGTAAGGATTTCCCTGTACTCTGGTCTGTGGAAGGTATGTCAACATATTCAGTATTCAAGCTGTATTTATTCTCATTTGCAAATCAAGAATGTTTATATAAACCTTTGTCTGTCCTTTATTGTCACTCTAGACTATGTCCAAATAGTGAGAGCCCTGTTGATGTCGGCTCTTTCTGTAGGCATGCTGGGGTTTGTACTTAGTCTGCTGGGTATGGAGTGCACCTACATTGGAGGAAAAGTACAATCAAAATACAAGAAGATCTACATTGGTGGATGTTGCCACATCATCAGTGGTAAATGTCTAACTTTAATTACTATAAAATCATAGGGTGTGAATACCATATTATCACTCTTTTAGAAGGGAGGGCTTCTAAAAGTACACAAAGGGATGGCTTTGTGTACTTAAGTTCTATTCATTGTCTGCTCATGGATTTTGCTGGTTAATTTATGTCAAGGCTGGATAAAGGTAACTTACTGTTGACATTCAGCACAGTAACTTAATATCCTTTTTGAAGCGTTTACCACTGAACCATGAAATAATTGCCAGAATATTCAAGTTTTTACCTCTGCCAGGCAGTTATGATTTTGGTAGGATGCATGAGATTCCTTCTGTCTGTAAATATGATAACTTGAACAATTCTGAATGAATTCTGATGAAACGTTGTAGGGATGTCATCATCAAACAATCCATTAAAACATGGCCCAAATCGACCAAGGTCTTAAAGGTCAATTAATGAGTAATTGGTTGAAAACTGACAAAATATAATTTTGCATCTATGACTCTTAGATTACATTTCACATCTGCCTTTCTTTCAAGCTGACCCCAAAATGTATTATATATCTTATGCATACAAACATATGTTGCATATGCAATATGCATAGCAGCCAGTGTAACTTTTGACTCTATTTTTTTAAATTTGATTTGCATTCAGGAGTGCTGTCCACATCTGGGTATGGTGTCTATGCACAGTATGTCTATGCAATACATATTGACCCTGGTCCCACTGGACTCCAGTAAGTAACCATAGTTACACAGAATAAATGTTAACCGACATTGAATAAAACGGAAATTTTAAAATTATGATCTCAGCATCTCTCTGGTTTGCAACCAACAGGTTTAACCTTGGCACCCCAATATTTCTTGGCTGGGTGGGCTCAGCCTTTCACATCACTGGTGGTGCCTTTTATCTATGGTCAGTGTGCACACCGCTCTGTGGAAGAGAGAAAAAGTAAGTGCTTGGACAGTATAGAAGAGAAATGTAGCTTCCAGGTAGGAAAAATGAGGCCAATGCTTTCTATCTGAAGGCCATTAAATGGTTGTAAAAATGGTGGTTGCAAAAAGAAGTCCTGTATAAGTCTATGGGAAAACGGCTTTCCATGCTAACCTCTGTTAACATTACCTGCCAAGTGTATGGGCTCAATCACTAATTTTAAGTCTTAATAATATATGTCTATTTTGCAACTTTGTCAAAATTGAGGATCATTTGTGTTATGAATCAACACACTTAATGGCAAACAACTTGTTACACAGTCAGACCTGTCTAGGGATGGGAATTGATAAGATTTTCACGATTCTGATTCCATTTTCGATTCTGTTTAACGGTTCGATTCTTTATCGATTCTCTTATCAATTTTTAAAAAAATAAGGAGAACACTAAGGTTGATTAGCTTAGAACTGTGTTTTATATCTTCTCTTGAACAAGATAGAAATTTAAGAGTAACATGGCCTTACAAACCCAACAGTGAGATCTTTAGAGATCCACAGCCTACTGCTCTTCAATGTGGTGTCACAGGGTCCCCAGGAAAAAAAATTGTAAATGTAAAATAATAAAATAAATATTCTTCTGTAGCAATAACAAAGTATAACATAAATTATGCTGTAGTAAATACACAAGAATATCCAGTAATGTCCCTGCCTACAATTAAACACATTCACTTACCGAAAATCAGAGGGATATACTGTGGCAAATGGGTGCAAGCCTTTTACCACAAACTTAGTCACTGCTTGGTGACATTCGTCTATCCTGGCCTGAAAGGAGACGCTACCGGTAGACTGCAGCGAGAACTGCCAGCATCTGAGCCTCATGGTCACCTAAATGCAGCGCACAGTAATGGCAGGTTTTGTAATAAGGCAGATCGCGCTAACATAATATGCACTGTTAGTTGATTATTTACCTGCCGCATTAACGGGAGAGGACGTTCAAACGTTACCGCTGCTGCTGGGTTGAGTCCGGAGCGGAATTAAAAACACGACATTCATTTAAGGTCATCGCTTGTTTTGTGAGCAAATGCTTTTGCATCTTTGTAGTGTTTCCTCCCTTAAATGAAATATCTACTTTGCAAGTATTGCAAGTTGCCCTGCTGTCATCCGTTCTCGTAAAGTATAACCAAACTTTTGAGCGTTTGAGCCGCCATGTTTCCTGCCAGGTCATGTGGGGTGACTGAAATCGACAAGGGAATTGTTTGCAAAAATGCCAAACAATTACAAGGAATTGAAACAGTGGGAACCGGTTCTCAACAAGACCCGGGTTTCGATACCCATCCCTAGACCTGCCCCTCTTTGTCAAATCTGGTATTTGGTAAGGGTAGTTCAATAAGGAGAGATCATTTGAAAGAATGAACACGAGAAATGACAAATTTGGCGGTTTGTCTACAATGGCTCGTCTTAGCGGAACAGAAAGGGAGAATGAGAATGAGATTTAAACTACACAGCATGAGTGCTGATTGGCTTGGAGAAAGCCAGGAGAGTGTTACTGGACTAGACCAGTGATGACAAACACCTTGACAACATGATAAAGTTGGAGTGATAAAGCTTTAATTTAGCCAGCAGAACCTGGGAGCAGACAGATGAGAGACCATAGATTGTCCTTAAAGAACTTATGCAGAAGCTTATTTCAATAAAGAGAGATTATTTGAAAGAATGAACGTAATTTATTAATGAACAGAAATTAGATAGGGGTATTGCATGATTAGACTACAATGGTCCGTCTTGGCAGAACAGAACCCCAGCTGTGAAAGGGGATAGAGCAAGATCCCAAAAGAAAAAAAAGATCTTACTGCAGCAGAGTTCTGGCCCATGGGAAAGGAAACCTATGCATGTAAGGAGTAATGCATGGCATGGCAAGGCATAGGAAGCATAAGCACAGAGAAGAGCAACAACAACAGACCACCCAAAATACCAGCATGAGTTCTGGGCCTGGCAGTGGCCCTCCAATGGCAGGCTATGTTTGCCATTTGATTGGAAGGGAAAACTGAGGGATATCAAAGGCCAGAGAGGTTGAGCTTGGGTTAAGGCCCTGGGCTGCAGATAGCTGACAGAACAGAGAACCTGCAAAGACTGAAAATGCAAGCGGTAAGAGCAGCGTTGGCACAGGGCTTCTGATAATTGACAGAATAGAAAGGCTACAAAGGCTGAAAGTTGCAGCACAGGAGAGAAGAGCCGACAATAATGCTCGGGGCCGCTGATGGCCCACAGAGAGAAAAAAAGGCTACGAAAGGCTGAGAGTTGCAAGGAACAGTGGAGAGAAGACACTGCATTAAGGCTTGTGCTGCTGTAGGCCAGTAGAGAGCACACAGAACATAATGAGGCAAAGAGTTAGGAGTGGGAGTAAGAGTAAGACTTTTATACCACCACCAGCTCGATGCCGACTGAATTTAGACTTGGTAACTTAGAAAAGTAAGGCAGAAGATGTGCAAATGATTTGGAGATGAGTGGAAGGAAAGCTGTTTTGAATTATAAGGACTTACCTTACAACATTAAGCCTCCTAGGCAACTTTGATGTGTTTGGCGCTACACGACTGAGGGTGGAAAGAAAGGCTTGTAAGGCTGATAGAGCAGCACCTACCAACCTATTTAGTGAAGATCTTTGAAATGAAACAGTAGAGATAGAGCTATTACCAATTCTAAATGCAGGACTTTTCCAAGATGTTAATGGAAAGAGTTACTGTATAGAGGCCAAGGAGATGCTGCTAAAATGGCAGATAATACAGGGATCCACGTGACTTTATAAGAACCATGCTTGAATCATTCCTGTGGAGGACAGGAAACATCAGAAACTCAGAAGGACTACTCCCGCTAACGATTACCAATGCTGGTACCCCCAAAACCTGAAGAGTTGTGCTAAATGTTTAGAGCACTGAAAACAGAAGAATGATGAAGACAGAAAAAGGACATGCCATTTAAAATAATGAGCAGGTATGCCAAAACCTCCGAGGCAGAAGCCTAAATGTGTCACGGCGGGGTGCGCCGATGTGTGCGGAAACAGGACCCAAAAGCAGATGATGACGAGGAATAGTAATGATTAACAGAAAAGTGAACCTTTATTGCGATGACGGCAGGAAATGAACCAAGAGACCAAAGTAAACAGGCAAAACACTAAGAAACAAAACACTGAACTGACAAAACACTAAGAAACAAAACACTAAAGGTACTAAGACCAAAAACTATAACTATGACCGAGGTGGAAAAACAAGGCCAAAAAAAACCAAAAACAAAACGTCCATCAAAATCACAGGAGCGCAGGGAACAGTTCATGACTCCTCAGGGGGCCGACCCGGAGGGTGACGGTCCAGAAAATCATAGTTCATGTGATCAGGGGGCCGGCCCGGAGGCCAACGGCACAGAAGTCCATGGTCGAACAGTTCCGGGGGCCGTCCGTGCGGACGGCAATGGTGGCGACATGGAAACCGTTCAGGGGGCCGACCGTGCGGACGGCAAAGGTGGCGACATGGAAACCGTTCAGGGGGCCGACCGTGCGGACGGCAACGGCGTAGAAACAGTTCAGGCGGCCGGCCGTGCGGAAGGCGGCGGCGGCGCCCAAGTGTCAGGCGTACCGGCCGAGGCTTGGAGGGCACAGGACCAGGTGACGCTAAAACAGAGGCTGAGGCCGGACCAGGCGTAGCAGAAGCACAGGCAGAGGCCGGACCAGGCGTAGCAGAAGCACAGGCAGAGGCCGGACCAGGCGTAGCAGAAGCACAGGCAGAGGACGGACCAGGCGAGGCTGAAGACTCTGACGAGGACGGACCAGGCGAGGCTGAAGACGAGGACGGACCAGGCGAGGCTGAAGACGAGGACGGACCAGGCAAGGCTGAAGTCAAGGACGGACCAGGCGAGGCTGAAGACTCTGACGGACCAGGCGAGGCTGAAGACTCTGACGAAGACGGACCAGGCGAGGCTGAAGACTCTGACGAGGACGGACCAGGCGAGGCTGAAGACTCTGACGAGGACGGACCAGGCGAGGACGAAGACTCTGACGAGGACGGACCAGGCGAGGACGAAGACTCTGAGGCTGAAGCCGAGGCCGGACCAGGCGAGGACGAAGACTCTGAGGCTGAAGCCGGAGCCGGACCAGGTGGAGCAGGAGCAGCTGATGCAGAAGCCGGACCAGGCGAGGACGAAGACTCTGAGGCTGAAGCCGAGGCCGGACCAGGCGAGGACGAAGACTCTGAGGCTGAAGCCGGAGCCGGACCAGGTGGAGCAGGAGCAGCTGATGCCGGAGCCGGACCAGGTGGAGCAGGAGCAGCTGATGCAGAAGCCGGACCAGGCGAGGATGAAGACTCTGAGGCTGAAGCCGGACCAGGCGAGGACGAAGGCTCTGAGGCTGCGGCTGACGAAGCACAGGCTGGAGCTGCGGCTGACGAAGCACAGGCTGGAGCTGCGGCTGACGAAGCACAGGCTGGAGCTGGTCCTGGCGTAGCAGAGGCAGAACCAGGTGACAGTGAGGCAGCCACAGGTGGTGAAGCAGAAGGTGGCCAGACGGGCTCCTCAGGCCCTCCAGCTGACGAAGCATGAGGCTGAACGGGCTCCTCGGGCCCGCCAGCAGACGTGGCGTGAGGCTGGACGGGCTCCTCGGGCCCGCCAGCAGACGTGGCGTGAGGCTGGACATGGCGAGGCTGATGTGGTTCTCCTGAACCTTCAGCAGACGAAACATGAAGCTGGCTGGGTTCTCCCGAACCTCCAGCAGACGAGACATGAAGCTGGCTGGGTTCTCCCGAACCTCCAGCAAGTGAAGCATGAAGCTGGCTGGATTCTTCTGAACCTCCAGCAGACGAAGCATGAAGCTGGCTGGGTTCTCCTGAACCTCCAGCAAACGAAACATGAGGCTGGCTGGGTTCTCCTGAACCTCCAGCAGAGGAAGCATGAAGCTGGCTGGGTTCTCCTGAACCTCCAGCAGACGAAGCATGAAGCTGGCTGGGTTCTCCTGAACCTCCAGCAGACGAAACATGAGGCTGGCTGGGTTCTCCTGAACCTCCAGCAGACAGAACATGAAGCTGGCTGGGTTCTCCTGAACCTCCAGCAAATGAAGCATGAAGCTGGCTGGGTTCTCCTGAACCTCCAGCAGACGAAACATGAGGCCGGACGGGCTCCCCGGGCCCTCCGGCTGACACTGAAATTGGCCGCACCAGCTGTACCTCCGTCTCTGGCTCCAGACCGGCCTGGATAGCAGTACCACAGCAGCTTAGCTGAGCCTGATGGCTAGCTTTTCCAGGGCAAACAGTCACTGTATAGCCGGGCTCATTAACCGGAAAAGTAGTGTCAATTTCAACAACTTCCTGAGAGAAAACATGAGGAGCCAAAATGTAATCACTCACTTGCGTTTGTGATACGGAGCGTCGGTGGCGCGCACGCCGCTTTTTCTTAGGAGTGGAAGACGGCGGAGCGATGGGTGGAAGTCCCTGGTAACTCCGAGGTCCCCCGAGAGCCAGTCGAGTTCCCCGGAAAGAGTGCTCGTGCTCCGGAATGAGCCACGGCTTCCACCGGAGCTCCTCCTCCAAGAGAGCGCAGAATATAGACTGGCGCTCGTCGTCGTCCAAGTCTATGGTGTGCGGCGCTTCCTCGCGCTGAACTGTGACAGGAGTATGGCGAGACTGTGATGAGGGCGTGGAAACTGGTGAGCTGAGAGGTGGTGACGCTGCGGCGAATCTCAGCGAACCGACACGAACACACTCAGGTTCCGGAGGCAGCAATGGAGATGACTGATTGTGGGGTTGTTGTGACTGGTGGGTGCTGGAAGCCATTTCCTGACTCGACAGTCCCTGGGCCTGCAGCATCTCCTTTATCCTCGTAAAGGCATCAACGATGGCAGGTGAGTCCGGGAGCTGGAGAAGGCGGGGATCCCTCTCCATAATAGCTTCAGCAGCGTTGATCATTACTAGCTTGCTCTTCAAATCGGGCGCTGTAAAGAAGCGGTCGAGGATCGCTTGGATCCGAGCAGTCTCCTCCAGACACTCGGTGAGAGCAGAATCCGCTGGGTCCATGACTGGTCAGTTCGTTCTGTCACGGCGGGGTGCGCCGATGTGTGCGGAAACAGGACCCAAAAGCAGATGATGACGAGGAATAGTAATGATTAACAGAAAAGTGAACCTTTATTGCGATGACGGCAGGAAATGAACCAAGAGACCAAAGTAAACAGGCAAAACACTAAGAAACAAAACACTGAACTGACAAAACACTAAGAAACAAAACACTAAAGGTACTAAGACCAAAAACTATAACTATGACCGAGGTGGAAAAATAAACAGGCTATGACTATGACTCTGGTGAGAATAAACAGACGAACTGACAATGGCATGAAGAAAACAAAAGGCTTAAATACAGACATGAGGTGATCAGGGGAAGTGGCGACACATGAGGAAACAGCTGACTGACATGAATCTAATGACAGGACCAGGAGGAGTGAAACTAAATACAATGACCAAAGAACACATGACACTGTCAGAATAAAACAGGAAACACTAAAACTAGACATGACAATACAAACTTAACATACCAAATACGTGATGAATAATGCAAGAACTCAAACAGAAAACCCAGGAACAATAACTGCCTAAACTAAAGGCAAATAGGAAATACCACAAAACTAACAACATCTCAAAAAATGAGAACAATACAAAGAAAGCTCAAAGTGCTGGGTCGGAGACCCAGCCTGTGACAAAATGACCAAAAGTAGTAGAAGTGCCATGAAGAGCCAGGATGAATAATCGAAAGTAAATGTGTATGACTTGAAAGAAGGCAAATAATAATAAATAATAATTAAAAACATCAACAGTTTGGCTGACCTATCAATTAATACTAATTTGTTTTTTATTATGTCTTGCTTAGTGGAACATGTAACTGTCATGTTTGACAATAATGTGCATCTCCTTCCTTAGGGTGGTTGTCAAGGGATTGCCAGACCCATTGCAAAACAAGTCCACCACATCTCTGTCCACAGTGTCGGAAATCACATCCAAGACCAAACTGTCCTCTATTTCTGAGCTATTATCAAGGTCGGAGGGCTCAGATTTATCTAGCATTGCCTCAAGATCCAGACGCACGACCAAGTCAGGGCGTTCCACCCAGTCAGAAAGGTCTGAAAGGTTTGAGCTGAAGACAGATTTAGGATCAAGATCTGGGTCACAGTCTGGCCTCTCTTCAAGGTCTAGCCTATCAAGTCTGTCAGAAGTGAGGAGTGGCAGGAACAGCCATAGAAGCAGGGCACAAACCTCTATGTCAGGCACTTTAGGGAGTGAGATTGCACCATATGTCAAAAACTCTTATATTTGAACAAATATCAATTATTAGGTAAAAAAAAAACTTCAGAGCATGTGATGACCAAGCAGTCAGATACTTCAATATTTTAATATGTGGTATAAATTGCATTCTTATCATTGCTGGTGTATTGCATATATTTACCAAATGAAAGGGATGTGGAGGAGACCGGGTCAGATCCTGGGGCTACTGCTTAGCATACTAGGCTGGATGTTTGTGGGTTGCACACTTGCTATGGCCTACTGGAGGTAGGCTGCTTCACATTAGAGGAAATAAATAGAACAATTAATGTGATTTCATCTATAGCTAGAGACTTCTGATGGACAGAAAATAAAAAGTGCAGACTGTTAGTTAATAAATAGTGGATATGTGGTGGGATTAAATAAGTTGATGCTTCTTCCTTCTCCTTTTTGAACATGTAAGTTATAATTATTATTGCTTTGTTTTCGTTTTGTTTGCTTTGTCTTTTTCCCTCTTTTGTTGTTGTTATACTATTTTAACATGTTCAAAATAAAGATTCAGTACAATACAATACTTCTATCTCTGTCAATTGAGCATCGCACCTTGTGGAAAATCTTGAAAACAAAGTGTTTAGTGTTAGAATATCCAGACACTGCAACTGCTATATAGAAACCCAAGCAAAGATCACAGGCAACCAGTCCTTGCAGCATAGCCTTGACACAATGAACATAATACATTTCTTACCACATAATACAAAGCTGCTATCTTCTGTTTGTTATAAACACAGTTTATTCCTACAAGTCACAATAGAAAGTTAAAAGGGGTCAAATGGATAGAAATAATATGACCATAATCAAGCAGGAAAAAACAAACAAACAAAAAAAACCAATCAGTCAGTGCCTCCCACCTGACCCCTCAAATTAATCTTTAGTACAATAACAATTAAGCTCTGGAAAATGTTAGCTTCATGTTATAAATATTTTCTGAGTTGAACAACTCAGAGTACATAACAGTTGGTAAACATTTATAAAAACAAACAAACAAACAAAAAATAGCCTATTTGAGTAATGTTAGAAGTAAATGAATCTGTAAATGAAAAAATAAGAGTGGGTTTTATTAAGAAACTATATAAATGTGTGTGTGTGTGTGTGTGTGTGTGTGTGTGTGTGTGTGTGTGTGTGTGTGTGTTCATGTGTGTGTTCATGTGTGTGTGTGTGTGTGTGTTCGTGTGTGTGTGTGTGTATATATATATATACAACATACTAAAGGTAAAATTCATTTGAGGGCTATGTAGTGGAGTGCTTTGCAGTTGCTGTTCTTGTCACTTTAGCTACTAATCCTAATTTCCCTTGTTTTTAATCAACTGAGGGCTCCAGAAAAAAAATCTTAAAGTGTTATGCATTTCTTTTTAGTTTGCTTCCAAGGAGCACGACTTTCTTGTTGGTTTTTTTAAAGTGTTTCTGAGAAACTTCTCCAGGCTTTATGAAGGTCTTTCAAAGTTTTTCTTTGGACCTTTCGGTCTTTCACTTTTTCATTCATTCTCACATCAGTCCAAGGTTCAACAAACTTATCTGTTTGTTGAACCACTTAATGCTGACCTGAGAAACATTCAAGCATAAAAAAGGCAGCAAACTCAAGAAATGAAACAGTGCTGTGTCTACACACAAGGAACAACTTAAGATAAGATAAGATAAGATAAGATAACCTTTATTAGTCCCACACGTGGGAAATTTGTTTTGTCACAGCAGGAAGTGGACAGTGCAAAAGTTATGATGCAAAAATTAGAATACAATAAGAATAAATACAGTACACAGCTGTACAGAATAGAATAAAATAATATACTATATACAGTAGAATAAAATAGAATAAAAATATACAATAAGATAAAAATAGAATACGAATGCTATATACAACTGAGTAAAAATACAACGATGCCAGAAAAGATTATTGCACTTAGTGTTATTGCACATGTGTGGATGTGTGTGTTTGTTCAGTTAAAGTCTTTGTTGTGGAGTCTGACAGCAGTGGGGAGGAAAGACCTGCGAAATTTCTCCGTCCCACACCGTGGGTGCCGCAGTCTGCCACTAAAGGAGCTGCTCAGTGCTGTCACAGTCTGCTGCATGGGGTGGGAGACGTTGTCCAACAGGGATGACAGCTTAGCCGCCATTCTCCTGTCACTCACCACCTCCACTGGGTCCAGAGGGCATCCTAGAACAGAACTGGCCCTTCGGATCACCCTGTTCAGTCTCTTCCTGTCCCCAGCAGAGATGCTGCCGCCCCAGCAGACCACACCATAAAAGATAGCAGAAGCCACCACAGAGTCATAGAAGGTCTTCAGGAGTGGGCCCTCCACCCCAAACGACCTGAGTCTCCGCAGCAGCTACAGCCTGCTCTGCCCTTTCCTGTAGAGGGCGTCTGAGTTATGAGTCCAGTCCAGTCTGTTGTTCAGATGAACACCAAGGTACCTGTAGCTGTCCACAGCCTCAATGTCCATACCCTGGATGTTCAGTGGTTGCAGTGGAGAATGCTTGTGCCTGCGGAAGTCTACCACCAGTTCCTTGGTTTTACTGGCATTGATCTGGAGGTAGTTCAGCTGGCACCAGTCCACAAAGTCTTGAGTCAGTCCTCTGTACTCCTTGTCGTCCCCATCAGTGATGAGGCCGACTATTGCAGAGTCATCAGAGAACTTCTGCAGGAAGCACTGGGTGGAATTGTGGGAGAAGTCTGCAGTGTAGATGGTGAAGAGGAACGGAGCCAGAACCGTTCCCTGTGGGGCCCCCGTACTGCAGACGACCCTGTCCGACACACAGCCCTGAGTCCTCACATACTGTGGTCGGTCGGTGAGGTAGTCCAAAATCCAGGTAGTGAGGTGATGGTCCACTCCAGAGTTCTCCAGCTTGTCCTTCAGAACCGAGGGAAGAATGGTGTTGAAGGCACTGGAGAAATCAAAGAACATGATTCTCACAGTGCTTCCAGCGGTCTCCAGGTGAGCGAGGGAACGATGTAGGAGGTGAATGACGGCATCATCCGCTCCAATGCCAGGCTGGTAGGCAAACTGAAGTGGGTCCAGTGATGAGCTTGTTAGGCGCCGAAGCTGAGCCAGGACCAACCAACTTTGCCCATTTTAAATGGTATCTTTAGGCACTTTGTTATTAAGGCAGTCTATGGCAAAAACACTTAATTTGTTTCCATGTATTTAGCTGAAAACCTGTGAAAGATAAAACTTCTGATATTTCTGTGTGTGTTGCTTTAAATGTCATAGCCTTTTGTTTAATCTAATACTTATGAGTACCCTGAGTAAACACAATATGCTGGAATGGCCCTTTAAGAAAGAAGAAAATGAGGTGACCAAAGGAGAAAGAACGAAAAGTAAGCCTGCACTCTGACCCTGGTGTGCTATTTTGGGATAATATGTTATAATGAGGTCTTTAAGATATGGTGGGGCCTGACCATTCCGGACTTTGTCTCAGCACACCTTCAGGGAGTCAGGGAGCTTCTGCTGAGCAGTTTCTCCATTGGTTTGGCTGGCATAGTGATTGCATTTTTTGGATTGGAGTGCAGACACATTGGGGGAGACCAGAGAAGTATAAATGGGATCTGATAAACAGCATCTACTTTCCATGTGGTCGGCTGTGAGTATCATTTATTTGCATGTACAAAGCCTGAGCTGCAATTCAATTCAATTCAATTCAATTCAATTCAATTCAATTCAGTTCAATTCATACAGCGCCAAATCACAACAACAGTCGTCTCAAGGTGCTTCATATTGTAAGGTAGACCCATAGGATGACCCCCAAATGAGAAGGCACTTTGGCAACAGTGGGAAGGAAAAACTCCCTTTTAACAAGAAGAAAGCTCCAGCAGAACCAGGCTCAGGGAGGGGCGGGGCCATCTGCCATGACCGTTTGGGGTGAGAGAAGGAAGACAGGATAAAAGACACAATTTCAGAAGCTTCTCGGAACACCCACTTACTGGTTTGTTGTGTGTGTTTTTCCCCGTGTGTCATCAACTCTCCCTCATGCAGGTGTGTCAGGCATGGCTGCTTACTGTTTATACATAAACAACGTGGTCGAGTTGTTTTTACATAGACAAGCAGATCCATCGAAACTGAGGTAATGTGGTTTTTAAATCCCTCTCGTGAATTCTCACTCTAACTAGCTGTATAATTCACTGTGTAACTCCACACGTAGTTAACTATCCAAAAAGGTTGGTTTACTTAAATGTAAACCATATAAAATACTGTGCTTTGTTACCACTACTAGAATCAATGGGGGGGAAAAAACATTTAAAGCGTGAGGAAAATTCTTGATCCTCTCCCTCCATCAGACTGAAAGAGGAAGATAGAGAGATGTTTTGAGGAACTCATAACATTATGAGCAAGGAAAAGCTTAGATTCAGAAACATCATGCAAAAGCATCTCAACATTACTGAAGTAATGTAGGATGATCTTGTCAGTGAATGAAACAAAAGGCAGCCAACATTCAAAGAGCGTTGGAATGTCCTTGACGAAGCTTGGAGATCTATTCCAAAAGACTATTTACAGAAATGACAAGACAGCTTGGATAAGACAGTTCTGGCTGAATGCAGAATGCAATGACGGCAAATCGCATAAATGCATGTTTTATTTACAACAGCACGACATGAAACACTCAGACATAAAGTTAGGCAATGGTTCACCAAAATGCAGAAAACTATCTCTATAAATTTTGGAGGATTTTTTTATTATTTTCCCCAATTTTAAGTCGCAAAAGACTGCGATGTACTCAGAAACAACTTCATCCACAAACACAGGTTAAAGGTCTACCATTGCAAATAAGCCCCATATGAACATGATCCAGAAACCATGCTGTCTTCTGTTATTACACAATAACAGATATGAAACAATGAAAAACAAATACGTTTAACAATTTTGAAATCTGGGATCACCGTGAAACTTGAAAGTTATGAAATACCCCCCCCCCCCCCCCCCCACCCACCACACACACACACACACAACATCACACAAACAACAGTTAATGTTTAGTCATGAAAACCATGACTTTTACACATTTGACATCTGAGCAGGGAACCTAAACAAAGTAGAGGCACACCATGATGAAAAGGTTAAAACCAATGGCAGGCGTAATGCTGTTCCTGGTGGCAACATCAAAGGCGCTTACTGGACAAAACTATCTAAAAGATAAGATGAGCTCAAAGCATCCACACTGCTAGTCTGACACTTACACATCAGCAATGACACAAAGGAGGAGGCCCATTCACATTTCCTGCAGTGAGACCTTACTTTTTCAACTGTTACGAATTTTGGTCGAAGACCAGAATTCACCATGAAATACAGGACGGTGGTGATGTACGTGGAGATTGGCTGCTTCGTGTCCTGCTTATGTGGCTGGATTCTGGTCTCTTCAACTCTTCCCACAGAGTACTGGACTTTCTCAGAGGTGGGCACCGTAGTGCTGACCACCTCCAACTACTACTCCAACCTGTGGATGGACTGCATCTCAGACACCACGGGGGTGTCTGACTGCAAATACTACCCCTCCATGCTGGCCCTGCCTGGTAGGATATGCTGAGATCTTCAAAACTTTACAGTCTCTCTTTTTAATTTCTACTCAGCTGTTCCTTTAGCTCATTGCTATGTTTTTCTATGTTGAAGATACAATTTGAAGCAGAGAAATCATACAAATGTCTTTAGGTTATCTTAATAAAATGCACAACTGTTATGTTAACATAAACTGTATTTGTTTTCTTTCAGTGTTCTTGCACGCCTGCAGAGCACTGGCGGTCTGTGCTGTCATTACAGGCTTCTTCGGTGGCGTCCTCACACTCATAGGGATGAAATGTACTAAAATAGGTGGGACAGAGATTGTCAATTCAAGGGTGACATTTTCTGGTGCTATCACCTACCTGGCTTCAGGTAAACAATCCTTCAATACATATATGTTGGTTGATCAGTTTTCAAAATAGCCAAAAAGAGGTTTTAAAATACAGCCTCTTTTCTGGTAGGCGGCTGCGGCATGATCACCTACTCGTGGTGGGCTAACAGAGTCATAACTGAATTTAAGAATCCAAATTTCAGGTCACAGAAGTGAGTAATTTTCAAGTGGTATTCATATTATAGTAGCTGATTTTTAAAAATAGATATTAACTTTAAAAATCCATGCAATGAAACACATCTGCATTCACTTCAGGTTTGAACTTGGAGCGGCAATTTTTGTTGGCTGGGGAGGATCCCTTCTTCTTATTTGTGCAGGGGCAGTGCTGGCCTATTTGTCTGGGAAAGAAATCCTACCATCATGGTGAGTAAAATAAATAAGTCCTTAAAGGTTGTAAAGTGGTAACCTTTCTCTATTCGTGGCTGCCTGTATAGCAGGCCACAACTAGCAACCGATAACAGCTTGGATTACCTCACCTTGTGTCTCCTGTTTTTCTAGCATTAGTTCCACCCAAAGGCCACAGAGACCAGTTTCCTACACCACTGCCCGTACCAGACGTACATACATGATGCCGCCCCCATCCTCCAGAGTGACATTAGTACCCCCACTGTATAACAAAGGCATGGATGGCCGAACAACCAGAGCAACAAATAAGACAGATCAAACCTTGGGGAGAGACAGCTTCGTCTGAGCCAGAGGGAACCAAGAGTGAAGAGAACAGGAAACGTATGATTACCCATACAATATGAAGCTGTAGCATAAAGGAGAAATTGCTCTTACTGGTTGGTGTTGTAAATTACATTTGAGTCCACAAGGTGGACGAGGTGTATTTTGTATAAAAATTGGCCAACCTCCTCAAAATTCCATGTCTCCAATCCTCTTTGTACAAGTTCAGTTGCTAATATAAGTTATAAAATGTTTAACAATTGGCCTTTAATGTTTTACTGGTGCATTTCCTTACTTATAATATTCTGCACCAATTTTTCTGTTTGCAAGTTTTTTAATGCTTAAAATCTCTGCAATAAAGTTGTGTCCCTGAATTGCCTGTGCCACCAGTGACTCTTATGTAAATCCTTCTGAATGGGTCCCCTCATTGGGGACTCAATGAGGGGACCAATTCATCTTCATCTTTTTCTTGATATTTCAGAATGGCTAACTGATGTGTTAAAGCATAACATGTCCAACCTGTTACTCTTATTTACCATACAAACTGATCATTTTTGTAATTTTGATCAAGTGGTTGATAAGCATTTTAAAACTTCTTTTTGAGTTCTTCATGTTCATGCCTGGTTTGTGTTGTGGAAAAATAATTTGAGCCCCTCCCTGAGCCTGGTTTTGCCGGAGGGTTGTGAGAATCTGCCGGAGGTTTCTACCTCAAGCAGAAAGGGAGTTTTTTCTTTCCACTGTTGCCAAAGTGCTTGGTCATAGGGGATGTTGGGATTTCTGTATACTATTGTAGGGTATTTACCTTACAATATAAGGAAAGGTATATTATAAGAAAGCCCTCTGTAAAGCTAGAACATCTTACTATTCATCACTGATTGAAGAAAATAAGAGCAACCCCAGGTTTCTCTTCAGCACTGTAGCCAGGCTGACAAAAAGTCAGAGTACTGTTGAGCCAACCATCCCTTTAACATTAACTAGTAATGATTTCATGAACTTCTTCACAAATAAAATTTTAATCATTAGAGAAATTATTACTTAATTAATTACTAATTACTTCCTCCAAATAATCAACGTGTCTTTTAGACCCCATTTCTACAAAACTGCTCAAAGAAGTCCTGCCATTAATTAATGCTTCAATCATAAATATGATCAACCTATCTCTAATAATCGGCTATGTACCACAGGCCTTCAAGCTGGCTGTAGTTAAACCTTTACTCAAAAAGCCATCTCTAGACCCAGCTGTCTTAGCTAATTACAGGCCAATCTCCAACCTTCCTTTCATATCAAAAATCCTTGAAAGAGTAGTTGTCAAACAGCTAACAGATCATCTGCAGAGGAATGGTTTATTTGAAGAGTTTCAGTCAGGTTTCAGAGCTCAGCACAGCACAGAAACAGCTTTAGTGAAGGTTACAAATGATCTTCTTATGGGCTCTGACAGTGGACTCATCTCTGTGCTTGTCCTGCTAGACCTTAGTGCAGCATTCGATACTGTCGACCATAATATCCTATTAGAGTGATTAGAGCATGCTGTAGGTATTACAGGTACTGCACTGCAGTGGTTTGTATCATATCTATCTAATAGACTCCAATTTTTGCATGAGTCAAAAATGCAAGGTCAAAGGTCAACTATGGTGTTCCACAGGGTTCAGTGCTAGGACCAATTCTGTTTACATTATAAATGCTTCCCTTAGGCAGTATCATTAGAAGACGTAGCATACATTTTCACTGCTACGCAGATGACACCCAGCTCTATCTATCTATGAAGCCAGATAACACACACCAATTAGTTAAACTGCAGGAATGTCTTAAAGACATAAAGACCTGGATGGCCGCTAACTTTCTGCTTCTTAATTCAGATAAAACTGAGGTTATTGTACTCGGCCCTGAAAATCTTAGAAATATGGTATCTAACCAGATTCCTACTCTGGATGGCATTACCTTGGCCTCCAGTAATACTGTGAGGAAGCTTGGAGTCATTTTTGACCAAGAAAATATCTTGCGCAAATTCTCTAAAATTAGAAATATCCTGTCTCAGAGTGACACTGAAAAACTAGTTCATGCATTTATTACTTCCAGGCTGGACTACTGTAATTCATTATTATCAGAAATTCCCAAAAACTCCCTGAAAAGCCTTCAGCTAATCCAAAATGCTGCAGCAAGACTACTGGCAGGGACCAGAAAGAGAGAGCATATTTCTCCTGTTTTGGCTTCCCTTCATTGGCTCCCTGTTGAATTCAAAATCCTGCTCCTCACATACAAGGTCTTAAATAATCAGGCCCCATCTTATGACCTTGTAGTACCATATAACCCCATTAGAGCACTTCGCTCTCACACTGCAGGCCTACTTGTTGTTCCTAGAGTATTTAAAAGTAGAATGGGAGGCAGAGCCTTCAGTTTTCAGGCCCCTCTTATGTGGAACTTTCTTAAAACTTTCCTTTTTGGTAAAGCATATAGTTAGGGCTGGACCAGGTGACCCTGGATCCTCCCTTAGTTATGCTGCAATAGACGTAGGCTGCCGGGAGATTCCCATGATGCATTGAGTTTTTCCTTTCCAGTCACCTTTCTCACTCACTATGTGTTAATAGACTTCTCTGCATTGAATCGTACCTGCTATTAATCTGTCTCTCTTCCACAGCATGGCTTTATCCTGTCTTCCTTCTCTCACTCCAACTAGTCGCAGCAGATGGCTCCGCCCCTCCCTGAACCTCTGCCGGAGGTTTCTTCCTGTTAAAAGGGAGTTTTTCCTTCCCACTCTTGCCAAAGTGCTTGCTCATAGGGGGTCATTTGATTGTTAATCCTCAGGACCTTCTACCACTGTGCCATTGAGAGCATCCTCACTGGATGCTCTCTACTTCCGTCAGTTAAGCTAATCATCTGCTCCGTCAGGCAGGAGGTACTCCGCATTGTATATATTATACATAAAAGCTATTTTTTTGAATAATATTCATCTACTGACTTGTGTACACACATGCACACACGCACACACACACATATATATATATATATATATATATATATATGTATATACACACATATGCACACATCTGTTGTTTGTGAAGCTTGCACACAAGACTTTGACTCACGTGTGCTGTACCAGTGCCATCCACTACCATTCAGATAGTCTTCTCCTCTAGCATCTTGACAGTCATAGTATCCTGTTTTGAACACATAGGTTGAACACCTAAGAATAGTCCTTTCATTCTGGCACAGGAGAACATTCATCTGCCAGAGTTTGCCCACATTACTGAGAAGTTTAGCACAGGGAGTCAGCGTGCTCATTAATAGACACTGAGGAGTGGAGGCCTGATGTAGAACTTTGGCTGGACCCTGCAGAGTCAAACTGAGTCGTGTCATGAGTGCAGCTGGCCCTCCTTGCCGACCCAGATGTACAGACTCTACTAGAGTCAGGAGATGGGTTCAGAGCCATTCAGCAACAATGGTTGACGGGGAATACCTTGCAGGTCACGATAGGTCTTCAGAGCATCAACTGGATGTGAGTGTTTGGAGAGTTCAGTGGCAGTGAATTCTCTCTGAAACCACTGACCCAGAACTGTTTCCCAGGGTCTGTGGTGGAGGCTATTGAGAAGAAAAACTGACCATCCCAACACCATTCTAATGTCTCTGATTTCTTAGCAGGAGGGCCATAGCCCAATAACATGGTGGTAGTTGCTGTTGCTGCTCTCTGCTTGGTATCAGCTTTGCATCCTTCCCTTGATGGACACATTGTTGAGGATGATGGAAATACACATCATGATCTTGAATACAGACTTTGTACTCAAGCCACTCTGCAAAATCTGGTAAGGTCGGCATTGGTGACTGAAGAGGATTGATGAACCACTTAAACTGTACTCGAAGAATGGCAGTTTGGACAGCAGTCTGGTGACATGCAACCCACACTCCAGTTCTAGTCTCCCCTCTTTCCCAAGCTGTTCCAACATTCCGACTAGAGCTTGTACTTTTAGAGGAAAAAGATGGAACCCTCAGCTGTCGCCACTCCAGACAGGAGGCTCAGACAGCACGTCAGTGATCTGCTGCAGGGCTAGTTTGTGAATTTGACCATACGGCTCTACAGGTTCTGGCTGTTGCTGTATGAATCTGCAATCAGGAGAGCATCTTCCAGCTTGAGCTGATCATGATAAAGGTGGGATCAATTTTGCTACTAACTACTAACTAACTTAGTAGCTTTAGTAGTTTTTTAAATGTTTATTTTATCCCCAGTTTTTGCTTAAATGAGAAAGCTTCTGCTTTTTTCTGACACTTTCATTCATGACATTACTTTTTGACTGTATGTGTTGTTAAAGCAGGCATATAATGCATGCTTATGAAAAAAAGAGAGAAAGAGCATCACTATATCCACTACACAATTATTTTGTCACCTCTACACGTCTTCAGATATCTTGCCTTTGTTACTTCTGTTTTTCTTTTGCATTGATTGATCACCCGATACACATGAAACATACACAAAAATCTTATTTTAATAAAGAGATTTTAAAAAATTATTTCCAATCTGTAGAAAACAATGTAGGTACAAAGTATTCTGTACCTACGTCGCACATTGTACATTACATTGTACCATTTGCACTCTCCCTCCTGGTTGCTCAGGTAAGCCAATCATCTGCTCTTAGATGTGCCAGGACACAGCGTAAGCTCAGAGAGCTTTTGCTGTGACAGCGCCTAAGTTGTGGAATTTGCTGCCATTGTCTATTTTTAAGTCACTTCTTAAAATCCGTTTTGAATTATTTCTTATTATTCATTTATTTATTTTTGTATTTTTCTTCTGTCCTTAATGATAAGCACTTTACTCATCACTCGCTAAATACAAAGCATTTTATAAATAAAAATGACATACTTTAATTGGAAATCAACGAAAGTGAATTTAATCGGTAATGCTCTCCATTGAGAACGAGTGCCACACACAGTGATCAATTTCTCATATTTCTTAAAAAGTCCTTACTGTAGTACTGAGCCTGTACTTCTGCTGAGATGCCAGAAGATGGTGCTCAAGATTAAATAAACGAATAAAAAGACAATGTTTTCTGTATACTTGGTAGATGTTGCAATCCTACAGATCAGCAGATAACCTCAAAATGTTGTTGAAAAAAAGAACAAGATCATTACAAAAAGCTGAAACGTAAACTTTCAGTGTGTATGACAAGAACTCAGTTTATCTCATAAGATCAGTTTCAAGGGAATCTACTGAGTTTGTTTTATGCTCCTTACGTGTTTAATTCTTGGAGTCTTTTAATGCAGTTTTGCATGTTCTCTCTCTAATTTTCACATTTCTTGTAAGTAAATCTTTGCCTGACTATAAGGAAAGGCATATTGGGTCTACTTTAACTTTCATCTGACGCCAGGCTCAGATAGCTTGCCTTGAAGACTGTGAACTGGTGCTATATAAAATAAATGAAATAATATTATTATAGCTAAATAATATTGTTTACCCCCAAAATTACAGCAAAAATTGACCCAAAATTTTCCACAAATCCTGCCATTTTTAACGATTTCAAGCATTTAAAGTATATTCTAGTTTTTATCTTATTGAATTAAAAATATAGACTGTAACATAACGATGTCAGTTAATTATTAGGCTGTTTTAGACAAGACTGCATTGAAACTGGTTTGCAGATATCTCATATTTTGCATATTCTGTATATTTAGCAGTTGAATTAATGCTGAAATGTTGTCACATGAAGTTTTATGTTCAAAATCCACAGAATAGGCATCTCAAAAGATTGTTTCCTGTGACATGTTAAGACTTCCTATTGTACAGCTCATTGTTTTATTTCCTTCATTGGACATATTTCATTGTGTTTATTGACATTAAGAATACTTCCATTAAAGCAAAACTTGGGCAAAAAACTACTTGCTTGAAATCATTTCATAAGAAAAATCTATGATTGCTTGTATAAATATTTTATTTACAAAGTCACATACATTATAAAATGGGATATACAAAATCGTACCCACTCTACATACAGTACCAAAATCAGTATCTCATTTAAAGTTTGGATTGTATATGAGTAAAAAACGAAATAAGAAAAACAGAAGACAATCTATTAAAAGATAAACAGTAAAAAAGACTAAGGCAAGAAGAGAGTTTCGAGGTCTATGGTATTGATTAGATGGCCACCTTTTCTATGCCAACCTCTGAATCCTAGCTACCTTTGTGAAATATTGCTTTCCTCTATTTACAGCTTTTATAATATGGCTTTTTATGATTGATTGTAGTTGCCAGAGGAGGTGGCTGAGGTTTCTTTGTGTGATCAGCTGATGTCCTCAGAGTCACTGATGTCACTCAGGGAGCACAGGCTGCTCTTTAGCGTGCTTCCTGTTCCAGCTTCAGTTAGACCTGAGAGCCACACGACAACACACAGACAGCATGAGACAGAAGCTTCATACTCCAAATGTCAACATGTCCTCCTATG
Organism: Copadichromis virginalis; assembly: GCF_057382275.1. Lineage (NCBI taxonomy): Eukaryota > Metazoa > Chordata > Actinopteri > Cichliformes > Cichlidae > Copadichromis > Copadichromis virginalis. The sequence continues at coordinate 36,981,782 of NC_140639.1, read as the reverse complement.
AAGACCACGAGAGGCAGTAAAACATTCATCTGCATTAAAGTGGCACTGACCTGATTTAAGACCCTTCTCTGTGGGGGTTCCCCAGACACTAGTGCTTCGTGATTCCAGGCTTTTCCTCATTGGTCCTGAATCCTGGGCTGGTTTTGACATATCCCGTCGGTCCTCTAAGGAGGAGACCATCCACTCGCTGCTCTCCTCTAGATCTGTGTACTGCCAGCAAGTATATTAGTGTTTCAGCATTATGGATCATTTTTAATTTTGCGATGACAGCTTACATTTTTATTTATGCAGTATCAAATCAAAGCAATCCACTGAGATCACATCATCTTACACTGAGTTCCTGAACCTCATCCGCCCTCTCTGGTAAGACGCTAACGCCACCTGGTGGTTTCTTGACTGCTCTCTCAGCAAACTGCTTCTCCATTTTTCTCGCCAGGTCACTGATTTTGTTTTCTGTAAAAAAGACATAACACACAATTTACACTTTAAGGCATTGTAACAATTCCTTGGAATCTTACATAACAAGCAAACTATGATAGCATAAACCACATCCTGTGAATGGTCTTTGATCAACAACCACTGATCAAAATCCAGATAGTACCATTCACAGGGAGTTGAGGAATGGCTATAACCACAGCACTAAGGGTGAACATGTATGCTGTATAATGTCATTTTACACAGATCCTTCAAAACATCAAACCTAACTAACCTTTCCCGTAGTTTTTCTTCTCCACATTGCCGTTCTGGTCTTTGTAATTCTGGAGGTCAGTCTCCTGCTGCTCGCTGACTTCTGACCAATCATCTTCCTCTTCATCGCTCTTTAGTTTTGTGACCGCAGTCTTGGTTACACCACCCACTTTGGAGTACTGAATGTTGGAGATAGGCGACTGCCTGAAAATAGCCTGCCTGTCCTGGACAGGACTGGCTTTGTCAGCTCTAGTTTGGATTTGGGTTGCTTGGTTAAATCTGGGTTGTGGTGATTTCCCCTGCTGGTGTTTTAGGGGCTGTTCCTCATCCTCTTCTGTGACATCATCCTCAGATTCCTCCTCTGAACTGAAGGGAGGAGTCCTTAAGAATGACACAAATAACAGTTTTTGCTGCACACAACTAAGTTGACAGTGATCAGAACAATGTTGCATTTAGTTTCTGTTTCAAATAACCGAGAAGTCAAAGTGTTAACTTTTTAAGTGTAAGAACCTCATTGATAATAAAGCCAGGGGTCTTAAACTTAAATGAGCTGTGGGCCAATGCTGGCACTGTCACTTCATTGGAGGGCCACTTTAGTGTTCAAGTAGGACACCCCCCCACCCCCGGACATCAAACAAGAAAACACAGTGTTTTGTTTCAAGCATTGTATAACAGGTCAAAACTGCAAACGTGATCGCAATTTATTTCTCTCACTCGCAACTAACTGAAGCCTTTCACGGAACTGCCAAATAAACACACTACTCCTCTCTTTCTGGCCGGACACGTGGCAGCACTTCAGCTACCATTTTGTTCGTATTTAACAAAATAAAAGTTTACTTCAAGGGCCAGACTGCTTCATATTTATTCATGTCAAAATATGGGCCGCAAGTTTGAGACCCCTGAAAAAAGCCGTAGTTCCTAGTTGATGTTCAAAATGATACAACTTAAGCAGTCTATGACAAGTCAGCAGGAGGCTGACAATGTTCTTAACGGTATTTCAGACTTTGCAATTTCCTGGAAAATGATTACAAAATTGTTGATGTGTCACATTGCACTTGGAAGCACTTTCCTTACAAAAAATACCCCGGTCAGAGATGTGTTCCTTGCTGGGGGTGTTGGATGATCAGACCACATCAGCTGTGATATACAAGCCCCACCCCATCCGAATAAAGTGAACATCCTACACACTTTCACTGTTTGCATGTGTATCCAGCACTGAGTCTGATACAGGTTTACCTGCCACATCCTGACAGTACAACACCTGTTTTGTGCCCAATCGTTTCAAAAATGTTATTACAAAAAAAATCAAGAAAGAAAAAAAAAGAAAAAAATGGGAATTTCCAGAAACAACCAAATGAAATAGAACATTTGTATTTTCCAAAGTGTTGGTCGTGATACTAAACTATTATTATGATTCTACACAGAGAAGAAAAGGAGACAGAAAATACTGAAGTAAGGTTACAAAAGACCTCAGCACCTGTGTGTCACAGCCTGTACTGACCCAGCCCAGCTGCTTCATGTGTGCTAGCATAGCATACTAGCCTTACAGCGAACGGATAGCACTCTATACTAAAGTCCAACCTACCCATTAGCTGGCTGCAGGCACTGGGGCTTAACAGCACACTGTTACCATGAAAACCATGACACACACAAACACACAACTCTGATTATGGCGACCTCTACCTTTTTGTTGCGGATGTCTTGCTGCTATGGTAACCATCTGCTATTTTATCACGTTAACATTCCTACTGGAGGTGCGAATGCAAACAGAAAAGAGAAGCAGAACTCAGCAAAGCTCACTACATATAGTCGTATTCTAAACAAATATTAAAAATATAAAATTCCCTGCAGCCTTGCTTTAGCACGGGTTCATTTATGCCTATAACCATGTTCACAACCAAGCACTGAGACATACTTAAATATACATCACTTTGAGTTTTTTCAGTAAATGGCAAAAGTTTTGAACCTTAACTGTGCTCCACTGAACTGATGATGAACAGACCGGTGATATAAGTAACAGCGTGCTATATTTAAATGGTTCAAAACTGTGTGAGTTTTTTTTTCCAATGGCTCATCAAAGATGACTTTAGAACATTTATCACAGCTATGATTAAACCATGTAAATACTGAGTGGACATTTATGGACAAACTATTCTTTTACAAAGACTGATAAATTAACTTGTTGTCATACTTGGTAGCAAAGCTCTTTAAGGCTGTCTTGGAGTTGGGTGTAGAGGTCTTGAATTGGGCGGTGGCCTTGGTCCTTGGTGCTGGCTGAGGGGTCTTAGGCTGTCTGATTGCAGAAGCAGACGCCCCCTGGCTGGCTCTGGAGGGCAGGCTGCTGGAGCGAGGGCGGATCTGCAACACTGAATGAAGAGAAAAACGAGTCAAGTAAACACAATTAGCAGCTCAGTCACTGACAGTGTGTCAGAACTTAAATCAGCTTATGTGGCAGCAAACAAGCTATAACAGATTACACCTACCTTATGGAAAGCACATGCAGTCATTGTCAAATAAAATAAAATTCAACTTTACCCACATGCGATGAAAAATTCTGATTGTAAAAGCAGCAAATCTAACAGTAGCTCAAACAGCAATATAATTGACAAAAGCACAGTGTATTATTTCTTGTTGGTTAAGAAGATGATCTCATGCACTAAGAGGCTTTTGGATGATTAAGAACTGGAAAGCACCTTGAACAGGGTGTCTGGATCTAGGCTGAGAGTATGCAGCAGGATTGCTGGTGCTTTGAGCACCCAGCTTCTGCTCCACAATGCTCTTTATCTCTTCCCGGTGGTTCCAGTAGCCAGACATCGACTTTGCAACACTCTCCCGCTTTGAATCCAGCTTGGACAGAATCGCAGTGAGCTCCTTGTTCTTTAGACCGCTCTGATCCTTTTAAAAGAGGTAGAGGGAATAACATTAGCATTACAGATTAGCATAAGGGTACATATTCTTCCTTGTATTGCTCATTAGGAATATGCAACATACAGGCTTGACCCCCAAGTTCTCCAGCTTCTTGATCAGAGCCTGTTCAAGCTCTGCTTGTATCTCTCTCTTTATGTTGGAGTTCCTTTTCAAAACGCTTGTGTTCACCCTTGGCTTCTTCTCTGGAGCCGGCTCAGGCGTCTTCTCCACCACCTTTCTGTCTGACTGGCTGCTCGAGTCTGTAAAGGACATCTCAGTCAGTCAGTCGAGCTGTTCAGGACATTCATGGTCCAATTACAGACAGCAAACGGGAAATAAAAGAATACAATGAGCATGCATTTGGCAGTTTTCACAGGAAGCTCCAAACCACAGGTGGAGTTGGGTAGATGTGACTGCAGAGGAGGAGAATGTCTCTAAGTTTATTTGTCAACAACAAGGCAACAAGATGATGAATGGACATGATGATGACAGCATCACAGAATATACACAGGCCAAGAGTTGGCTTTCCAAAATGCTTTAGTGTACTAAGGTCATCTTAACGTCCTTTGTGTCAGTACAGAATAAGATGATCTCAGTCCAAATGCACTCATTGAAAACGGTCACTCAGAGGAGACTGATTTATCCATGCAGCAGCAGCATGCAATCAGCTGGATCTGCTGGTTTTAATGTCTTTAGTGTATTTTACCTTTCTCCTCTTCTGACACCTCCTGAATAGGATCCAGCTTAAGAACAGAGACTGGCTCCTCTAATTGGACAGCATGAGGTCCAGGTAAGTCAGAAGGTCAGATAAAATGAATACTGAGTATGAGCAGTAGAAAAACAACACAAAACGCTAAATCTTTTGTGCACAAAAGCACATGCACAGCCTCACTGGGAGTGACAAATGTTGCTTCTGGTGGCACGCTTCTATTAACTTACCGACTACAATTCTTCTTTGTTTAGGTTCCAAAGCCGGAGGACTGACAGTGACTGAAAAACAGAAACAAAGATGAAAAGTGTGGCATTAAGATCAGAAATGTTATTTCCTTGTTATAGCATTACAGTATAAACTATATATAGACTATATGCTCAGAGTTATACCACTGCTTCCATTATATCAATGTAATTTCATATGTGATACAAACTTTTCCAGATACCATCATGCAGATGAGATGCATAAATAACTACTTTAGCTTTTGGTGTTTCAGAGTAATATATATGAAAGTTTGATTTTAAAGACCGCTTCATTTCTGCTCATGGTGGTTCTGTGCTGGACAGGTCCTCTGTACAACTGACAAGATGAAGTGATGATTGAGTGTTACTCAAGGCTGATGCGTTTTTACCACAGACAGATTAACTTGTGCCACAATGTCTGGAAGAATAAATCCAAATTGAAATTGTCTGACAGAAAATGAATGCAAACAAACCACAGAAAAGTGTCATCATTTCTGTAAGAGCAGCACAGTTGGCATATTAGGACACAATGACTCCTTATAGCCCTTTGTCTGTTTTTTCTAACACAGCATAAGAGTTGATTATTTATTATTTTGGACGTGTAGTTTAATTTATTGCTGGTTTATTTACTTATTTTTTTTGTGATGCCAGTAAAATGATTTATAATCTACATACTGCTGACCAAAAGGTGACTTACTGTAAACCTATATAAAGGCCTAGCACCAATGTTCCCTAATTTTTCATGTGTCTGAGAAAACACACAAGCTCCCTGAGCGGTCCCTTGGACCACTGTGAGCAACAACAGACGTGTGCACTGTGGTCACGCCAGCATCGAATCCATCCAAGTTACATGGTTTATTAAAATAATCAAATTACAGCATTTACATTTATGTTAGACTACTTTTAATTAACTGCTTTAGCCCACTTACAATGAAAATTTAAAAAAATCTTGTTCATGACCTGTGTAGTATGTTAACACTATTGGAAGTAAAAATAACTTGAACTCCAATTTTGAAAACACAACTTTCTTTCTTTTTTTTATTTTTATAAAGCTCTGACTTGTATTATGAGTCTATGGTCTGGGAGAGAGTCCTGTAACTGTTTGTCTGCAAATTACAGTATACAGTGCATATACATTGCATAGCTTTTTTTTTGTTATACGTAAAATTGTATTGTATTTATTTAAATTTTTACTTTTTAATTATTTTATTGCATTTTTCTAATCACTAGGGTTTGAGAGTAACGCAATTTCTATTCTGTGTATGTCCTGTACATGTGGCAGAATTGACAAATAAAGTTGACTTGACTTGACAGTGGCTTACAAAAGTATTTGGTCCCCTTGAACTTTCCCACATTTTGTCACATCTCAAAACACCGCCGTCACTCCTAAAACTTCCCCCTTCCTAAACAACTAAATGCCATGTTGCCATATCATTTTTTGATTGGTTGACATGGTACATTTTTCCACCAATAGGAAAGGGTGGGGTTTTTTTTTTGGTTTTGCTTTTGCTCACAGGCGGAGAGCGCTTTCCTTATAAAACACAGTTTTTACCGTTTCTTCCCGCAGTAAATATAAACAACGATAGTATTCAGGAAAAAAACCCAAACATTGCAGATATTTTTATCATAACTCTGGTTTTACGTGGCCTATCAACACAATTTAAAAACTGGTATAAAGTCCACACTTTTTCCATCAATTGTTCCATCTGTCCTGCTCACATCTCCAGTGGTTGTACACGTTGTCATTAACGTGGCTTCACTCCACATCAGCCACGCCGCTTTGCTAGCTAAAACACCGGTGTCGGCACATAAGGACGCTGCCATAGCCTGTCAACAACGTTGATTAGCTGCGTATATACGAATGTGAATCGCATTATTGGCTGGAGCAGCCAGTCACTGACTGACTCACACTGCAAAACAGAATGAATTGTTAACGTATTTATTTTAATTTCAATTCAGGTCAGATTTTTGTTTTGTTTTTTGTGCGCAATGCAGATTTTCTGTGCACAGAGACTGTGCCAGCCGTGCGCGATTACGCACGCGCACAGCTTAGAACCCTAGCACCACTCTAAATACAGGCATCTATTACTGAATAGACAATTCTATGCTTCAAACACAGGTGGCTGTTCCAGCAAAAACAGATGTGATGTAGAAAGGCAGTGGAGTGGTTGCACATCGCTAATGCAAGCACACACAAGCTACAGGAGAATGCCACCTACAGCTGTGACTGTGGTATTATTAAAAGGAATCCATACCTGGTACTTCAGCTACTTTTGTAGGTGGATTTGAGGAAATGGTCTTTATCTGGGGAAGAAAACAAATGTCACTTACTAGATCACATGATCCAGTATCTTCAAGGATTTCTTGGTTTATAATCTAAAAACTGAACTACTCCAGGAAAAGCACAAGTAGCTTCCAGCCAAATGTACACTATCTCATGTCAATACAAGCCCATGTAGCAAATACAGGATATCCTTAACAAGCACCGGACCCGCGCCTTACTTCCTCGATACAATATAATTGTGCAGTGAGGCGATTACTGTGCCACTGTGATTGTGTGAGCTAACCTGCTCCCTCTGAGCCTTGATGGTTTGCTCCTTTTCCTGCAGCCTCTTCCTCATCTCCTGCTGCTGCCTCTGGCTTTGCTCCTGGTACTCTGATAAAGACGACTGCATTTTGCTCAGCTCATTCAGCAGCTGGAAGACAACGGGAAGAGGATGAATTTTCCGGCTGGTTCATTTCAAAAGAAGCTTGTTTAATACTGCATATGCTTTAATCAGGATGAACATTAAAGCATACCTGATTCTTTTCAGACTCGTGTTGAACCTTCATTTCTTGCAGTCTGGATTCCCACTTCTTATCCTATAAGAGTCATTTTTAGCAATTTAAGTGGCATTAAAAATAAAATCGCTTTGGGGTTTGCAACAATCTCAGGACTGACCTGTTTCTTCAGCTGGTGTTCCAGCTTTTGGATGGCTTGGATCTCTTTGTACATGTCCACATCTCTCTCTGGCTGTGAGTGCACAGGGCTGGCTGACCTTTCATGCTTGGCTGTCTGATTCTGATTTACTTCCTATGAATGGAAACAGATAAGAAAGATTATAGGAATGATTAAGACACCCTGAAGATCAAATCAGTGGTATACAAAAAAATACTGATTTCATACATTGAGAGCCTGAATATTTCGGTTGTAAAGAAATTCCATCTCTCTGCGCATGCCGTCCCTGCTGTCTTCTATCTTTCTGTCCATGCGCGCCATCTCCTCGGCCTTAAAACGGTCCAATTCTCTCAACAGGTCTTTGTGCATCGATTGTTGTTCTTTTTCCTAGAATCACAACCGTTAACATGAGCTTCATTAGTGACCACGAAGCTCTCAAAAAAAAGCTTTCGCACTGTGATCCATATCTTACAATAAAATAGCAGCATTTTGTGATGACAGTGTTACAAAGTGAGATTAGTGGATAAGCTAGGAATATAGACAGTATGGAAAATTGCCGTTTTAAAAAAAGAGCTATTTCTAAAGTGATTCTGACTTGAATTTATTTTCTGGCAATGCAGTAATACAGTGTAACAGGGGTATTGGGATCAGTAGTGTCATCATTTCAGTTGTTGTTGTTGATTAGGAAGAAAAAGGATGTCATGTGCTTTTCTGGACCACAGGAGGGCCACAGTGCTACAAGCTAATCCAAAAGTCTATTATCTATTATTATAGGATATAGTGTACAATCTAAAGCACCTTGAGTCGACTGTTGTTGTGATTTGGCGCTATATAAATAAAATTGAATTGAATTGAAGTCAAGCTCCATCATGCTGTAAGATTGTGTCAGTGCCCCAGAAAAGTGTTACCTTCACTTTAGCCAAGGCACCATTGATGCTAAAAAGTACACTGAGATCTTAAAACATCATGTAAAGGCTTCAAGACACTTTTTTCCATGAGTATCTCACAAAGCTGAGAACCCTTTTGGCATAACAACATTGCACATCTTACACCTGTAAGAAGAACCTTTTTCTTCTTTTTATTAAGAGTTTTCCAAATAGTAAATATTGTATTATTTTATTGTAACCCAGGCCAAAGATAATTTACAAATCACAGCTTTCAGTTTTATTTGATTAATGTTTTCTGATTAAAGTTCAGATGTTGCTTTGTGATCCTACCTGAGCTATTTTGGCTTCTAACACCTGCTGTTGCTGAACAATCTGTTCCTTCAGACTGCTGATCTCCAGTTTGAGACTATTAATCTCAGATTTCTGCTCACTGTGGGAGTTCAGCTCTGAAAAGACAAGTGACAGTGACATCCAGTGGCTTGTAAAAGTATTCGGCCCCCTTGAACTTTCCCACATTTTGTCACATTACTTCCACAAACATGAATCAATGTTATTGGAATTCCACTTGAAAGACCAATACAAAGTGGTGTACACGTGAGAAGTGGAACGAAAATCATACATGATTCCAAAAATTTTTTACAAATAAATAACTGCAAAGTGGGGTGTGCGTAATTATTCAGCCCCCTTTGGTCTGAGTGCAGTCAGTTGCCCATAGACATTGCCTGATGAGTGCTAATGACTAAATAGAGTGCACCTGTGTGTAATCTAATGTCAGTACAAATACAGCTGCTCTGTGACGGCCTCAGAGGTTGTCCAAGAGAATATTGGGAGCAACAACACCTTGAAGTCCAAAGAACACACCAGACAGGTCAGGGATAAAGTTATTGAGAAATTTAAAGCAGGCTTAGGCTACAAAAGGATTTCCCAAGCCTTGAACATCCCACGGAGCACTGTTCAAGCGATCATTCAGAAATGGAAGGAGTATGGCACAACTGTAAACCTACCAAGAAAAGGCCGTCCACCTAAACTCACAGGCCGAACAAGGCTGATCAGAAATGCAGCCAAGAGGCCCATGGTGACTCTGGACGAGCTGCAGAGATCTACAGCTCAGGTGGGGGAATCTGTCCATAGGACAACTATTAGTCGTGCACTGCACAAAGTTGGCCTTTATGGAAGAGTGGCAAGAAGAAAGCCACTGTTAACAGAAAACCATTAAAAAGTCCTGTTTGCAGTTTGACACAAGCCATGTGGGGGACACAGCAAACATGTGGAAGAAGGTGCTCTGGTCAGATGAGACCAAAATGCAAAACGCTATGTGTGGCGGAAAACTAACACTGCACATCACTCTGAACACACCATCCCCACTGTCACATATGGTGGTGGCAGCATCATGCTCCGCTTCTCTTCAGCAGGGACAGGGAAGCTGGTCAGAGTTGATGGGAAGATGGATGGAGCCAAATACAGGGCAGTCTTGGAAGAAAACCTCTTGGAGTCTGCAAAAGACTTGAGACTGGGGCGGAGGTTCACCTTCCAGCAGGACAACGACCCTAAACATAAAGCCAGGCCAACAATGGAACGGTTCAAAACAAAATATATCCATGTGTTAGAATGGCCCAGTCAGGAGGACTCAGGGCTGTGTGTCGGACAGGGTCGTCTGCAGTACGGGGGCCCCACAGGGAACGGTTCTGGCTCCGTTCCTCTTCACCATCTACACTGCAGACTTCTCCCACAATTCCACCCAGTGCTTCCTGCAGAAGTTCTCTGATGACTCTGCAATAGTCGGCCTCATCACTGATGGGGACGACAAGGAGTACAGAGGTCTGACCCAAGACTTTGTGGACTGGTGCCAGCTGAACTACCTCCAGATCAACGCCAGTAAAACCAAGGAACTGGTGGTAGACTTCCGCAGGCACAAGCATTCTCCACTGCAACCACTGAACATCCAAGGTATGGACATTGAGGCTGTGGACAGCTACAGGTACCTTGGTGTTCATCTGAACAATAGACTGGACTGGACTCATAACTCAGACGCCCTCTACAGGAAAGGGCAGAGCAGGCTGTACCTGCTGCGGAGACTCAGGTCGTTTGGAGTGGAGGGCCCACTCCTGAAGACCTTCTATGACTCTGTTGTGGCTTCTGCTATCTTTTATGGTGTGGTCTGCTGGGGCGGCAGCATCTCTGCTGGGGACAGGAAGAGACTGAACAGGGTGATCCGAAGGGCCAGCTCTGTTCTAGGATGCCCTCTGGACCCAGTGGAGGTGGTGAGTGACAGGAGAACGGCGGCTAAGCTGTCATCCCTGATGGACAACATCTCCCACCCCATGCAGCAGACTGTGACAGCACTGAGCAGCTCCTTCAGTGGGAGACTGCGGCACCCACGGTGTGGGACGGAGAGATTTCGCAGGTCTTTCCTCCCCACTGCTGTCAGACTCCATAATAAAGACTTTAACTGATCAAGCACACACATCCATACATATGCAATAATACTAAGTGCAATAATCCTTTCTGTCATCGTTGTATTTTTACTCAGTTGTATATAGTATTTGTATTCTATTTTTATCTTATTGTATATTTATTTTATTTTATTCTATTCTGTACAGTTGTGTACTGTATTATTCTTATTGTATTCTAATTTTTGCCTCATAACTTTTGCACTGTCCACTCCTGCTGTGACAAAACAAATTTCCCACGTGTGGGACTAATAAAGGTTATCTTATCTTATCTTATCTTATCTTATCAAAGTCCAGATCTAAATCCAATCGAGAATCTGGCCAAGATCTGAAAACTGCTGTTTACAAACGCTGTCCATCTAATCTGACTGAGCTGGAGCTGTTTTGCAAAGAAGAATGGGCAAAGATTTCAGTCTCTAGATGTGCAAAGCAGGTAGAGACATACCCTAAAAGACTGGCAGCTGTCATTGCAGCAAAAGGTGGTTCTACAAAGTATTGACTCAGGGGGGTGAATAATTATGCACACCCCACTTTGCAGTTATTTATTTGTAAAAAATGTTTGGAATCATGTATGATGTGACAAAATGTGGAACAGTCCAAGGGGGCCGAATACTTTTGCAAGCCACTGTAACTGCATGTAAGCATGTTATCAACATGCTTCATATTTTTCCTCCATGTCGTTCTTCAGATCAATCCTAACTTCACTTACTGCTCTCGTACTCATCAGGGTGCCTCCGCTGCATGTGATTCTGCAGAAAGGAGGCATTGAGGAACGATTTCTCACAATGCAGGCACTAAAAGCAAGAAAGAACACAAAAATGCATTCATCAAATTGGCTGCAGAAATAAATCACTACGTAATAACTCAAAATTTATAATAAAAAATCTTTAATATCTCATCATAAACACACCAATGCTACTATTATTTTACCACACTGTGGTGGACAGTGCTCTCTTTTATGCTGCAGTGTATTAAGACTGCATAACACACGCTTACAGGCACCAACAGCTGGAGACCTGACAGCTTTGTAGTCAAGCTGCATATATAGTTGGTGTATTGTAACGTCAATTATCTGCGGACTAATCTGCTCAGTCAAAAAACAGACAGGTGGACTGTCCAATGGGACCCAAGCAGACACTAGCGGACTAAAAGTTTTTTTTGTCTGTCAGTGCAGCCTGACAGACAAAAACACCAAGTGGCTGATGTTGGCAGGAGACTGGACTTACTTAGGACTCTGGAGGAGAGAGAGCACATTGAACAGACACCCTCTCCACAGCCTCCTTGCTGGCAGAGGAACAGCAATCACTTACACCTTCTCTTACTAAGGAAGAGCTTTATGAATCAGCTTTATTTTATCAAGTAATTGCACAATAAAATAAAGAAATGCTATTTTATAACTTTTTGTTTTTTTCTCCTTAAAGAAGTTACAATAGTAACAAAATAAGGTAGCAGTTAAAGAACTGTATCAGTAAGAATATTATCAGTACCCTTAAAATTTTTAAAAATATCCATCTTTATGTGAGGTGTTTCATTTTGCATAAATTGCAACTGAGGAATCTGTGATAACCGATCTTACAAACTGATACTAATTCCTAAGATTTCACAAATGTAGTGGAGCAAACCACCTGTCTGTGTGTTCATGAATGCAGCATGTGTTTGATTCAGACAGGGCCCAGCAACATAAACATGCTCCAAACAGAAGCATCCTGAGTTTAGGCTCATGTTTCCAAACAGACACATAGCATGAGTGATGATCATGTTTCCCTGCGGCAGACATCGCCACACACACGCTACATTTAACACTGCCTCTGATTGTTCCTGGGACTAAATATTGCTACAGATATGTTGTCAAAGCATATGTTAGCAAAAACTCAAATGCAGTCATGTGACTTGGAGGGGCTCATTCAAATTACTGGTTAGGAGTAACTCTGAAAAATTAGGAGTCAAATTAAATTAGTCTTCAAAGACAGCAGTGTGGGTTCATGTTGTAGAAATATGGCACCAAAGTAGCAAAGGTCCTCAAAGGACACATGCACATGGCCTCGCTATCAATAATTGAACCAGCTCTGTTAGCTGAGCTTCTAGCGCACACCTAGCAACCACATGCTCTCATGACACACTATATCTGTTGCCTTGGGAACAGCCTAGCCAGGTCAGAGCTAGTTGTTCACCTGAAGAGGACAGGAAGCTTTTTTTTATTTGTGTGATAAATAACCTACAGGGACAGCATTCACAGACATGCGATGAGATGGCAGATGGGTTTGCTTTCCTTTTAAGATTAAAAAAAATACACTAATTGCCACTAATTGACACCATCTGCTCAGCAGCTTTAAATCTGATTTTTCCTGCATGAAAACAAAGATTATTAGAACTTGACTGTGGTTAGGACATAACAACTGCTTTCAGAGCTGCGAATTTCCTTGGGCCATGCTAAAAGCTTTCCATTTCTCCCGTGAAACCCTGTTGTGAAATGCACAAAGCCAAAGATGTGAATAGGTTTCAGGAACAATGACAGACTTGGGCCTTCGGAGAGGAAAAAAGAGGGTGGGGGTGGATGTCTGCTGCCACACATATATTAAATTCAAACAGCTCCAATAGCCCTCAAAGAGAAAGCGTTTAGCCTGTCAACGGTACCTTGTGGCTGCTGATGATTCGTGGGGCGAGCAGCGACTGCTGGGTGCGAATAACCTTCTTTCGCTGCTTGAGCTCTGCAGTCAGCGCCTTCACCTTCTCCTCCTGCTTCTTCTGCTGAACCAGCAGCTGCTCACGCTCCCTGGCGGTGGCCGACAGCCTCTCCTCCGCCGCACGCAGATTGAGGGAGAGAAAGTCCTGGCAGTGGAGGAGCCACTCCACCGTGAGCTGAGCAAGGCGCAAGAGCTTCAGCAGAGCTGGGTCCACGGGGGTCTGGCACCGCTGGCATCGCTCCCCCTCCAAGCTGCAGAAGGTCACCATGCTGATGTGCTCCTGAAGGGCATCCACATCCAGCTGGCTCACTACTAAGTCTACATCCACTGCATTGATCCGCCGCCAGTCCACGCTTTCTCTGCGTGGGCGGAACTTGAAAGGGAGAAAGGTGGAGGTGGTGCTGGACGGAGTCATGCCTGGTGCAGATGATGCTGTGTGGCCGTTTACAATGTTCTGGCTGAGAGGAGAATTCAGAAGAGAGGGGATCCCAGCTGACGAGTGGGTCCCCTGGGTGTCACTGGTGTACGGGTAGTAGACTCCCTCGTGAAATGGCTGAAAAAAAGAGGAGAGAAAGGGATGGAGTCACATTAGCATCAAATACAATCACTAGGAGAGAGAAAGAAAGACATACATCAAGAAGCATCTGCTTCAGCGAGGTAACAGCAGAGCACAGATTCCACCACTTCCTGCTCAGCCTCCTTCTACCTATGTTGCTGCTGCTGTCCTCACACAGCCAATCGCCCTTACCATCTTCGACTGGTTTTGCCTTTACTCGAAGAAACAGATCAAAGAGCCGTCACTCCTCTCCGGTTCCGCCCCCGTTGCTAAAGCAGCACAAAGCGACAAGCAAGATTAGGCGTCCGCCCCGTTACCTTGGAGACAGCGGCGAGCGTCCCTGGGGAGAAACGTTATCTAAACAGCGACCAACAAAACGTGTCCACACAGTTCACAGTGCGCTGTAACCTGCAGTACATATCAGCTTATTCTGTACAACAAAGTCTCCTCACTCACCTCCATCTAAACGGTGTGAAACAGAATAAAAGGCGAACTAACGTACCTGCGGAGGAGCACGAGGGAGGTTCAGGAAAACGTTTTCCATGCTAACAGCAAATACCGTTAATCTGTCGGCATCACGTCTCTAAACAGTCATTTCAAGTTCGGGCAGGCTTTTGTTTTATTCCCCTGCTTGATCTCAAGTCAAACAACAGCAGGCATGCTTGAGCTTGTCCTTCTTAATACTTCAAGTTACGGTTTAGAAAAAAAGAGAGACCAGAATAGCCGCTAGCTAAAAAAAAAAAAGAACAACTCTTTGAAATCTCTTCATTCCTGCCTGTCTGGGTAACGGACATTTTTCTTAAGTCAATATTAAACCTTATTACACGTCACTAACACCTGTGAATATTTAATCTTAAGTTTGACATTGGACTACCACATGAAAAATAACTTACCTGGAAGATTGTGATTTTAATTCGTGGCCTTTAAAAAAGTTTATTTTCGACGAGATCCCAGGCGATTTGAGGGTGACGTAGCTGCTGGTCTCCACATTCCTAAATGCCTGCTCCGAAAAGACAACGGTCAAGACAGACGTAATAAATACGACACTTCCTCGTTTGCCTTTAAAATAAAATGCCAATGCAGAAAAGTTTAAGCTAAATTTAAACCTTTTTATTTCATTTTACAGAAACGCAGTAGTACAATGTTCCCAAACATTAGCCATATGCTATATGTTTAACCTCAGCTTTTTTTTCTGACTGAGCCGTCATTTTCTTTTATTTTTATGAATTACATTTTTAATTTTTAGCGATATTCAATTCAGGTTCATGTCTTATTTTACTGCGGAAACTCCAATTCACTGATCCGAGTAGAAACACATCTGTCACTCTGAAAAGTCTATTTCCAGCTTCGATACCAAAGCTTTCCAAGAATTACTACGAACCTGTACTTTGGCGAAGTAAACACATTATTTCCGGTGTTATCCGGCGTGAGTTTGACGCATCTCGCAGTAAGAAGTGGGGGAAGGGAGCAGCTGTTCAATTTGGGGCTGAATAGGGGTGTAGAATCTTCCCACTTCAGCGGAAGGAAATAACTTTAAACACATTTAAAAACACAAAAAGAGAGCACATTAGAAGAAATTGTGAGACACCTGCATATCTACAGGGACGCAAAAGCACCATGTATAGATGCATGTGAAGATTTTGAAAACTTTCCGATCCTCTAACCTACAGCATGCCAGGCTTGCAGAAAGACTCCACCTTGTGGTTGTTTCCTTTTGCCTTTTTTGTTTGCGTCTTTATTACATTATTTCGTCCTTTCTTTTCAGTTCCATAGAAGACGAAGGAACAAAAATAAAAACACACGTTCAAGCGGATTTGAACTTCTCGTGATCGTTGTTTTTCAACTAGACTTCGTAGATGCGTTAATGTTGTTATTTCTCCATCACATGTGAGGTATTTACAGCTGACGGGTTATACAGCAACATATAACACGGCCCCTGGGTCTTTGACTCAAAGTCTTTTGGTTTTGTGAGTTAATGATTTGTCTTTGTTTTTAAGGGATTTATGTTCTAAACATTTATAGATTTGTGTTATTGGTTTGATAATCCCCCCCCCCCCCCACACACACACACCTTTCATTTGCATAGCATTTGTTATGTATAGTTTTGTTAGTTCCCAGTCATCATCTGTCTGGTCTTTCTGTGCCACGTCTCCTCAGTCAATCATGTCTTCATGTTTGTTGACCTTTTTGTCTGTGCCAAGTTTAAATGTCTCTGTGTTAGTCTAAATGTTATTTTGTTTTTGCTTTATGTTCAGTTTGACCTTCTCTGACTCGTTATCCCTGATTTGTTTCTACTGTTTCCCACCTGTTTTATTTTACCCTCATTGTCTGCAGTGTATTTATTGTCTGAGTCATCCTCAAAAATGTGTTCCCTGCAGCTCTGTTCCTTCCTTGGTTAGTTAATTCCTGCCTCATTCTTTACTCGTGTTTTTGTGTTATAGGGTTATAGGTATATATAAGGTATAAGGAGACTCTTCGGCATTAAAGCTGCTTTTAAGCTAAGTTTAAGTCTTGTCTCACGACTCCTGTATTTGGGTCCACACTTTGCCTGCCACACAGCCATTATTGAAATAGACTCCTATCCAAACAACATGGTTTTTCAGGGAAGACCTTAGTGGTAAACATGTCTGTGTCGCAACTTTTATTTGAGACATGTTGCTTCCATCAAATTCAGTATGGCCTTCTTTCTCTTCTTTTTTAAATGCTACATTTTCTCAGTTTAAACACCTGTTTTCTGTGTTGTACTGTGTTTGCAAAATAACTGAATCCTGTTTTTATTTAGATTTTTACACAGCAGACCAGCTTTTTGGATTTGGGTTGTAATATTGTGATGTTTGGTAGAATCTGTACTTTTTATTGTTTCTACCTGCTGTATTATGGGGGAGAGCAGAGATGCTGAATAAAAAATTGATGCCGAATAAAAAATTCTCTAGCTATATGGAATTTTAAAGAGTATTATCGAAACTTATTCTTTAATAAACTGAACCTCTAACATCTTTCAGTCCATTTCGATTATAGGGGTCACACTATTTACCGCATCGTCTCGCCAGCAGAGGTCAGTAGAGAACTGATCTGTGCTTATGCAGGCGCTTTGACTCTATTGTGGAGCAGCTGTGGAGGTTCCTCCCTCCTTCCCTCTTTGTCAGAGTAAATGTTGCCCACTGCTGCTGTGATGGAGAGCAGCTAGAAGAGGCGACACAGTCTGAGCATTAATAAGGAAGAACAACTCAGCAGGTCGGACCCGCACACACGCACGTCCTTGCACATGCAGGTCGCACTGTTTGTGTTCAAGGGAAAAACGCCAGTGCTGGCAGTGGCACAGTTTACTTAAAGAGTGAAACAAAGTATGAAGTTGTAATGAGTGTGCTGTCAAGAAGCAATCTTCACGGACACATCGCAGCATGTTGAACTCTCCATCTGAGTCCCACTGTTGGAATAGGCTGCCTGTGTGCTGTGTGCCATTTCCCCAGTCAGTCCCCGGACAGCTTCAGTCGAGTCCTGATAAATAGAGATTTTAATTCCTCCGGACAGGGCCTGTGACTGTCAGGATAGCCTGAGGCGAGCAGGAGAGAGTCTCCTTGCAGGCTTTGCCCGGGTAAAGACAGCAAGCTCTCACCAGTAGCATCACAATGAGGTGTCGGAGTTCAGCTGTAGGACAAGACGCTGATGCTTGCTCGTGGACCCAAATCCCTGCTAATCTCACTTTTCTGTTTCCCCCCTCACCATTTCAGATGCTCCTACACTCACTGTAGCCTCCAGGCCAGAGTTACAATGTTTACTTGAAAATAAAATCCACACTTTTTGATGAGAGTTTATCAGAGTGTGTGTGAAAGAGAGACACACATGCAGGGGCAGAGAAGTTGTGGTGTTGCATTAGTCATGCAGTAAAAAAGGAGCAGGGGTGTGTGGAGGAAGAGGAGCAGACCTCTTGAGATGAGTAAGCACAGCCCTACACTCAATTTACTGCTTGATTTATGAGTTCATTTCCTGCATGAAGTTCTGTGGGGGTGAGGTGGTATATCTTTCCTACTATAGGTAGCAGTGGCTCCACTTCCAATTCCCCCATGAGACTCACGTTCACCACTGCAGGCCTTAGTGGGACTATAAATAATGGTTCCTGTAACAAGTGCACATTGAACACAGAAAGGAGAGGATGCCCAAACATCTTTATTCATGAAGGAGATTCTTATCTTCCGCTGCAGAGGACCAGATGGATTTAGACCACTCTGCATACCGAAACACTGCATGCACTTATGCTTACTTTATCTCTGCTCTCAGATAAGCATCTTGATATTCAGAATAATTGGACGATAAAAGGGCACCTTCTGTGTGTTTTTCTGTCTGTATCCAGGTGTGATTGTATGGAATTCATAAATCAGAAAGACAGAAACTGTCTAAATACTTAGACTTTTATTCTTGAACAGGAAAGTACTCAAAGGACGAGGTTAGCAAAGAAAAAGCTGAATAGTCAAGGAGAGGAAGAATGTAGACAGGAGTACTGGGAGGCTAACAATACGGCAAAGAGAGAGGTGGGAAAGACAAAAGAAAGGGAGTGAGCCATATGAAAGGCTGGACACTAAGGAAGGAGAAAAGGATCGACTGGCTGGGCAGAGACATTGAGCTGGAATGGATGTGCAACAGGTTAAGGTGATTAAGAATAGTGATGGAAATGCACTAACAAGTGAAGAGTGTGTTGAGAAGATGGAAGAAGTATTCTGAGGAGCTGATGAATGTAGAAAATGAGGAAGAGGAGAATGGATTGAGGACAGTTATTGAAGCCGGAAGTGCAAAGGATTAGTAAGAATGATGTGAGGGCAGCTATGATAAGGATGACATACTTGTAGAAGTATGGGAATGTCTAGAAGAGATGGTGGTGGACTTTCTTTTTTTTTTTAAACGTAATCTTTGCGAGTAAGAGGATGCCTGAAGAATCGGGAAGTGTACTGGCTCTGATTTCCAAGAACAAGAGTGATGTGCCAGTGAGCTCAACTACAGAGGGATCAAATTGATGAGCTATACCATGAAAAACCCAACATAACAAAATGAGTGAAAAGTGGAGAAAGACAACATCTATTAACATGTTTAGGCCTACTTTGAAAGAGAGAGCTTTGTGTTCTACCTGTTTGCAACAGTAAATAGGCAGTTCTTATATAGCGCTTTTCTTCTCTACCTTAGCAATTCAAAGTGCTTCATACAAAATGTCATTCAACCACTTTTTTCTCTGTTTAAGTGCTTTCTGTCTAACATTCATGCTCTAGTAAACCAGCAGCCTTCTGATTAGTGGATGACCTGCTCTACCTCCTGAGCTACAGTCCCCCACTGAGCAAATGAATGAAATTACCGTTTTAAAAAAAAAACCAAAAAAAAAAAAACATAAAAGCTCTCACAGTACAATAGCTTTAAGACATGTAAACAAACAAACAAAACAACAATGGACCATTTTTTTTTATTTAATTTTGACTCAAATACTTACAGCAACAATGAATAGAAACTTGAATGTTAACATTCATATTTATCTAACTGTAGTTTTGGAGGACTGATGAGGTTATGGCAGGGCGAGGCATCTGTCAGCTGTCTGTTCATCCACAATTCACAAGAATCGCTCCTCATGTCACGTCTGCTGTGGAGTGGAGAGAGTGTGGACCCAAATGCAGAGAACGGAGATGGAGTGAGGAGATTAATAAAAGCCAGCCTTTATTTGAGGCTGTAGAAAACTAGAAACAAAAGCAGAAAGTGACAAAGACTAAATTAACAAAACCTAAACTGGGAAGCAAGAAACCGGGAACATGGGAGGCAACAAGGGAAGACAATCCAGCAACAGACAAAGGCTGTATCCCAATTCAGGGTCTGCAACCTTAAAGGCCGCATTTTAAGGCTGATTACATCACAGCGACGCGACGAAGGCTGTCCCAATTCGAAGGCTGCTCGAAATGGGGCCCTCAAATGAGTCCTTCATTTCCCTGAATTTTAAGGATGTGGCGGTGTAGACTTCGTGACCCAACATATCCCAGAATGCATAGCGCGGCGGTGGGTGTGGATAATTTTGCTGAAAAAAAACGACGGATGAGGGGCGCCCGAAGAGTAAACTTTAAGTAAGTACGAAGAGTAAACTTTAAGTAAGTACTGAATATTATGTCACTTATTTATGTGCAAATGTTTAATAACGAAGAACATTAAAACATTACTGTTAGTGTATGTGACATTAGTGACGTTTGTACTAACTTGGTTTTAAAGCCGTTACTTTAAAATATACACCGTTCAATAGCTGACCTTAATCTTACAGAGAATGATCAAAGCTCATGTAGAAACAAACAAAGAAATGAACAAACGATTTTCTCCTTCATTTCTGTTAAACAAAGCTGTATGACACGTTTCCAGCTGTTAGTATCATGGTTGCTAGGAGCACAGGAAAGGCACAGTGACAGAAAACGAAAGACTAGGAATGATAAATACAACACAAGCAGAAAATAATAAAGAGAACCCAAACTATGAAAAACAACAAATCAAATAATATATCTTGAACCACAATTACAGATACTGGTTCACAGACAGACCCAGCTGTGACACCTCATCCTGGGGTATTGGTCAGATTTGAGTGAAATTTACACACAATGATCAGTGTTGGGAAGGTTACTTTTAAAATGTATTCCACTACAGATTACAGAACGCATGCCCCAAAATGTATTTTGTAACGTATTCCATTAAGTTACTCAATGAGAGTAACGTATTCTGAATACTTTGGATTACCTATTATATTATCATGCTTTTTACAACTACACGAATGTACTATTGCTGTGTGAATTATTACTTTTACTGAAGGTTACTCGCCATACCAATAGCAACTAGATTTTTAAATCTTAATATAAATGAGTAACAGTAGGGTGGGCATTAGGTAAGGCTGCACTTTTTACAGCAATCTCGTATAGAAAACTGATTCAGACGTATATAAAACAGGTCCGCGGCTCCGAACCGTAGTAAAGGGACCTCTGGCTAATATGTCGGGTTCGTGTCGGGCTCGTAGCCGAAAACTAGTGGAAAGTGGAAACCAAAAATAGAGAGGGCATACCTGAACATATGAAACAGGAAAATACCGCCGTGTAATCCCTTCATTTCAGCAAAGTAACTATATTTTGAGTACCACCTTTTTAAATGGTAACTGTAACAGAATACAGTTACTCATATTTTGTATTTTAAATACGTAACGGCGGTACATGTATTCCATTACTCCCCAACACTGACAATGATCACCAAATGGATGTTCACCCAAATTACCAAGGTCAAGGCCTCATGTGGCTCTTGGGTCACAGGTTTCTGCACTAAACAAAGCAAAAAGGTGTGTTAAAAGGGTTATCCATGAGATGCCAGGAAGTGTCATATCGTCTGTTTACATACGTGCTACATACACAAAGAACATGCCTAAAGTTTGAGTATTATGCTCATATTGTAACAGTCTTGGTTTTTTGACCCAGCATTTTTGTGTTTTTGGTATCATTCTTTCTGTTGACTCTGCCTCCTGTTTACTTAGTTCGTTTGGTATTTTGATAGACATGTGTTCTTGTGTTTTGAGTTTCCTTCCCCATGTCTCAGTCTCAGATTTAGTTTAGCTGCATGTAGTTTCCAAGGCGTTTCCGCTCTGCCCTTATCACCTTGTGTGTATTTATACCCTCGTTTTGTTTCAGGTCTTTGTTGCATCATACTGTTGTTTCTGAGCTCCTGGAATTATCCCTAGAGTTTCCTATGTTTATTCATGGACTTTGCTATTTTGCTTTCGGGTTTCAGTTACACCTTCAATAAAAGGTCTATTCTTATTCAGTCCTTGTCTGCTTATGAGTCTCCATTTGAGGTCTTCACTGATCATTAAACCTGGCAATTATATTCAAAAATAAAAAGTACAGACAGGACAGCAGAGCCTGGGAGTCTAAAACAGATACTCACTCTGTATTAACGTGAGGTCACATTAACGTGCTTTAGCTAATACACAGTAGCTGAAGCTGTCCCAGCCATCATAGGCTGTCATATCAGACAGATCACCGGCAGGCAGTTGCAGAGATTTTGAGCCGGAAAGGTGTCCAAATTATGAAACCAAATTTCAACCACGGATTCCAGCCTGGTGGCAGAAACAAAGAAAAATTTATAGGAAACCCATCTAACTGCTCATGGTATAATTTTAAAGACCTATTACACCAAACAAACACAACAGATTTTACATTAAGAAGCTAAAGCAAAAATATTATCTACTGTGACTGAGAAAACAAATAATACACAAGTTTATATTTTCATTGAATAAAGCAGAAATTAGGAGAAATAAAAACCTGACCTGAGTTGAGAAAAGTACTTGTCAAACATTAATAGTCACGTGCCTTTTAGTCAATCAAACTGCAGCAGATGAGTCTACAGGAGGCAGGGACAGTATATGGTAAATGGACTGGTTTTTATATAGCCTTTTCTACTCCTCTGAGCACTCAAAGCGCAATACTATTTGCTTCATTCAGCCATTCATACAAGCACTTGTTTTCTATGCTTGCCCAATATCCAAGCATATTTGGCATGCAGACTGGAGCAACCAGGGATCAAACCAACCTTCCAATTAGTAGCTTACCTATGTGACAAAGTGGAGGAGCAGTTGCAATGCTCTCCATTTGTCCCATATGTGTTTACCTTTTTTTTTTTTTTTTTGCACATTGTACACATTATTCTGTTTCTATTAGTGATGTGTCCTGTGTGTTAGATGCCTGCCTGGCATTTCCTCATTTTAAAGTCCTGATGATGTCACATATGACATCAGCAGGTCAAACCAAGTGGAGGGGTTTCTTTTTCCAGAGAGATGCTTCCTTTTGTTTGTGTTAAGGTTTAAAGGGATTTGTTTAATGTCCTTCCTTTCGTTAGTACTGCCATTTAGTTGTGTAAATGTGCATGTTAGAAGTGTGTAGAGGTTTTGTGTTTTTAGATAATCTGTGTAGAGTTTTAGATCCCTCAGTTGAGTGAGTGGTACTGGCTGGGCAATTGGAGGGAAATTGATGGCCCTATTTATAGTCAGTCTCTACCAGATGTGATGTGATGGTTCTGGGACCTTCCTTGATGGTTGAGGCTGACTACTTCACAACCTATGCTACCTCCTGAGCTACAGTCTAAGAAAACTGAATTTACCCCTGAAAAATAGGAATTTCTCTATAGCCCCAAAGCTAAAACTAATGTACAGTATTGCTTCTGTGAGCTCTGGATTATTGGCATATTGTCTGGCCTTTTGATGTTACCCTGTGTCTCACTTCAAGATCTTTATTTGTTCAAGTAACTATCGTCCCCATAGGAAGTAAATTCCTAAATAAAGCACTTTTCAAGTGAAATACCACAAACTAAGATGTTTGGGGTTCTTTATTAATTCAGCAGACCATTTCTGGTTTGTAAAGATACAAACATGGGTCTCAGCAACAGCCAAGTGCAATAAGAATACTGGTTTTTAGTGGAGAATAGTCTCAGTAGTGCCACACTATGTATTGATTACATTTAAATGATCATAATGATGATAGGTTTGGTAACATAACTGACACACATGTGGTCTCTAGTGAAACATATGCATGTGACTGTATCCAGGAGGCAATACATACCAGAGGAGACCTCGTTTGAATGAAATCTGCAGAACAATCAATGGAAAAACACTGTTACGGTAGTTCTTTTTTGGCCTGCGCTATAGAGCAGCACGGTCCTGCCAATACTGAATGCAATGCCATTCATTTTCATGAAAAGGTGCAGAGGAGCTTTTTTCCTTTTCAGACAATGTAAAACAAGCAACTGGCTATGCATAGCCCAAGGGCTGGAACCATGGGCAGAGCTAGCTTGCAGTGGTTTTCAATTTTTAACTGTCAACATTTAAGTTTTGACCCTTTTTGTTTTGTTTCTTGGAGCCAGAAGTGAACATAATTGAACAACAGGTGGCTAAGTTACCAGCTAATGCTAGCTAGGTGGTTAGCAGCCACATACCGCCTAATTACTGCTAATAAAACACTCAGGTTTTCACTCACCAAGGGTGAAGCACAAACATCTTGAATGTTATTTTCCACCAGCAGGGCTGATAATTTGTCAGATAAATAGATTCTGCTTTCCCTTCCATATTTGTCCAACCCTAACCTCAACTCCACCCTTAACCAGACCTGTATTATGATGCATAGTTAGATTACAGATTTAAAACAAGTTTACAGTTTAAACTGCCTAATCGATTAAATGTGACTCTACAGGATAGATGCATTTTGCAGCTTAAACATTGTCTTGTGTTTTATACTCACAGCTGTGGGTGCATGAAAGTACCAGCCTGCTCCCTTATACAGTGCAAGCTAGACAAATGGATGTGTCAGCTAAGCTCAGGGAGAGAGATCTTGCCACTGCCCAGGCAACTTGAAGCTGAGTGGCAATCTAGCCTGCAACTGCCCACCAGTTTTCATCTCAGACACTTTGTTGTCTATTTTCAACGAGGCAGCCGCAGGGGTCACCAGTGGTGAATCAGCCTTGTAGGAAGGGGAGATGAAAGAGTGCCATGGGGAGGAGAGAGAGAGAAGCATCCCACCGTTTCCTTTTATTGTCCCCTATGAATGTTGCTGGGGTCATAAAAGACCCCAGCACTAAAGAATTATATATAGCAGACAAATGACGAGGTTTGCACTGCTTTTTTTTCTTATCCTCCCACTGAGCGAGGAGGCCTGGACTCTATAGGGCAAATCAGCCACAGCAGCAGGGAATCTTTGGAAGGGAGCACAGGTAATGGAGATCGAATATATATGGAGAGTGTAATGTATGATGAATGTGCTCATGATTGTGCAACAAAACTCAGAATTTATTGTAACACAGTATACACTGCTTGAGCCTACAGCATTACCGAGCTGGGCGCATTTCCTTTTCATCATTGCAAGAATACATATTTATAAATGTTTAGCTTTAAACTTTCCCCCCACATGGCTGCAATCTTGAAAGCTTATGGTGAGGTTGACTGAAATGACAGATTCCTTCAATGTGTCTCCTAATTAACTGCTCTGAACACACACCACTGCTTCTTCTTCCCCTTGCAAGTAGAAGGTTTGAGTGGCTCTGTGTTCCTGGGCTTCCGTTGTCACATACTCATCAGCCACAGTATTGAAGGACCAGCTTTAGCACCTACTCCCCACCAGATTGTTGTCTCCCTCATCGTGCTAATGTGCTTTATGAGTTTTGCTCGTTGTAACTGTTGGTTGCTTCTTCTGTCTTCCCTTAGTGAAACGCATTGCTTAAGAGATGGTTAAAGAAGAAAATGTGTTTTTTTTTTGCTTAGTAATTTCTATAAACTGGCTTTTTTTTAAAGTGAATGTCTCTGATAATTAATTCATGTTTCAGGAAACAAATGCTAGTTTCTTGACACCTAGCACCACAAGCTTAACCCTCTCAAGGCAGGCGTTGCAGATTTGCAACAAGTAAAAGCTAACAACCTGATTACCCCACATACATATTTTATGAGTTTTTTTTACTCAGAAGTACCACTGTAGGTATTCTTTTGTGCATTAGCAACAAAACTTAATTTGAGCCTGAGAGGGTTAAAGCCAGGAAAGAACTAGTCTGGCTCTGTCCAAAAAGAAAACAAATTTAAACACAGGCACCTTTTAAAGTTTATATCAATTGAATTCTGTTCAGTGCTGTTTAGACAGGTGCGTTACACTCCCCGATTACTTTACGGTATTGGTCAAATGCTAATCCCAGGTTTGCTTCAATTCTCTGTGGCATAGATTCAGCAGCATGCTGGAAGCATACCTTTTGACATGATAGCATCATGCAGGTGCTTCAGATTTTGAGGCAATTTGAGTGCATGTTCAAGAAACCAGTCTGAGATAATCTGAGCTTTGTAATATTTTGTTAGGGAGCTGGACAATGGTACACTGTGGTCATAAAGGGATGGACATGATCAGAATGGTACTCAGGTAGCTGTTTTTACTCTGCTTGTTGGGTAATAAACCTTACACTTTTAGCATCAGTGGATTCAGAAAGAACCAGACCCATTCTGTAGTCTTGTCTTGTTATATCTAAAACAGTTTAAATCCATATTTCTCCCTATCTATTTAAAAGGTTGCCTTTTTTTAATCACCGGATTAGGGGTGCAACTAAAAAACAGCTATAAAATAAACAGAAATATACTTTTTCTATTTTTTTAATCAAATTTTAGCAGTTTAATCAAAAACTGAATTATCACATTAGCAAGACATTTAAACTGAGCTAGGCTACGTATTTGAGGCCTTATGTTTTTCATTTCCATTAGCCTATTGTGTTTAAATGCAGTATGTAAATGAACTAACTGGACCTGACTCAACTTTACCCTGACCAGAAGTATCCCTATAGCATGCCACCATCATGCTTCATCATTATTATTTCATTATTTCACAGGCAACAGGTGGTGGACGCTTTCCTCCAGAAGTCATTCAGAGGACTGAATCAACCTGGGTTTAGCCAGACCACAGAATCTTGTTTCTCACAATTTTATAGGTCATTTTTCAAAAACTACAAGTGGACAATTATGTCTTTTGTGCCTCGTATATCTGTCTCTGTAGTCGCTCTGCTGTGGAGCTCAGGTAGAGCTACATCTTGTTATTTCAAACTTCTTCCATTTAAGAATTATGGAGGTAGCAGTAATCTTCAACTGAGCTAATATTTTTATTTATTTTTTGTGGCCTTCCCTTGATTTTTTGCTCTGATTTGTATTGCCACCTGTGAAACTTTAAACAGGTAGGACCGTCTGAAAAGATAGCCTTAATTTAGGTCAACTAGTGATTTATTCAAAGATCACATTTTTCTACATGTGATGTTTCAGTTTTTTGTTTTTAATACACTTTAATACACTTTATTATACAGAAATGTATATGAGGATAAGGATGCAATATACAAATGTGGAAAATGAGAGTTCTCTGCATACTTGCTGAATACACGCTTCAAAAAGAACAGCTGTGCAAGTCTTTTTGAGGACAACACACTTTTGATTGCTGATTTTCAAGGTGTGTTTTTCCACCTTGTCCTCAGGTTTGCCATTGTGAGTCATGAATGATGAGAAAAGCAGCAAAATGAAAGCTGCTATTAACAAGAAGGTAAATGGGAGACATTGTGTTTCTGTCTCAAAGTTGCTCAGGTGCAGCTTCAGACAGCTAAAATAACATCGTGTTATAACATTAGCAGTTAAAGAGTCATCGCTTCCTCAACATTGTCCTCTTGATATCTTCCCTGGGGAATCTAATTATATCTTCCTCTTAGTATTAAGTTACAGAGCGATTAGTAGACAGCTTGTGCTCATGCTGTTTTTAGATATATCTGTACGATGGCGAGGACTGCTTTAATTTGAGTTACACTGACTAGAATTTTAATCCTGCTCTTTCGAGCAGCCATGACTTCTGCTATACGAAAGAAATCTAGCACTCAAATTTAGTTAGGACCAAAAGTGGAAGACTCAGTCGTCCGTTGGGTAGCCCTATTAGAGACTAAATGTTACTTCTGACAGTTTGAACAAATGAAGGAGAGAGCAGGAAAGAGGAAAGCAGATAACTGTCGCTCCCTTTGAGCTATGGCAGCCATCCAGTATGGGCCTTCTTTGTATTCAGAGAGCACCTCGTTTTCGTGTCAGTGCGGGACAAGAGAAGCACTTAACGTGACATTTAGAGATGCTCAGAGATTCTCTCTGGAGACCAGAGGGAGGGAGAAAAGAACCAATGATGTTATCGCAGACATGTGTTTTAAATGCCAGGAGGGCTGCTTTGCCAAAGAGCTTTGGCCACAAAGATAAGAGAATAACCCGGCCTCTGGTCTTGCACCTCTTGCACCCATTCTAGGGCTCACGTTAAGCTTTGTCTGAAATGGTTTCATCTCTTTTTTATCAAATATGCTCTTGTAAAGCTTACAGAACAATCTTCTTAGATTGTACATTAGGGCTGTGGTTATCCTTAGAAGAAATCCTTGCATGCATGGTGCATTTTAAACAGTCGGCCACAGGATAGGACACACTTAGCTTTATGCGTGGGTGACTAGTGCTTTCTGGGATTCTGGATCTTAACCAGATGGCTGTAATACACATCTTAACTGTGGATCATAGCCATTTTTAAAGACTCATGAATAATGTTGAAAATCTCCCTTCCATTAATACTGCACTAAATATCTTATTGATGCGGGTTTATCCTGAAGGGACAACAAGACAGCATGAATATTTAACAGGTAAGGAAAGGTCAGTCTTTGGCATGGCATACTAAGATTGAACTAATCAATCATCGTTTGTGTGAAATCAAATTCATTTAAAGCACAACTGCTGCATTCTGTGGAGATTTGTAATTCCATGAAACAACCGTTTGAATGTTTTGAAATTCAAATGCGCAGCCCTCATCCATCTTACAAATATATCTTTCCTGGTGCAGTCTATGTAAGCATTTGTACTTGTGCACAAAACGCCTCGGTGTTTGATGCAAGGTCTGGCGACTGTGCCCTACCCTCCAATAAATCAGGCTCGGAGTTAGATGTATGAAGATAGAGCTGCATAGTGATGAAGCTGCTGCACAGGAGCAGCGTTTAGGAAACAAGGTTAGCCATTCATCATGGAAACATCACACACATACATCTTGAGAACTTTTCCACAGGCTCATTTTTCCCCATACGTGTCTGATATGGCAAATCGTTCTTGTTAGTTTTATGCTTCACCACAGCTTCACAATATTTAACAATTTTCTTAGAAATGGCGACTAATGTTACAATCAAGCAGTGTTATAACACCAGCTTTGTCTTGGAAATCTATTCTTCTTTTATTAATCTCATCACCTCCCGTCATATTGAACCAAGTGGTTCAATCTGCCAAATGCTCTCTTGCATGCAGTTTTTTTCTCCTCACTGTGCCACATGGTTCTATTCAGTGTGTGTTTACTCATGGAGAAATCATCCATTTGTACATTACTTGCCATCTCAGGGCTCCTTGAAAATTTAAGGCTTTGATGTTTGGTTGCCTAATGCAGTTACCTAAGCAGCTTGTCATAACCGGCCTCCCGGAGATTTTCCCTGCACGCCTCTCTCCTATTTTGTGTCTGGATTGTGACAATAAAGTATCCGTTTGAAGCCCCTTCTTGCTGCATCTTGGGGAAGGTGTTTTCTGTAGATAATGACTTATTCCAATTCACACCTGAAGGAAAAAATGTCCATCCCGGTTTTCCCTCCAAGGCACGAGCGATAAGCAGAGTTCTGTCCTTTCCTTCTAAGATTCCTAATTATTTAAAGTAACACTCAGGTATGCCATTCAGCGTGTTAGTACGAGCTCGGGAGCAGCTTGGGAGAACAAGAAAACAGAGACTGCTTTAGGTTGCCTTCCCAATCGACTCAAAGGTTTATTTGATACACAGCAGTTTATATAGAGGAAAAAAGGTTCGTGTGTCAGCTTTCCCAGTTCAAACCGGTACAGACTAAATAAGGAAACGTCTTCCTGCCTTCTGAGCAAAGTATCCCTTGTGTAGTTTATCAGTTCAGCTATAATTTATGATCATCCCAGCAAAATACACTCCTAGACATAAAATACAGAGTTCTTTCATTAGTGAATTCTGAAACAAACCACCTAGCCTTTAACGAGCCTTTTCCAGGAGATAAAGAAAAAGGGAGGATGGGAGTAAGGAAGTGGTCTCATCTCTGTGGTGTTTTCGACCTTGGGGGACCAGCTTGTGAGTCTTACACCTTAATTCTTGGGTCACAGAGAAAGAGAAAAACAACTAGTAGATGGGCCTTATTGAGTAACTCTTTTCCGTATAATATCACAATAAAACAATATCCTGTAAATGCTACTATGGTATCAAAATATCACAACAGTTCTCTCCTTTTATCATGAAATGATAACATAGTATAAAGACAGAATGTAATAACATAATATAAAGACAAATCATAAATGTGAAACAAATCATAAATGTAACTAGTCCTTTGAGGAAGCTTAATATCAAAATTTTAAAAAGAAGAAAAGAAAGAGAAGAAAACGTCATTCTTTTCTTAGACAATCGAGTAATTTACAATGTAATGCTCAATACATACATCAGGATCATCATTGATGACATCTGACACATAATCTGGGTCAATTTGTGCCAATTGCAAATACATTGAAGTAGCTGTACTAGTAGCTATACGGGTTATCATTGAACGTACACAGGGTACCACACAACAGACAATAATCATCAAAAACATGCTGCAACGGTTACAAAGGCTACAATTAGTTCCTTCCATCTTCCAAACGTGTCCTGTAGCCACTTATGTAGCCACTGACCGTGACCTGTATTGGCAATTAGTTCTATCTGCAATGCTTCAAGTTTATTCATAGCTTGTGTGAATGAACCGTTAGGAGCGGTATTATTGGGAATGAAAGTACAGCATACATCAACGGTTACTAAACCACAGGTACCGGTCCAATTAACAGGTAAAGCTAATCTAAGGGTATTATTGCACAACCAATAAGCATGTGGGATTGGTCTGGTCAGGCGCGTGACCATGTGTGATTTAACTAACTCCCCCCAGTCAGTGTCATTTAATACACCGTCTGGGGGAACAATGATCGAGTCTCTGCTCGAACTTGAACTGTGTGTGTGTTCCTCCAGATATGATAAAACTTCAGCCATAGAGACAGCTAGCCATGTCTCATTACAGCGTGCACCTGGGGAGTCAGAGAAGAATGTATAGTTATCCTTTGTATAATCTATGTGTGTGTCTGGGCCAGTTAACTTTAGTCTGCGCAGACATATCATACTAGTATTAAAATGGAGAGGGATCTGTCCTAAGGGCAGTGAGGGCTTTAACCTATTCTCAGGGCGTTTCATTGGGGCGCAGGTCCCTGCGGTGTCATTAGATAACTTCAATAATTCGCCTAATGGAGTCTCAGGGTTAGTTGGTGTGTGTGTGTGTCTAAGTAAGCAGTCGAGAGGGCTCAGAGTCAACTGTAAAGTGTCTTTAAAGAGAGCATTATCTCCGCCGATTTTCTCTAGTCCCTCAGTGAGGGGGAAACCGGATATGGGGTATCCTACTATTACCTGTTCTGGATTAGCCTTTGAACAGACATAACAGTTACTGTTTCCTAAATCACGAGCGGCTGTTCTGGCATTTTCATACCAGGCGTTAGCTCCTGTTCTAGAGGGTGCATAAAATGGTTTATTAGTGGCGTCTATGTTGCTATTTACTGATTTTAGGGAACGTGAGGAGTGCATTAAGTAGGTGTCTTGCAAAATGGAGCATGAGGTATAGTCAGCAAAATATGACCTGCAGAAATGTGAACATGGTTGCAGTTTACAATACAAAATAGCAAAGAGAAATCCTAAGGTTAATGCGATAGATATGATAAATAACCTAAATATATAAGACAAACAGTTCTTCAGTCGTCTTCTGGCCTGGTCCCAGGTTTGAGAGACATTGAATAAGCGCCGTATGATGACAATGGGCATTTCATTTTCTCCATTATCAGGATGGAGTGAGTCTGGCTTTATCAGGTTAGACATCATGTGGTACTTTTGGCTTTCTATTCCTGCTGGATGTTCGAGTACCTTGTCGTTGTTCTTTCAGGCGTTGTGTGTTAATCAGTGATTGTGTGTGTATGTACATTGGATCCTGGCGCTGGCTCGCCGGAGATGTCATCTACCCGTGTGTGTTTATTTGCTCTAGTTCCGGGCGCTGGCTCGCCGGAGATGTCGTCTGCTTGATCCGACGCCTGAGATGGTCCGATTGGGCTGGTCTTAACCCTGCTGGCATGAATCCACTGAGGTTGTCCGTCTGTGAGGATGCTGGTTCTTCGTCACTGCCAGTACAGTCTGGGGCTGGAACACGCGCGGCCTCCCAGAGTGTCCTTGGTTTTAGCAATTTCTCCAACATGCATCTCCTTGTCTCCACTGGTGGAACTGTGGAGGGGAAAGGCTGAGAGAGACAAACTTTCTGATAGTTATTATTCAGTTTTTCTACCAGGTTGTGAACATCAGTGGACAATGCAATATACATCACCTTCTACTAGCGGTGCCCCTCTGGAAGCTGACCGTGGTGTTGGGAATAGTCTTATTTCAAATGGAGATAATTTGGTTACTGCAGATGGAGTCATTCTAATCTCACAGAGGACTTGAGGAAGTAATTTGACCCCGGTCATTAAAGTTTTAGCACACTTTTGAATTACTTCTAATGTGAATGAAGATCCTCTATCACTGTTAATCTGGTGAGGTATTCCGAATCTGGGTATTATTTCATTGCTCAACTTTTGATAGACTACTTGTGCAGTTTCTTTTGAGGTTGGATAAGCTTCTACTCATTTACTAAATTGATCCACTATTACCAGTAAGTACTTGATGCTTCCTTGCGCTGGCATATGTGTGAAATCAATTTGTAATGTATGAAATGGAAAATCTGGTTGTGGTAAATGCTGATGTTTTGCTTTTGATTTTCCTACATTAGTTTGTGCACATGTTAGACAGGTTGCTAATATGCTTTTACTGCATGTGATGTTTTCTCAATTACAAATCTTGATTTTATTGCCCCTATTACCCCTCTTTGTCCGACATGACTCACACAGTGAAAATGTCGGGCAAGGACTGGCATCAGGGAATATGGGAGGGCAATCAAACCCTTAAGATTTTGTATAAGCCATCTCTGTCATCTAAGGTACAGTCATTATTCTCCCAATAGGTGTAATCACATGCAGAGGCTTGCTCTTGTATGAATTTTAAATCAACATTTGTGTCTAAATAGTCTGGGAGTGTAACAAGTGACAGCTGTAGGGGCACAGATAATACTTCCTGCGGAGGTGGGAGCTGTGATGCAGCTGCAGCCTTGGCTGTCACGTCTGCTAAGGCATTACCTGTTGCTTCGTCTGTGTCAGCTGTACTGTGTCCTTTCGTTTTTACAACTGCAACGGCCGATGGCAGCTGTATAGCCTGAAAAAGTCTTTGAACAAAATCAGAATTTAGCAATTTATTTTCCATCAGCAGATCTAAATCCTCTCTGTCTCCACAATGTGCCAAAGTCATGCACAACGCCAAATGTATAGCGGCTGTCTGCGCAAATTGTCACATGCTTATCCAAATGGAGCTCACAGGCGCGTATTAAAGCCATGAGCTCTGCTTTTTGTGCTGAGTGAAATGGTAATGAGTGAGCCTCTAGTATGATGTCAGGCACTGTTACCACTGAATAGCCACAAAGAAATGAGTTGTCACTCGGCCTTGAACAGGACCCGTCCACATAAACCGTGGCTGAGTCTGGGATAGGTGTTTGCTCTAAATCTGGACGTGGTGCTGTGGATTCCTGTATACGTGTCATGCAGTCATGATCGTCAAGCCTGTCTGAGCCATCCTGTCGGTCAGAAGAACACAGCATAGGATCAATAAATGTGCTGGCGAATCAGGTGTGCTGCTCGCTTTTATAGTGAGATTTGCATGTGTTGTGTAGTTATGTTTGCTAGAATGGTCGTGACCTGGTGATTGGTGTGTAGAATAGTGTCATGTGAGAGTGTGAGCTTCTCGCAGTCCCTTATCATGATAGAGCAAGCTGCTACTGCCCTCAGGCAGGCCGGCATTCCTGAACAATTCAGGCAGCACCTTTGAGTGGCGGAGGTCAGCACTCCCTGTAATGCATTGAAAGAG
Source organism: Copadichromis virginalis (assembly GCF_057382275.1). NCBI lineage: Eukaryota > Metazoa > Chordata > Actinopteri > Cichliformes > Cichlidae > Copadichromis > Copadichromis virginalis. The sequence goes on along the minus strand of NC_140639.1, from coordinate 36,948,106 downwards.
GCAGTCATTTCTGTGGACCACAGTATTCGAGGAGGCTTGTCTTTTTTACAACAGTCATGAAAAGAACAGTCTGGTATCCACTGTCTGCAATAGTTCACCATGCCTAAGAAGGACGACATTTCCTTCTGTGTAGTGGGACGAGGGACGGAGGTCACAGCTTTGACCCTGTCTGCAGTCATGGAACGTTTTCCGTGAGACAGTGTGAATCCCAAATATTGAACAGAAGTCTGACAGTACTGCATTTTCTTTGCAGATGCTTTGTGGCCAGTCTTTTTGAAGTGCTGGAGAAGCATGTGTGTAGCAGTTTGACATAGTTTTTCACTTTCAGCACAGAGGAGGAGGTCATCCACATGTGGATCAGGGTGCAGCCCTGGAGGAGTGAAGCACCATTGAGAAAGCAGCAGAGCTGTCTATCATGCCTTGGGGCAAAACGAGTCCAAGTGTACTGCTGATTTCTATGTGTGAATGCAAATAACGGCTGTGTGTCTTCATGCACAGGTACTGAAATCCACCAAGGTAAAGTGTGTATGCAATGCATGTCAATATGCTGTGAACATCTGAAACGAGAGGTGGCAGAGGAATGTTGACTGCATTAATTTGCCTTAAGTCTTGTATGAAACGCCATACGCCAGGTTTGTTAGGCTTTGGCACAGGATTGACAGGAGTGTGGGCTTTATTACTCCTGTAGTCAATAAATCTCCTATCATGACATCTAGGGCTGCGGCTTTTTCGGCAGAAATGGGATGTTGCTTGACATATACTGGCTTGTTGTGTTTTAATAGGTGTGCGTGATAAAGTGTACAGTCAATAAATCCTATATCATTCTCACTTTTTGACCACAATGTCATATTCTGGTATTCAGCTGGCAACGTAAGTGCAGAAATAGTACAGTCGATAGGGTAGGTTAGATCTATGTGACGACATATTTCGTAACCTATGTCTGAGTTATGTAACAAAATCACTGTTTGACCTTAGAGAAACAAAAGTGTGGCTCCCAGTCATAGGATTACCTGGTAGTGGCGTCTGTACACGTTTTTTTGGCACAGTGTGTGACATAGAGTACCGGACAAAAGGATGTTGAGTTCATTCTCTGCTGAGGGTCCAGCTGACACAGAGGATGTTCCTTCTCCATCATGTCGGTACATAGGGCAGAGAAAACATAAGCTGTTATCAGTGTCAGCAAACATTTCACCCTTTATGTTAAATGAAATACACAAATTCATTTTTGCTCTGGGTGTCTGCGGCTGCTGGAAAACTGAGCTAAATTTGCACCTCTAGCTTGTCCAACAGTGCATAAAGCGTTTTATGAATACTAGGATAGATTCATCAGGCTTCTGTTTACACATAGTTACTGCATTTAAGTCAATTTTGTCTCTGGACATTGTTAGCAGGAATTTCTTTAGATTCTTAAAGAAATTGGTGATTTTGTCATTATTTACCCACAAAAACTCTGCAGTTGTGGATGCTTTATCATGCTTTGGGTCTGTTTGTTTACTACCGCGAGTGTTGGCGTGAGGACCTTTGTCATTCCGGCTTTGTTTTTCCTTTTTTCCTTTTAGATAAGTCTTTATTAAAGTTCGGGTAACAGGTATTTCTTTAGCTACCTCTAAACCTCTAGCTACGATATCGTGGCGTTTCATGTGGGTGTCTATTGTGGACACTGCCTGATGCAAAAGTTTTTCTTCATAGTCGTCTAAATTGTTTTTCATAAGTTCCTCACATTCTTCTTTCAAAAGTTTTTCTCTCTTTCTATGTTCTGCTAATTCTTCCTCGCGGCGTATATATTGTTTTTCCTGATCTTGTTCAATTAGGTGGCTGAGACCCGTTGCATGTGATTCAGGTTTTTTGTCACTGTCTTTTAAGCTGGTTGGATCAAAGCGCTGACGTTGTTTGCATGTGGCTGCGGCAGCAACTATTAATTCGGTCTCATCTTCGTAAGGCGGCGGGGCTGTAGGCTGAATGGCTGAGCATGCAAGACTAGCTTTTCCCGCAGTAGATTTATTTTCTTTGCTAGAGCCTGCACTAGTTTTATTTGATGTTAAAGCATCTACACCTGGTTCCGGTCCCTTTTTCCATAGTGGTAACATTTGATGTATCACGTCGCGGCATTCTGTCATATATTTTCTACAGGACTTTTTAAGCAGACTACTTTTCTTATCACAAATGATATTCAACATTTCTACTGACCTGTTTTCTGGCGATAATCGTTCGGGATAAGGCTCCGGAAATAAATTAGAATGCATTGAACTTCTTAAGTTGTAAACAAAGTCAGTCACATAAGCACTCCCGCATGTTCTGGATACGTGATCATGGACGTCTTCACCGATTCGCGGACGTAGGTTACACGTAACCGGAAATGGGAGTTATACTGAGCCGTTATTTGAGACTTTATTTTGTATTTTATTAATTTTTTGGTTTTACAGGTACTTTAGATTTTTTATCGGACCTGTCTGTGGTCTTTGAATAATTCTGACCCATGTTCAGTGATTTCCAGAGGGGTTTACACGCTAGGAGGATTTATGTTAGTATTTTCGCTGCGGCACAGCTGAGGTCACTCTAAATTTATTGCTAGCAATTTTTTGTTTGTGTGAGCAACTCTCACTTAGCGAGCAACTTCTCGCTTAACGAGCAACTTCTCGTAAAACAACAGGCAACTTCCTGTGTCTTTCTGCTTTTAATTTACTGCTTTTAACCCTTGTATGGTAATCGGGTCTGTGAGACCCGTTTTCAGTTTTCTTTCGTTTTTTTTTTTTTTTTTTTTTTTTTAAACAAAATTAAATTTAATTATTTACTAGCTTTCTCTGAGTGAGCAACTTCTCACTTTTTAACGTGCGTTTCAAGACAACAGGCAACTTCCTGTGTCACTTTTTGGTGAGCAACTTCACACTTAACGAGAAATATTCAAGACAACAGGCAACTTCCTGTGTCACTTTTTCTGAGTGAGCAACTTCTCACTTTTTAACGTACGTTTCAAGACAACAGGCAACTTCCTGTGTCCACCAACACCACACAAGGGTTAATTTACTTTATTCGGGGACTGAGGAAGTCGTCAGTGTATCTCTCTGGATCACTAAGTGAAACTTCGTCAGCATATCCCGTTTCTTTATGGATCGATCACTGAGAGAGGCATAACACGGTCTCATATAAATATTAAAGACGTGTATTTACCTTCTGTCAGCGGATCCCACTTCTGACGCCAAATTGAAGGAAAAAATGTCCATCCCGGTTTTCCCTCCAAGGCACGAGCGATAAGCAGAGTTCTGTCCTTTCCTTCTAAGATTCCTAATTATTTAAAGTAACACTCAGGTATGCCATTCAGCGTGTTAGTACGAGCTCGGGAGCAGCTTGGGAGAACAAGAAAACAGAGACTGCTTTAGGTTGCCTTCCCAATCGACTCAAAGGTTTATTTGATACACAGCAGTTTATATAGAGGAAAAAAGGTTCGTGTGTCAGCTTTCCCAGTTCAAACCGGTACAGACTAAATAAGGAAACGTCTTCCTGCCTTCTGAGCAAAGTATCCCTTGTGTAGTTTATCAGTTCAGCTATAATTTATGATCATCCCAGCAAAATACACTCCTAGACATAAAATACAGAGTTCTTTCATTAGTGAATTCTGAAACAAACCACCTAGCCTTTAACGAGCCTTTTCCAGGAGATAAAGAAAAAGGGAGGATGGGAGTAAGGAAGTGGTCTCATCTCTGTGGTGTTTTCGACCTTGGGGGACCAGCTTGTGAGTCTTACACCTTAATTCTTGGGTCACAGAGAAAGAGAAAAACAACTAGTAGATGGGCCTTATTGAGTAACTCTTTTCCGTATAATATCACAATAAAACAATATCCTGTAAATGCTACTATGGTATCAAAATATCACAACAACACCTCAACCAAAGACTGCAGCACACATCTTTTCCTTTTTTCTTTTTTATGTTCATTCTTGGTAAAGGATTGAGAACCTGCAAATGTTGTGACAAGAATTCAATGACACACTGGTAGGAGCACACAGAGTAGATTTGGCCAAACATTAATTATCCCTTCCTAATGGTTAATATAACAAAGAACAGGTACTGGCAAGGATGCAATATGGAAAAAGAAGCATAAACATGCCTGAAGATCTGGACAGTTTCCAGTGGATGTGTGCCTGGAATGTGTGATGAGTGAATTCATGCACCCTGCAGTCTTGAACAACGATCCTGTAAATTGGCTGTAAAGTAGTGAGCTGTTGACTGCCACAGTTTTCGGGCTCATGGCCCAGACAGTCACTGACTCAGCTCAAAGGCACAGTTAACTTGGCACAGACACACAAACCAGCTAGATAGACTGTTAACTTCCATAATCAGCCTGAACCTCATTAGAATTTTTATGCTAATATGATCTTTTGTTGGAATACAAATTCTCCCTTAGAAGGAATAAAATGCCTAATTAATCTCAACTAAAATAAAACTTATAAAGAAAACGGTGCCATGATTTTCTAATAATAAAGTAATAAATTATAAGGTAATTGATATTTTTGTACTAAAGTATGAATATTTTTATGAATATAAGTAACATGTTTTTTCCCCATTTACTATAAAATGTGAGAAAACAGTGTTTACTTTGGCAAGTTACAGAATTTCAAAGAAATCTAAACAAACTCATCTCTTTTTTTAAAAATCCCTCTTCTTCTTCTTTTTTTTTTTTTGCTTAAGATCGGAAAAAATACCACTCGTGTGTGTGTGTGTGATGACCAGTTAGTTTGTAAGTGGGTTTTGCTGTTACCATCTTAGTTTTTTGAAAGGGAGTGCAGAGTTCGGGATCTGACTGAGGGACACTGAATGCTCGTACTATACACTATATTGCCAAAGGTATTCGCTCATCTGCCTTCCCACTTGAGTGAGATTCTAATCTTAATCCATAGGCCCACTTGCTGTATCTATAACAGCTTCAACTTTTCTGGGAAGGCTTTCCATGAGGTTTAGCAGTGTGTTTATAAGAATTTTTGACCACTCTTCCTGAAGCGCACTTCTGAAGTCAGACACTGAAGTTGGATGAGAAGGCCTGGCTCACAGATTCTGCTCTAATTCATCTCCAAGGCGTTCTGTCAGGTAGACATCACGGCTCTGTGTAGGCCAGTCAAGTTCTTCCACTCCAAATTCGTCATCCATGTCTTTATGGCTAGGGTGATCGTGGCTCAAGAGTTAGGCGTTCGCCTTGTAATCGGAAGGCTGCCGGTTCGAGCCCTGGCTCGGACAGTCTCGGTCGTTGTGTCCTTGGGCAAGACACTTCACCCGTTACGTGGTGGTCAGAGGGCCCGGTGGCGCCAGTGTCCGGCAGCCTCGCCTCTGTCAGTGCGCCCCAGGGTGGCTGTGGCTACAATGTAGCTTGCCATCACCAGTGTGTGTGAATGGGTGGATGATTGTGTATAGTGTAAAGCGCTTTGGGGTCCTTAGGGACTAGTAAAGCGCTATATAAGTACAGGCCATTTACCATTTTTGGACCTTGCTTTGTACACTGGTGCGCAGTCATGTTGGATCAGGAAGGGGCCATCCCCAAACTGTTCCCACAAAGTTGAGAGCATAAAATTGTCCAAATTGTCTTTGTATGCTGAAGTATTATGAGTCCTTTGTACTGGAATTAAGGGGCTGAGCTCAACTTCTGAAAACCATTCCCACACCATAGTCCCCCCTTCAACAAACTTTACATTTGGCACAATGCAGGCATACAAATACCGTCCTCCTGGTGATTACCAAGCCCAGACTCATCCATTGGATTACCAGATGGACTGTGAGTCCAGTGGCAGTGTGCATTACACTACTGCATCCAACACTTTGCATTGTGCTTGGTGACTTAAAACTAGGGGTGGGTTTTGATTATTGATTTATCGATTAAAACGATTCTCGCTTGGATAACGTGATATCGATTCATTAAAATCCTGAATCGATTTTTTTTAATATAAATTTATTTTGGCCAAAACGCCAGAATCTCAGGTTAAACCTCCCAAAATTTCAACCACCACCAAACAGCTAAAACAGTAAATGAGAGCACAAAGATGTAAACACAAAGCGCGGACCCGCCGACGCATCAGAATCAGTGAGATGTGACTTTCTCACCTGACTGCACGGACACGAGCCGAAAGCCGACAGCTCGCTAATTCTGATGTTTCGGCGGGTCCGCGCTTTGTGTTTACGCCCTTTTTGCGCTGATTCTGAAGCTGCAGGTTTTATCTCTCTCCAAACAATATTGAGTAAACCAGCAGCAAAAGAAGATCCAAACTACACTTCACATAAACATCGTCATGAATTCCCTCTGATTGTTTTGCTGCCACCACGAAAAAAATCACACTTCATGCACAGCTCTCACTCTCTCTCTCTCTGTACTTCAAGAACATTTTTGCTTGCTTGTTATGCACAAGTCTACCGTTCTTACAGCGCTGTCGGCCGCTGTTTTTTTTTTCTTTTACTTACTTCCGAAAAGAAAGCCTCATTTCTGCTGTTCAATACTGAACAAATTTAAACTTTTTAAAATTATGCAAAATTGCAAAATGCTCTGCTGTGTCTGTAATAAAACCTCTGTAACTTTGCTCTGCTTCACGTCAGCAGCATCAGGTAATGTTCATATGTTCATTAATGGTTTTCTTTCGTCTTTGATCTACTGCAGAATATTTTTTATAAAATCCCAGGCCAGAAAAACCTTCATGTTTTTCTGTGTTTTATCCTCAGCTACTTTGACACAAAGGCATCTGCTGTGATGATCACACCTTTGATAAAGTCTCGCAAGTGTCAGATTTCTTTTTACAGATATAAAAATATAGAAATGTACTGATGCATGACCTGAATTATAATATTTCTGACTGTTTGAGGCAAAATTTCCCCGATTCAAATTGAATCAAATTGAATCGAATCGTGCAAGGGTGTAGATTTGGTGTTGGAATTGGTGGGGATTGATTCAACCACTGAACCCTGGCCTGTTTGCTTCTTGATTAAAAGAAAGGAGAAATATACTTGCCTACATATGCTATTCAACATGCTTTTTTAAAATTACAATTCATAGTTTTATATGTGAATTATATAATGTTAAATTACTATTAAACAAATGACTAAGTATTTTAGACTTTAGTTTACTTCACCCATATTCCATATAAAAAGTGAGACATGTCAATTCAGATTCTTTGTCAAATATACACTAATGAATCAATTTACATCAGCAGCCTAACAATTGTCATGATAATAAATACTAGTTAATCTATAGCACCAAATCATCAGTCAGTCACCTGTGACCTCACCTCTTCACCTCTGTCCGAGCTACAACATGGCAGAGCTGCCTCTGTCACCTGATGAATAACAGTGAGACATTCCAAATACATGCAGTCACACATGTGCTTCAAATACAGTCATGAACCACCAGGTCATCATCCAATTTCACCTGTGATCTTGTGTCACCATTACTCTCTGAGCTTTGTGTTGGTTCTTCTGTCACCTGACAAATAGGACATACATGACAATAAGAATAAAATGTGGAGCTGCTTCAGTGTTCCTGTCAATTTGTGCAGATCTTGACTCATCAGTAATGTTTGTAGGGTGAGTGCATTTTTAAAACAATTTGTGCAAACTGCACTACAAGGTGGAATATTTGCACAATCATGACTATTCATTACTATGACCTATGAATACATCAGTGCCATTAGGATGAAATTTCTGTGTCACCAACATTTAACATTAGACATATAATTCTAACAGCCTCTGTAAACTAATATCCTGGCTTGCTCGAGGCTGCCGTTTTCTCTGACAGTTTCAATCAAAATTAGAAATGCTACTCTGAGACTGAGAGAACTAATAGTGCTGCCTGTTGTGCAGTTAGTTTCCAAAACATGTTATTCATGGTTACATACAATTTTAGACTGATGTGGGCCAAAGCCTAGCATAGCCTGTAACGTTATTATGACGGACACATTTTATGAGTGAACTTGACTTTAAGTGACTTACAGGTTTCTTTGAGAAATACTTTCTTATATCCAGGTTCTTCCTTTTTGCTGCCATCCTCCTCTCCTCCTTGCAGGTCCTCGCAGCGCAGGCTTGCCGCTGCTAAAACTAAGCAGAGCTCCCTGAAAGGCACAGCCAATCAGTGTTGCCAACTCCTCAGTAAGGAAAATCGCTATTGGCTGTCCTAAAAGTCGCTAGAAGTCGCTAAATGACATCACTGCCTAATTTGCATAATTGGTAATGCTAATAACTTGATGGATTAAACCTGAAAAACCAACTGTAGAAGAAATATCTGAGCAGATAATTCTAGCGCAGTTTTTGAGAATGGTTAACCCAGAGCTGGAGATTTGGATACGTGAGCATGACACGAAGACGGCAAAGGAAGCAGCTAGCCTCGCAGAGGTTTTCACTTCAGCCAGAAAAGGCAGCAAGAGCACCTACTTCAGCCGGCAGACCCACTACGCCCAACCAAGTAAGTCCATTGGGGGTGAACAGGGTTCTGGTCAAGTTCAGGCTAGAAATCTTTCTAGTTCGAGGCATCTCCCTTCCCATAGACCTCACAATGTGAAGAAATCCTTTAACTCTTTAGTTCAGGATATTAAATGTTATCACTGTCATAACTTTGGCCATACACAACAATTTTGCCCTGCCCTTAAGTCAAAACCATCTCTTTTGTGTGCAGTTCCAAGACCAGCCACAGAGCCGGTAGGAAAGAAAGCTTGTACTGTCCCTGTTTTAATTAATGGGTGTAAAGAGGAAGCTTTGCTTGACTCTGGGTGCTTCCAAACTCTTGTACATTCTAGCATAATTTCAGGAGAAAAGCTAAGTGGGGTTGGGGCTACAATAAGTTGTGTGCATGGAGACGAACACAGCTACCCCACTGCTCGGGTTTAAATGACAGTGGGAGGTTAAACCTACTTGTTAGTGGTAGCTGTGGTTCCCAGTTTGCCATATTCAGTGATACTTGGTAATGACATCCCCACTCTTTTTGATCTAATACATCAGTCAGATTATGACCCTCAAGTGAGTGCTGAGAAAGACATTTAAGGCTTAGGTGATGAATCTGGAAGCTCACTTCCTCTAGATATGACAGTTGAACCATTTAAACCCTGTCATGTAGTCACAAGAGCACAAAGTGCAAAGGAAATGATGCAAGAGCTACCCTTTTTTGAGGAGTCTCTGGAAACAGTCAGGGAAGATTAGGAAGTCTAGGGCTCAGAAAAGAAGAGAAAAGTTCAAAGGCTCAGGGGGGAAAAGGTACAGCATTGTTTCCTAAGCCAAATAGCCAGCTTGAGTTTGATGTTCCCTCAAATTAAGGTGCACTCCAAAGAAGCGACCCTACTCTAAAACCCTGGTTTGAGAAGGTAACAGAGGTAGAGGGGGCTAGTCAAGGTCAGGTAAGCTGTCTTGAAGACGCTGCTTACTTGATTAAAGGAGGCATTTTGTACCAGAGAAAGGGGAAGTGCGAAGCTGGAGCACTCCCACAACAGTTCAGAAACAAAGGGCAGGTCATATGGCTTTTCACAAAATGCTGAATAGGATCAGCAGCAGTTTTGTTTGGCCAGGGATGTATGTCCAGGTTTCTGAGTTTTGCCGTTCCTGTGAAAAATATCAGTTGACCTCAGGCAAAGGAGTAGCGCGAGCCCAGTTGCAACCACTGCCAATTATTGAAACGCCGTTTGAGAGGCTAGGCATGGATATCGTGGGCCACAGGTCATCGCTACTGAGGCCTTCCCACTCAGATCAATTAAAGCCCGTCACATTGCTAATTGTCTTCTGCAGCTTTTCTCTAGGGTAGGCATATCAAGAGAAATTCTGACAGATTGTGGAACGAGCTTTCTATCCAAGTTGTTGCAGCAGGTTTATAAGCTGTTAGAGATAAAGGGACTTAAGACCACCCTGTATCACCCCCAAACGGACGGGCTAGTGGAGAGATACAACCAGACTCTCAAAAGTATGCTGCGTAAGTTTGTCTCTGACACAGGCGCTGACTGGGATCAGTGGCTGCCATACCTTCTGTTCGCCTACCGGGAGGTCCTGCAGGTTTCCACTGGCTTCTCGCCTTTTGAACTTTTGTATGGTCGCCAAGTGAGAGGCCCCCTGGACCTGCTTAAGGACTGCTGGGAGGACCCCAAAGCAGAGGGTGAAAACATCGCAGCCTACGTTATAAACATGAGAGAGGGGTTGGAGAAAATGGCATCATTGGTGCAAGACAACATGAACGCTGCACAAAAACATCAGGCCAGGGATAGGGTCTTCCTTCCAGGTCAAAAAGTACTGTTATTGCTTCCCACCAGTGATAACAAGCTGCTGACAAAATGGCAGGGACCATACGAGATCGTCAGACAAGTGAGTAAAGTCACTTGTGAACTGAATATGCCAGAAAAAGTTAAAAAAACATCAGATATTTCACGTGAACTTGTTTTTTTTTTTTTTTTTTTTTTTGCCTGTCCCATTTGGTTCTTTAGCCATCAGAATTGTTGTCTGAAGACCAACAAGGATACCCAATGGATTTACTTTGCCAAATGGATCATCATGGCATTGCCGTATTGGTCCATTTGGTCGATCTTTGTTTTTATTATTTATTATATTTTATTTTCAGATGTTACAGACGGGACAGACATGAGTGAGGGATAGGAAAGGGAGAAAGAAGGAGGAAGGAAAGGAAAAACAGAAGGGGAGAGGGACAGTGAGAAAGGGGGGGAGAAAAAAAAATCTCCTGGATCACCTGTTGAGAGAAGAATAGAAAACAAGCAAAAAAAAAAACAAAGCAACATACTAAACACAACACCATCGCATTAATCTAGCTAAGTGTAAACAGCAGTAAATACTAAATATTCAATGTTGTTGTGCAGCACGCAGGACAGATGTGCTTCGAAGTAGCAGCCAAGAAAGGTGTAATTTGGGTCTACGAGCAGTGAACACCCGTGTGCATACCTGTGTGGATCAGCGCGCTTGTATTCCAAAGGTTTCTCCATGTAACGATCTGCTAGGGAGTCACGTGAACTTGTTGAAGGAATTCTACAGCCGACAAGAGCCAGTCTATCAGTTACTGGTGCGTTCAGTTAGGGATGAGGAGGTGACTGAGAAGTTCTTTCCAACTAACATTCTAGTTTGTGCTTCAGTTGACCTTTCTCATTTGTCTCCTACTGAGCAGGCTGATATAGAACCACTCGTGGACCCACAGCTATTTCGAGAAACACCAGGCTTCACATCACTGGTTCAACACAATATACAGGTGAAAGAAGATGCACCCGTTCGTCAAAAGGGCTACAGAATTCCAGAACGGTTGGGGCCAGTGCTGCAGAAAGAAATAAAACTGATGTTACACCCTGTGTTTGTTTGACTTTGGGACCTGAAGCAGAGTTTGGCCCCCGAAATGGCTAATGGCATATATACACCTAGGACCTTCTCTTCTCTATGTACTTTTTGAAGTGTAGGAAGTCATGGATAGCTCTGATTATAAAGCTGATACTTTCTTCCATTTCCCAGAGATCCGTCCAGGTGAACAGTGTTCCAGGTTTTCCCATTTTGTCTGCTCGGCCTACTTGGATTGTGAGAATCTCTTTGTGTCTTTCTTGTCTTGGCAAGAAAACCTGTCAATTATCAGCTTTCCTCTCTGGATCGACTTGTCAACTAGTCGTTGTGCCAACCAAAGTCCTTAGTTAGTCAAAGTCCTGCCCTTCCTTGCTGAATCTGCCCAACTATATCTCCATGCCAGAGAGAAGATTTTGCTTGCTGCATGGCCTGTGATGGAGTCAATTTCCTTCCTGTGGTCAATGTGGGAGCAGCATATTGCTGCATCTTGAGACTTAGTTATTGGTCATGTTTAACTTAAATTTGGTGCACTTTTCAGTGAGGCTGGAGATAGGCAGTTCTAAAGCACCCTGTTTATGCAAGCTGATACTGCTGAAGCGACACAGGAGTCCATCCCACGCATGTAGGAACTGACTGTCCGCTCCAGTTTCCTGATCTTCTGAATTGGAATCTGATAGATCAATAGAGGTCACAATAAACCCTGGCCTGAGACGTAAAGGTTTTCATTATGCCACCATCCTAAGCTCTTGATCGGCTGCTCTGATACCCACAGACCTTGCATATAGATATATATAAAAAGAACATTTACCCCCATTCTTTAGGGGGAAAAAAATCATTTTAATATCTTGTTCTTTCATTCTCCTAAATCTGACTATTTTAAAATTTACTACAGTGCAGTACTCTCTGTCCTTTGGAGTGTCTGCATTAAAGCCTTCTTTTGAATCAGCAGGTATTGCGTGAATATGAGTAACAAATCTCTTTGAATTAATCTCCCTGTGGAGCGTGAAGGTGTTTGAAATTGTATGTACTTTCCTTTAAAATGTGTCAGGGCCAATAAGTGACTGCCAACAAAAGATACACTGATTCTCCCCCCCCCCCAGGTTTCACAAGAACACCACTCTCTATCAGGTTTTAATAGACCTTACCAAACAAGGTCATTTTTAGGAAGTTTAGAAAGTTATTATGTGAAGCTTTCATTATAAGATTACTGAAGATCCTAAACCATTTTTATGTTGCTCTGATATAAAGGTTAATGATAAAGTTAAGGGGACCTGAGCTGCATGTTTGCACTTGTGAGAAGGTGGTAGACATTCTAGTACAGGCTGTAAGCCACATTTAGATCTGTGAAAACCTGCGTTTCATGAATCAAAGTCAAAAATAGGCCAATTTCATACTCTTTTGCTGAAACCACTCAACTGTGGACTGGAACAAAAGTACTTCCAGAATCTGTTTTCTATTTGTAGATACAAAAAAGTGTGATTCCCACATTTCTTTTTTCCTGCTACCAAATGACATCAGACCAGGTCTAGCTCAGACCTTTCGAAATTCTTCAGAATGTTCTCAGTAGGTCTCAGTAGGTACAATGGAACATGCGATGAAGATAGAAACTAAGTAAAATTCATGCTAAATAATTCATACTATAAATACTTTAAAACAAATTACTGTTCCAGTATTGCTCAGCTATAGATGAATGACCAATAGCTGTGCATCCTTACAGGATGCTATAATCTTTATTTAATTTTGTTTTAAAATGCAACATTTTTGCAATATTCACAGCATTCAAACTTCTGGCACTGAAGACGCATTAAACAGTTCCTACATGTTCTTCCCTGATTCTTCATGCAACTACCTCATGACTTCTATAGATCGATCCTGACTACCAGATCATGATTCAGTATCAATAACAAATTACAGGAAGCAGTTGTGTATGCCATATAACTGTAGAAGTAGTATTCAGGAAAGGTCAGCTGACCTTATTTCCATAATAGTTTGAATGTACATCAAAGAGGACGCATATGACATGTGATGAATGTGCAGAAAGTTCTGGAAAATGAAAAAATAAATCTTGAAGTGTTAGTTTACAAACATAAAGAAATTATATATATAAACTAATGCAGTAGATTAAAAAATTGGGACTTAAAGATTCATCAGAATGCAGGAAATTAAATTCAATATTCATGATTCTTTATCATCATTGTTCAGTCACATAATAAAATTCTGCATGGTAATTCTTAGCTTAACAAGACAGCATGTAGGATAGACTAATGCGCAATAATTATAAAACAACAGGGAAATAGTATATATGATGGTCAAACAATTAAATAAATAAAATTACATAAAATGCATGAAATTTCCTAGAGTAGCTTTTTTAGACCCCCACATAATGTGCATCTTTTTTCCTTATAAGTGTACCAAAGGCGGACTTTCAAAGGTTAAATTGGCTATTTTAACAATACAACTACCGTGATTTTTTTCAACATACATTTACGCTTCTCTGAAGATGGTTTAGTATGCTGAAATTGGATTTGTGAAGGACTTAAAATAAAATGTTTAAAATGCTTTTGGTCTGCTGTGTTGTTTAGGTCCTAGCCCTACAACTTCAGCAGCCACGGACGCATTGTAAAAGAGACAGAGAGAGAGAAACGACAGTGAACAAATTCTCAATCTCTGAAATCTGTGGAAATATTCTACAACACTAAGCTGGTTAGAAAATATGCTCTTTAAAACCCTTATTCTAAACCCTTTCAGTCAGATTTGATTAGCGATTCTATGCGTGCAGTCCTTGTGTCCAGTTTAAATTATGGTTCAAAATAAGTGGCTATCTAAATAAAAGGGAAATATTTTTATTTATAATACTCACTTTTCACACTTTCATACAATGCTTTCCAAGATCTTGTGCACAGACTTGATTAATATGATTAAGATGGCTATGTTTCCTGTTTTACCTTCCAGTTGGCGTTTTGAGGGACAACAATCATTTCTAATATTTCAGAAATCTCCCGTAGATTTTGCTATATCTCCTAGGACCTGGCGTCCACGTATGTGGACATCACATTTTGGGTTATTTAGACCAAAATACTCAATTTTGCTCTACAAGTGCCTGATATCCACTTACGAGGACATTATACTGCTACTGTTCCATCTAAACTTAAAACGAATGTCCTCATATGTGGCTCTCAGTTTTCTTAGAAACAAAAATCAGATAAAAAAAAAATCTCATAATTCTTTGTTTTTACATTCATCGGGTCCCAATCAGCCCAAATATCAAAGAGAAATTAAAAATGCATGCCGTGGAAGAGTTCGGGTCTTAGGAGGTTAAGGAAACCCCATCTCTGACTTTCTGTCTTTCTGAGCACCCCACCCTTAATTCCCTTTTGTTTCGCTACGTCCCCCTTGACTACAACTGGTAATGAAATATTTATGGAACCTCAATAAGTTCCTCACATTCTGCCTCTATTTCTCTTCATGATATGGGCTGCTGTCTTCTTTGCCACTTCTGTTTTCCCAGACTTTCAAATTCACCTTATTTAAAATTTCAGCAGTGCCTGACCAGTGATCTATGACCTATGTTTGTTTGTTTTTAATGGTGATTTATAATTAAGACTTAGGACCAGACTTACTTAGACTTCAGGAGGTACAGCTTGTAGATGAAAGGTCTGCGGGTCAACGCTCGTCTCCTCCAACGTGTCCTTGGGCAACGTTAGTGCAACTTGTTGTATAAATAGAGCTTTTAGCCTAGAAACACACAATATAGAATTTTACAGTAATGCCTGTTTATTCTATTTTTAAAATGATTTCTCCTTATTAAAATCATATGTGTTTGTGGTGGGGTGTGGTCTGCGGTGCCGTGCAGGGAGGGCCCACGCACCTGCGTGGCATCCGCCCGGCAACCTACATAAGGGGAACTGGGCTGTTGTGTGTTAGTTTTTTGTTGTGTGATGTGCGGTTGACAGCCAAGAGCTGCAGCCAGAATAAATAAAATGGCTCTAACACTGTGGTTCCACCATGTCTCAGTCACGCCACAGTGTTATTATGTTAACCTTGTTGCGAAAGTCTACTAGTGTTACCAGTGCAGTTTTAATAAGACTAGTATTTGACTAGTATTTGACTAGTATTCACCTTGAGGCGACTTTTGTTGTGATTTGGCGCAATATAAATAAAATTGAATTGAATTGAATTTTGAATGTGTCCCTTAGCCCATGCTCCCTTTGCACTGTGATCTGAAGTAAGAAATGCAAATTGGGTTTCTGTGCAGGACAACAAAAAAGTTCTTTTTTTTGGCCTGGAAATTCAAAGGGAAAAAAATTGACTCTGTATTTCTCAAGGTATCAAATTGGTACAAATGTTTGGAGCAGAAACCTGGAAAGAACAGAAACAAAGATTTAAAAATGTAAGAAACTGCACATGTAAAAATCAAAGAGTCACAAACACGGTGCTTCTTTGGAATGAAATCGCATGAAACTATCTAAATTAATCAGTGTAGCAAGAAAAGATGACCTTAATATTGGGGTATATTAAAGCTTGACGAGTGAAATTACAGCAATTTTCCCTATGACATTCATTCAGTGACTTGAATCAACTGCTACGGGAAGTGACATGCAGGCACCGTTTGAGGAGATGATAAGCAGCCATCAGTGCTGATAGTAAGGACAGGAAGGCTGATTAGACCGTGGAAGGCGACATCACCATCAACTGTCCCAAATGTCCCAAATTCAATCACATGCTAGAAAATGCAGATTTTATCACAGGCCTCTCCTATATCCTCGTCGTGCTATGGGTAGTAAACCAATCTGGGCTCTTCTCTGTCAGGCTGCCAAGGTGCACAGCATGGGCCAACAGCTACCTTTTCATGCAACACCAAGTAGAGAGAGTGTCCCTTTTGATTAAGCGCCTTGTGGTTGGAGGCTGGCACAGGTTGGCGTGGTGCTGTCGCTGCACCACAGGTCTGCAGGCCTGCTGGTGGAATCCTGCAGTGGAGAGTTGACACATCTTCGGTTGCCTACACCACATGCAGCCAAGGCAAATGGCCAGCTATAAATTTACTGAAACCAAAGATGCTGTTTGGCATCAAGTAGCATGAACAATTAAAATGTTTAATTTTACAAATAAAGATAGTAAACTCTTGGCAGCCAAGGTGCTGTGGTTTAATATGTTCAGTTATCAGATGAAAGTCAAAAAGGGATTGCAGCTCACCTGTAAACCACTTTCTGCATTTCAGATAGGAAAGAGCAAAGAAGCATGAAGGACAACTTACAGAATCTGTTTGTTCAGTGATGTCAATATCTTAATTTGTCCATTAGTTTGGCTTATGTTCAGATGACTGAAAAACTAATAATATGCCTCAGCTGCTGCTCACTGCTTCTTTCAAAGCACGTTACCATCATATTGTTAAATTGCTAGGAGTTGATTTGGAAAAGGTGCCATTTGACAAGGTTGTTTGGTACTTTTAAACTTTTAAAGCTACAATACCTCCCATTATAGCTATAATCAGCTAATTTATAACACCTTACTGTTTATAGGGCATATAGAAAAGTTTTCTTAGTTTCAGTCTCTTCTTGATATCCAAAACATTCTGTTTCAAAAAATTCTAACAAAAGAAACACTATCTAACACAATATGTGTACTAAATAGATGGCATTTTCTTGGCCTACTGTGAGGAGCCTTGGAGCCTTAAACAGATGTCTAGACTGCTGAATATAGTCAAAATTAGGACTTAATATCCACACTGCAATGAGAACATTGACAGAGATTAGAAAGAGAGATTGGATTTCTTCCATATTAGCTTTTTTTCTTTGGTTCCCAGTGAATGATCAAGCCCCATCATATATTAAAGATCTCACAGTACCACTTTTCTCTCAGAGTGCAGAGAGGGGGCAGAGCCTTTCACTTTCAGGCTCCACTACTGTGAAATAGTGATGTGCGATACCACTGATTTCCTTTCCGATCCGATACCAAGTAATATTCAGGGTGGTATCGACGATACTGATCCGATACCGATACTTTGTACAAAACGGATTTTATTTATTGTATCTCAAATTATAGCGTCATAATGATTACAGGACATCAGAATACCTTCTTCTTATCACTTAATAATGCAGAGTTCATCATATAGAAATAAAAAAACTAAAGTTGTGTGCTATTTGAACACCTTGCCTGCCTGGAGGACTAAAGGACTCCGTGAGAGACTCTCACCCTAGCAGCACCTGTCCCTCTCCTCCTCTTCAGTTCGCCTCAACATACGCTCGTCATATTTTGTGATATGATTTACTCTGAGGTGTTTGACAAGGTTAGTGATGTTGCCACAACCATACATGCCAACCCTCCCGATTTTTCCGGGAGAATCCCACCTTTCTCCAGATTTTCCACCCGGACAACAAAGTTGAAAAACCATATCGCAGAATTCATAGCGCGGCCCAGCCAATTCCAGTTTCCAACAATGGCGGCAGCGACTTAGTTTTAATATCACTCTTATTTCTCTTTCTGGGTCGCAAAAAAACTTTTAACATATTTTCAGGTGAGAATGTAGCTGTGTAAACTTCAAATATCTGAGCCGACCGACACATCGTCTTCAAACCCCCGCGGTCTTTCACCACTCGGGTTAAACATGATGTACAAGTCACTTTGATAACTTAAAAATGTTCTTGTTTGGCTTTTTCAGTGTTTTATTTGTTCGTGAGTAAATCGGTTTGGCTGAGATTAAAGTTATTAGATTAGATTAAATTAAATTAAACTTTATTATTCCCTTGGGAGGGTTCCTCCGGGGTTTTCACACAGCTGAATAAACGTCAAACAGAAAACTGATTAAACAGAAGAGTTTACGTCAGTGTCCGGTTATATTTTAGACAGCAAGGAGCAGACGGCAGAGTTTCACTCCACCGAGGGAGCTCGTGACGTACTACCCGGCTTTCTTTAGACCGCGAAGGCCGGTCCTCAGGTGGAAGCAGCCTCTGAATTTGGACACCCCCGCTGTTTCCGGGCCGGCCAATAATAACGGTGACATTTAACGTATTTTATCCGATAAATAAACCCTGTAAAATATATTTATCCGCCCAAACAGCCCTTTTGAATGTCTCCCTAATTCTGAGGTCTCAAGGTTGGTAAGTATGGCCACAACACCTCACTTTTTTTGCCACATTTATTGCAAACCACGGCTCAGCTGTTTGTGGAGGTAAAATACATCCGCACAATTACGCTCAGCCATTGTTGTGAGTGCGCACGCCAAGGGGCTGCGAGACATTTATACAGCCGTATTTCGCACATGACTATGAAAGGCGGAAGAGGAAGTAGTTCCTTTGAATGTAGGCAATCCGAATGTTATAGTTTCTTTCCACTGTGTTCCTGTTAATGATAAACTACAAATTTACTCTAAATTACTAAAATATCGATATTTTAATGTGAGAATCGATTCTAGAACATAAATGATTGGTATCGGAGGAATCGATATTTCAGGATCGATCCGCACATCACTACTGTGAAACCTACCCCTGTTTGAGTTCAGAAATGGACAAACTCTGCCCCTCCCTGAGCCTGGTTATATTACAGGTCTATTCCAGTTAAAAGAGAGTTTGTCCTCTGTTGCTAAGTGCTTGCTCATAGGGGACTGTCTAGGTTCTCTCTCTGGTATTGTATGGTTTTTTCCTTAAAACGTATAATGCTATGCAGTGGCCTCACCAACGCCGACTCTGCATTCACCAATGAGCTGAATCAGTTCTACGCCCGTTTCGAGGTTAGCCAGGCGGCTAATGCTATCTACCGCCTGACTACCGAGGACAGTGACGTCATCAGCGAGAGACCGGTGACCAGCATGACGTCCGAGCGGCATTGAGGAGAGTGAACACAAGGAAAGCGGCGGGGCCAGACGGCATCACCGGCCGTCTGCTGCGCTGCTGTGCTGACCAGCTAGCAGGTGTGTTCACTTACATCTTCAACAAGTCCCTGGCGAAGTCTGTGGTCCCCACATGCTTCAAAAGATCCACCATCATCCCTGTGCCCAAGAACAGCAAACCCTCATCCCTGAACGATTACCGACTAGTTGCACTGACCTCGGTAGTAATGAAGGTGTTTGAGAGGCTGCTGAAGAACATCATCTCCTCCTCCATCCCAGACACCACAGATCCGCTGCAGTTCGCCTACAGATCCAACAGATCCACAGAGGATGCCATCGCCCACGTCCTACACACCACTCTCAGCCACGTGGACAAGAAACAGGGTAACTATGTGCGAATGCTGTTTGTTGATTACAGTTCAGCGTTTAACACAATAGTGCCCTGCAGACTGTTCACAAAGCTGAGGGATCTGGGACTTAACAGCCGTCTGTGTGCATGGGTGTTGGACTTCCTCACTGGCAGAACTCAGGTGGTGAGGGTGGGCAGGTGCTTCTCCAACAGCATCACCATCAACACAGGAGCACCTCAGGGATGTGTCCTCTCGCCACTGCTCTACTCCCTCTACACTTCAGACTGTGTGGCCACCCATGGCTCCAACACCATTGTGAAGTTTGCTGACGACACAGTGGTGTTGGGTGCCATCTCCAACAACGATGAGACGGCCTACATGGATGAAGTGAAGAATCTGGCATCGTGGTGCCAGGACAACCACCTCCAGCTGAACGTCGGCAAGACCAAGGAGCTGGTGGTGGACTTCAGAAGGAGTCAGCACAGAGACTACAAGCCCATTATCATCAATGGAGCTCCAGTGGAGAGGGTGCAGTCCTTCAAGTATCTTGGTGTTCACATCTCCTCAGACCTGACATGGGCTGCCCACATTCAGGTCCAGACCAAAAAGGCTAGGCAGCGCCTGTATCACCTACGACAACTGAGGAAGTTCAGGGTCTCTCCAAAGATCCTCAGGATTTTCTATACAGGCGCTGTGGAGAGCATCCTCACACAGAACATGACATCGTGGTTTGGGAACAGCTGTGTGAAGGACCAAAAGGCTCTCCAGAGAGTGATCCGTACAGCAGAACGCTGCTGCAGGATTGCTCTCCCCCCGCTTCAGGACACCTACACCAGGAGATGCCGGACTAGAGCAGCGCAGATACTGAAGGACCCGTCCCATCCTGGCAACAAACTGTTCCAACTTCTGCAATCTGGTAGAAGGTTCCGCATCTTCCGGGCAAGGACAGAGAGACTCAAGAGGAGCTTCTATCCCCAAGCCATCCGTGCCCTAAACACACACACCCGCCCGCTCACATCATCTCACATCATCTATAATTGACTGAGACAGGACTCTTCCAGACACTAAACCAAGGAACAATGTACATTTCAAATTCCTTTAATTTTAAATATGTTTATATTGTCTATCCTGTAAAATAGTCAGATGTCTATTCATATTAATGTACAGAATTCACGTGCTTGCTGCTACTACTGCACATTCACCCAATGTACATACTATGTATATATATATATATATATATATATATATATATATATATATACATAGGTGTCAGGTGTTGAGGAACCAGGGCACCCTGACGAAAAGTGGGCTACTGGAACAAGAAGGCATCGGTGGGCAAGGGACGAAAACAGGGCGTTGTTGGAATGCTACTACGCAAGTAACCCCGGCGGAAGGGGCTACATGAATAGGATGAGGGACCTATGGATTCTTCGATACCCAACATCCACAATGACGGCGAAACAACTAGTAGCTCAGTGTTCCAACATTCGAAAGAAGGGACTGCTCTCACAGCTAGAGATTGACGAGGTACACAAATGCTACGGCAAGGAGGAGTCAGGACGCCAGGTCAGGGGGGAGATATCATCACCCCCACCCGAGATTGGGTACATAGCCCCAAGTGTGATAGGAGAAGGATCGTTGAGTGCGAGAGGAACTGACCTGAAAAATAGGATCATGGCCAAGCTTGAAACCTGGATCCCCCGTAGCCGGTTACCAAGATTACGTGAAGTACCCTCAGAAGGTCTGCTAGATGATGTTAATGCAGCACTACGGGCAATACCTACAACCACGATTACCGACACTAACAAGCTGATCTACAATACGGCAGCAGTGATCAGTGAGATGCTTGGCTACAAGTTGAACAGCCACAAGGGGCAGTACCCTCCATGGAGAAGGAGGCTAGAGGGCAAGATCAAAGTAGCACGGAGAGAGGTTAGCCAACTAACGGAGTTGCAGAAAGGTGCGACGAATAAGATGCCTAAGAAATACAGCAAGCTGTCCATACCTGAGGCCTTGGAAACTGCCAAGCAAAGACTCACAGCCTTGGCCAGCCGCTTGAGGAGGTACACCAGAGAGATAGAAGGCAGGAGAATAAACCAGCTGTTCTCCACAGAACCAGCAAAGGTGTACTCTCAGTGGCAAGGGAACAATAAGAGAACAGCACCACCAAGGCTGGAGACGGAGCAATACTGGAAGAGCATATGGGAGAAGGACGCAACCCATAACGGCAATGCTCAGTGGCTAGAGGATCTGAGGGCAGACCACAGCGACCTCCCTGAACAGGGTCCAGTAACCATCACAGTGGCAGATATCCAAGAAAGGGTCTCCAGTATGAAGAGTTGGACAGCACCAGGGCCCGACATGGTTCACGCCTACTGGCTGAAGAAGCTAACTGCACTCCACGAGCGTCTGGCAGCACAAATGAACCAGCTGCTAGTTAACGAGAGACACCCGGAATGGCTAACTGAAGGCCGGACGGTCCTGATCCCCAAGGACCCCAAGAAGGGACCGGTCCCCTCCAACTACCGACCAATAACCTGCCTCAGTACTACATGGAAGCTCCTGTCAGGCATCATATCGGCTAAGATGAACAGGCACATGGGTCAATACATGAGCGGGACACAGAAAGGAATTGGCAAGAATACCAGAGGTGCAAAACACCAGCTACTGGTAGACAGAACAATCAGCCGAGACTGCAAGACCAGACTGACCAACCTGTGCACTGCCTGGATTGATTACAAGAAGGCCTATGACTCAATGCCCCACAGCTGGATACTGGAATGCCTAGAATTGTACAAGATCAATGGGACCCTAAGAGCCTTCATCAGGAACTCAATGGGGATGTGGCGTACAACACTAGAGGCCAACTCCAAGCCCATAGCACAAGTCACCATCAAGTGCGGGATCTACCAAGGAGATGCTCTGTCCCCACTGCTGTTCTGCATAGGCCTGAACCCCCTCAGTGAGATCATTAACAAGACTGGCTACGGATACCGACTACGGAACGGAGCAGTTGTCAGCCACCTCCTGTACATGGATGACATCAAGCTGTATGCCAAGAGTGAACGAGACATCGATTCACTGATCCACACTACCAGGCTATACAGCAATGACATTGGAATGTCGTTCGGACTGGAGAAGTGTAGTCGGATGGTAATAAGAGAGGGAAGGTAGTCAGAACTGAGGGGATTGAACTACCAGAAGGCAACATTGCAGACATAGAGGACAGTTACAAGTACTTGGGGATCCCGCAGGCGAATGGGAACCGTGAAGAGGCCGCTAGAAAAGCTGCAACCACCAAGTACCTGCAGAGGGTCAGGCAAGTCCTGAGGAGTCAGCTGAATGGTAAGAACAAGATCCGGGCCATCAACACGTACGCCCTGCCCGTGATCAGGTACCCTGCTGGGGTAATAGGCTGGCCAAAGGAGGAGATAGAAGCCACTGACATAAAGACAAGAAAGCTCCTTACCATGCATGGAGGGTTTCACCCCAAGTCCAGCACCCTGAGGCTGTACGCTAAGCGGAAGGAAGGGGGCCGGGGACTGGTGAGTGTCAGCACCACAGTCCAGGATGAGACAACGAACATCCAAGAATACATTGGGAAGATGGCCCCAACTGACCGAGTGCTCAGTGAATACCTCAGGCAGCAGAAACCCAAGAAAGAGGAGGGAGACGAGGAACCATCATGGAAGGACAGGCCCCTGCACGGTATGTACCACCGGCAGATAGAGGAGGTGGCTGATATCCAGAAATCCTACCAGTGGCTGGACAAAGCTGGACTGAAAGACAGCACAGAGGCACTAATCATGGCAGCACAAGAACAAGCTCTGAGCACAAGATCCATAGAGGCTGGGGTCTATCACACCAGGCAAGACCCCAGGTGCAGGCTGTGTAAAGATGCCCCAGAGACAATCCAGCACATAACAGCAGGGTGCAAGATGCTAGCAGGCAAGGCATACATGGAACGCCATAACCAAGTGGCCGGCATAGTGTACAGGAACATCTGTGTGGAGTATAACCTGGAAGTCCCGAGGTCAAAATGGGAGATGCCCCCAAGGGTGGTGGAGAATGACCGAGCTAAGATCCTGTGGGACTTCCAGATACAGACGGACAAAATGGTGGTGGCTAACCAACCGGACATAGTGGTGGTAGACAAACAGAAGAAGACGGCCGTAGTGATCGATGTAGCGGTTCCGAATGACAGCAATATCAGGAAGAAGGAACACGAGAAGCTGGAGAAATACCAAGGGCTCAGAGAAGAGCTCGAGAGGATGTGGAGGGTGAAGGTAACGGTGGTCCCCGTGGTAATCGGAGCACTAGGTGCGGTGACTCCCAAGCTAGGCGAGTGGCTCCAGCAGATCCCGGGAACAACATCGGAGATCTCTGTCCAGAAGAGCGCAGTCCTGGGAACAGCTAAGATACTGCGCAGGACCCTCAAGCTCCCAGGCCTCTGGTAGAGGACCCGAGCTTGAAGGATAAACCGCCCGCAGGGGCGTGCTGGGTGTTTTTTTTTATATATATATATATATATATATATATATATATATGTATGTATATATATATAATGTTCTTCCTCTACAGCCCCCCCAATTTTTGCACATGTCGAGGAGCGTGTCAGGCTACATTTCACTGTGTGTTATACTTGTATAACTATGCATGTGACAAATAAAGAACCTTGAACCTTGAACCTTGAACCACATTGCTAAACTGCTTATAAATGACTTAATGAGCAGAACGAAAAGCCCAAAGTTACTGAACTGCTTGACTGAAAACTTTTAAATTGAGATGAGTTTTGGATGTTTTTTTGTTTTTTTTTGTTTTTTTTGTCATAAAACCTGTTTAGTGCCAGGGTTTTTTTAAAGGACAAACATTTTCAGTTGGTTTGAAATATGTTGTTACTTTTTTTCTGTGTTCTTAGCATCTGTAACAACTCATGGAAGAAGTGGGATAAGTCAGTCGATCATAGGCTTGTAATCAGCAGCTGCTTAGTGAGCAGCATCCTAACCTATGTTCTTTACAACTAAATTTTATTTTTGGTTGTGATAAGAGATTTTTTATTTTCAAAAAACAACAACAACAACAACAAACATGCAATTAGTTTGAGTAGTATGATGGTGAAAGAATTAGTTATTTCACGTAGTAAGATGTCTTTTCTTTCTTTTAACTTTTCATTTTTACCATGATTCATACTGCTTGGTGAAATGATCATGTCTTGAATTAAAATAGATAAGCCACATTAGAAACTTCTCTCTATATTTTGTATTACCATGACGGGGCGCCACCTTGTATATGAATGGCTGCCTGAAAAGGAGCAACAGCAGGAAAATAAGAAAATAAATGACAAGTATATTCTGATTGCTGAGGCATTTGTGACATGTCAGGAACAAATATAATCTGGAATAAAATAAATTCAGCCTGACATGCTATTGAAAATGGACCGGTTGTATAGGAATGTATTTTTACAGAACAGATCTGGGTATCCGGTACAGGTAACAGGTAGCTAATTAGGTGAAGATGGCATGGCAGCTGTCAGCCTGACAGAACCACCATCAGTATGTTTTTCCAGGTGACATGCTTGATGCTTTCCCCCCTATAACCACAACATGTAGATTAAAAAAAAAGGTGATATGAATAGATTTGTCACATTTTAGTTAAACTGGCCCCAGAAAGCCACATGTACACCACCTCATATTTTTAAACTAAGAAGAATATTAACCATGACTAGTTGTATGTCTTCCACCATATTGCTCAGTCTAGTGGAATTAATCTCCAGTTTTATTAGCTGTATGTTGTCATAGTGAGCTCAGTAGAACAAGTTTGTTTTATCACTGCTTAATCATTATTTTTTTCTCTGTAGTTAATACAGAAAACCTTGTATGAACTAGCAATCATCCCTCATAAGACTGCTGTAAAAGTGCAACCAACAATTATTTATGTTTTCCAAAATCTGGTAATTATTCTCCATTACAGTACTGCATAAATAATTTGAGTCACCCATATTTTATTTATATTATGAAATGGGAAATAGGTGCAACAACTGAAAAATGTTCAAACATAACGTTAACATTTCATATGACCAACTTTATTCTTCAACACTACCTGAACTCTCTTAGGGGTGCTATCTTGTCATTTCTGTAAGTAAAGCTTATTAAGGGTCATTCCAAAGCACTCGGGCTGTTGGCTGGCTTTCATCCCATTCTCTGTCAAGATGATCCCACAGTTCTTGAATAACACTTTGGTCCAGTCTCTGGGGGGGCCAGTCCACGCTGGCTAGTGTTCCATTGTGTGTGTGCTTTTACTGAGCTGGCAGTGTGTATGGAATTATCACTTCATCATCATGATCACTTTCCACATGGTTATTGGATCAAAATCTAATGCTACTTTTTTGTGTTCATGACTCCATCAGTTTTGACACTGGCTGATATGTAGATCCAAACCACGACAGAGCCTTCACAGTGTTGTACAGCTGTCTGCAGACACTGTTGTCCTTCTCTCCTGAACATCAATATGTATAAATTATCATATATATTGATGATGAACCAAAAGTTTCAAATTTGATTCCATAACTTTATAATACCTGTTGCAACTGATTTTCAGTCCAGTTCTTGCATAATGTGACATATTTTTCATCCTATTTCTCTTTGATAAGAACCATTTCTACTAAATAAATGGGAGCAATTTATGTGTTTTTTTAACAGGATGCTTGTGACAAGATAATCGAAGAAAGAATTTAAAACTGTGCCTTTCCTGAGTTGTCTGTTATGGACAGTGGTTCATCCCTTGAGTTTGGGATCTTAAACAAAAAAACAAACAAGAAAACATTCCTCTGAAATGGTCAGCTAGAAGGACTGGAAATGAGACAAAAAGCAACCAGTGTCCAAGAATGAAAAGAAAAACTTGCAGCTTGAACAACAAAGAAAAACTGTTCCTGAACCACAAAAGAGGAGATTATCATAATGTCACGTATTTGACATTTTGTTAATCGTCAGAATTTCCGATTGAATTCTCTGTCAGCTCTTTTCAGTTCAGTTGTGCTAAATTGTTCATAGATGTCTGCATGGGGGATATGATGAATTTGACATGTACGGGGCCAGTGAGAACCAAACAACAGGTGCTTGCCCCAAAGCCCAACAGAATGTTAGTGCACTCCAATTGAGTTTAGCGACATTGATTTTATATTTGCACCCAGTGTAATAGTAAATAGTTTTATGCATTTGTTAACATCCTTTTAATTCTCCTTACTTATTCTCATTTTTTCCCATTGTATAACCCTGAGAACTTGCAGTAAGAGGCAACTATGCCCTCGTGGTACAAGGCTGTTGAGTTTGGAAACATTTTTCATACTCTACACAATGAATCAGCAGCTGAACACACCTCTTTAAAACCCCACAGTGTTTTTTTCCCTTTACATTTTCTCAATCTTTCTTGTGCAGCAGTTTTACATTCCATTTGCTTTCCTTAATAGCATCTCAAGCTGCTCATTTACTACAAATGCCCCAAAAACTCTCAGCTCACCAGAGGTCCCGCTGCAAGAATATTCTCGTATATTATTCTCAGTATTCAAATCAATACTAATTCTAATAAACATAAAATGCTCACACGCATGCGGGCAAACAACAAGGCCACGCTGAAAATGAAAAAGACGAAGACAGATAAACAGAAATCCCAATCCAATCATAATTTCCAGGAAGCTTTAGTTCCATTACTGGGAGCTCCGTACTTTGCTGCAGTCAGCTGAATCAGCACTTCCCAAGGGTTATTTCTCATAAGGCTTGTGTAGTGAGCGTCAGGGACCTCGTAAATATCCCACATGCACAGGCAGAACAACACAAGTCTTGCCTCACTGCACAAAATATTAATG
The DNA here is from genome assembly GCF_057382275.1 of Copadichromis virginalis. Classification (NCBI taxonomy): domain Eukaryota; kingdom Metazoa; phylum Chordata; class Actinopteri; order Cichliformes; family Cichlidae; genus Copadichromis; species Copadichromis virginalis. Next base: position 36,920,798 of record NC_140639.1, on the reverse strand, counting down.
GAGGCCCTTTCTAATCAGGACTTTTTAATCCATTGGTAGAAAATATTTCTTTTTACAAAATGAATCCTGCTGCATCATGTGTGAAAGAGGCCTCGCTATTAAAGAGCAGGCTGACACACAACGTTACCATCACTGAGACGGAAGCAAACCTTAGGTCCAGCAGTTCACTCCTGCGTGACCTTTAGAAAATGAGATATTTCTTGTTCTGACACTTTCCATAACAGATTCCTTTCATGCCCCCTACCTTCTCCTAGGGTGAGGGATGTTGACTCTTCTCAGAGACAAAGACAGGGGAACCGGAGACTTAGCGCCCATACAGATTAAGTCAGTGCCAGAGCAAGAGGGCAGAGGGCACTCAGTGCTGAAAGAGGATTGAATAGAATATATACCAAAGTAAGCCCTGGTTAAATCCTTTGATTGATTTCATCTTGGGGAAAAATAACAAAGGCTTCTGATCAGTGCAGGCTTAAAGGAAATCCATTATGGAGGGCTTGACTTAGTTAGAGCATGTAGTGTGCATACAGCGCTGTGCAACTGTAAAACCTTTATTGGAATCATGTGTTCAGCTCAGTTGATATCCAGGGAGACCTGTGTCAGACCGTGTGTTTCCCCTCAGACATGTTGCCAATTATTGACTGCTGGAATCTGTCCATGGTGCTGAAATGACTGACCTGAGGACTTTATTCTTTCCTGTTGCCTGCATGGAGCTCAGTTCATATTTTCAAAGTCACACTGCACACTGCAAAATAAAGGCCCACCTGTAACACGTGTCTTGAGGCTCAACAGAGCAAATCTCAAGCCTTTCATGAACATAATAGAATTATTAAAAATACTAAAAAACAAACCAGGTGGAATAAACATACAGTTACTATTTAATTTTGTCACCGTGTAATCTGGACGGACATTTGTCCCTTATAACAAATGGGAAAAATACAATTATTATCCTGCGTGCATACATCATTTCCGCTTCAAGACTCAATGTAATTCCATTTTTAATTTAATTCTTGTGACTTTCCGCCAGCAGCTGTTTCCAGGGCACTCAAATAGCGCGCTCGTGTGTGTGTGTGTGTGTGTGTGTGTGTGTGTGTGTGTGTGTGTGTGTGTGTGTGTGTGTGTGATTAGAGATGCGGTTGCGTCACCGACACGGCAGCCGGGACAGACGACTGGCGCAGATGTTGAAACAAGGCAGCGACAATAAAACAGGAAATTGTACTATTTGTACTTCAAGATAAAAGCATGAACTCCATGTGATTTCACTCATTGGCACTCCCTGTGTGATTTAAGTACATCAGTACCTATAACAGGCAAGGCGAAACTGGGTTATTGAAGAATAGGGATGGATGATCTGGGCTGATCAACAGCTTATAACAGGCCCAAGGTCTAAAATGCGTTAGCTAGTCTGTCTGGACTGAGTAATGAGTAATTTGTAGTTTGAGTGTAGTTTTGATGGACTGTTGCTGGGACAGTGTGAATAACCCTCAAATCAAAATGATACAGTGAAAAGTTTCATTTATTTAGAAAAGCAATATTCAGAGTTCAAACAAGCTGAAAGAAACAAAATTATACAAGAAATCATTAATAAAGAATATGCAAAATATATTGCCTTGATATTTCTTTTATTTTTTAACTGCATATAGTCAAGCAATGTAGTTTAATTGGACCTTACCTCAATTGTTTCATGTTAGTTTAATATGGTAAAGCAATGTATTTTGAAAGTCTTGAGCGGAAGTTTATCTCTTAATTGTCTGTCTCTTGCTCCTGGCTCTACTCTTGGCTAAGATACCGATCAGCAGTTGGCAGGTCCGCGAGCGTGGATGCGTGGTTCCGCTCTGAGTGCTTGGGAGCTGTTACTGCACCAGAGTTATGGCAGCACTTTGACACATTTAAGCTGAAATATGTTTAAACCTCTGAGGAAGCAGCTGGACTCAAAGTGACAGCCTTAAGTTTGAGAAGTGGTGCTGTCCTGGTGCAGGACGAGGCCGGTCAAAGCTTCCCTGCAGGAAGAGTTCTCACCTGCCGTCGGGACTTAGACTCCGGGCGATCACCCTGAGCTCAAAGTGCAGGATGAGACGGGGGGAGGAAGAGGACCCACTCGGACGTCACGCTACCGTTTGTGCCGACGGCGTGATTTAGGAGTTTTCCACCATGGAGGAGAAGTTCAATAGACTCATCTTCATCCCCATTGCGGCGCTGCTCTTCCTCATGATCGGCTATCAGTATGTGTGCCCGGCGGACAGCAACACCTGCTACTTCAGAAGTGACGAGAAGGGGCTCTTCCAGCGCTACTCTGCGGGGCTGGAGCTGGTTTATACGGAGCCGGAGGCGGACGAGGATCTCCCCTCCAAAATCACATCCAGATTCAACTTCACGGAACGGGACCTGGACCGGCGCGTCGACTTCAACATCCGCGGGGACGATGTAATGGTGTTCCTGCACATACAGAAGACCGGCGGGACCACGTTTGGGCGGCACCTGGTCAAAAACATCCAGCTGGAGCAGCCCTGCGACTGCTTGGCCGGCCAGAGGAAATGCACCTGTCACCGGCCCGGGAAAGCCGAATCGTGGCTCTTCTCGCGGTTCTCCACGGGCTGGAGCTGCGGGTTGCATGCAGACTGGACCGAGCTCACGAGCTGCGTGCCTGTAGTGATGAACAAGAGGGACAAGAAGAACACCCCAAATGGCAAAAGGTGAGGGGTGACCTGCTGGACAGGTGTGATCTCGTGTTTGTGAACGTGATTTGATTAACTTATTATTTCATCAGTGGATCCGTTTGCTCAGCTGATATGGTCACGGTTATGGTTATTTCATTCATTCATTCATTCATTCATTCATTCATGTTTTAACTGCTTCTTAAACAGACAAATTCACTCAACCAGCTACCTCTTACTTTTATGTCAACCCACTGTATGTGCTACACATAAGTGAGGCACACTATCACTCTTGAATCACTTATTCATTGTGTTAATAAGCCAAACAATGAAATAGAAATAAAGTCTGCTTATTCCTCTATTCAAGTTAGCCATAGTCTCTCCGACATATGTATGCAACAGGGCACTGATTGAGTGATTGATTCCTAATTTATTCAACCTCAGTTATTCAGATTGATTCACTCATTTATTCACTTTAAGCATTTGGCTCTCTTATCAGCTTAAGAATGAATAAATCAATGAAATAAATGAATTAATTTGAAAATGAAACTTAAAGACATCTCTAACCTCTCGTTCACACTCACTCACTCAATCAGTCAGTAAAAGAATGAGTGCATGCATTAAAAAGCCAATCAGTCAACTGTATTCTAATTCAATCATTCATTAAGTAGGTAAACAAAAGGGCAAACGGATAAGTGACTAATCAGGCTAAACTAATGAGTGAGTGACTCAACAAGCAAGTGTTAATAAGGTGGCTCTCACAGTTTGTTCATGTTTTAAGCAATTCATCGTCAAAACCTGACGATCCTTTATGTATTCACCTTGCATATTTTTCCTACACATTTTTTGGCACGTTTTTTGCTAAATACTGAACTGAGTGAACGTGTGAGCTACAGTCTTGAAATCTGTGCAACCCTCTCAAATGGAAATACATCATATTTAACCCTCTACCTAAATAATCAAGACAATGGGCTTCCTTGGAAATGGTGTGGCAGGCAGTTAGGTGCACCTCCCCAATAAAACAAATTCTGGCTTTTGAACTGAGTGCAGTGATTGCACGTAGACAATCGTTCTTTAGCTCCGGGGGCATTCATGAGATTTGAAAAGAATTTCAAATTCTGATTAGTCCACTAGACAGTTTTCCACTTTGCCTCAGTTCATCTTGAATTAGTTTTAGCCCGGGGAGTTTTGCACGAGTCAGGGGTGAATTACATTGAGAGAAAATGCTTTTCAGATGTGTTCCAGAGCCCATGCAGTGATTTCCATTTCAAATCACTGTATTCTTTTGTGTGTTTTTAAATGTGTTTGTAATTTTATAGTTAATAGGCTAAGATATGCATTGGGACAAATAATTATTAGATTCCTTGTTGAATTTGTAAGTTTGCTCACTTACAAAGAAATACACTCTCTTCGTGTTTATGGAGAGAGGCAGAAATGCAGGAAAAAAAACACATAAAATTGATATCATTGCATATCATTCAATAAAATAAGTGTTTGATTCCAAAGCAAAACATGACTTAGCACTTGGTGAAGAAATCCTTGTTGCCAAGGACAGCGGTAAAATGTGTCTTATAGTTGATCACCAGGTTAGCAGACATTTCAGGAAGGATTTTGGACAACTTCAAAAAGTCTTTTAGTTTTTTGGCTGCTGTTTGGCAGCTTGAAGCTTCAGCTCAGCTGAAGGAGGAAGGTTCTTGTCAAAGATTTTACTTGGCCATGCCCATTGGTCCATCAATCTGTTGAAGTCATTCTGCACCCTTAGCAGAAAAAGAATTCAATTCAAATTGTATTTATACAGGGCCATATTACATCAACAGTTGCTTCAAGGTGCTTTATAATATAAAGTAGACCCTACAATTATACATACAAAGAAAAGCCCAACAATCATATGACCCCCTATGAGTAAGTACTCTGGCGATAGTGGGAAGGAAAAACTCCCTTTTAACAGGAAGTGATAGTATATGGTATCACAATGAGATAGATGGTAAGGTGATATGTTAAATCACCAATCATCAATATGTTAAATCTAATCCAAACATGGCAGATCAATTTGATGCCAGAGAGCTCCGTTTTCTCTGGTGAGGAGGTTGGAATGGAAGAAATCGATTCTGTGGCAGATGTGCTTAATACACATAAGAAGCAGCCATCAGGAGTATTGATTAACTGATTGACTCTTTTTTTTTTGTTTTTGAACATGTAATGATCTGTAATTGATTGATACTAATGTAATGTGGCCTTGAGGGTCCTTAAAGGCACCTATAAATAAAATGTATTATTATTATTTTTATTTTTTGTAAGTTGCAAACTTAGAAATTCAGAAGGGGATCAAATAATTATTTTCTCCCACTGTATATCTGCTTTGCTTATCTTGAAGTGCCAAATCAACATTGTAGGTCATGACACCAATTCTCCTTATTGGCATGTAATGCAGGGTATAGGGCTGATAAAGCTGCAGTGTCAACATGAGCACCGCATTGCATGTCCACTCCAGCACACTTGCAAACAGCTGAGCAGACAAGTCGCTTCCTCATCCGCAGGTTTGTTTCAATTTGCTGTAATTACAGGAGCAGCACAGCTAAGCTTAAGGTAGTAAATCACTTAAGAAGGGCACGGTCCTCTGAGGTTTTCCGGCTGCGTGTTGAAGCCAATTTGCTCTGCAATTGGTTGAGAGAGCAAATCTCCATATGTTACTGTGAGTGTTAAAGGGGCTAGACGAGGACGAGGAGTGCCTTCAAGAATCCTCCAAATCCATTAACTGCTCTCAGTGGCAGCCATCAGACTTAATTTAAGGCTTTGGAATAGTTTTGAGGTGTCACCTCAGAGCCAAATCAGCGCTATGAGTGAATCAACAACACTTCAGTCAACACTTGTCAACTCAATATAATGGCTAGAGAATAATCAGCACTCATTAGCGTTGACATTCAGCTGGCTGGCGAGGTGACTTCATGTTTAAAGATGGAAACAAATCTGGTTTTTGCAGCCCTTTCTATTTAAAATAGTCATTTTATATTGTGTTGTGAGTAAAAGAAAACAGGAAGTGGTAGATGGGAGATCATGCTTCCACTCATGGAGATAATGACTGTAAAATGAACACTTGTGGGTGTCAATTATTCTGTGGCTCATATGCACCAGACAATCGCTGATATAGGACACCAAAGTACCTCGGGGGACGAGCTCACTGGTAATGTGACATTGATCCATGGAGAGAACCACTCATTCTGCCATTCCACAGCAAGGTCAGAGGTCACTGCTGCTCCTGAGTGGCTTTTAGAAATCTGGCATCTTAATAAGGATCGAATCAGCGTCTGCTGTCTAATGGCATTCAGTGTGCTGCTGCAATTTGCTGTGTGTGTATGTTCTAGAAGAAGGTATCAAATCGGAGCCAAATGCACCATGAGTCACAACTCAGCTTATACCCGTGAATTTGTTGGAAGAGCTGTGAGTCATAACTCACTTAACAGCCACAAATCTGTCACCCGAAGTTTTCATTTCCCGCAGCATAATGCTTGCTTGATTTTCTGTCCGCCACCTTTAGGAAGAAATATTGGGGAACCATTACGCAGCGCAGAGCGCCGTGGAAGGAAAGGAACAATTAAGGGAAGGCTTTCTGTCGTTTTAGATTAAAGCTGCTGAATCGCAGAGTCATCTGTATTGCCACCAGGTTTCATGCAGCTTTATCAGAACTGAAAGACTCTTGTCTTGTCACTTCAGGCGATGCAGACCATTCACGATGGACTGTGACGCACACAGCGAAGGGAGCAGGAGAAATAGAACTGAGTCCGTGTGTGTTTGCGTTTTTATAGAGACGTGTTACGACTCATCTTAATACGATATGTAATGCTACTCTGATCCGTTCTGTAAGATCATCCTGCCTCGCTAGATTTATTTGTATTTCAGCCTTGATCCCTGTGTTCTAAAGAGAGGTTAAATAGTGTTAGAGCTGTTTTCCCAAATATCTATAATCCTCGCTGCTTTAGACTATACCGAAGTTAGGGCATAATCATAAGTAGCAAAGCACTCAAAACGTTTTCCCTCGTCTGACTGCAAAAGAAAATCCAACTTAGTCAAAGCATGTTGATATTAAAGTCACAGATAGCGACGAGAGTGCAGACAGTCAGTGATCAAACCTGGGAATAGATGAAGCCTACTTTTATCTCAAGGCTACATTAAGCAGGATGTGATGTAGTTTGCAGACAGAGACAGACAAAAACACAGAACATGGGTAAAAAGTTTATATTTTATCATTTTCTGCTACTTTATATGTTTCAGAGACCTTTATTAGCTTGATTTTTTTCATCAAGGTTAAGCTTGTGCTTTTGTACCTTTTTGGCTTGTGCACCTGCCGTGTATAGTTGGAGGGTCCGTGCATAAGTATCATTTATCTGGAGCTGATCTCATCATATCCCAGATGAGCGGGCATATCCTGCTTCCATTGTTTAACTCCTGCTATTGCAAATGTAGATTAACCCACATCAGCTTGTTCTTCAATACCGATGCCGCTTGAGTGGTCATAACTCTTTTCTTGAGTTGTTGTCACATTAAGTGAAGACATGTAATTCAAAGTCGTAAAGCATCAGCTTGCTCTGTTATCAAAGTTTGTCAATGAAAGCTTTAAAAGGATGTTAGAAAAAGGCTTAAAAGGAAAAAGGAAGGGCCAATGTAGAAAATCCAGGAACTGCCATTCTTCTAACAGCTGCTTCAGGCTAGTCAGTCCCCACAGACTCGCAAATAAGGTTTTGTATCTAGTTTGTTGCCTCTTTCCTGTGTTGCGCCTTTAAATTTCATTGAATTAAATTTTCCAGCATTTAATGGATTTAATTAAATTTAGACTTAAGCAAAGTCCTTGTAGAAGCAAGTCTTGCAACTTGGCAGCCATATGGAAATAGCTCTGGTTAAGCTTATAAGACTTGATGTTTACATCCCTAAGAATAATCAGTGTTGTAAAGGTGGGAGGGGTAAAAAAATTCACCAGGGTCATCAGAAGGGCACTGTCCTTCATGGGTTTCTCCTTAATAAGCCTACGAAACTTCAAGAGAGCATTACATTAATACTTGGCATCCTGGGCGTGCCCTCCTCTGATTTTACCCCTCACGTTGGATATCTATGGCCTAGTTAAGAATTTTTTCCTCTTCTTCCAAAGGTACTGCTGCTTCTTCACTCAGCAGGGTGTAACACTGACTTGATAGTACAGTAAGTTGAAAAGCCCATCTTTGAATCCCCATGTTCTCCAGGAGTCTGGTTGTTGACGTGGCCACACACAAATGTGCTGCATCCCACGTCTATAGGGAACACTTGAGTACACCAGCTGCGTTGTTCTGCCTCTGCTGCTGTGTCTCTATATTTTAGCCTTTTGCATTTATGTGCTGCCCACTGCAGTCTCCTTTAGCTCTGTGTGCAGGGACTGCTACAAGATTCACCACAAGATCTGTGAGTAGTTGTAGCGATCTCTGGTGGAAAAGAGTTTCTGCTCCGGATCTGCTCCTTTGTCTTTCAGCATCCAGTAGGGCAGCTTCCACTCTTGCAGATTGTTTTGATATAACACTTCTTGGTCTTACAAACAGAGTGAACTTTATAGGACTAGGCTTAGGTGAGGGCATTGTGGGTACTTGTCCTTCCTACCAGGATGACCATCAGTTGACCTAGGACCTCATTATGCCTCCAGGTGTGTCACCCTTGACAACGGCAATTCTATTTCTATGGCACATTTCATTATATATAAACTCAATGTGCTTAACACATAAGATAAAAACTAAAGAACCTGTGTAGGTTTACAATGGCCTAAGACTGTGAGAATGGCAAAAAGAAAACATGGAGAGAAAACACAGCTGTTAAGTGTAAGTCTGTGCGGGGAAAAAAGGTTTTTAGTCTGTTTTTGAATGTGTGCACAGATGTAATTGATCTCAGGTCAACAGGAAGCTTGTTCCAAAGTACAGGAAGACAGTAACTGAAAACACCTTCATCGTGCTTGGATCTGATTCGAGGAAGATTTAAAAGATCTCCACCTGATGACTTGAGAGACACCGTGGTTTTTTAGCCAATTAGTGAACACTAGGTGGATCTTCTTCAGTTTGCTGGTTTAGGTTCTTGGATATGGAGAAAATAAGATAAGGCATGGATAAGCTAACTTGGATAAGGCAGCTTGGATGATGAAGCTCATTTGACTTCCATCTCTCTCTATGTGAACCGATGGTGTTTCCCATTTTCCCATTTCGTCCATTGGGCATTATTCTGGTTAAAAATGTTTTTCTTAAAAATCACACAGAAAGCAGTTTCCTTATAGACATTATAAATAAGACATCAGTGAAGCTGCTGAGAGGACTCCTCCAGTTGCTACCAAGGTCGATTGTCTTTTTCAGTCCATCAACATTTCATAGACTAAAGGTTTGCATAATCTTTCCACTGCCTGTGAAATATTTCTATGATTTTGTCCCAGTGTAAACACAAGGGAGGCTCCAGCAGGTGAGTTCCTTTAATAATCATTGTTTTTAATCATTTTGATTATAGAATTGCTTTTGACTATGGTGGGAAAACTATCATATTAATAAAAAATAAAATGGAATGTGGCAACTGTATGAATGTGGCCCCTAAGGTAAAAAACAATGCACTTGATAACTTAACTACAGTTTTTTTTTGTTTGTTTGTTTTTTTTAATCAGGTCATGTCATGCAAAGCGACTGGTTACTAGGCAAGAATGTATATGTCCATTGAAGCTTCCCAGCTTTCTCTAGCTGACTGCATAATGAAACATATTTTGGTCTCAGGGGATTTTGAAATGAGGTGAAGTGTGTCTAAAAATTCTTTGCTGTACCCTGAATGTGGAGAATATTTCAGGGCATGTTCACAATCTACACCTTGGCTGTGTTGAAATCGGTCTCTTTTCATGGTCACACAATTCAGTGATGAAATATCTTCTCTACCTGGATTCTTCTTATTAATGTACTTCGGGAATATTTTGCACATTTGCTGTGTGTTGTTGGTCCTGCTGGTATGTTCTGGATACAGAAGCACCATCTGTCTGCTTTCGAGCAGCACTTCATAGTCACCTTGAAGTCACCTCTCTCCCACACACACTGCCAGTGTGGAAACTAATAACACAAGCAAATACATAAACTACAGCAGGGTATTAGAGAAACTTGACCATACCTGCACTGTAATAGGTGGAAATGTTTCATATCTGTAATTATCATTTTATTCTCTTTATGCTGCTGTCATTGTAGGTTGTTGACATATTGAAAGATTTTTCAGTGAGTGAGTAAAAAAAACAACTAAAATTAGAGACTGATCACTAATCAGCTCCTCATTTTTAGGTGAGTTGGCATAAAACAGGTTCAGTGTTCAGCTATAGGGATGCATCATGCAAACAGTTTTTCTTGCTTGTAATACCAGCAGCAAGCTGGTGACAGTGAATTTGATAACACACAACACAACACAAACACTCCTTTCACAAAAGTAGAATATAATGAGAACTGTGATTGCCATTTCCCGTTTTTTTCCCCCCATCCACCCCTGACTTAATCTAAGCAGCATATCCAGCTATCCTTATGTCTCGTAATTTCCCTCTTAACACGTAAAACTTACATGGCCACTTCAAGTAGTTTTTGATAGGCACACCACTGCCAAAGCCTCCTTCAGGGCTGTGCTCACAGCACGGGGCTATAGCATTCAGATCGCAGCGGGGTATGAAATTGCTGTAAGGCCACATGTCAGCCCTGCTTGAATTGCCAGGCAGTCTTGCTCGTCCTCGACTGCTGGCCTCACACTGAGCAGTCAGAGAGTGTAGCCTTACTACTGACCTCATTATTTCAGATTTAAACAAAGAATGGCCAGAACACAGATGAGCCAGGGTTTTAATTAGGATTCCTTACACATATAATGTGGTCTTAGCTATTAATCTGGCAATGGCACCCTATTACTGATGGCCATAATGGCTTTAAAGGCTTTAAAATATGGAAAGACAAGAAACAGGAAGCTGACATGGTTTAGTAACCAAGAAGGAAAAAAGGTAAGAAAGTTTTGATCAACATACTGAAATACTTTATTATTTATGGAAATAATAGTCTATTGGGAGAAAAACGTCTCTTGACATTAATCTTCCCTCACAGTGGCAATGAGTCAGATGTGTCAGATGAGTCAGATTACGTGGAGATTTCAGAGAGGGGTGTGTATTATTGAGGTTTTCTTTCATTCTGAAGGGGGAGACCTTAAATGTCTGTGGGCATAATGCTGTCTTTTTACTGTCAACCTTGCCTTTGACTGTAATTCAGTGTCTATGCTTTCGCATGAGGTCATTTCAGGCTGCTGACAACAACACAGCTGTTAAAAATCGGTGTGACAAATGCAAAAATAAAAGAAAATGAGAACTCCAGGAACCAGAAATCATAAAAACACTCCAAGTGGGTGTGGGATTCCTTTAAATGACAATTTGTAACTTTTTAAAGACAACAACTTTAATTACACCAGTTCATAGTCAGTAAAATCTACTTCTGCGTTTAATTTCATACATACAGTTTACATCTTCTGGTATGACAGTAGCTTATAGTGGCTAGTTTTTATGAGAAATATTCCTGTGCATGTTATCTGCTTAACTTATTGCATTTACCATTTATTAACTTAGGGTTATTAATCTGAAGCCAAAAAAAGCTAGCACTGGCTGGTGTGACAATGCTAGTTTGTGCTACTGTTATAGTACAATTTAAAACAATGGGGAAGATAACTGTTAGGAATGCAAAGTTGGCAGGCAGCATACCCGACAAGCGACTGAAGAGACAAACAATGAAAGTAAAGGATACTGTTGATTTAGTGTTTTTTAAACATTAGTGGGTAGTCTAGGCAAGCCGACCCTGGAAAGTTCAGGCCTGACAATTCTATGATTTAATTTTAGACAATAAACGTCTATGGCGTTATTTTTGTGCCACTATTCTGTCAGTTCAGCCTTATATATTATGTTTAACCCAAGTGTGCACCCAGGCAGGTCGTGGGTAACAGGCATCTCTGAAAAAGTTAGAGCACTTTTGCAAATATGTGATGTCTTGATAAATCGAGCAGATATTTGAAGTTTACACAGCACCATTCTCGCATGAAAATATCTTAAAAGTTTATTTTGTGACCCAGAAAGAGTAATATTTCAAACTCTGTGTTCCTCTGCCACTGCCTCGTTTGAGTTTTGGACGAAATGGATTCTGGGATATTGCATTTCGTCATTTTGAGCTGATTGGAGACCAAAACAGCCAATCAGATTTTTTTGCATCCAAGTCTGTGATTGGCTGGTTTTGTGGCACAAATATAACTGTGTACAGAAAGAGTTGAGCGCGCACGGGCAGAAATGTTGAGAGCGCAAGCAACACATTGCGAGCGAGCACAAATGCAAAAACTGAGCGAGCGGGGCTCCTATTGTGTGTATGTGTGGATAATAGCAAACACTGAAATACATTTTTTGCACGCAGCAATGAATTTTGTTCACTCAAATTTAGCTTTTCTTCGCTCAAAAATAAATTTCTCCTCAAAATGCAACACTTGCACCTGGAATTTTTTTTTTTTTACGTGTGCTCAAATTCTTTTTATGTGCGCTCAGAATAGTGGCACAAAAATAACGCCATAGACGTCTGATGTATGTTTCTGATATTCGTGTAAAGTTTGATGCCCCTAAGACTATCATGTCTACTATCTTTGTTGTCTTTTTTTTTGTAATTCTGTGCGACTAATTTTAAAAAATTAAGAGATTTTAAGTTAGCCACTTACGAGATAAGTGGCATTATCTCATACGAAACTATAATCTGCCTAAATGTTACACTGTATCCTTGAAAGAACAGAAAGATACCAGTCTGAAATGTAGAGTGTAGATTTTTGCACACCTCTGTATAGGAGACATTTCACAACTTCTAATTTGTCACTTGCTGTGGGTGGAAAAGTAGATGTACAGTACCTTACACCAGAGTTTTATTTTTAGGAAAGGGTAAACGTACAGGCCTTTTGGGAGATCCTATGCAGCAGCCTGATATTGTGATGTAGGCTGACAAGGGATAAAATCTCCACGTGTTTAGCATTGAGGGCTTTTTTTTCCTTTGCAAATTCTTCCTATCCTTATACAGCTCTGACTAGCCTTTGGTGGCGCCAGACGAGGTATATGACACAAAGTGTTTGATGATGAGGTGTAGACGCTTGATGCGCTCAATCCGAGGTATGTGTTAGCGTATGTCTTTTCACACTTTTCACACTCGTGACACAACATATCCTCACCAGATTCTTAGTGACGTCTGTCTGCATTCAAAATAGCCTTCAATACTAGCTTGTTATGCCAGTATCATTGTAAAGGGTGACCTCAATCACATGCTTTATGATTCAGGTCACATTTACAATATATATTTTTTTATTATTTTCTTTTCTTTTTTCTTTTTACCAAACTGTTGACCTATTGATATTTACTCTGATTACTTATTATGCTTTATTATTTATACTTTATGTATGATTTATTTTTATTTATTGTTTTAAGTCTTTAACAGATCACTGATGCATTTGACATCTGATGAAAATCATGTATAACTGCCTTGAAAAACTGCAACCTTACGGCCCCAGTATACATGTAACATTGATTGCTTTGCTTGAGGAAAGTTACTACAGCTATGTAGCATTTACACCAGTGCTTAGGGTGTGGGTAACTGCAGCAGTATTCTCCTGAATGACAGGTGTCACTTCTCAGACAGCACCTTATCTCAGAGAAGTAATTCTTGCTTCTCCATTTTCAACTGGAAAAAAAAAATGACATAAGTGCCAATCTTCCCTCCCTGAGCCTGGTTCTGCCAGAGCTTTCTTCCTGTAAAAAGGGAGTTTTTCCTTCCCACTGTCACCAACTGCTTGTTTAGTAGTCTGGTTGTTGATTGATATCTAACCATAATAAGAGAGACACAGAGTTACACAAACAAGTATCTTTTATCTAGACATTTCTTTTGTGTGTAAATGTCTGGTTTAAATCCTTCTCCTAAAAAGTAAAGAAATAGTGTTAAAGTAGAAGGAAAAAAAGTAAAATTGCCCGAATTCTGAAAAAAATCAAAGCTTTCACTGCACTCTTTAAGGCAGTGAGCAGTGTTCTGTATTTTAGTGAGAAATAAGAGATATTTCAGAGGATCTTGGTAATCTTCATACTCCTTCGGGGGATTAGGGACAGTCGAAAACAGACTTTATTGTGGGGGAGGGGGGGGGGTGAATGGGTGGGGACTGGCTGTGTTTTGGTGTGTGTTTAGATTTTGTTCAAACAAGGGGAAAAAAATCAAAAGCAGGAAGTTTTTGTTAAAAAGGATTAAAATCGGTTAGATCTTTTGGTATAAGACAGACGAGCCAACATGAAACTGCTAAATTGTTTAGGGACTACACTTCAGATTTAGTCCTTTTTACTTCATTTTAGTATCCTTTTCAAGTGCAGTCTTCCTTTTATCCCTACTCTATGTACATGGACCGAGAGGAAAAGCTGACACCTGACAAAGCTGCAAAGATTAAGATGTCAAAGTAAGGTTGAGGCTAAGACACTGTAATGACTAAGTCTGCACATGCCAGGTAAGTGTGCTGATGTCCCTGGTGCTATTCTTGACATGGTTGTGTCTAAAAAAAGGGAAAAAAAGAACCTTATGGAGAATTACATCTGAAAGGCAGACATTTTTATTTTTTTCATAAATGGAGATTTCTGTTGCAAATATAAATTTATATTGAACTGTTGATTACTCAATTCAAATATAAGTGGCCTCCAGCTCTTCAGGTAGTCTATCACCCAGTTTTTAGCAAAACCACACCTTCACACCCGGCTTGCCTGGACACCGCGTCTTTCTCCGTCCCCTTGTCTCCACACCACCATCCCTGAGGCTTTTTTTATTGCTGAAAATAGCTTTTGATATCTCTGACCAATGAAGATCACAGTGCAGCCCTTGCCCATCTCTTCTCTCCTCAAGCTCTCCCTCTAAATCTATGTTCTGTATCAGTTATCAAGCAGTGGTACCTGCAGATACTCTCCACAACTGGGTAATGTTTCGGAGGGGAGAGTGCACTTCTGAGAGACCATTTACTACTCAAAGAGAAAGTACTGTGTTGTAGTTTCTGTGTGTGCTGTGCTTGGTGGACGGTGAACCCGCTGTGCTGCAGATGGGGACAGGGATCATTTTGCTTGTAATTGGGACACAAAGATTAAATTAGTACAGAAGAGTGAAAATGGATCCCGCTTGACCTCTTGGTCCAGAGCCTGATGAGATGAGATTTCTGTGGTCTCAGTTCATCTGAGCAGCTTCACTCGATCATCCTGATAACGTGCCCTTTACCTCTGCCCTCTGACATTCCTCTTCTAGTTGTCTAACTTGTTCCTGGATTTGCAGATATCCGCTGTCTGTAGTGGGGTTTTTTTCAAACTCAAACTAACTTTTTCCTTCTGCTCTTCTGTAGCCTTCCATTCACCAAGAGGCAATTTGAGAAAGAATGATAGCTAAATGCAGCGTTAGCTGCTGTAGACATTTATATACAGGCTTATTCTAGCCTCATAAAAAAAATCTAAGGATTTTTTTTCCATGGGTGGGACTGGGGAATTTATTTATACAGTTTAACACTCAGATTATCTTCTTCATTGGGGTTGTTTAGGTTTGTTTTGACAAGATTTTCATTATTTGATGAATTAATGAAAGAAAAATATTTTCCACAACCTCTATTTGATGTTATTCTGACTGAACTACAAATACAAATTTACATTAATATATTTGTATTAATAAATCCTAAACTTGGATAGACGGCTGGGTGATCTTCTATGTAGCTGGATTGTGCTATCATACCAGTCTGTGATAGCTAGTAACTGATACCATACGTCAGGGACAGGGTGGTGGATGGAAATAATGTGCACTGATTCATACAGCTGCTATGTTATCCACATAGAAAAAGTAAATGCACAAAGAGGAGTTTATTTCCAACTTGTAGCATGAAAAGAAAGGAAGTGGATAATGCAATAATGAACTTACTTAAATTACTTACTGACTAGTAACCACAAGTTACTATAAACACTAATAACTAGTTGTTTTTTCTCTATTTACTCAAATCATAATATTGTTGGCAAATCAGTCAATTTTAGCATTTAAAAATGACTTCTGGAAAGATGAAACTGAAATGTGGAGACAGCAGGAGCGTGTGACTAAGGATGGCGGTGGCTGAGGCAATTTGTAATTCCATGTTAGATCCCTTGGGGGCAAAGAAACACCTTTAAAATTGATCTGCTCCAACTGCGTAAGTTATCAACCCCCGGGCTTCAGGAGCGAAATTGTCCTGCCCTGTGCTTGTTTTAAGAGTCACTTCTTCTCCCATCTTGGCTGATAGAAATACCTCAGAAAGCGATACTTCATTCACAGCGTGTATTGGAACAGTACAAAGCTGAGCCATAGCAAATACGAGGGTCTCAAATATAACATAATCCATTTTCAGGTTTTAAAAGAGAAAATAAACAAGATTGCTGTGGATCCACAAAGCTTCTCTATTGGCTGGTTTTTCTGTGGCATAAAAAGCTTCCATCAAGGCTTTTATCATGAGTCTGATAGCGTCCTTGATGGTAGTGAGTGAATTAACAAGGCACATATCGATCTTTTGCTGTGAGTTTCCTCTGTAGCTTTTTGATGATGATTTAGAGAGTAAGAGAGAGACAATCAGGAAGAGAGATGGAAAGAGGGCGATCAATAGTGTTTGCAGGTTTGCTGTGTGGGGTAAGGTGACAGGCAGCAACGAGGACATTGACAAGGTGTCAGATTGATCGCCAGCAAAATACGACAAGCCGATTTAATTTTGCCTTCAGGACCAACATGCATGATCTCACACCCACTGTTGTGTGTTGGCAATGACTGAGCTATTATTTGACCGTAGCTTCAGGTAGCTTTGTTCAAACTTTTCTGAGGTTTGAATGAGCATCAGGCTTTGGCTCGATCGATCGAGAACCTGAAAACATTGAAAATGTTCAGGCCTGAAAGATTTGACACATGTGGAATTAACTAGGACTGAAGGCAGACGATATCTGATATAAATGGTTGATAAAGAAGAGATCATGCTGGATAGAACTAACATGCAAAAGCAATGAGCATCACAGGAAAAGGTTGGAAAGCTAGAGTTTCTCAGCTCTGTATTGCAGATTATAGAATGTCAATTACTTGGAAAAAATAATCATTGGCAAGACTATGTCAAGTTTAGCTAATGTTAATGTTAAGTAATTGGTGCACCTAATGCTAAATGTTAGGGGGTATCTACAAACATAGAGCCTGTATTCTCAGGCATCAATCAAATAGCCACTAGAACAGTCATTGCATTTATAAAGAAGCTTTATTAAAAACCATAAAAAAGGGTTTATAGTTCAATTCAATACAGTTTTATTTATACAGCGCCAAATCACAACAACAGTTGCCTCAAGGTGCTTTATATTGTAAGGTAGACCCACAATAATACATGCAGAGAAAACCCAACAATCATACGACCCCCTATGAGCAAGCACTTTGGCAATAGTGGGGAGGAGGAAGCAATAGTACAGGGTGGGTGGGCCATTTATATGGATACACCGTAATAACATGGGAATGGTTGGTAATATTAAAGTCCTGTTCGTGGCACATTAGTATATGTGAGGGGGCAAACTCCTCAAGATGGGTGGTGACCATTTAGAAGTCGGCCTTCTTGGATAGAACTTTTGTTTTTTCAATAGGAAGAGGGCCATGTGACACATCAAACTTATTGGTAATGTCACAAGAAAAAACAATGGTGTGCTTGGTTTCAACGTAACTTTATTCTTTCATGAGTTATTTACAAGTTTCTGATCACTTATAAAATGTGTTCAATGTGCTGCCCATTGTGTTGGATTGTCAATGCAACCCTCTTCTCCCACTCATCACACACTGATAGCAACACCGCAGGAGAAATGCCAGCTCAGGCATCCAGTATCCGTAGTTTCAGGTGCTGCACATCTCGTATTTTCACACCATAGACAATTGCCTTCGGATGACCCCAAAGATAAAAGTCTAAGGGGGTCAGATCGGGAGACCTTGGGGGCCGTTCAACTGGCCCACGACGACCAATCCACTTTCCAGGCAACTGTTCATCTAGGAATGCTTCCTATTGAAAAAACAAAAGTTCTATCCAAGATGGCCGACTTCTAAATGGCCACCATGGTCACCACCCATCTCGAGGAGTTTGCCCCCTCACATATACTAATGTGCCACGAACAGGACTTTTGATGTGAATGGTGAAGTTAACAAACAAAACCACTGCTATTGGTCTGACACTAACCCACATTGGATGGATCCCTCCAAGACTGTTGGAACAACAAAAGTGATGGTTTGGTGTGGTATATGGGGTACAATGATAGTCGGTCCATTCTTCATCAATGGAAACCTCAAGGCCACTGGATATTTGAAATTGCTACATGATGATGTGTTTCCCTCTTTATGCACTGAAGCTGGCACGTTTCCTGAGTTTTTCCAGCAAGATGGTGCACCACCACATTATGGGTGCCAGGTCCGAGCATTCCTAGATGAACAGTTGCCTGGAAAGTGGATTGGTCGTCGTGGGCCAGTTGAACGGCCCCCAAGGTCTCCCAATCTGACCCCCTTAGACTTTTATCTTTGGGGTCATCTGAAGGCAATTGTCTATGGTGTGAAAATACGAGATGTGCAGCACCTGAAACTACGGATACTGGATGCCTGTGCTGGCATTTCTCCTGCGGTGTTGCTATCAGTGTGTGAAGAGTGGGAGAAGAGGGTTGCATTGACAATCCAACACAATGGGCAGCACATTGAACACATTTTATAAGTGATCAGAAACTTGTAAATAACTCATGAAAGAATAAAGTTACGTTGAAACCAAGCACACCATTGTTTTTCTTGTGACATTACCAATAGGTTTGATGTGTCACATGGCCCTCTTCCTATTGAAAAAACAAAAGTTCTATCCAAGATGGCCGACTTCTAAATGGCCACCATGGTCACCACCCATCTCGAGGAGTTTGCCCCCTCACATATACTAATGTGCCACGAACAGGACTTTAATATCACCAACCATTCCCATGTTATTACGGTGTATCCATATAAATGGCCCACCCTGTATATGGTATCACAATGTTAAAATGACCAAATTAATACTATCCTTAAATGACTGTGAATTGCTAGTCTTGGTAGCCAGGGATCGGCCCACCAGGAGCTCACAAAGCACCCGACCCCTATGGTGCCTCCTGCAGGTGGGGGGCCCATGTCCCTTTTTCGGGCTGTGCCTGGCCGGGCCCCAGTAACCCTATCCCTGGCAGGATGAATTGTTCCCTTGATGGTCTTCTGATAGGGGTCTTCTGAATCGCTCTCTGTCTGGTCCCTCACCCACAACCAATTTACCATGAGAGACCCTACCAGGGGGCAAAAGCCCCCAGACAATATAGCCCCTGGGATTCCTGGGAGACACAAACCCCTCAGGTAGTGATTTGCGGAGGGGCTACTCTGCAGTTCATTTCACATTTTCTTTTATGTGAAAAGAAAATGATCCCTTCACTCTGCAGGACTCCGAACCTCTGCTATTGTTTTCGCCCTTTTTAGCTAATTATGCTTGTCCTCTTTCCTGTTCGCTCTCTGCCCTGTCACAACTAGTGGACAGAAAACGTTAGCTCATGAATGCAGGGAAACATTTATTCTAACAAATGAGTTAATATTCTTAAGTAGCCAAAACAAATTTACTTTACTTCAGCTTTCAACAAATGCTCTCTAACAAGACCTTCCGTTTTAGAGTGAAATGTTTCTACTGAAAGCACTTTAGCCACTTCAGATTCAAAAGAACACTTCCTATGGTTGAGGTCATGGTTATTTTCTGCTTTCATAAACGCCATAAAATTCTCGATCAAAGTGAGAGTTTATGTTTGCTGCATGAGAAGACTCCAACTACACACCCAGTGAGGAATCATTCTTGACCTTCTTCGCGTGACCCGCGCCTCTGTCCCTGACACGAGTAAGCAGAGAGCTTTGACATTTACTGCTCTTTGTCAATAGGTCATGATGAAAGCACAGACACACAAAGGCTGCTTTGCATGGACATTTATTGATCTGACTGTCTTGTGGTTAGCTGTACAGATAGATGATAGGCGCAGGAGGAGGAAAAGGCTGAGCTGTTTTCCAGGAAGTACAACAAAGGCTGTTTTTGTGAGGCGCTCTTGTGTGCCCATCCATCTACTGCTGTCTGTTCAACTCGGTAAAGACGGCAGAGTAATTCACTTAGCTTGCACTGTGCATGGCTATTATCTCTGGATGGTGTGTCTGTCTGCGGGTGTTCTGCTGTGATATCATTACACCACTCACTTAAGTATATATCACAACTGATTGATATTGCTGTCTGGCAATAATTGCTAAATTGCTGACCTTTTAGGGCTGTTTGGCTGTGCAGTCTTTACTCTGTAGCACAAATGCTCTCTCAATTAATCACATTTTATTCAGTTTAGCATTGAAGTTTAAGCTATTACAGCTGTACAGATGCTCTTTTTACATCCGGTATACATTATCCAACAGTCCAGCATTCTGCTAATACCACATCCTGGGACTCATGTGGATGTTACATTGGCAAGAGATTCAGACGTCAGATTATTCCAATCAAAAGAATTCACTACCACCTTTCTGGCGAGATAAACTACAAGATGTCACCATCTTGTAGTTGGAGACCGATTCTGCCGGAGGTTTCTTCCTGTTAAAAGGGAGTTTTTTCCTTCCAACTGTCACCAAAGTTCTCGCTCATAAGGGGTCATATGACTGTTTGGTTTTTCTCTGTATGTATTACTGTAGAGTCTACCTTACAATATAAAGCACCTTGAGGCAACTGTTGTTGTGATTTGGCACTGTATAAATGAAATTGAATTGAATTGAATCCAGAGGCCCTTTGTCCATACCTCGACGATTCAAAACTGTTTTCACAGCATTCGAGGAACCTAAACGATATTTGGCATCTGGTTTTAATGTTGTGTTGCATCACCCAAAGAAGTATTTAATGCTACAGTCAAACACTTCTGCTTTTCTTCCACTAGCAAAATGAGATGAAATTCATCTCCTTTATATTAATTTCTTTTATAACATCACTGCAGTCAGCTCTCCTTTCATGATAGGTGTCCTTTTTTGATTTTCATTTTGTCCTTTGTAAAAATGTAATCAAAAGTATTTTTCTTAAAGGACGATGACTAAAAATTAAAACAATATGAAAGAAAAAATTTACAAAAGCTCAGTAAAACAGGAATCAAATGTATAATGTCTTGAAAAACAGGTCAAACAAAGGCAAAATTAAGCAGAAAGCTTAGAGCGAGAGGGCTTGAACAGTATAGAAAGCATAGAAGATATTAAGGGCTGTGTAAAATAACAACACAAATAAAAGAAATTTGAGTTGCTAATGATAGAACAGCCACATGAATGATTACACTTTGCTACCCTTCCTAGATGGCAGCAAAAATCCGAGTTCGTTAGGATAATTTTTACCATTGCAGTATACACTCAGTACTGCAATGGTTTCGTGTCTGTACACTAGTTTCATGTCTGCACGGGGCTCTCTCCACGTACTCTAGGTTCCCCCCAGAGTCCAAAGACACAACTCTTTTATTTATTTAAAGAGTTTATTATTAATTTTTTATTATTAAGAGTTTATTAATTCTAATTAATTGGCCTTAGGTTTGAATCATCTCTTCCTCTGTGTTAGCCATCTATGACTTTTAGATCTCAGAAATTGTCGGCTGTCGCTCGGGGCAATTTACAGTGTTTTGTTTTATAAAGAGGCTTCACAATAACTGTGAAGCATTTCATGCCTGACTGATAAAAACTGTAACTCAAATTAAAGCACCATGTGAAATGTGTGTGTTCCAGCACTGCTTTTATTAGCACCAGCATACTAAACCCACCTTCAGCTAATCACGCAGTCGCACACATGCACACTCATGTGCTACACTATAAAAAGAAACACACAAACCATAAGGGATTGTTACACCTGCAGGGTAACAGTTGGTTCAAGAAAGGTACATCAACAAGTCATAAGACCAGTAGATGAGGAAATTTCTTTTTGCGTTATGTGCTGAAACCATTCCTGCAAATAGGTTTAAAAGAGAATTTTCCAGTGCAGCATTGCTGGTAAGTGTCCTTGGAGCTGAAACCTCCCAGAAAGTAAAATTCAGCTTTGCGGAATGAAAGAAAGAAAATGTTCCGCTTTTTATTTTATTTAGGCCTTATGTCAGGCTTCTGCATGACATGGTAAGGTCATGGTGATCTGTGCACACAAGACGAACATTTTCAATTTCTCCTTTATCTATGCTGTTTTCGTTTAGAAGAAGGAATAAAAAAACTTTTTGAAAATGGCTGAATTTCTCCTGCCGATGACTCCCTCAGTCACCTTGTTGTTATGCTGGTCATCACTGAAATCAATAGATAAGAGCAGAAAGCTGTGTTTGTTCGCTGAAAGGCTTCCGTGCAGCTAGGTTACAGCAATTTTTGAAACGCTGTTAGAGGCAGATCAGAGACAGGAAAGGTGCTGGAGATGAAAAAACTCATTACTAGAGGCAGGAAGGAGCAAATTGGTGTGACAAAAACAAAAATAATTCCACATTTGCAGGATATTAAATGCTATGCGTGCTTGGTTTGTGTTTCTTTCAATGTCATTATTCTCTAACACCCTCAGACATACTCAGTGATGTTTTTCATTTAAACCCTAATCAGACTTTCAGTGCACTCCATATACTTCCAACGCTGTGTTATCTTTTTTCCGCTCATATTTCTTTTTTTAACTGTGGCAGGATATGAGAAATTTGATGTATAGTTTCATCCTCCTTTGCTGTGTTGAAAATGTGACTCGCTGACACGTTTCTTCGACTTTAGTATCTTTCTCTGAGTACTGCCTGTACTCAATACCACGTGCTGTTGCAACTCAGTTGAAGTTTGAGGTTTTAAAAGAGAATGATAAAGAAAATATATCTATGCAGTGGTTGAAAAAACATCATAAACTGTGAGCGGATCAGCTGAAATATGAATTTTTGCCTTTGTAAGTGAAATTATGTCAGTATGCAAATATTGAGTTACAGGCAGCAGGTGTTTAGTTTAGCATGGCATTAAAACAACAAACAAAAAGCCTGATTTGTGGTATTAGGGGAAGTCATGTTTATGATTTATGAATTTTTTGCTGGTAAACCTTCATTATTATTTTCCAGCTATGCTAATGTAAATATTGGCTTACTTTTACTCTTCTTTTTTTGTGCCAGTTAGGCTACGCCCACACATACACGGTCATTTTTGCCTGTAGTTTGCGTGAAAGACACCAACTCGTTTGCTAACACTCGATGCCGACTGGAAATGGAGACCTTTGAGACCTTCAAAGTAAAACCTGGACCTTTTTAAACATGTTTGCTCAATGTTCACTTAGTGAACTTTATGTTTATACAGAAATGAGTGTGGGTTCAGATTTTTTATCTACCTCTTGGAAAAAAGGAGCCTGGTTCTGAATGCTGTTGGGTACCTCCTCCTGTCATGTCCAATATTGTTGGGTCTTTACCTTGGAATTAATTTTTAAGCTAGTGCGATGTGCATGCCAAGCACCTCGTCTAACGCGTCTCTTAATCTGTCTCTGCAGGAATTTCTACTACATCACTATGCTACGTGACCCTGTGTCACGCTACCTCAGTGAGTGGAAGCACGTGCAGCGTGGGGCTACCTGGAAAACTGCCCTCCACATGTGTGATGGTCGCCCTCCCACTCAGGATGAGCTTCCTGCCTGTTACAGCGGTGAAGACTGGACAGGGGTGCCCCTTCCTGACTTCATGAACTGCCCTTCGAACCTTGCTAACAACCGGCAAGTCCGCATGCTGGCAGACCTGAGCCTGGTGGGATGCTACAACATGTCGTCCATGAGCGAGCTGGAGAGAGGCCGCGTGCTGCTCGCAAGCGCCAAGTCCAACCTACGCAACATGGCCTTCTTTGGCCTGACGGAGTTTCAGCGCAAGACGCAGTATCTGTTTGAACGGACGTTTGGCCTGCGTTTCATCCGGCCCTTCATGCAGATCAACAGCACGCGAGCTGCTAGCGTGGGAATCAGCGAGAAGGTGCGGTGGCGCATCGAAGGGCTCAACGCCCTCGACATGGAGCTTTACGAGTATGCCAAGGAGCTGTTCCTGCGGCGCTACCAGTATAACCGCCAGAGGCAACACCAGGAGGAGCGGCTCAGGAGACGGCAGGAGAGGCAGCAGAGACAGCGGCTGCACAGGACCTATTTGGCTGAACTCTGGAGACTGGGAATAGGAGGAGGAGGAGCAGAGGAGGTGGAAGAGGAGGAGGTGGAGGTGAAGGTGCTAGAGGAGGTAGCCACCACAGAGGACTATGGCAGCCAGGTCGTGCGGTGGTGAGGAGAACACGGGAACTGCAAACACTTCATCGGTGACTGACGGCTGGTTGATTCATTGTGCTTTACTCCCCTCCCTCTGTCTTCCTCCATCTCGCCTCTGCTGTGAATCTGCCAAAACCTCCTGCCCTCCCAGCCTCATAGCGCTTTGTCAGACTGCCGAATGGTGTCTTAATATTTATGATGGATGTATTTCTCATGGCGACATTTTGTATTTACATTTTTTTCTTATGGCTATTTTTGGCACTGCGGTTGCGAAATTGATTGATTGATTTATTAGCAAGTGCTCTGAGTGTTCTCAAAGCAGCAAAAATGTTTCTTAAACCATCGTTAGAAGAACTAAGTGAAAAACAAGTGTCATTAAGGAGGCCCATTTTAGTAAATTTCAAACTGGTGACTGCCTTGTGGTGAAGGATCCTCAGTGTCATGTGTGTGATCTTGCGCTGTGTTGAACAGTGAAATCTTGTAGTTAATCTGTGGTGTTTGGCTTCGTAGGAATATCAAAGCACAAACCTGGCAATAGTCTGCAGTGTGTTTTCTTCTTTCCGACTGATTAAGCTGCAATATAAGAGAAACAGTCGAAGCAATTTCTCGCAGGAAATGTGTTCAATAAAAATATGCAGCAGCCAGTGATGTTAATTTGTACCTGATGGACTCTCTGTTATGCATGTGTACATGCAAGTGTTCTTGCCTTGCTCCTTTTTTTCACAGCATGTTCTCACCATAAAAATCTGAAATCTTCCCTCAGTGTGCCGACTTCTTCCACCACCATGCACGCACAAATACAGTGACGCACACTGATGAAGCTTTTTCTCAAGGAGAGGAGGAGAGCTGTTGGCCTGACAGACAGGCTGTCAGAGCCAATTTCAGAACTCTTACATCACAGAGACAGAACATTGGTATTTCCACCATTAGGCCATTGATTATGGGGCTTTTTGCTTCCAGATTGATCATTTAAAGTTCAATTGACCATGACTCCGGCTTAGCACAAAGTAACAAAAACCCAGCAGCTTGCTGAACACATTTTCCTCCCTAATTTGACAAACATGTTGCTCTGCTGAAGTTCCATTTACACTGCAGTAGCCCACATAGCAAAATTGGTATCTGGCCCACACAATTTGCTTACACATGGCCACATACCGCAAAGAATGACGCCCCTTTGGTGGCCCAGATCTGGCTTTGCCAGATGTGGCCCACACATAGGCCAGCACAAGGCCATTTGCAGACACGCTGGTGGTCCTGTGCTGGCCCATGTGTGGATTACCTCTGGCAAAGCCAGATCTGAGATACCAAAGGGCTGTCATTCTTTGTGGTATGTGGGCAATATGTAAGTTGTGTGCAGCCACGGGTCAGTTGCAGACACACTGCTGACCCTGTGCTGGCCCAGAACAGTTTCAGCTCTGACCCCAGATGTCAGCCTAATGTGTAACTTAATCAAGCCATGTAATAACAACATGTGCCGGAACATAATAGTGCAAAAGTAACATGACGAAACTCTGTTCAGACAGTGAATGGACTGATTCTTAGATAACGCTTTTCTACTCTCCCATATTACTCAAAGTGCTCTATACAACATGCCACATTCACCCAATCACACACTTTCTCTAAACTGAGTGCTTCCTAACTACATTCATACACATTCACACTCTTGACATGCAGACTGGAGGAGCCAGGGGTCTAACCACTAACCCTCCGATCAGTAGGTGACCTGAGCTACAGCCACCCACTGGCAAAGATGAGTAAACCGTCACTAGGTTTTGGATAAAGTGTACCCTCACAAACCTGTCAAACCTGCATTTGAAATGTTGGCTACCATAGCAGTATAGTATTGCAACATGGCATTTGGGTTTTCTAACTAAAATAGGAACATAAATAGTGCCATCATTGCCAGACCTGGCCCACATCTGGTTGACTTACACCCCGCCATAACATCAGTCAGTCAGAGGTGCCAGCTTGATGCCGGTTGCAGGGAAGACCTGTTTTCTATGAGCCTGGGCCACATAACCCAAACCACAATCAAGACAGATATGGCATGCCATGACATAGACAGCGCCATCTATGCCAGGCCTGGTCCATATCTGGATGACATACGTCTTATTGTTCCAGAAGTCAGCAAGCAGTGCCAGGTTGATCCTAGATCTGGGCCAGACCTGTCTACTATGTGGGAGACTGCTCCATGCAGGTGTTTTGTCTATGAGAAGGCAAATTAGGATGAGGAGAAGATCAGTCAGGAGGCAGAAAAGGAAATGCCATAGACAAAAATAGCCTCTTTATTCCCAGCTGTAGCTTCAGTTCTACTTGCACAGCTTGTATGAGAGCAAAACAAAACAAAAAACATGTTAGTGATGCAGGATTTTTTCCCCCCTCGTACAAAACCAGAGGACTGATGGCTTCCTTAACATTTACAACAAATAATATCACGAATTTTAGGCTTTCTTTGTAAATGTAATCTCAGATATAAATCAGGAAAGGGAACAACAGCAGAACAATACGCTGTATCCAGGAAGAAGCAGCAATAGACAAATGATATAAAAGCTTCTGTTGAGGATGTCTTTGGGTTGACAGTATGACTTTGTTCCAGGACTTCTGGGTGATTGTTTGTGTGTTCTCACAAATTTTGTGCTTTGGTTTGACTTAGTAATATCGGCCTCTTTGAAGGTCCCAAGTCCTTGGCTCTTGCTCTTAGAGCATCTAGGCTTGAGAAATGAGAAAATTGCACAGCCTGTCTTGCTAGCACATGGGAAAGGTGAACGCATCTGCACGGAGAACTCTGAAAGACTCTGGGATATGTGAGCACTTAGCACAGATCATGACTGGAGGAGGTGTTGTCGGGCTATATAATCGTTTTATAGCACTGTTGGGGAAATGCAACAAAGCAGGATGACTAATGCAGTGTTTTTAGGGCCAGCAATTAAAACGTTTCTGACCATTTCCAATGTGACGCAAAGAGAAACCTCAAAGAAAAAAGTGCTAGAGATAGATGGTGGAGGTGAATTAAAACGAGTCAATTTGCTGATTCTAAATTATATTTGATGACTCCTGTTAGAAAAAGTTCACACACTGAATACATTTATTTATTTTGGTTATTGTTTTATTTAAATGTTGCTTATCTTGTCAAAAAGCATTATTGCTCACACTATTCATACTGAGACCTTCAACAGCCACATCAAGCACTGTACATGAAATTTATATTTCCTGTTACTTTCACCAGATTTGGATATAAAGATTGCTGTCTTTTAATGTGCTTTAAATAACAAAGTAGCATGTTGTGAAGCAGGTTTAACAAAATGGTAATCCATCCAACTTTAAATAGGTTTGTTCCTTTATCAAATTTAGTCAAATGAGCCAAAGCCTTTGGTGCTTATGGGGGAAAAATCCGATTCAGCATTCCAGTAGAGGTGTAACTCAATAAAATAAAATATGCTTAATGCAATATGATACGTTTGACAGCATAATATTTTAAGATTATTTAACCAGACAATGATAGGCTAAAATGACTCAGCTAGCTACAACTCCTTTTTGAATTTTAGCGTGTTGTTATAGTAGATGTTTTAAAATGTATAAAATAGCTGTAACAGCAATAATGCCTGTAAAAGTTTCACATATCTATCTATCACGTTGCCCATCAATTTTTGATATACTCTGAAACTTTAAGGTGAGATCTAGCAGTTCTCTATATTCAGGCACCACTGTGGCATCTCGTTGGGGAGAGCAAAGCAGGCAGTGCTTGCCTTATGAAATCTAAAAATAGACACAAATGGAAAACAATGTGAGCAAGTCTCCTAGTATCTCAATGTTCTGTCCTAGAAGCTGCCCTCATTGTATCTTGTGGCTTTATTTTTCAACCTGATTGCTCATAGGGGGTTGTCTTACTAGCTGAAAGAATCTGAATAAAATTAGCATGTCAGAGGCTCAGGCATTCTGTTAGGAAATCTGAATCACAAACAAAAGAGTTTAGAAATACAAACTCTCTTCCAAGGTCCATAGCTACACAGTAAATATTTTTGGGGCTTCAAACAAAGGAATCCATTGTAAGTCAGGTAAATATGCTCAGGGGACTTCCAGTCAGAGAAAGAAAAACTGTAGACAAAGGTCTTAACTATTGAGTCATTAATACATTGAGTCTTTATTATTTTCACTTCTGGGTTGCTGCAAAGTTTCCCAAGACGAACCTACGGTAAAGACGACACAATGAGTGCATATTATTACAGCATGTCTACAGTATGAGTCACAGAGCTACTGAAGAAAGAAAGTTAGGTGTTGTCAGTCATGTAGCAGACTTGTCCCTGCTTGCCTTGCTAATGACGGCCAGGTGGACCAGTGACCTTGTTTTGGTCAGGCAGCGTTCCCAGTGGAAAGCGTTGAGAAAGGCCCTCCTAAATGTATCACCTGAAAGAGTGTAGAGCACCAGGTTGAAAAATGTGTTAAATCCAGCCAGAGGCCGGGAGATGATATACGCTGCATGCACGATGTTCTCTGCCGGACAAGTCGCGTTATGATATCTTGATTCTATCCGCAACACACGCAGGACGTGATATGGCATAAAACATACAACAAACACCACCAGGATCAGTACAGTCACACGCCGTGCTCGCATCCGACAGAAACTTGTTGTGCGTGGTCCGTTTGCCAGCTGTTTTACTATCCCAGTGTAACACATAAACACCACCACAAGGGGAAGTAGAAATCCAAACGCAGTAAGTAGCCAGCCGTACAACCGCACAGTAGCGACGGGTTCAGTACTTGCAAAGTCTATGCACTTCTTGTTATCATTCACTGATATCATGCTCAACATGGGTGTTATTTCAGCGGCAGAGATGATCCAAACAGCTGAGCAGGCAATTATACCCCAGCGCTTCTGCTGTACCTGTGCTGCACTCAGTGGTTTAATCACCACTACATAACGAAAAACTGCCAGACATGTTAGAAAGAGGATGCTCCCATAAAGGTTCAAATGAAACCCAACGCGCACGACACGGCACATGAATCCGCAGAGAGACCACTTATCCCATCTGCTGTAGTAGTAGACCAGGAACGGCAGGCTGAGGACGTAGAGAAGATCGGTCACCGCCAGGTTGACCAAGATGATGCTGCTGCTCTTCCAGGGACGCAGCTTTGTCAAGTAAATGCTGATAGATGTTACATTTCCAACCAAGCCCACAATGAAGATGAGACTATAAGCCACAGGCAGGTAGTAGTGTTTCATCAGTTCATCCAAATCGGTACAGTTGGAATTGTTGGAATGGTTGATGGCCATAGTTCAGTCCTATTGAGAATGAGAAATGATTTTAATAACCACACTGAAAACTAAAAAAAACCCCTCAAAATAGAATGTCCCCTGCATTTATGAAAATGTAACTGAAGCAATTTAAAAGGAATTGGGGAGACACAATGTAGCAAAATTAGCAATCCTATAAATTAATTAATTTTTAATTATTCAAAATTATTAATATTACAAGAAGGGCTGGTTAGAGTTTTCAAACAGACTTCAAATATTCACATTTAATGTTAGTGATGTTTTTGGTATAGCTGCTATTTCTGATCACTAAAATTTGGAAATCACACCGTGAGAAACATGGGAATGAACACAACATGAGTAGTGCAGGCCTTAACATAAAAACAAACAGAAATATTAATATATTAAATATAATTGGCACGCATTGAACAAATGCCTTTTCTTTAACAACACCTCTATTCTTGTGTACTGTATTCATGACATATATGTTTTCTGAGCAATACAATAGGCAACACGCAAATCATTTCATTTCCCCCCAGCTGTCAGATCACAGCAGGCAGCAATTACTGCTCATGGAAGGAAGGCGAGAGCAGGACAAGCAAAGAAACAAACAATCAGGGAAACTCGGTGGGAAAGAAGCAAGCAAAATCATTCTTTTTCAACAGTCTGATTTCTGAAAGCCTCTCAGTATATGACAGTGCCTATGGCATCCTGTAATGCTGTCAGTACGATCTGTTCTCATTATGGATGTCAGGGGATGTGTGAGGTGTCACTTACACATCATAAACACTTGGTTTTCATGAGGCAGGAACTTGCACTCATTAAAATGATTACATTTTGCAAAAAACTACAAACTGTAAATTATTATTTCAGTGTTACATCTCAGCATAAAGGTAACATTCGATTATATAAAAGGTTTTTTACTCACTTCTACTGCCAGTATCCTCACCAGTATGCACTTCAGTCCTTTAGCATCTCGTCTCTATTTTCACTTCCATCCCACAGTCACACCCTCTTTTATTCTTTCCTTTCACTGTTACACACCACAAGTGGGAAAGTCCAGAATATTTTTACTTGAAGTCCTGTGTTGTGTGCTTCAGCTTCAGCTATGTGAAGTGCATACTTCCTGGTATCACGCTTAAGCTGACAAAGCTCAAGGGTCAATTTGTCTATGTAGCTTAGGTTTCAGGTGGTGAGGTGAGGGAATGGAATGTCGGGGATCTAGCAACACAGGAAACAGTCCAGTGTTCATTTACAAGAATGAACTCAAGACTTTCTAATGAGGTCTTTATTATTTCTTGAAACGAGCATGTGAATACCTCAGCATGGCACTACCGAGCTAAATTTAGCACACGGTTTCTGATTAAAGGAACAAGAAGGTTTAGAAGCAGGGAATGAACACTTAATTATAATAGTGTGTTACCATTTTACTTTAACTTTCTACAAATTCGACCGTAAGTTTCAATCAAAAGTGTCACACTAAAACTTATATGTTGTGAACTGTGCTTCAGTTGTGCACATCTGTAATCAACAAACTGCTGCTCACAGTAAAATGCAGCATTTTCTAGAAGTCAGATATCAGTAACTAGTAATATCATTAGTTCTGTCCAGCAAATGTAATGTCCAGCAAAAAACGAATATTATATTTTACAGTGGTTCTGAGACTATTTTACTTTTCTAACATGTGTTTTTATTTTTTTGACTACTTGGCTTCTTGTGTTCCTTCTTCCTGATGTTGCTACCACTACTTACCTGAGGATAAAAACAGGAGAAAGGAGCAGCAAAGTGTGAATAAGGACAATTTCCAAAAGCACAACGGCTGAGTTTTCTGCACTTCTATCCTGAGGCAATTAAAGCATTTTGTTCCTAGTCATCTCAAAGCGCTCACAAGTGCTGCTAGAAATAGACAAGATTTAAAACCAAGTGCATTTGACCTATGCAGCTTCTTCTCTGCCTCACGACAGGACCTGGACACGTTCCATCTGTCCATCCATCCATTTTTTTCCACTTATAAAATTCATGGACTCTACTTCACTAGAAAATCCTGAAGGAGAATGTCTGGCCTTCAATTCATACCCAGAAGCTCAATCACACTTGTGTTATGCAGTAGTAAGACAACCTCTGAATGGCTCAAAAAAGGAACTAAATTTAAGCGTTCAGAGTGGCCTAGTCAAATTCAGGGTCAGATCCATCTAAGGTACTTGGCATGATCTTAAATAGGCTGATAATGCATGAAAACCCTCCAATGTGGTTGAATTAAAACAATTGTGGATAAAGGAATGGGCCAAAATTCCTCTACAGCAACGTGAAAGACTCATTGGCAGTCATTACAAATACTTGGGTGCAGTTTTCGTTGCTAAAGGTAGTACCAAACCAGCAATTACTTTTTCACATATGATTAGGTAGGTCTGGCTACCTGTTTTCTTTTTAATAAATAAAATGTCTATTTAAAAACTGGATTTTGCATTTACTCAGGTTGTGTGTGTGATCTCAAACATGTAAGTCTGAAAAACAAGCAAAAATTTAAAAAAGGAGAGAAATCAGGTAGTGGGAGGGGGGTACTTTTTCATAGCGTTGTAGTTCGGTACTTATAAATAGGTTGCTTGTCTTTGTTAATGATTCACTTCAAGCATTAATGATTGCAGCCGCCTTAACACATCTTCCCACCTCATGTAGTCATCAGCTACAGACCACACTGAAATATTGATTTAAACCTTGTGCAATTTCCTCTTCCTTTTGTGTCAGTCTTTATAATGTAAACATAAAAACATGCACGCTGTTATTTTTCAGTGTGAATATATTTCACTCATTGTCGGGGTAAGCTGCAAAAATACGCCTACAATTCTCACATTATGTTTGACTGCTGCTATCGCTAGAGCATGCAGTGTTGACCGCAGTCATGCTTAATATTTGTCCTGTGTTTAAAGGTTATTACGCTGAGTGTCAAGTCTACACCTGACATTACCTCAAAGCATAACACATCTGCATCTACAAATATATGTCTTTTTTCCCTTGGCTGCCCTGGACATGCTGATGTTCTCTGTAATGTCCCTCACGCACGCACTTAAAAGCAGTAAAAGAAGCTGAAGTTTACAAATGTTTATTTTACAAAAGGGAAGCTAGAAAAGTGAATAGAAATCACTCTAAATTGTGATTCCTATTCACTGTCGGGATGGCGCAGTCCAGAAGCAAGTGTTTTATTGTAGAGATAAAAATCATCTTAGTTCAGAAAAAAATGAATGTCAAAGATCAACTCGACGCACAGAAATCTGAGTAGAGAGGATTAGGAGGCCAGGGGGTAGCTCGC
Organism: Copadichromis virginalis; assembly: GCF_057382275.1. Classification (NCBI taxonomy): domain Eukaryota; kingdom Metazoa; phylum Chordata; class Actinopteri; order Cichliformes; family Cichlidae; genus Copadichromis; species Copadichromis virginalis. The sequence continues at coordinate 36,888,232 of NC_140639.1, read as the reverse complement.
CTAAGGAGGAGAGGGTGACAGAAGGTGTTGATGGTGGGGATGTGTAAGAAAAAGAAACTGCTTCTGTCTACAGTTTAGGCATCTTTGCAGCATTGAGGCGCATAGAAACACAGGAGGATCCAGCAGCATAGCGCATCTCCCTCAGCATGCCGCTCCACTGCTTCTTGTCTTCCTCATACCTAACAAGAGCGAGAATTGGGTCATTTTTCCCAAACGAGCAAAGTAGCAATATAAAAAATAAAAGCCTGTAAATCTGGGTCCCTCAACTTAATAAGACTTACTGCCAGACATCAGTGACCTCTGTGGGAGTCACCTCCTTGTTCTCCATCTGAACCATAGCAAAGCCACCCACAGCGTAAAGCGAGCCACCATTGCTTACTAGGTTGACAGAGCTTCTCTCCTGAGGAAACTCTGTGAAGGGCTCCCACCTGAGGAGACACAACATTAGGAGAAGGTAGGAAATAAGTCTAAGCTATCCCTGTTGTTGTAGTTTGTACCGCAGTCATTTTTTCCAGTTTCAGTATTTCTCTTTTCTTTTGGCAGATAACTGAACTGTAGTTTATCAAAGCCAAATGAGTGCAACATTTTTTTTTAAACGAAAAAATTCTGTTGGTTATAAACAAGTAAATTAACCAGTCCTGTACCTTAAATGTATTTATATTTTGCACTTAATTGCAGAAATTTTAATGTCAGAGTTTAAACTAGCTAGCTTAAATACTGTTAATCTGAGCCAATAGGCTCCAGTTAGTTATAGCAACTACATCGCTAAAGCAAATCTAAATCAACCTGATAGAGGTTCCTGCTGCAAATAAATAAACCACACTAAGATAAATCTATGTTTTATTAGTATTGAGGCTCCTTTTAATCCTATCCAGATGCTGCACTAGCTAGGGCAGATAAATCGCACTGAGAAGCCAGCTAGCTAAAATTATTAGAGAAAGGTTTGACTCAATGAGCATGAAGAACCAGTGAGCGCTGTGATTGTTCTAACCATCTTGGGGGATGTGGGATGATTTTAAATGTGACATGTAATAAAACATCCTGTTCTACCACATCCCAAAGGTGCTCTACTGGCAAAGCTGGACTGGTCATCTGGCATTTTGGGCCAATGGATTGAAAGGCCGCTGCCGTGCAAGCACTGATGGGGGCCCATTGGTTCATTTTTATTACTGACACTGTATTGCCCAATTAAATCTCTTAAATGCGATCAGCCCCTCCCCTCCCCTCTCCTCCCTTCTCTATTCACTGGTGCAGCTTGTGGAAGAAGTTTAGTGTAGAAGAAGTGAGTAAAAGGTGGAGCTGAAAAGCTAAGAGAAAATAATAAAAAGAAACTTAAAAATAGATGCAGCAAAATGGGTCAAATTAACAACATATTTGTTGTTGGCGCTGCTGCACCGTGAACAGCAACTAGTAACCAGACCTCACAGTTACAGGAGGCTGCTGCTGAACCAGCTGTGTAGAAGTGAGTAAGAGATGGAGGAAGATGAAACTCACATGATAAGAAGATAGATGGAGGGACATACACTCAACAAAAATATAAATGCAACACCTTTGTTACTGCTCCCATTCCCCATGGGATGGACGTAGAGACCTAAAATTCATTCCAGATACACAATATAACCATCCCTCCCAAACAGTGGTCACAAATCAGTCCAAATGTGTGGTAGTGGGCACATCTGCTATATTGAGATAATCCATCCCACCTCACAGGTGTGCCACATCAGGATGCTGATCTGACATCATGAGTAGTGCACAGGTGTACCTCAGACTGCCCACAACAAAAGGCCACCCTGGAATGTGCAGTTTTGTCTCACAGCAAAATGCCACAGATGCCACAAGCAATGAGGGAGCGTGCAATTGGCATGCTGACAGCAGGAATGTCAACCAGATCTGTCGCCCGTGCATTGAATGTTCATTTCTCAACCATAAGCCGTCTCCACAGGCGTTTCAGAGAATATGGCAGCACATCCAACCGGCCTCACAATCGCAGACCTCGTGTAACCACACCAGCCCAGGACCTCCACATCCAGCAGGTTCACCTCCAAGATCGTCTGAGACCAGCCACCCAGACAGCTGCTGGAACAATTGGTTTGCACAACCAAACAATTTCTGCACAAACTGTCAGAAACCGTCTCAGGGACGCTCAACTGGATGCCCGTCGTCCTCATCGGGGTCTTGACCTGACTCCAGCTCGTCGCCGTAACAGACTTGTGTGGGCAAATGCTCACATTCGATGGCGTCTGGCACGTTGGAGAGGTGTGCGCTTCACGGATGAATCATGGTTCACATTGTTCAGGGCAGACGGCAGCTGAGAATGTCCCAGTTCTTGCATGGCCAGCATACTCACCGGACATGTCACCCATTGAGCATGTTCGGGATGTGCTTGACCGGCGTATACGACAGCGTGTACCAGTTCCCACGAATATCCAACAACCTCGCACAGCCATTGAAGTGGAGTGGACCAACATTCCACAGGCCACAATTGACAATCTGATAGACTCCATGCGACGATGTGTTGCACTGCATGAGGCAAATGGTGGTCACACCAGATACTGACCGGTTCTGGGTCCCCAGACCTCCAATAGCGCAAAAAACTGCACATTCCAGGGTGGCCTTTTGTTGTGGGCAGTCTGAGGTACACCTGTGCACTACTCATAATGTCAGATCAGCATCCTGATGTGGCACACCTGTGAGGTGGGATGGATTATCTCAATATAGCAGATGTGCCCACTACCACACATTTGGACTGATTTGTGACCACTGTTTGGGAGGGATGGTTATATTGTGTATCTGGAATGAATTTTAGGTCTCTACGTCCATCCCATGGGGAATGGGAGCAGTAACAAAAGTGTTGCGTTTATATTTTTGTTGAGTGTAATTAGGAAAGGAGCAAATGGCTACTTTCATCATGAGCCACTGCTTATATCTAAAATGTAGCAACTAAGAAATAACCCAAAAACAACTGTACCTGATGAGAACCTGTTTCAATATCTATAATCAAACAAAAACATAAAAAATGCATAATATGTGTATGCCTGACAGATATACATATTCTTAAAAAAAATAATAATAAGAAGAAAATGATGGTTGGCCGCCTGGACCAAAAATGCCAGGGCTGATTTTTTTGTCCCAGTCCAGCCCTGTCCACTGGAGTAAGACCTTGGGACTGGTGACTTGAGCAGTCTGTCTATCTCTGACCTCTAACATGAACAAGAGGGCTGCTGCTTACTGGATACTTTTTCAGAACATTCCCGGGAAACCCTAGAGATGATAGTGTGGGAAAACTTCAGTAGAAAATTTCAGTCGTTTCTAAAACCCTTAGACCATGACTTGCTCCCTTAAATGACCCTTCTTACCCATTCCGATGCTCAGTTTGAGCTTGAGCAGACTTCCTTGACCAGGCCTACATGATGCACTGAGTTGCTGCCATGCGATTGGCTCATTAGATATATGCATTAACAAACTGCTGAATAGGTGTACCTAATAAAGTGACCAGTGAGTGTTCTCATTTAACAGGAAAGTTGCAAACATATTCATACTTGTTCGTTGCAAAGTCATAGGCTTCACACGAGGCAGTGAGGCCTTCCTCGTTGACTCCACCAACCACTATGATCTTGCCATTGTGGACAACTGCTCCAAACATGGCTCTGGGTGTCTTCATGGCGGCCTGCTCCCTCCACTCTGACTGTTTGTGGTTATACACAAACATCTTGTTAAGGGCTTTGCTGTGAAGATGAAGGAAAGATGTGGGACTTTCAGCATCAAAAGCTGTCAAACTTTTTTGTTCATTTTTGGTGTTGATTTGGTGATGTCACCTACACAAATAGATGCAATTAATGGGTGCTTTAAGCATCTATAATTAAAGCTCTAAAATTAAAATGATGATAATTTAAATCAATTGCTTTTAAATAAGGAAAGATACATGTTTGTTTACCGACAAAGAAATTTAATCTTAAAGCCAATGTTTAAATGATTGATTATAAAAATGTATCCTCATGTCTTCATTATTATTATTATTTTTACTAATTGGACTAATGGACTCACAGTGTGTTTCAACATGAAGCCTTCATTAAAAAAATCATGATTTCTCTATTTGAAAGGGCACAGCCTCTAAACACCAATCAACAGGAACACATTTGAAGAAAGAAAAGCTTCATGTGGATAAAGAGCAGAACAGGAGTGAGTAAATGGACTAAAAACAGTTCTACAAGAAAAGAAAAGAGAAATGACACAAAAAGCAAGTTAGTAAACGTAATCTATATAACAAACAAAGGTGTCCTGAGAAGGAGCGCTTAAAGACACAGGGACAAAATTAGTAAAGGTTCACAAACCTTTACTAATTGCAGTCAATGTTAGGTTGACATTCATTGTTACTTAATCCAAAGACTGAAAGTCTGAACAGTGATTCCATTTTCCTCATAATTAAACATTTGCTGTGTCCGTTTTGGAAACAGTTAAATGTTGTTAAATGGGCAAACGGAGCAGCTAGACCAAAAAGTATTCTTATGTGGTTACAAAACTAACCGATCTTTTTTTAAAGATCTGAATTTAAAGTTTAAAGTTGTAACTTAAAACTGTAACTTTAGTTACGACAAGCTGTTGGGTGTAGAGAAAAGTGCTGGAGTGAATGGGCTACTGTAGTATGCTGTAGAAAAGTGCCATTTACCCTTACCTCTTGCTCTTATTTTCCTCTTGGTTGAGACCTTCTGGTGATAGTCCCAGCTATATTAAGCCAGGTCGAGCACACCTGTTTACATTTGATAATTAGCAGCCTGTTTTACTGACAGCTGAACTCAAGAGCTGACTGCATGTCTTATTACAGTTTTAAAGCCTAAGGTTCATTTTGTTGTAAAAAGTGTGTCCCTTCCCAACTCTGGCTTCTATCGCAGGCATAGAGAGAGAGGAAAAATAGCATATGCTGGCTGTAACAAGAGATGCACAGGGCTGGTATTTTCCATGATTGCAGCATATATTAGATTACACACTCACATTTATTCAGCTATCTCTGTGGGGACACCCATCTCACATTCTTCACCCAACATTTCAATGGCTCCCCTCTGGGCGACGCCTCCACTGCATTTCCTGCAGGACTGAGAGGAGGAGAGCCACCTTTGTCCCCAAAGCCACTCTGCTTTTTAACTCCAGCCGGTAAGACCATTTCCCACACCGATAAACATAAACTACACTCTTCTTATACTACCGACACTTTATTAATTTTTAGTCACTTACAGTTATTTATTCACCTTTCAGTCACTTTAATTTCAAAACCGTATATATTGTATATTCTGTGTATTTATTATTTCACTCTTATTGCCCGTTCTTATTGTCCTTATCTTCAACGTTATGCTCCTCTGTTGTTTGTTAATTGCTCCTTGGGGATAAATAAAGTCTCCTGATTCTGATTCTCACAATAAACACCCTTGTCTTAAATATCACGACAGAATACAAAACCCATACTAATCTTTACCCTAAGACTATAGGATAATCAGTGAGTGTGGTGGAGGTGTGATCCCTGGCCCAGCTACAGGGGAGGGGTGGTGCCAGGGAGGTTGGAGGGACAGGTGGATGTCATTGATGTCAAGGATTTCCCTTTTTCAGTGATGTTGGAGACCAGAGGGGGAGGGGTGTGCAGCTGACTGGAAGTTGGCTGCCATGTGTGCCGAGCGGAAAAGTATTACTGTGTGCTTGATAAAAAGCTCAAACCGAATGGTGTGTTGGGTCGGAATTCTTTGCAGTGAGCATTCAGATTAAAGTTTCCACTCTAAAGTATAAGAACAAGAAACATACAAACATACAGAAGGTCCTTTTGTCACGATCCTGGGTCTTATGACCCAGTGTTTTGAGTTTTAGTTCATTTTGATGTTTTAGTTTATGTAAGCCCTTCAGGTTCCTAAGTTCATTTGTTATCATGCTTAAGTGTTTCTAGTTCTTATTATTTCCCCCTCGTGTTTCCAACTATGGTAAATCTCCCCTGCTCTTCATGTGTTTCATGTCTGTGTCTTACATTGTGAAGTTTGGGTTGTCATGTCTACGTCTCATTATGTTTCCTGTTTTATTGTGAAGAGGTCTGGTGTTTCTGTGTTCATCGTGTTCAGTTTTACTCTTCCCCTGTGGCGTTGTTATGTTCATGTTGATCTACTGTGCCTTTCTGTTCCATGTTTCAGATCCCTATGTTCTGTCTCCCCCAGTCTGTTAAGTTCACATGTCTAGAGTTCCGTCAGTGTGTTTCCTGTTTTACTTTCACAGTCTGTTCTATGTTAATGTTTCTAGTTTTGCTTCCCTTGCCTCGTCCTGCTTAATTAATCTCAGCTGTGCTCTCCTCCTGTGGCTCATTCCCCCTCGTTAATCCCTCAGTGTATTTAAGCCCCATGTTTCTCTTTGTCAGTGTTGCGTCCTCCCTCATAGCTGTGTGATTTTTTCCCTGTGGCTCCTTGTGCTTTAGTTTTCCCAGTTTAGTTTAGTTTATTTTGTATTGTTTTTCGTGTCCCACTCCACGCCAGCAATAAAGCTGTGTTTTTTGAGTTTACCTTTTGACTCTGTGAGTTTACGTTTGGGTCCTACTCTTGCCTGCACACAGCCGTATTGTGACACCTTTACTCACTTGTCATCCGTCTTTCCTCCAATGCTATAGACCAGCCCTTTGTGGGAGACAACTGCATGGCCGTGGATCTTCAGGGGAAGCTTTTTGGTCTCGCTCCACCTCATCTTTCTGAAGAATGTGACAATTGTAAGCAACTGAACTCATTAAGTGTTATTCTCTTCCCTTGAATTCATTGCTTCTAATTTCTTTGGGATTAAAAAAAAAAGTTATATATATGAGTAATGTCAATAACTTAAATGGCCCACAAATGAATGCAAGAATGAAAAAAATAAAAAAATAAAAATAAAAACAGCCAGAGCCGATCAACAACTTCAGATTTACCATAATTAATTAATTAAATTCAATACCAGAAAATCCTTAGTTAAAACAAAGAAATGCAATTAAATCTACTTGGTTAATTATCACCTAAAAATGATCAAATGTGAGATGTTTAATGAGAAATGGGGGAAGTAGGGATCAAAACAAAGAAATACCACTGACTCAGTATCATAGCACATCACACTATCCAATGATTCATTGGACTGGAGGTCTTTTCCAGCCACAGCAAACAGCAGGTTCTCGCTCTCTCCGATGTTAAAGAGACATCTTGGAGAAGGCATTGGGGGCAGCGCGATCCAGTCTGAGCTGAACGGATCCAACTGTGGAGGAGGAAAAAAAAACAAAACTATAACTCACAAGAGTGGAGAAAGCATACTTTTAGCACCCATTAGCTCTTTGTCTTTTTCACCTCATGAATCTGCTTGTTATGCTCCATGATATCCGCATATTGATTATGCTGTAATATACAGCAGTTCAAGGCCTCTATCACATTCTTAATTGTGTATATTGCTTAGACCTGATGGATAATGTAATTCATCTTTTATTGGAAAGAGAATTCAGATAGAACTATGTTGCAGCCTTTTTGTTATCACATGCTAAAAAAATAACTTTCACTTATATTTTCCTTCTAGTTTATTTATAGTTTGAATAAGGAATTAAAATAAAATCCCACAAGATGGTTTAGGTTAACTGATACTACTGCTTCTTTTATCCACTACACTTGAAAACTAGTGCTAGACCAGCTATCATTTAACTTTTAAAAGTTTCACAACCACCATAACATCTAAAGCTAACTATGTAACACAATATAACCCAGTGATACTGAATCAGATTTATACTGTATTTCTGTACTGTTGATATAAACATTTAATATAAAAAAACGGACTTTTCCCTGCCTTTAAGCTTCTTGCTTCTTGCAAAAAATGAGACTGTTTGCTGTTTTCAAAGTGTCTTAGTTTCAGGATGAGGAACACATTTTACTTCAAATAAGGAATATCCTCAGTTTCTGGTTCATGTGACATTTTTTCAAGTTTCTCTACCACTTAGTAATTAGCTAGCTTTGGTGCAATACCGTCTTTTTGAGTGATTTCACCCAGCAGCAGCCAGCGACCTCCTGCAACGACTCATGACCAGTCAGGAAATATACATTTTTCCTTACCAAATAGGAGATCGCCTACTACAGAGAAAAGATAATGTCAAATGAAAAGAAAACCTCCTCACCAAATATGCATAACATTGCAGAGGAACATCCTTGTTTTCCTCGTCGACAAAGAGTCCTCCAATGATGTATAGCTGGTTCTTCTTTGTCACCAGGCTAACGTGGTTACGTGGCACCTGCTCGGACATGGCTGCCAGGAAGCACTCGTTCTCACTGACGTCATATCCCACTGCTGCTGTGTCATTGATCATCAGGATGAAGTCACGAGCATACATGCCTTGTCTGCGATTATCATTCAGGAATCCAGGGAATGGACTGTCCTCCTCTTCACCTCCTTCCTTGCTGGCCCCCTCCTCTCCCTCATTCTTCTTGGGTTTCTCTGGCAGTTTGCCCTTGAAAGCATCCCTGATGACCTGAATCATCTTCTGAAGCTCTGGGTCAGCTTTGATAATCTCTTCAGTCTCCACTCTCTCTTTGAAGTATTTCTCAGGCAGGAGGCGGAATCGGATACAGTTGAAAGCATCCTTCAGGACCTTGAGGCGTTTCTCCCTGTCATGGCGGACCCAGGCCATGACGGCTTCGAAAACCAGTTCCTCTCTCTCAACATTCAACGAGTCTCCACCAATAATGGCAAACAGTTCATGGGCTGCGAGTTTTAGGAATTCCTCTTCCTTATAAAGGAGTTCAAAGCGGTCAGCAATGTAGTTGCGTGCTGCGATGGCCAGCCTGGGACAGCTGAGCACCAGGCCCATCCTAAAGATGGCCAAGCAGTTACCCAAGGACAGCTTCTTCTGAAGGTAGTTGACACACACTGTGAAGACAGAAGGGATCTGGAACCTGTTTGCCACAGCAATTATATCCTGAACGTTGTCATCGGTGAGATCAATTTCAGCTGAGTAGAGGTACTGAATAATCATGTCCAGGATGGAAGGGTTAACATCCTCAAGGACCACCTCTTTGGTGTTCTCCACCTCCTTCCCATCTTCAGTAAAGAAAATTTCCCTGAAGTAAGGGCTGCAGGCAGCCATGATCAGCCGATGGCAGGGAAAGCTACGATCGCCTACCTTCAGGTGACAGTCCACAAACTTGTTCTCATTCAAAAGCTCTTTCAGGCCGTCCTGGAGCAGGGTGCTCTGAAACAGGCGCAGCTCCTCCTTGATGGCGTTGGGGTCCATGGTGTCAGGAGGTAAACAGTAGGAGAACAAAGGAGTTGGTGGAGAGAGGAAAGAGACAGTGGCCACAGGTCCTCTTGGCAGTCAGTGCTGGCTGGAAAAGGCAGAGCAAAGAAAAGGTTCCCTGTGTGAAGACCCTGCAATTTAATCCTGTCCCACTCTAAATATAGTTCCCTCTGGCCCCCTGAATGGTTCAGCTTCTATGGAATTTAACTGGGCCAAATCACAGTGCACCACAGGCCAGGGTTGAGCAGCTGCTGCCATAGACTGAAAGAAGCAACTGGCTGGGGATATGCCACCATGATTCAGCTCCCAGAGTGTCACAGGGTAGGTAACAGTGGAGACAATGTGGTCACATCCTACAAATAGCTTTCCTTAAGCTGGAGTCTTAAGAGACATTTACAGCAATCGCTGTCATATTCAAAATAAGTGCACCCTCTTAAAGTTGGACATATTGTTCACTGGCTCATTGAGTTTTTTTGCATTTACATTTTCAGATAATTATAGCCACTGATGTGCTTTTGTACTGAAACATACTCCAATTTCCATTGCTTCGCATTATATTATTGATATCAGATTTTGCAGATAATATAAAGTCAGTTTTAAATTGTGGCACATCTGAACCTAGGACCAAAAGATTCCCCCAACGTTATGATACCATCCTTCTTAAGTTCTTGTTTTATCATAGTAAAAAAGTAGCCTAAATAAGTAAACCTATGATAATAAAAGAAAAGTGCTATCAGTGCTTTTTTTAGGCTTATGAAATGAGATAGTATGATACTCACACAAGAACTTTCAGGTGAACTTCGTTCCAAATGAAAACCACCTGTGTTTAACTGTGAGTAGGTTTTTCTGTTTGATGTATTTTAACATTATAGTATTGCATCAAGCCTTGGTAGCTGGGGATTGGACCGCCAGGGCCTCCACTCCTGGCCACCGCTCACAATGCACCCGACCCCTACAGTGCCTCCTGCGGTGGGCCTGCAGGAAGATGGGCCCATGTCCAGGGGTGCACATAAGTGGTCTGCAGGTGCGCATGCGCTTTCAAAATAAAAGACGCACACCAGATAAGAAGTTGCAGCGCATGTTTGCATACATTAAATTTTCTGGAGGAGGACAAACATTTGTTTAGAACACTTAAAGATGTCGAAGAAGCAAGCTCCTTTAAGCAATTACTTTGGTGTTCCTCCACCTCCAAACAAATGTCAGAAGCGCTTCTTTTGCGGTTCAGACTCCTTCTGACATTGCAACTTCTTATCTGGTGCGCGTTTTTTATTTTGACAGCGCATGCGCACCTGCGGACCACTTGTGCGCACCCCTGCCCATGTCCCTTTTTCGGGCTATGCCTGGCAAGCAGCACAAATGGGCTTCCTCTGAAGAGTGGCTGGGAAGTTCAGCCATCTGGGAGGGGCTCAGAGTAGAGTCACTACTCCTCCACATCAAAAGGAGCCAGTTGAGGTGGTTTGGGCATCTGACGAGGATGCCTCCTGGACACCTCCTGGGTGAGGTGTTATGTCCCACCGGGAAGAAGCCCTGGGGCAGAACCAGGACATGCTGGAGAGATTATATACCTCTTGGTGTTCCCCCAGACAACCTGGAGGAGGTAGCTGGGGAGAGGGAGGTCTGGGCTTCTCTACTTAGGCTGCAGCCCCCGCGACCTGGCCCTGGATAAGCAGAAGAAGATGGATGGAGATAGCATCAACAATTCACTTTAACTGACAATATTAACATTTATATTTATGCTAATATCTGAGCTCGAAGTCAAACAGAAAAATATTGACGAGAAATGAAAAGAAATGAAATTCAAAATCAATTCATGGAAATCAAATGCTAATTGATTACAGCAGACTGATAGTCCACCACAAATGGGTCATTTGTAACGTGCATTTGTGCACTTTACAGAGAACACAAAAAATTCAGGATAATAATAAGCTAATGTGGCAAGTTCTTGTAAATTACTCACATGAGCAGGAGTCTATTGATATGAGTGAATTTTGCATAATGACAGCAAAAATTGTCTCTGGAAGAACTTCTTTCCACCAATCAGCATTATTCAGCACTTTCCTTGTTGGCTGTTGGTATGTGTCAGCATGTGTGTGTGGCACTCCGCTATTGAACCTTTTAAAACACTCTTCCATTCACCAAGATGATTTTAAAATGAAAACATTTATTTGATCTCCTTGGTCTTGAATGGATGGATGGTCACACCGCAGAAGTTACTACAAGATGTTAAAATGCCAATTAAAAAAGGTAATTACTGGTGCGTCTGAATCAATATGAGTCTTATTCCTGTTGCCTGATAAAGTGAGGAGTGTGTAGAGTTAGGTAACATTTCTCCCGTGGGCAGCGCTAAAGATAGATCACACTATGCCACTTGTCGAGGAGTGTCTAATGTAATTTAAGGAGAAGGATAGAGCTGACTCTGCCACTTCCCTAAAGCCACAGGAGGTTAATTATGCACACTTACACCATATTGAAATCACATTTAAGTAGCCATTTGTCCAGGGTATTAAGGGACTGTATAAAAATTACTGTTGGGGAAAGTGGATCAAAATTAAATTATATTTTACTCTGACTGGCCCCTTATTCTCGTTGGGTGCTTACTTGTTTTATAAAAGATGGAGTTGTTTCGGTCGGTCACCCACCAGGGCCTTTGTAACCTGGCACACAAAGCATGCCCAGGTTGAAGACATGTACAGGCATTTCAATATATAACCGATTACAGAGAGGAGAATGTTGCAACAGAAAGATGTAAAACCCTTAGCGATCACTTAGAAGAAGTTTAAACAGGAAGCTATTTATATTCTGTACCAGCGCCAATGCAGAGGTTTTTTTTCCCCTATGATCGCGTATCGTCAGAAGAACATTGCCCAGATTCTGGTGTTTTTCAACACAAATATAAATGGTTACAGGGCTGCGGTAATAATAAAGCCAGCAGTGATCACAAACAAAGTTTTACCCTTTTCAAATGGGGCATCCCAACTGTGGAGATGATTTGACTGTGAAACCAATGGACACCACCCACTCTTGGTACATTACCTGATTTACTCTCCTTTCTTACCAATGCTGACCAACATTTACAAAAATAATTTCATGTTGTATTTAATGTGACTTAACATAATTGATGGAGCTCATGAAGTCATCATGAAAATAGTCACAGAGCATTCCATCTTTTATATTCAGTCTATGAAAGCCTATGTTAATGTTCATATCTGAACCATTAACCATCAAGAACCATGAACTGCTACGCTAAAAGCAATTTGGTTTTATTATGAGCCTTGATGAACCGTTGAATCGACGCACTGATAACATGAAACATGTTCCAAACTTTAAACATCCTCAGTCAAAATGTTTCTCCTAATAATATTAATAAATACTACAAATGCCGATGTTAGGACACTTTTTATATGATCAATTTTGGGATTTTTAGGAAGGCTTAAATAAAATATAGACATTGGAAAAGAATAAAAGTCAGCTTTATTTTAGAAAAAATACCCCCATACTCCAAATCATGTTTATACAATAACGTTGGTGCATTTTACACATATTACTTTAGAAATGATTAATTAAAAAATGTTTGATATTAAATGATGACCATGTAGCACTTAGTACAGTATGTATGAATGCAGTCAGTATAGCCTTGCAACAAAGATGGGGTGCTCAACAGTAGGTTTTCTGCTCATACAGCAGACGTCAGTTATGACATTAATACTTGTTACCCAGTAGAGGGCAGTGTGTGTGAGTATACATGCATGTATTTCCATTATTGTTACAGCTTGTGAAGTGAAACAGTGTAAACATTTTTCATTCAGTAAATCTAAGAAAAAACACATTCAAATGCTCAAAAAGATTCCATAAAGTTAGGAATCATATATATGAAAAGAAAAAAAAACTATATTTGATCGATACAAGGGATGAGAAGCTTCATCTCTACTGTGTTTTTAGTTTTTTGTGAATATGCACTAATAGACCTCAGAGTGATTGAGTAAGGAAATTAAATCTATATGACAAGTCATGAAGCACTGGAGTTATTAGTTATAGTCCATCTTTTCAACACGTTTGCAGCACTCAGGCTTTGTATGAAAAAAATGATCTGTGGGTATGTCAAGTCCTCTGGAACTCCTAACACGCTACGAGCCAGCCCTCATCTGTATTCCTGAGAGAAGACGGATGATCTCCTGCCCTATCTATCCATGCTACGTTCCTTTTTTTCACTGTAATTACAAGAGATCCTGGAGGAGGAGGCAAAAATGTGGAGATGATACAGAACATCAGTGTACATGTATATGCCTGAGAATTATGCTAAAACTTCACATAACCCTGTGAAAAATGGCTGGTCATAGCTGCCCCTCCTCGAAATGTAGGCAGATGTGTGACGGATGCCCTCACTCAGCCACCTGGAAAAAAAATATATGAGAAAGTCAATACTCCCAAACATTTGGATCGAAGCGGAGTGTCAAAGCCTCAATATTTCAGTCATGAAATAGGCAAATAAAGCAGCAAGGTGTGAAAGACATAAAAGACAAAAATATGGCTGACATAAATCATGAGAGCATACCAGTTGATCTGACTTCCACACATGTCCTCTTGCACTCGTCCTCTGTGTCAAATCGATTTTTGTTGCCATTGCAGCCTCCGTACCAGAACTGGGCGCACGCGTTTGCTTGTTTGTCATAGTACCAGCGGATGCTGTAGTCCCTGCACGTGCCTTGGTCCAGAACCAAGCCACAGCGGGGGTCCAAGGGGACAGTCTCTGCAGGAGAAGATGTCATATGAATGAGAGAACTCGTTTCCACCTAATCTAACCTCAGAGTGGCCCTTTCTGCTCCGTTTCTTCACCATGCTGTCAGAAAAGAGCAGATTGCACAAAATCAGCCACACTGCATCAAAAATAATTGGCTTCCCTGTTCTTCACCTTGCTGCGCACACAGCAGAAAGGCCACATCAACGAAAGCTGCTCCCTTTCTGCTGCCTGTACTCAAAGCACACTGGACTAGAACTCCAAAGGAGCTTCATCTACTCCATCAGGTGTCATCACACCACATTTGCAGCCATCTCAAAACTGAGATTGCTGACTATTCGTTTAATGCCCCAGTGTCACTATCCCTTATCAGTATAGTGCTGATAGCAGTATAGTATAGTACTATACTGCTATCAGCACTATACGGACAAAAATATAACAGGGTGCAAAACACAGAAAACATTTAAACATGAACGGATTATTATGTACCACCCCCACACTGAAGGCAGAGGTTTGGATTTCAGTAATTATCTGATATCATAAGTAATTTTCTGTGCCATTATTCATTTCGGTTGTTGACATTAACATCTGTTTGCAGGTTCTTACAAAAAATATTCATGTCACAAAAAAATACTGTGGCCATGAGGTGGCGTATCATTTTAGGTCCATTTTAAGTATTTTAAGTAACTCTGAAAGCTGCCATTAGTCCAAAGTTATTAAAAGATAAAGAATTTTCCTATCATGTGATAAATAAAGTATTATCCTCCTCTTGTGTCCTTAATTAAGGATAATGTACATTTAGAAAAAAAATAGTTTAGTTATAGCGTGACATATCATTTTAACATGTCAACTAGCTAGCTAACTTATTGCTAACCTTTAGCTCTATTTAACCTTGTAAATATACTGCATTGATTGTAACACCTTGGGCCACAGTCACACTGAGAGTCGCACTTTATTGGACCTTTCCAGAAGAGTTGAAACAGCTGCAAAGGTTTGGCCAATGTCTTTTATCCTGTCTTCCTTCTCTCACCCCAGTCGGTCGTGGCATCTGGCCGCCCCTCCCTGAGCCTGTTTCTGCTGGAGGCTTCTTCCTGTTAAAAGGGAGTTTTTCCTTCCCACTGTTGCCAAACCACTTGCTCATAGGGGATCATATGATTGTTGGGTTTTTCTCTGCATGTATTATTGTAGGGTCTACCTTGAGGCGACTGTTGTTGTGATTTGGCCTTGTATAAATAAAACTGAATTGAATGTCATATTAAACCCTATTGTTTATGAATGGGACATCAATCGAGTTCATATGTATGTGAGGGCAGATACACATAGTATGTGTATTGTCTTTTAAATATTGAGGTCCTAACTGAATTTTTGCTCATGGTATGTCTTTGCAGTGAGGGAATTTATTTATTTTGGATCTCTGTAATAAAAATAATTTTGCTCATAAGAAAGATAGAAAAGTAGAGCAGAGTATTGGACTTCATATACCTTTGGGAAGAACTGGCCTTGGTACAGGTACATACTGTACAGAAACACCGGAGGATGTTGTACTTATGCTTGTGGATGAAGATGATGATGACGATGAAGAGTGTTCCCTGGATGGAGAGAGATGTTTGTCTGAGGTGCTGTGGGTAAATGTGTCCCCACGCTGCACCCCTCCTTCCTATTGAGGAAAAAAACAGAAACCAGTTGTTAGAATAATAAATGTGTGTAATGTACATATAAAGATGTATTCTTGTTTTCATACATGTACTTTGTTGGATCCTTTAATCTCATGCTGGGTGGTCTCTATCATTCCTCCATGGCTGTGTGTGCTGATACCAGTGTTGATACCAGTCTGACGTCCATTCTCTACTTCCGGTTGGGTCACAGGCCTGTACCCATAGCCACCAGTAGCATACTTTCCATTGATTAAATTTTTGTTCCCATTATAACCATTGTTTCCATAGCCGTTGTAGCCATTAGTTATTCTGTTATATATTAGGGCTCCATTCTCATCTTCACAGAACTGGCTGACCAGCTTGGATTCGAGGGCTGTGACACAAAGACACAGAAGTTAGGAACTAGGAAAAAGGATTTAACTAATTACTGTTTTGTCACTATTCGCTCGCCAGACATAGCCTAAAAGATTTTTTTAGGAATTCTTTTCTGTTAAATTTCTAACTATCAGATGGCTTTGCATTAATTTTGTGCACAAACAAACATACAGGTCATATGCAGAGGTGGAATACTAATATACTTCATTTAGTGCCAGTAACAGATAAAGCTTGAGAAATAAACATTCCTATCACCCATGCCTTTATAAAGCTTTGCCTTCTGCTAATTAGCAGATTCCGGGTCGTGAACACACTACATTCATTATAATAATGCCTACTTTTGCTCCAGTAACGTGCAAAGCTACAGTGAAACCAAACTGGCTAAGTGTGCAAAAGTACAGTAGCTGGCTGGTTTAGGTTAAGCTCTTCAGAAGTGTTATTGAAGATGCATAATCCATTATTTCTTCAAATTGTCACTCACATCAACATAGAATGCTAAATTATGGATTGCCACAGACAGTAGGGCTAACCACAAACTAACCAACTAACAGTGGAAGATCAGAACGCTAATGAGATTTGAAACCACTATGAGGTTATTCTGCCTAGATTAAATAATAATGAGTATATGTGACTTGCATATCTGTAGTTAGACTTGGTGCATTGTTAAAAAAAAAAAAGTAAATGTAACTATAGGGTACATAAACGTGCGCTAAATAGGTGTCTAAAATAGCTTGTATAAGATATAAGTTAAGATATGATTTTTTAATAATATAACACAAAAATTGTAGATTTCAAGTCACACAAGCACTTCACATATAAATGGATCCGTATAAAAATGGAAAAATCTATTTTTAAAAAATTGGTTCACTACAGGCGGGAATCACCAGGCAACTCACAATGCGACATCCCTAAGGTAATCCTGGGGACATTTTGTGCCATTACGGGGGTTTTTTCATGCTATTTTGGCTGTGCTGAATGAATACAACTAATTTGCCAGAGGATATTATTTTATTTTAATTTTAGAATTCTTGTCTCAGTTCCTTAGGGATATTATCACAATACTTCAGTCAATTCTTCACATTTTGTGAAGGATGCTGCTGAAGAATGCTTTATTACAGTTAGCTGTAATAAATCACCGAAAATCACATTTATGTTGCTTTTTACAAAGACATCATTCCTGTTCTATAGGAATATAATCAGAATACAATCAGCAAGCAACTCAACTCATTAACAAAGACTCATATTAAGGGTAAGTAAAGAAAATGCCTCTTACCTGGCAGGGTGTTGAAGTCATCAATGAGGAACATGTGCTCCGTGTCTGGATCAGATGCGATTAGATTCAGTTCTTTCAGGAATTCGGCCTGCGTTGGGTCTGAGGTGTTAACGATCCCCAGGGCAAACATCTCAATATTGGCAGCGTGTGCTTCTCGCACAGCTATATCCAGCTTCACTGGTTCTCGCTTGTCGGTTTGCCCATCAGTAATCACGATGGCCACTTTGCTTACTCCCAAACGTGAACTATGGAAGACCTCCTGCGTCGCCTTGCGGATAGCGGTACCAGTGTAGGTGCCCTCTCCCATATATGGGATGTTTCTGATTGCATTCTTGACATCCTGTTTGGTGACATAGCGGGCCAAGTTGAATACAGTTCTCACCTCAAGGCTGTACAGGACCAGGCCAATCCTGGTGGCGTTTCGGCCCACTGTTACCCGGTCCACTAATGCATTCACAAAGTCCTTGATGATTTCAAAGTTCTCAGGCCCCACACTCTCTGAGCTGTCAATGACAAACACCAGCTCCATAGGCCTCTCCTTACACTTGATCCCACATCCTAGAATCACATCACATCAACATATGAGATCATGGCGGAAATGTCACATTGATGAGTTCCAGTCTGTGGAACTGGATCCAGCACTTTACAGATCAGATGACACAGTGGCTTTCATTGAGAAATTAAATCTACTACAATATTTATGCTATCAAAAGATATTTTACCACAGATCTCTTTGATCAATCGAATGACGTCTTCTCTCTGCAATGAATACACAATATAAGCATATGGATAATCACAAAAAGTAAAACGATACAGATATGAACACATGACACTCACAGTGAGGCCAGCTTCACCTTTGGCACCGAGTCGGCCCTAGGATCAAAAATATTAAAAAACGTTTATTCACAAAGTGTCACTGTTTCTGCAAATCTTCCAGTTTCATGGGGCAGACAAATGTCAGTAGCGATAACAAGCAGCATAGGAGCAGGTTCAGGGGTTGGAGCCCTCTCCCCAGCCATCACAAAACAGAACACAACAAAGTGAGACATGAAGGAATCATTAGCGTCACTCACAGGTTGCCCTGGGGTTCCAGGGTCTCCTACATCTCCTTTGATCCCCTTCAGCCCCCTCTCCCCTGTCAAACCTCGATCACCCTGTTGCACACCACATTGCAAAACATCAGCACTCAAAGAATTATAAATGCTCACAACCCCACATTCAGTCCCGGGTAACACAGTAACTGACTTTAGCTCCAGGAAAGCCTTCTCCAGGTATTCCTCTTGGTCCTACCACACCCTGGGCCCCCTGTTCACCCTGAATCAAACACACAAGGCAGTTGTGTTACAGCTTGTGATAGATACTTACAGGTTTAGGTAGTACACAGAGCCCTGGATGTCTTGATATTTTATAGATATGTGAATGTCTATCAAGGACAATAAATTACAGCCTACCTTTGGCCCTTGAACTCCTTGCCCTTGAGGACCTGTTGGCCCAGGTGGACCAGGTCTCCCAGGGTTACCCTGCAAGTCAAAACATGTTGCTTATATAACTACAGCTCAAGGTCAGTTACAAAATAGCTACAATGTGACAAAAAAGCAGATTTGTAATTTATGAAAGAAATATTTGTTGCAGCCATACAAATGGCACAGTTACTGGGGTCAAGGCAGCAGACCTGCTGACTTGCTGTTCACATAAGTATACAGGCTCCACCTGTGGCGAGGTGTAGGCAGGGAGACACCTGTCAGGTGGAATGTTATTAAAAAAGCCAGGAACAATACTCTATTACTTAAGCCTTTTGCTGTAGTCATGACTGAATGTCAACTAGTCATGACTACAGCAAATTCAAGTCACGTGCAGCTACCAGTTATCATCAAACTCCAAAGTGAATTCAGTAATGTGTTTTCTCTTGTCTGTGTTCAGTATTAAAGCTTAAAGTTGGCAAAATATCCTCAATTTTTCTTGAATGGCTTAAAAAAAAGAAAATAAGTAAAATAAGATTACTGATTTTGATTAGAAAACATACACAACTCAATCTTGCACATGCATGTGTGACATCTGTACACTCCTCTACTTTGAATGCTTTGTTGTCTGTATGCTGCTATGACAACTCGATTTCTGGGCTGCAGTGCATCTGTGAAAACAGCTTAATCCAAGAAATTATCTGATGTCATGACCCACAAAAGATTTTGACTGTAATACGTTTCCTGTTTGGGTTGACTTCATAATGTGAGAAAAGGCAATAGCAGCTATATATATCACATGTGCAATTAATAACTCAACCCAACAAAAAATTTACTTTATCTATAAGAGTATGAAACACACTTTGTATTCTTGTAATAAAGAGCAGCAACTTCAAGGTTACCAGTGTTGTTGTGAATGTTTCACATCACCATTTTCTCAGCACGGACAAGAGCTGATAAGTGTCAGTGTGCTCTGCTTTCCCATTTTTTCCTATTATTTGCGTCTTCAATTAAAACCTGCCTACTGCTGCATGACTTTGACAGAGCTCGGACCTGCACAGACAGTGGCCTGAAGCCTGTGGGGAATCTGGATATGATATGTGAGGACATGCGGGGTGCCGGGTGTTCTTTTAGTAAGGCCTGTTAGGCCAAGTGTTTCTCATCAGACACATATGTCTGTGGAGATTCACACCCTGCACCCATGTGTCACAGTGCTGTTGGAAAAATCACGATAAATGCCACCAAAAAATGAACAAGCAGCCCAGTTGTGGGCATGTTTGCACAGAAGACGATGCACTGTGTTTTTTTTTTCAACCTGTTATTCTTCAGAGAATGTAACTCAGTCACAACCATCTGGCAGTACTTAGGAGAAATTTGAAAAAGGCTCCTCTCAAGTAAACATCTTAGAATGTTGTCCTCGGCTCATGTTCCCATAAACCAAATAAAAAACCAAATAAAAATGAATAATATTATAATATTTCTGATTACAAAACAGGTAAAAGGGAGTTGCTTAAAACAGCAGAGGTTAAAGATTTGAAAAATGTAAAGGTTTTAAATTTACCAGAGGTCCTGGGAGGCCTTCACCTGGAAGTCCTGGTAAACCAGGCAACCCTCGAAATCCAATATCGCCCTGCAAAGATGAATGCACAGCAAAGATAGATGAACACTGACAGCACAGCAATTTACAATCTGTCAAACAAACTCGTGCACTGACTAAAATCGTGTTTCCCTTAATTAGCTTCCCTAAACAAAAGACCAAATCTTTCAATGGTGAGATAATCTCACTTATCTTCAGTGCAGATTCAAACACAACTTGGAAATTCATCTTACCAGGACTTGACAATGGCTTTGGCTCTAAATTCTGACCTCACAGAAAGAACCATCTATGTCATATAAGGTTTACATCCTACAAGATTTTTGAAACATGGGATATTTTTGATTGAATTTTGCATTCAAACCAATAATGAATTCCATAATGTTTATAAGCAGTGACTAACTATCATCACAATACTGTATGACAGATCCAGGAGCTTTGCAGACCGCATGTCTACATGTTATAATTGTATACTGAACCTGCGGGAAGCGTCATAAACAGCAACAACTGTTAATGTGGGCTTCTGTTATTCATGTTTGTGCTGTTGCTGGTCCTTTAGCATAGTTCCTATGTTTTTTCCTTCCCAGTGTTGCCAAGTGTGTGCTGATAGGGTATTGTCTTAATGTTGGGGTTTTTCTGCAGTACTGTTTCGTCATTACCTTACAATTTTAAGCACATCAACTGTTGTTGTAATTTGGTGCTATATAAATAAAATTGATTTGAAAATGGAAGTGAATTGATTTCATATAGCTTTAGTGTGTAGACATATTTTTAAAATGACTATGTAGACCTGCAAATTACCAACACATCACTATACTGGGACCTTTGTACAAACCACAAAGTCTGCTGGAAAGTGTGGAAACCTACTGTAACCTTACTATAATTCTCAACTTTTTTTAAACAAAGACCCAACTTTACACTGACATTTGAAAGAAATGCACGCTGGAAAGTTCTATCTTATGGATCCACATTCTCACCTTCGGTCCAGGAACGCCCACTCCCTCCGGCCCAGGTTCTCCTGGAAGTCCAGGCAGCCCAGGAGGACCCTGAAAAAGCAAAAAGCTAACTTAAGTATGGATTTCCAGAAAGAAGAGTAAGTTAATATTGTACTCTGAAACAAGCAGAGTATAATACTTGAAATTGAATAAGAAATTGTCTGGCTTTTATAAAATAATGCAATAAAACAGGTTAGCGGCTTCTCATTGTTCCCGGACTTTATGCTAAGGTAAGCTAAGCATCTGGTTTACAGACCAAACATTTGGTTTCAATCTTCATATCCAACCCTCAATGAGAAAGTAAAATATAGTAAGTGATTTTTTTTCTTATTTTTTTAAGGCACCACCTTTATTCTTACTGCCCTTAATGAAAGTCATGTTAATTTCATCTCCCTCTGGTTTAAGTTAAAGGAAACATACTCAGGATAAGTGTAAGGGCCACCTACTGTAAAGTTGGGTTATAAATGTCTCACTGATTGATAGAGGGTTGGAACTGAGCGGCAGTACAAGAGAGGCAAATGCTAGCTGGATGGAGGACTAGATATAGTATGCAGATGAAAGGTATGGGTGTACAGATTTATGAGGAGACATATGTCATTGTCTAAATCAGCTCCTCACCATGGGGCCAGGATAGCCGTCTCCTTTGGGACCAAATGGGCCTGGAGGGCCTCGATCTCCTCGGTCACCCTACAGGAGGCAGATACATAGGAATCAATAATTCATTCATACAAAGGATACAAAGAGATTTACAGACTTGCAAAACAAACTAAAGTGGAATATGCACATAAATGGACACATATGCTCCTTTGCTTGGTCCCTTATATTAACCCTCTCAAGGCAGGCGTTGCAGATTTGCAACAAGTAAAAGCTAACAACCTGATTACCCCACATACATATTTTATGAGGTTTTTTTTACTTAGAAGTACCACTGCAGGTATTCTTTTGTGCATTAGCAACAAAAACTTAATTTGAGCCTGAGAGGGTTAAGTATTGAGCAAAACATAAAAACAGGTTGTAGCATTTTATTAGCTGAGATTTTCAGCAAATGTTAGCGTATGGAAAGCATGACAGGATGTACAGCTGTGCTTCCCATCCTAATTTTTGACATATTCTCTGTTCTTTCTAGATGGACTGTAAATGGCCTTGATGATGAAAGCACAAACACGTGTTTCCTGATCTGCCCCTCATTACTTGTTTGATTATTGATTCTTTTCCAGATTTGGACGCACTCAGCACACACTGTAAACCCGAATAAGTTACCAGAACTCAAAAAAATTGAGGCAATCGATTGCCTCAATTTTTTTGAGTTGATCAACTCAAAAGTCAAATTTTTCCAGAACATAAAAGTTTGGATTACATGGTACTTGTATCTTTTGAGAACGGTCAACTCAAATATTTGCAGTTAATATGACTTAAAGTTTCAAGTTTACAAATTCAAAGAAATAAGTTCACAGAACTTATAAAAAATAAGTACACAACCACAACATTTTTATGTTAACAAAACTCAAATGTTTATTAGTTTGTGTTGTCATTATTTTAAGTACACGTTAGTCAAATATGTTGACTACTTGATACTTAAAAACATGTGACCCAAAACTTAAAATTTTTGAGGCAATTGATTGCCTCAATTACACTGAGTATCGGTAACTTAATATGCAAAAGTCATAAACATCTGCCATTGAACAGTATCTTGCCTGCTCCCTTTTAGCACTATGTTGAAATTAAATACATTTTTTTTTAAAAATAAATAAATAAATTAAAAATAATTAACAAAAACATTTATAAATTAAAATAAGTAGACCAAAAATTGTTTAGTCAGGAAAACTGTCAGAGTAATGAAAAATAATGCCAAATAATAATAAATAATATCAAAATGTGCTTTTGGCTCTCTGGCTCTCTGGCTTTTGGCTCTCTGGCTAATATCTGAATAATATCTGAATATCTGAATAAGGCAACAGGGCAGCAATTTGAGTGAATTACAATGCTATTTGTTTTACATTAACCAGTATCAAACAGTGAAATTTAGGTCATCTTGCGCAGCCCACAATGTTTTGGAAATAGTATTACGAAAAACATTAAAACACACAAAACATTAGTGTTGCTTTGCATTATGTTAATGAGAACAAAGGCACGTTGTATAGTTTGGACCTATTGGCTGAATGCAATAACGTTTTGAGGCATTATTTAGATAAAAGGAGAGAACTTTGAACTAGCCTTTTATAATGCTTCACCCTGCATCCTTCTTTCAGATGAGTTCCTACATAACCAAGTCATTCTTGAGGGTCTGTAACCTGGGTGACAGTTTACCACTTTCTAGACCAAGTAAAATCTTTTGAGTAAATTCTAAAGTGTTGGTCAGGGCTTTGGGGTAGCTGAGGTGCATAGATCAGTCCAAACATTACCAGGAAGGCTTCACCAAATCTGGGGAGACTGAACACGGCATCACTTTCAATGACGACAGAGATTTTCACAGGTTGGTAGTGAACTGGACTTGTCGTGTCATGGTCACTAATGACAGTGAAGAGGGCCACTTCAACACCATCAAGCTCCAACTCATCAGATTCGTCCTGAATTAATGAAAAAGAGATACTAATCACAATCTAACCCAAGAAATACAACAGACGACATATAATTTCTCATTTTACCAACTCCAATTGAGATCCAATACCTCTTTTACAAGGGAGACCTGAGTCTCACTGTAAGAGGTGAAAAACAGAAGATCCATGTTCTGCACACATAAATCAGCTAATTCACCAGAGAATCAAGTGGTGTGAGATAGACTGAAACTAAGCTAAAGGAAATACACAGGAAAATGTTTTACTAAACATCTTATCACTTTCAACAAAACACCAATTCAGTTCATTCGTAGTGAGGAGACAGAAAAGACCATACATGGAAACCGTATGGGTAGACTAAACAAAGGTAAGTCCAAACAGTGCATCAAAATACATGTTTGTACTTTGATGCACTGTTTATATACACAGTAGTATCTGTTAGATACTTAAGGACACTCACAGTGCAGGTTCTGAAAAATCCAGAGACATCCTCACGCAGATAGACAGGAAGGGCGTGGAGAACGGTAGTGCGCTTGGTGTGGATATCATGGATTTCCTATTTCCAGATAAAAACAGAATTGTATATACTGGTGAGTTTACTGAACAACAACAAAAACAACAGTCAAATCAGAACATATGTCCACAAATAACCTGTTCACATCTTTAATACAGTCAGACAAATAGCAAACACAAAGTGGAGTAATAGCAAAATTCAAAAAGCTCATTTAAATCATTGAACCTGTCCAATGTTCCACTGGTTCAACCTATGAAATGTGTAACAATCTATTATTACCTGTTCATTGTGAATTCTTAGAATTTCAGCCAGGGCATCAGCTGTCTTCCCAGTTTTTGATGCCTTCTGTCTGAATAAGGTCATCAGTCGAGGAAGATGGCGGTCAAGTTCAGCGTAGAATGTATTGGGCAGGTTCTGATTTGTAATCCGCTGAAACTCTGCATACAACTACAGCAGAAGGACAATACAGTTCAATTTGAAGAATCTCGCACATCTTTATAAAGCAGCAAAAAGCTGCCACATGAGTAAGAATTACAATTTTCATTTTAAAGAGAGCTGATCCATATTACCTCAGACTCCATTTTTAGAGCAGGCCAGAGGTCCAAGAGCTCCTTCACTCCTTCACAACCCTAACCCTGCACATATAGTTTAAAATATAGCGTTTCTAACAAGAAAACAGCTTGAAAGCACTCTCACTGCAGACAGGCATCTCCGTTGTGTAACTGCAGGGACAACGGGCTTGTTTGGACCCAACTATTCTGAGTCATGAGAGGGGGTTTAAAAATTTAAAGAGATTAAAACACTTTGTTTCATACTAGGCGACCGGGCGCCACCTCTAGAACAAGTAGTATCTAACTTTTTAAACAGCCTGCGACCCTCATTACAACAACTTAATGCTAGCTCTGCAAGCACAAAGTTTCCTTCGGGGAGAGCAGCAAAGCACATAAAAAACACGGACCCGACATTTCTGCTATTCTTTTCGACACACACCCAAAATACAACTAAATATTCGTATTTTAACAATAAACTAATATCAACATTGAAAACTTACTGTAAGTCCAGTGATGCTAGTTGCTGCGGTTAGGTCCAACTTTCTCCAGTCGTCCGTGTTGCCTCTTTGGTGCTGTTCCCGCCCATATACCTTTACTTCTTCTGTGTTTCGTATTAATGCTCATTAGCGCCGCCTTCCGCTTCGGAGGGTGAATCAGAGATTAACTCGGAATAAAAATTGATTCCTGCAGCTGCTCAACACTTGCGGAAAATATTAAAAATATATATGTAGGATACATTGATAAAACAATGAATATTAAAATAAATACATTTTGTCTTCCACTAATGCATTTAAGACAATTTGATTTCACTTATTTGGTGAAACACTTTGAGATTTTATTGTATTTTAGCATGTGCTACATAAATTAAGTTTATTATTAAATCCTATACTTGAAACAACAAAAATAACAGGACTTTACCATTCTTATATGTCCTAACTTAACTGTGTTACGTTGTGCTTAAGTTATGATTTTAAGTGATGCTTACTTAATATAGAAATAGTTCAATTCAATCAAATATTATTAGTTTCATTTACTCAAAAAGAAGAACATGTTACACGAACTTGACATATTTAAGTTAACAGAACTTTTTAAAGACTTTGAGTATACACTACTTAATCTATTTAATTACTTTGAACATTCGGGTTTACAGTGCATGTTTAAATGTGTTTGTTCGAAAATCTGACTCATGCTTGTTTCTACAGGCAGGCACCCAATAGAAATGCAATACATATTTATATGTATATTTCTTTTTCAACCAGAGAATAATAATATCAGTTTTACCTTAGGACCAGGAAGTCCATAGCCAGTCTCCCCAACTGGACCAGGAGGGCCATTTGGACCAGGATCACCCTACAACACATTTTTAGTAACAAAGCTGCCCCTTAGTACAGAAGGTTGTACATAGATGTGCAACATGGATGTTGTACATCTAATATAAAAAGGTTAACTTTAATAGACACTGTATATACAATATAAAATGTAGAACATTGTGCAACTGTGCTGTTGCTACTTAGAAGCAAATTAAAGACTTCTACCACTGATAATATTGTTTAATAATGGGTTAATGCTACGAACAAAACATACTAATTCAATTCAATTCAGTTTTATTTATATAGTGCCAAATCACAGCAGAGATTCTACAATAATGTAGTATGTATGTAGTACAATAACAATAATGCCAATAACAAGTTTACGTGCATCAGGAGAATCAATGTTTCTTTCTACAAAGAGTCTTGGAACAACCTAAAATAATAACCACATATTTTGTGAAAATGTGAAGAAAACATGACGAATCTCCGCAGTCTTACACTGATGGCTCAGTAAAACTGAATCTTATACCTTGGGTCCAGTGATGAAGCGTCCTGGAGGACCAGGCAAACCCAGCCTGCCTTGCGCTCCTGGTTCTCCCTGACAAAGTTTATTGTATGAAAACTGGTTAAGACCAAAAACGTACAGAGGATATTTTCTCATTATCTCTTTCCAGGTAAATGTTAATGATGGCCTAATGATTGCTCACCTTTGGTCCTGAGGGTCCAGCAATGCCTGGCGGCCCAGTCAAGCCTCTGATTCCTCTTTGGCCTTGGTCACCCTTGAAGGTCACATCAGGAATATACTCACTGGTCTGACTTACTTACTGACTTGCAGGAAAATGAAATATGGAATATTACTTTTTTACCTTTTCACCTTGGATACCAATTCCAGGAGCGCCATCTGGCCCTCTTAGGCCAATAGCTCCGGGCTCGCCCTAAAGACACACATGCATCCAAGTATTTGGCCCCATCCTGTTTTTGTTTTTTTTAATGTTTTGCCTATTTGTCATACTTACATGTTTTACATCATCAAACAAAATGTAATAATAGATATTGCTAACCTGGTTGTAACACCCTTGTTAGTAAGAACTGCAATTCAGCAACTGGCAGTTGCTGAATTGCAGTTCTTCAGAGTCTTTCATATCAATGCAGAAGAATCTTGGCTCACTCTTTGCACAAACTTTTTAATTGGAGACTTTTCAAAAACCCAAAACCTTCATTTGGTTGTTTTTGAGTGATTCAGAGTAAGCCAAGTGGGCTTGAGCTTCAGGATATGAACTGATGGCTGGACATTCTCTTCAGGATTTTCTCACAGATAGCAGAATTCATGGTTTCA
This sequence comes from Copadichromis virginalis, assembly GCF_057382275.1. NCBI lineage: Eukaryota > Metazoa > Chordata > Actinopteri > Cichliformes > Cichlidae > Copadichromis > Copadichromis virginalis. The sequence continues at coordinate 36,860,623 of NC_140639.1, read as the reverse complement.
TCAATTAAGGCAAGTTGTCCAGCTCCTAAAACAGCAAATCCCCAGACAATCATACCACCATTGTTCATAATGGAGCTCAATGTGGTTTGATTGAGTCCGAAAGCCTTAGAAATGGATATATAATCCTTCCCAAACTGATAGATGTCAACTATCTTTAGAAAATTTCTATATATCATGGGATGCTGCATTGGTTCTTGAGACCTTTTAGCCTACTACACTTGATCAGACAGGTTTTACTTAAGGGATTTTTTGATACAACAGAAAATTTAATTACCATGTACAGCGAGATAGATTTGGATAGCTTTTTCCCTTAATAAATAAAATGATCATTTAAAAACTGCATTTTGCGTTTGCTCAGGTTAAAACATCTTCAAACTACCTTCTGTCCAGGGGCTCCATCCTCCCCTGGAAGCCCAGGCAAACCTGGCATTCCTGATGATCCTGGTTCACCCTGAGGACAGATTGGTGGCTCTGTATGAGTTTATGGAGGGAATGTTTAATACTTTAAATAATGTATACTGATAACTGCTGCTGATGTGGGTTTTTACCAAATGGTTTCAACTCACCTTAGCTCCAGGGTCTCCAGCCCCTCTCTCCCCTGGAGCACCAATTTCACCTGGAAACCCTTGGTCTCCCTGTGTTAGGCAATAACATCTTCACATCTTGTCGTAATTACTAAAACACTTACACCAGTATTGTTAATATTTGCTAAGCGGACTATTACCAGAGAGCCACGTATTTTTTAAGAAAATATACTTGCTGGCATTATTTTGTACAGGCCTGGTCACACCAGCGTTTATGCTGAGACACCAGGAAGACTTGCAATGAAAGTTTACATAACAGCTTAAAATACAGGACGGACTGAGTACCTGGTCAGTTTAGCATTCAATTTACTTTGATTTAACATCCTCACCCAGTTGTACACTTGATAATCTATGTGGATATACAGTATCGCTCCAATTGTAGGTTAACCTTTAATTTCTGTCTTCAGTGCTGAGAGCAGAACACGTACAATAGAGATAAATGTGACTAAAAGCATCAGCCTTGCTTGCTTGGCTATCAAATCATTAATCAGCTTGCCAGATCCTGCAGTTTAAGTCATTATTGCTAAGCATTATACCACTTAACTATGTGACGTTTCAGGGTCATATGATCCAGTTCCAACTATAAACTCTGTGGCCTCCACATAGAAATCCTGACCCCTTGTTATTACCACTAAGATTTTGAGCATATGTACAAACCTTGGGCCCAGGCATGCCTTCTCCTGGTGGACCTCTGCTTCCCGGTGGCCCCCTTGGACCCTCTATGCCCTGCAGGTATGAATAAATGCAGTAATTAAAAGAAGCCTGAATGGAATCTGTAAACAGGGAGTGTTTTTGCTGAAGGCAGAGTAATTAGAATTTTTTCTTGGACATCAGAAGGAGGCAAACTTTTCTTCTAACACAAAATTTAAATGATTTCATTGGTTCAGTGCAATATATGTTTCTGGTTTAAACACATATTAAAATTAAAAACAGTTTAGCATGAAAAGTTTTTCTTCTTCCAGTAGGCTGGTTTATTATTTTCTATAATCAGGTGATTAATGGAGACTTTTTCAGTCCTATTATGAAGCCTTTTCTTTAAATAACTTCAGCTGTACACAAAGCCCAGTGTGAGAGCACACCTGTCTCCCTCTCTTCCACAAGTGAGTGAATGGTGAACTGGACCCAGACCTGTTCTGATAGCAATTAGCTGATGTTTTGATCACAGTGAAAAACTCTTTGGCTAAGCTGTCAGCAGCCAACAGTTTCCACTAGCTGTGGTTATTGTGTCAGAGCATGAATTTGTATGCACTTCTGCATCATGTTGGTTAAATTATGATTGTTGATCAAAAGCTTGTATTAATAAAGCAACACCATGTAATCATATTTTCTGTCATTTGTTATCAAAGAATAGGGAAAAAGTAGCTCAAAGCAGATGCTTCTTTATTTATTTATTAGTAGGTCTGCAAAAAACAAATACAGGGAGTGCAGAATTATTAGGCAAATGAGTATTTTGTCCACATCATCCTCTTCATGCATGTTGTCTTACTCCAAGCTGTATAGGCTCGAAAGCCTACTACCAATTAAGCATATTAGGTGATGTGCATCTCTGTAATGAGAAGGGGTGTGGTCTAATGACATCAACACCCTATATCAGGTGTGCATAATTATTAGGCAACTTCCTTTCCTTTGGCAAAATGGGTCAAAAGAAGGACTTGACAGGCTCAGAAAAGTCAAAAATAGTGAGATATCTTGCAGAGGGATGCAGCAGTCTCAAAATTGCAAAGCTTCTGAAGCGTGATCATCGAACAATCAAGCGTTTCATTCAAAATAGTCAACAGGGTCGCAAGAAGCATGTGGAAAAACCAAAGCGCAAAATAACTGCCCATGAACTGAGAAAAGTCAAGCGTGCAGCTGCCAAGATGCCACTTGCCACCAGTTTGGCCATATTTCAGAGCTGCAACATCACTGGAGTGCCCAAAAGCACAAGGTGTGCAATACTCAGAGACATGGCCAAGGTAAGAAAGGCTGAAAGACGACCACCACTGAACAAGACACACAAGCTGAAACGTCAAGACTGGGCCAAGAAATATCTCAAGACTGGTTTTTCTAAGGTTTTATGGACTGATGAAATGAGAGTGAGTCTTGATGGGCCAGATGGATGGGCCCGTGGCTGGATTGGTAAAGGGCAGAGAGCTCCAGTCCGACTCAGACACCAGCAAGGTGGAGGTGGAGTACTGGTTTGGGCTGGTATCATCAAAGATGAGCTTGTGGGGCCTTTTCGGGTTGAGGATGGAGTCAAGCTCAACTCCCAGTCCTACTGCCAGTTTCTGGAAGACACCTTCTTCAAGCAGTGGTACAGGAAGAAGTCTGCATCCTTCAAGAAAAACATGATTTTCATGCAGGACAATGCTCCATCACACGCGTCCAAGTACTCCACAGCGTGGCTGGCAAGAAAGGGTATAAAAGAAGAAAAACTAATGACATGGCCTCCTTGTTCACCTGATCTGAACTCCATTGAGAACCTGTGGTCCATCATCAAATGTGAGATTTACAAGGAGGGAAAACAGTACACCTCTCTGAACAGTGTCTGGGAGGCTGTGGTTGCTGCTGCACGCAATGTTGATGGTGAACAGATCAAAACACTGACAGAATCCATGGATGGCAGGCTTTTGAGTGTCCTTGCAAAGAAAGGTGGCTATATTGGTCGCTGATTTGTTTTTGTTTTGTTTTTGAATGTCAGAAATGTATATTTGTGAATGTGGAGATGTTATATTGGTTTCACTGGTAAAAATAAATAATTGAAATGGGTATATATTTGTTTTTTGTTAAGTTGCCTAATAATTATGCACAGTAATAGTCACCTGCACACACAGATATCCCCCTAAAATAGCTAAAACTAAAAACAAACTAAAAACTACTTCCAAAAACATTCAGCTTTGATATTAATGAGTTTTTTGGGTTCATTGAGAACATGGTTGTTGTTCAATAATAAAATTATTCCTCAAAAATACAACTTGCCTAATAATTCTACACTCCCTGTACTGATGCTAGCAGCTTGAAGGTGTTCTATTTTGGCACGGGCATGATTTAAGCTAAATGCTAATGTCAGATTGACCTGTTCTCAATGAACGTGCTACAATGAAGATCTTGGCAGAATTATTGTTTACTGTGGTCAGTATTGGGGAGTTACAGAATACACGAACAGGCGTTACGTATTTAAAATACAAAATATGAGTAACTGTATTCTGTTACAGTTACCGCTTAAATAGATGATAATTAGAATACAGTTACTTTGGTGGAATAAATGGATTACACAGCAGTTTTTTCCTGTTTCATATGTTAGGTTATCCCCTCTCTAATTTTGGTAATTCTGCGCATTGCCGGTGTTCTGACAAAACACCCTACCTATCAAGCTCTCCTACTTGTTCTTACTGACAGTTTATTACAGTTGATACTTGTTTTCCTTAAGCTGTTGTCAATTTGTTAACTTTTCAAGCTAACATGCGTTCATTTGTGCAAAAATACTCCAATTTGGAGTCTCAATTGAAGTCATATTTCAAGTCTTGATTTAGTACTTCTAAACTTCTGTAAACTGGCATACAGTGTAAACCTTGTCAATTAATTTTAGTCCTCCTGCAGTTAGTGGACACCACGCTCCGTTGTTATGTCGAAGAAAGTAATATTGCACTACATACTTGTTAATTGAGTGATAACGTTGTTTAATTTCTAAGAACCTTGACATTGGTCATTTTATTTACTGTATAAATCCAAGCAGGAAGCACGTTTTGATAAGTGTGATTTGGCCATCAAAGCGTCCTACCTATAGATATGTACGATGGAGGCATAAACCACGTAAGGCAGTATATTCTGATAAGGTAGCACAGATTGATTGACATGACTATAAATTTACGCTACGGTAAGATGTTTTGACAAAGTAGGACATTTTGTCAGAACACCGGAAACCCAGACAAACACGCAATAAGAGGCTGTAAGCGTCCTGTTAATGTTGGTAGCATCAGTTACACATTGGACCCGGAGCCAGCACAACAGAGCCAGTAGTGCACAGGCAGGAATGTTTGCACGCTCCTTAGCACTAAAAAAGGGCTTCGCTTGGATTGAGAATCATTGATAAACTACAAACTTCTGTCATATTGCATATGGTATCTTACTTAAACAATACATTTTCCTCATTATGTTATTGATAATTGTCAGTTCATCACTATTGCCTTACATTAACAAGTCAAAACATGGATGGTGACAGTAACAATTAAAAAAAACTATTAAAAAAAATCAATATAAGCCCACTGTGATTATAAAAACATGAAAAAATCAATGTATTAGAGCCACTGTGGGAATCATATTATGAGTCCAACACTTGCCTTCTCACCCTGTATGCCTAGTCCTGGGAGACCGACAAGCCCTGGAAGACCCGGTGGCCCAAAATCCCCCTACAAGTTCAGATAACAACATGTAAATGTTAATAGGTTGACAGTGCCTCACACTGAAATGTGATTTATTATATGTGGAAAACACCCATCTGTATACAATTCTATAGCGCTGCATTTTAATGAATTAATAATATAGGCCACACTTGATGACATCTGCTCCTTTTGCCTCACTTCCTTTTATCTGTCACATGCTATAATCACATCACAAATATATGATGGTAATGCAGAGAACCCTGCAGGCGGTGTTTGTCATTACTGCATGAAAACTTTGTGATTACCTCCAATAAACTTCACTACAAAGCCCACGGTAAAACTGTCAGCAACATCGGTGTCGAGAACACCCGTGTAAATCACAACGAAAAAGTTTTTTTGGGGGGGAAATGATTTTTCATGTAGCAGAAAGAATTACATAGCTAAAAATCAACTCAGCCTTTCTTTGTCTGTAAGTCTGTGAGCTAAAATGCTGCCAGATGGCTGTGAAGCTCTACAAACACATCCTGAAAGACAAACCTTTACCTTTATGTCTATGTCTGAATGTACCTGACTGCAGGCTAACTTTTCCACATTCATCAGCACAAGCAGTGAAACTGCGCTCCTCCTACACTATCCATGCTTTGACCTTGATTCATCATCTGTGGACTGTGACCTCCTACATAACACTGCACTGAATGCATTCATCCGTGGCTCTGCCAACTTATGGCCTTCTTCACAACAGGACTCCGGCTTTCTCTTCATGGCTGTGTGAAGGCTTTTCAGCAGGCGCCTTAGTTAAGGCCTCTTTAAACTCCACCTTGTCTCCTTTGATTCCAGCACCCGGCTGTCCTCTGGGTCCCCGTGGCCCTTCCAAGCCTCGCTCTCCCTGCCAAGATGGACAAAAAAGTTACTGCAAATTGACTCTTGAAATATCAGTAAGATGTATGAAAATAATGCCAAAATAGGAGCAGAAAAATAAGTATAAAAGTTAGAATAATAAGATATTAGTCAAAATACAGATGTTATTTTCCAAAAGAACTCACACAGTGTAAAACATTACACGACTTTGAAGCCAAACAGGAGTTTTAGTTTAACCAATGTATCATCTTTCAGCTGCTTCCTCATTCCCCGAGGTTTCACCACAGCAGATGGATCCACATACTTGATTTGGCACAGTTTCTGTACCAGATGCCCTTCCTGACACAACATACAGGCCTGGGCCCTGCACTAAGAATACACTGGTTTATAACCCCTCCCACTCACCCACCCAAGGCTGGATTTATGTCTCCTCAGTGTCAGACTGGGGATGTCTTATATGTAAAGCAAATGTGTTAACCACTACAGCATGCTTTTCATTCACAATGAATTATTTCATCTTTTTAATCTGACTTTAAAGAGAATGATGGCTTTGTAACTGAAAAGCTGCCATTGGAGTAATGTGCATTACGAGCTGTTTCTCAGTTAGTTTCATGGCTTCTTGTGATGGTTTAGCAAAAACAAAATGCTTATTGTTATTATAAATGTTCAGTTTGATTTATGTCAGTTACTGATAGAAGAGTGTAACTTGCTCACCAGAAGTGGCCTGAAAGATCCAAACTTGCACACAGTTTCTGTTTCTTCTACGGAAAGCAGAAGTAGCCATACTATATAGTATATAGGAATATTGTGGTATTTCATGTATATCAAAACGTGCCTAGAGGAGATATAAGTATTACACAAAGAGAAAAAGCAGGAGGAGAAATTCACTGAGGGATTAGAAAGATAATACAGGATGACAGTCAGTAAAATGAAAAAAAATGCTGCATAATGTCCTGCACTTTATAGACTGCAGAAAAATCCAATTTCCCTTAAGGAAATATTTCTGCGTCTTCCAAGGACATCCAAGGACAACAGAAACAATGTCGCATAGAGGAGTACACTGATTAACATGCCGCTCTTGCATGTTAGCCTCAAGAAGTAAAGATTTACTGTCGTAACTCTATGATCCCTCACAAGCTGAGGTGCTAATGATGTGGAAAAAGCTGCAGAGCTCCTGTGAATCTGAAGCCTGTCGAGGCTTGTCATGTGAAGAATGCTGCTTTGGAACAAGAACGCCATTAAAAAAAGTGGGGAAAAAGCACCCTTGAGGCCAATCTTCAGCAGTGGGGGATCCACCTTCTCCTGTGTGTGTGTGTGTGTGTGTGTGTGTGTGTGTGTCGGGGGGGGGGGGGGGGGGGCATGGCTGATACCATCACCAAGGCAAGTCGCCAAGTGATAAATCAAATAGTAGTCTGAGGCAGTCTAAAGTTGAAAATTTCACCTGAATTCCACTTCCTGTGATACAAAACTGCTCTGTTAGTCTTATAACAAAGTCACAGAGTTTTTATAGTAACTATGTTTAATTTAGCTGTGTGCATTTATCAAAACAACAGAGCTGCATGACAAATGCACAGATCTGACACCTGTAATTTGAAAGAAACCACAAACATTTTACAAAGGAACGCTTCCAAAAGTAATAATACATTTTTGCAATTACACTGATGTTGAGCTATGTTGTTTTTAATTGCTTGGGGAATCAATACAACTTTTGTGGGAGATAATTAAAATGATCTAAGGGCTGAGTCTGATAAATATTTTAATATTTTTCAACATTAAAAAGAATGAAATAACTCTGCTGGATGTTTCAAATTGTCTTAAATTTTCCACTTTCACTTCAAAAATGTCTCTGTCTGCATGAAAACACAAAAAAACACGTCACTCAAAATCATGCCAAAAGAACAGGTGGAGGCATAAATCTAAACATACAGAAATGTTGGCCAATCAGAAGCCCATAAACAAAAACACGCTGTGCAATCTGAAAAAGGACGGGAAAACTAAGAATAACAATAGGAAACATTAAAGCATCACAAAAACATGCTGTGTATGTCTTCTGCACAGTATAAGGACACACTCAAATACTGAATGAAAAATTTTTTTGGCCCAAAAATGTCAAAGATATCTCTCATGTGGAAATTGCTTTGGAAAACGAAAACAACATGAGAGAACGTATATATCCACATGTGCTTAAAAGACACTGAGTGTGCATATATGAATGTGTGTGCCTGATGGCCTTGAGAAAACACAGACATACGAAAAGACTCTTTATTTCCTCTCTCAGTGAGTCACTGACATGATGCCCTGGCTTTTTTCTTGAACCATCTCTGAAACTTTTTTATGCTTTATGTGGAGATGTTCTCATGTCCTGTGCTGGATACGATCAACGGACTAGATCACAGCACGAGGTAATGAGAGCCATACCACACTGTTAATTTATGGAACTTTTGTGTTGAGTTATCATGTCTTGTAATCCTACACATCATCAATTTCCTGTCATTGCATTCTGGAATCTGGAGCCCAGATGGATCTTTGTGTAGGTCAGTTTGTAGATATGAAAGGTATGAATGCCTTAAACAGGGTCAAAGGGGTTAAAAGAGTTTCCCTGGCTGTTTTTTACACGAAAAAGGTCAGACTTAAAAAGCATGAACGCTAACTCACCTTTGGTCCAGGCAGACCTTCTCCTATCAGCCCTCTCTCTCCTTGGACTCCCTGTGGTCCTTGAGGTCCCTAAGTAAAACAAAGGAAACTGAAAAGATGTCTCACATGAAAACTAGGTTGTCTCTGAAGATAAAATGTAATGTCCCTGCTTGGATGTCAACATTTCGTTCTGTTGCTTCTTTACTTGTCTCTTGTCTAAGGTGTGGTGACAAACTGGATCTAACCCCCGCCAAATGTTTCCATCTGGCCAAGGTATTAGCAATAGATCCTTAAACAGTGAGGGGGGTTCACAGAGGGGAAGGTTTGCCTTCAGGGACTTTTGCCAGAAAGCTTTTTTAAAAGTCAGGTGTAGTAGTTTATAGAGCAGCAAGGCTCACATATATATTAGGTTTTATTGGATGTCTGACAGACAAGAGACAGGAGACTGAGGTTGGTGTTCCATGTGTCTCCAAACATCAAAATTCTGATTTTTATTGTTATTCTTTCATATTTAAATTTTTTAAATTACTTTTAAGTTGCACTTTGATTTTAGATTTAGCCATCATTTACCTGCGGCAGAAGTTTAAAACTTGAATTAGATATTATGTGTAGCTAGCCCTCCTGAGTATTTGTTACATTTAATAAAAACTGTTGATGGCAAAAAAAAACAAAAGCCCATATATATATATAAAAAAAACCACCCAGCACGCCCATGCGGGCGGTTTTATCCTTCAAGCTCGGGTCCTCTACCAGAGGCCTGGGAGCTTGAGGGTCCTGCGCAGTATCTTAGCTGTTCCCAGGACTGCGCTCTTCTGGACAGAGATCTCCGATGTTGTTCCCGGGATCTGCTGGAGCCACTCGCCTAGCTTGGGAGTCACCGCACCTAGTGCTCCGATTACCACGGGGACCACCGTTACCTTCACCCTCCACATCCTCTCGAGCTCTTCTCTGAGCCCTTGGTATTTCTCCAGCTTCTCGTGTTCCTTCTTCCTGATATTGCTGTCATTCGGAACTGCTACATCGATCACTACGGCCGTCTTCTTCTGTTTGTCTACCACCACTATGTCCGGTTGGTTAGCCACCACCATTTTGTCCGTCTGTATCTGGAAGTCCCACAGGATCTTAGCTCGGTCATTCTCCACCACCCTTGGGGGCATCTCCCATTTTGACCTCGGGACTTCCAGGTTATACTCGGCACAGATGTTCCTGTACACTATGCCGGCCACTTGGTTATGGCGTTCCATGTATGCCTTGCCTGCTAGCATCTTGCACCCTGCTGTTATGTGCTGGATTGTCTCTGGGGCATCTTTACACAGCCTGCACCTGGGGTCTTGCCTGGTGTGATAGACCCCAGCCTCTATGGATCTTGTGCTCAGAGCTTGTTCTTGTGCTGCCATGATTAGTGCCTCTGTGCTGTCTTTCAGTCCAGCTTTGTCCAGCCACTGGTAGGATTTCTGGATATCAGCCACCTCCTCTATCTGCCGGTGGTACATACCGTGCAGGGGCCTGTCCTTCCATGATGGTTCCTCGTCTCCCTCCTCTTTCTTGGGTTTCTGCTGCCTGAGGTATTCACTGAGCACTCGGTCAGTTGGGGCCATCTTCCCAATGTATTCTTGGATGTTCGTTGTCTCATCCTGGACTGTGGTGCTGACACTCACCAGTCCCCGGCCCCCTTCCTTCCGCTTAGCGTACAGCCTCAGGGTGCTGGACTTGGGGTGAAACCCTCCATGCATGGTAAGGAGCTTTCTTGTCTTTATGTCAGTGGCTTCTATCTCCTCCTTTGGCCAGCCTATTACCCCAGCAGGGTACCTGATCACGGGCAGGGCGTACGTGTTGATGGCCCGGATCTTGTTCTTACCATTCAGCTGACTCCTCAGGACTTGCCTGACTCTCTGCAGGTACTTGGTGGTTGCAGCTTTTCTAGCGGCCTCTTCATGGTTCCCATTCGCCTGCGGGATCCCCAGGTACTTGTAACTGTCCTCTATGTCTGCAATGTTGCCTTCTGGTAGTTCAATCCCCTCAGTTCTGACTACCTTCCCTCTCTTTGATACCATCCGACTACACTTCTCCAGTCCGAACGACATTCCAATGTCATTGCTGTATAGCCTGGTAGTGTGGATCAGTGAATCGATGTCTCGTTCACTCTTGGCATACAGCTTGATGTCATCCATGTACAGGAGGTGGCTGACAACTGCTCCGTTCCGTAGTCGGTATCCGTAGCCAGTCTTGTTAATGATCTCACTGAGGGGGTTCAGGCCTATGCAGAACAGCAGTGGGGACAGAGCATCTCCCTGGTAGATCCCGCACTTGATGGTGACTTGTGCTATGGGCTTGGAGTTGGCCTCTAGTGTTGTACGCCACATCCCCATTGAGTTCCTGATGAAGGTTCTTAGGGTCCCATTGATCTTGTACAATTCTAGGCATTCCAGTATCCAGCTGTGGGGCATTGAGTCATAGGCCTTCTTGTAATCAATCCAGGCAGTGCACAGGTTGGTCAGTCTGGTCTTGCAGTCTCGGCTGATTGTTCTGTCTACCAGTAGCTGGTGTTTTGCGCCTCTGGTATTCTTGCCAATTCCTTTCTGTGTCCCGCTCATGTATTGACCCATGTGCCTGTTCATCTTAGCCGATATGATGCCTGACAGGAGCTTCCATGTAGTACTGAGGCAGGTTATTGGTCGGTAGTTGGAGGGGACCGGTCCCTTCTTGGGGTCCTTGGGGATCAGGACCGTCCGGCCTTCAGTTAGCCATTCCGGGTGTCTCTCGTTAACTAGCAGCTGGTTCATTTGTGCTGCCAGACGCTCGTGGAGTGCAGTCAGCTTCTTCAGCCAGTAGGCGTGAACCATGTCAGGCCCTGGTGCTGTCCAACTCTTCATACTGGAGACCCTTTCTTGGATATCTGCCACTGTGATGGTTACTGGACCCTGTTCAGGGAGGTCGCTGTGGTCAGCCCTCAGATCCTCTAGCCACTGAGCATTGCCGTTATGGGTTGCATCCTTCTCCCATATGCTCTTCCAGTATTGCTCCGTCTCCAGCCTTGGTGGTGCTGTTCTCTTATTGTTCCCTTGCCACTGAGAGTACACCTTTGCTGGTTCTGTGGAGAACAGCTGGTTTATTCTCCTGCCTTCTATCTCTCTGGTGTACCTCCTCAAGCGGCTGGCCAAGGCTGTGAGTCTTTGCTTGGCAGTTTCCAAGGCCTCAGGTATGGATAGCTTGCTGTATTTCTTAGGTACCTTATTTGTCGCACGTTTCTGCAACTCCGTTAGTTGGCTAACCTCCCTCCGTGCTACTTTGATCTTGCCCTCTAGCCTCCTTCTCCATGGAGGGTACTGCCCCTTGTGGCTGTTCAACTTGTAGCCAAGCATCTCACTGATCACTGCTGCCGTATTGTAGATCAGCTTGTTAGTGTCGGTAATCGTGGTTGTAGGTATTGCCCGTAGTGCTGCATTAACATCATCTAGCAGACCTTCTGAGGGTACTTCACGTAATCTTGGTAACCTGCTACGGGGGATCCAGGTTTCAAGCTTGGCCATGATCCTATTTTTCAGGTCAGTTCCTCTCGCACTCAACGATCCTTCTCCTATCGCACTTGGGGCTATGTACCCAATCTCGGGTGGGGGTGATGATATCTCCCCCCTGACCTGGCGTCCTGACTCCTCCTTGCCATAGCATTTGTGTTGTACCTCGTCAATCTCTAGCTGTGAGAGCAGTCCCTTCTTTCGAATGTTGGAACACTGAGCTACTAGTTGTTTCGCCGTCATATATATATATATATATATATATATATATATATATATATATATATATATATATATATATATATACATATTGAAAGCCCTGAAATATAAGACTTTTAAAACCAGCTCACAATGTTAGCCTCCAAAATTAATAACATTTGAATCTCAATCACGATTTTGGGTTCCCGTAATTAAATTAACATGACAGATTGATATTACCAGATCAAGTATTCCTCATATCAGCGCCTGACCACATGCCCGCATTCTGTATGGCTGAAGGCATTTGTCCACAAACACAGTAAGTAACAAAATCTATAAGAAAATGGTCAACATATTGCACAAAAGATACATTATTCCCTCAGCAATTATTGTTCTAAAGTTGCAATGCTTATGCAGGGTGCAAAACATTGCAAGGGAAAAAGAGAGGCATATCCCAGCTGTCAAGCACTTTGCTTTGAGTTTTAGTCACACTGATCTCAATGGTACAATTAATGTAAGTTAGATTGTCTCTCCAGGTAAAATATGTCTCTGCATGGCTGTCCATATTTTCTTCTGTCGCTTCTTTACATGTCAAACGATTCTATCATTCACATTTATACAGAAATAGATCACTTTTTAAACTATTTAATACACTGCTGAAGCTGTATGTGTCTAAGAGGTATTTTTCTTCCTAAACATGCTCATAATGGTCTTTATTTAATGTCCACTGGACAAATCTTCACACCTTTCAAGGTTTACTCTTGTTTCTGCCTCCTTTGCCTTGTCCAAAAACAGCACTTTTCCAGTTTAGCAAGCTAGTTGCCATAGTTACTCAGGTTGTTTCACCATTCACTATTTCAGCTGCTTGGAAGAAGGTACCAAGAGCGAAAAATGCTATCTTCTCGCATTTTATTTATTTATTTATGTATGTATCCAGAAGTTTAAGTACCCCCTAGACATCATTACTCCATACCCATTACATTGTACATTTGGCATTTTGACATTACATTGCCATCATCTACAATGCTAATGTGAAGTGTGAGTTGCTAGTTTATCTCACCGGTGGTCCAGGCTCACCAATTCCTAGAGGACCTGGAGGCCCTGGTTGCCCCTGGAAACCAATATCACCCTGCAAGAAAGTGAGAGGAGTGCTCATACAGGGTGAGAGTCAAGTGGATTATTATGCCTTTGTAACTTAATTTTCCAAAAGAATAGGGTAGCAGACTTTACCTTGGGTCCCAGAAGGCCAATCCCTTGTTCCCCTTGGATTCCAGGTGGCCCAGGAAGTCCCCTTTCCCCCTATAAAAAGACAAGCAGGGACAGACTTGTGGATACAAAGGCGCATAAACAGTTGCACGTACAGTTGTAAACAACAGCAAAAAAAATCCGAAATGACTGACTTTCTTTCCCACACCCACATAAACATACATGTTCTGCTTCCTCTCCTTCTCAGCTGTTTTTAAAGGGGATTTAGGACTACGGGGTTCCTTCATTCCTTTAGCTTTATTGTTAAAGAATGCAATTATTCACGCAGAGGTCATAAATCACAGCTTTGCTGTGCAACAGGAGGGCGAGCAAAAGGCGTGAAGAGGCTGTAGAAATGTTAGCAGGCGCATACCAGTAGATTTTTTTTCTTCTGTTGCCCTTTCAAGCAAGTTGGGACAATGTTTAATGCCAGACATTAGTCTGCCATTGAGGTGATATAGGATGACAGCCAGATTATCAACATGAACATTCTTCCAAAATAATTAAGGAGGGAACACTTGGTGGGGGAGTGTGTGCTTATGGCAGAATTGGCAGGTATAACACGGGACTGGGGGCTTAAAAAGTGGAAACAGACAAATAAGCTGACAAGGTAATAACAGATGAGCTACTTCAGAGGGCTTTCCAATGTTCCAGCAGGGACGGATCATAACTCACAATAAAAGCGTTCAAATGTATAGTCATTGAATCAGTGTTATCAGTTAGTAGAGCTACTTGACATTTGTGATGTTATTTATGCCGGCGCTGGATGAAGTTAATCAAATTGCATTTTAAATGTCAATGTTGTGCGTGTGATATTTTGCATCTGACGATCAAACACTTTATTTATGTCACATTCTTCCATAGGCAGCAAAGCGTTTCATGTTTCACCACTACTACTCCACAGGTACCAGAATTATTGGAGGCTCCTTTGATACGGCTATGTAAGACTTAACCCAAAGCAGACTTCAAAGGACTTTATGTGTCCAGCTTAAAAAAAAAGTGTATCCTTTAGATATACATCTGGTTTTTAAGATTTTGGGTCACCTTTGATGAATGATTTTGGGCTGGACAAAGGGAAAGGCCAGTCTCTGGTTCAGAGAGAATTCCATCACATATAAAGGAATGTCTGATTTATGTCTCCTTTAGTTCACTTTTGTACTCTCGGAACAAGTTCTAAAGACATGTAGTGCAGCCTTGTTGAAAATCAAATGAACTTCTAGCCCTTCCACAGGGGCCACAGTGGAAGGTGGAGTGAAAAGGCTGCCACAATCAGATGCATCTATCTTAAATGTAAAAAATGCTTTATTCTCTACACAACAATCAAACAAAAGTAGGGACTGGCTTGATTGCTCAAAAATAAAGTTCCTCTAAAGCCACTTAAGGTGGCTCTGAAAGTGAGTGAGTCCTGATAGACTCACCAGTTAAAATGTCCAACGTTACAACATTAAAAACCTCATTTAGAATCCATCCATCCGTTCGCTTCTGCTTATCCTTCTCAGGGTCCCTGGAGCCTTTCCCAGCTGTCGTAGGGCAAGAGGCAGGGTACACCCTGGACAGGTCGCCAGTCTGTCGCAGAGAGCCATTCAGAACTACAAGTAATTTAGATTTTTCAATTAACCTATCCCCACAAACTACATGTCTTTGGACTGTGGGAGGAAGCCAGTGTACTCACGCAAACACAGGAAGAACATGCAAACTCCACACAGAAAGACTGATAGTGGATTGAACTCAGGACCTTTTTGCTGTGAGGCAACAGTGCTAACCACCGTGCCACCGTGCTGCCCCTTATTTTGAGTATGGCACAAAAACTATTTTGGCTTCAACTGTACTACTGCTTTAATTAAGTATTTGGATACAGGCTTAAAATGATATTGTAGGTGTATCTATGGTTGCTTTAATTGACAGGTACACCTGCATGGGTATAGGTTTACCTACACAGGTGACTT
This sequence comes from Copadichromis virginalis, assembly GCF_057382275.1. Taxonomy (NCBI): domain Eukaryota; kingdom Metazoa; phylum Chordata; class Actinopteri; order Cichliformes; family Cichlidae; genus Copadichromis; species Copadichromis virginalis. Next base: position 36,845,282 of record NC_140639.1, on the reverse strand, counting down.
AAGCTTCAACTCAACCAGTGATGCTGGTGCTTTTTGGAGAATTTTTACTCTCATCAGTGTTTTCATTGGGACATCTAACGGTTTTATTTCATTTCTTTTTCTTAAGTAATTTCCCCATTTTTTTAACATAACTTTTAATTTCCCTGTGCCATGTTTTTCAAACATTTGTTTTCTGCTCTTACTTATAAACTGTTTTTCTTTTAGTCAATTTTCTGTCTTCACATTAATTATTACCTTCTGGCTAAACCTGTCAGTTACTGGTTAACTTATTGGACACCTGGAAGAGTAAGAAAATCAACACATTTTTTGTGTGTAACAAGAAAAAAAATTTTTTTTTAAAGAAAAGCAATAAATAAAACACATTAACCCTTTATTTCACATGAATTGTGTGACTTTAAATCCAGCCACCTTAAAATGACTTAAATCTACTGTATCCATTTGGAGATGTATTAATCAAAGTGGGGTTGCATCAACACTAACCAGATACTTACTCTGAATAGCCAATCACCTGAAAAACAAGTTAATACATTGAATGTAGGCTGGACTATCAGAATATCCTAACAATTCATTGAAAAGCCCTCAGTTGAACCTAAATGCTGCAGTAAGAGTACTTACAGGGACAAGAAAGCGAGAGCCTATTTCTCCCATATTGGTTTCCCTTCATTGGCTCCCCGTTAAGTCTAGCATCTCTTCTGTGGGCCAAACTCCCACGAGACAGCCTGTTTACCTTTAGAATAAGGCTTAAAATTTTCCTTTGTAATCAAGCTTAGTTAGGGCTGGATAAGGTGAGGTAAATGGTAAATGGACTGATTCTTACATAGCGCTTTTCTACTCTTTCTGAGAACTCAAAGCATTTTATACAACTTACCCACCCATTCAAACTTCTTCATTCAAGTACTCTCATCTACGCTTTTGATAAAGCTTATAGTCAGGGCTGGATCAGATCACACTGAATCCTCCTTTAGTTACGGTGCAATAGTCCTAGACTGCTGGAGGCTTTCTCTGATGCAGTGATCTCTACCCATTATGTGAACCGAGGCTACACTACACTACATACAATCAGTATTTTAGATGGAAGCTTCAAACATGTCAACCACTGCAATTGGCTTCATTGAGACAGAGGAGTACTTACTTTTTTGCCCATCACACCTTCAGGTCCAGTATCACCAGGTGGGCCGGATAAGCCCTAAAAGTTAAATGAGTGTGTGAGTGACACACTTATATATAAGTAAGTAGTAGACAGAAGTAGTACATTAAGTTAATGTAAATTAATTATGGATAACATAGACTGACATCTTTGAAATAAAAATACTGTCCTGATGTCCTACTGACCTGAACAACAACATGCTAAGGCTGTATGGATAGGCTACACCTGTTGATGTGTACCTGCCACTAACAGTCACTATTTAAAAAATATCATACAATTTAATGACACAAATTTGTCCTCTTTTTTTAATCATTCTTAAGTGCATTGTGGGATGTTTTGACAGTTGATATGATACCAAGAGATATAAAAATTTAAATTTACTTGAAGTCCACGATTTCCTCTTGGTCCAACTGGTCCTTCAGGACCCTGTAATAAATGACATTTGTCAAGCTTCATATTCACAAGCAGTGCTTTAGCAACTTTGTAATATTTGAACACACATATAAGATTTGTTTCACAGCATTCAAATTGCAACATACTCTGTCTCCCTTAATTCCAGGTGTGCCACACTCCCCCCTCTCTCCCTGTGATAGAATAAAAAGTGTTAGGTGAGTTCTTTAGTATAGCATCATTATGCATAATTTAGGACTTGTATCCCATGGTTTTTCTGTGACACATTTATGACACAGAGTGTAATGCCCAAGGATAACTTTATCATTGTACAATGGGAAATATGTAAACACAAGATTGGCATCAAAGATAGTTGAACAAAGTTGTAAAACTGAAACAAAACTGAACTGCATCACATTTCCAGTATTACTGTATTATATCATGTACGGAGGATATAATTCTGTAGTTTCCCACAAGCATGGGGAAGTTTGCGTAACCATGAAGACAGAGAGAGAGACATAAAGAGAGACTAGAATCTATACATTACCTTCTCCCCTTTGTATCCTGGTTTTCCCTGTGTGTACAAAACATCACGTCAGGAGGATAAAGACAAAGAGAAAAGCGCTGGAATACAGTTAACAAAAAAATACTTCATTCTTCTCATTCTACAATAATGATTTATGGAAGAGCGATGTTAAGGCTTTCACACTGAATTTGTCAGTCTTGACTTAGCCTTGACCTTACCAACTTGATTTAAGCTCACCTCTGCTCCAATTCGACCTGGAAGTCCACCGAGCCCAATCTCACCCTGTGAAAAAGGGAATTTTAGTTTAAAAAGGAAAGGCAGGCCACGTTGTTTGCATGTGCTTTAACTGTGTGAAATAAATACAAGTCTGCACCTTTTGTCCTTTTGGTCCAGGGCTTCCATCCTCTCCAGGACGACCCTTCTTGCCCTGTAGAGAAAAACATTGTAGCAAGGTTAAAGATACATAATCATCGACAGAGTAACATTTCTGTTTGTTAATACTTTGTATAAAATAAATATATTAAATCTTATTTAATTAACTTTATTCCCAGTACAGATAGTGAATAACTGTATTTTACTGTAACTACCTAGCAATACACCTTTAAGTCTGGCCCATGCCATCTCTTGCAGGAGACCCTTCAGCATGTTGAACAGCTGTCAGTGGAAGCGAAGGCCAATAAAATAGCCTTCCTTCTTCCTATTGCTGTGCTGCAATGCACAGTATAACAGCTCTTTTTGTTTAACAGAAACATGTTTCCAGTTCATCACAGCCGCTGAGTCTGGGAGCAGATGAGACAAAAGAGATGTGGTCTGCATGCGAGTGTAAGTCCGTAGACGAACAACCGTCTGGTTGTTTTTGCTGTTTTTGTGTTGTGAACTATGCATGCTCTTACATTGTAAGTATACGCCTTCTTGTGTGTGTCTGTCTTCATACAGTGTTTCCGTCAGTGTGTGCAGATAGACACAGCTTTGGTTTTGGAGCATTAGGTTTGAGAGGGTAATTACGCTGTTCTCATCCTGTGAAAATACATCAAAGAAAAACTGCAGTGTCTAATTGAAGCTGACCTTCTCGCCACAATAAAAGATATCCTCTTGTCACGACATGGCTTTGGCAGGCAAAGGAGGTCTTTCATTGTAACATTGTATCTGCTGAGATGTGTCCTCACACAATCCAAAGTTCACGGGTTGCTTTAACAGACGTGATTCAGCAGATTTCTCATGTACATTTAGATCATTTCTGAAAAAAATCGCTAGAGGAATGTACTCTAACTGCTTCAGGGTTGTTTAAAACCATAAGATTTACTAAACTCCCTCCAAAAATGTGCAAGTAGTCTTTTGGCATAGACACTGAGTTGTTATCTGTGCTGTGCTTGTTATCAAGCAAGCCAGTTTTGGCGTCACTGTCTTTTCAGCACAGTAGAAAAGTATGGATTATGACTGTAAAATAAATGATAACAATTGAAAATTGATAAATGAATTATTAAATATAATTTCATAACTTTATACTACAGAAATTTTTACATAGTGGCGTTTTTTAAATGTCATTCTAATTTATTATTTTTTGATCTGGAAAAGCAGAAAATACAATTTTCTAATGACTAAAGCTAAAAATGTAACTGAAGAAAGGCTGTTTAGCAGTGTACTCAAACTGTTTAACTTCTTCTAAATTGTATTTCTCTGAAGAAGATATTTAGAATTCAAATGCTGCAGTTATTTGCTTCTGTTAAACAGAGCTCTATAGTGAGTGACAACCCCAACCCTGGTATGTTTGGAGGCTTTCGGTGGGTGAGGCTCAAAACTTAGAACACTGTACCAACTGTCTAGTAGCCTCTAGCCTCTGGGGCTTTTCTGTTGCCAGCGATACTGGTACATTACAAAAAGTAAATAATGAAGAGGACCAACTCCAAATTCTTTAACGTCATCTAAAATCATCAGGTAAACAGTTGAAACGTGGACATATTTGGGTGTTCCAACATGATAATGATCCCAAACCCACATCAAAACTGGTTTTTGAATAGATAACACAAGCAAGATAAAGCAAACTATTAACTTTTTGGAGTGGGCATCTCAAAGCTCTGACCTCAGCCATATTGAAACTATGATTAAAAACAGGGTCTCTATCAGGAAACCAACCAATTTAAATGACCTATGAAAACAAGTTTGGTCAAATATCCATCAGAATGATACAGGAAGCATCTGGTGCAGAGTTGACTTACTAAAGGACATCCAGCCAAATATATACGTATATATATATATGAGCCAGTATATGTAATTTTGATAGCTCAGTCAATTTTTTAACTGTACTGGCAACAACTTTAAAATTAAACATGCTAACTGAAGTCTGTAAAGTCTGAAAAGTAGCTCTTGGGCTTTTATTTTTAGTAATTTCTTTGAGCACTGCAATATTTGACATTTGGGTGAAGTTTGGGAATTTGTGAATATTTTCTGCTCTCAATAATCTTGCTCACTGTACAATGATGGACTACAAGTTATTTGAAAATGGCCATATAACTCTTTCCAGATTGATGCAGAACAGTGATTGATTTTTTTAAGGTTACTGATGATGAGTCTCCTGCTTTGTGTTAACAAATATCTGAATGCTACAGACTAGTGAACATTCAAGATCCTTGTTTTTATAGAGGTCACACCTCTCACACCTGGTTTTGAGCAACTCTGTAAAATTAAATTAAATATTTATCTTTTATTTATATGTAAAATGCAGTTATTTTCCTTGTGTTGTTACATAAGAAAAAAGGCAATGTTACCCAATTTTATTTATCTAGTTACATATTAAATACTTTATTTAGTAATTATTGATTATTGGACACTTTTCTGCTCCATAGATGTTGGCATACTCACAGCAGGTCCACTGGGTCCCCTCTCACCCTTCTCACATGCACATTTGCTCTGCAGGGGGCACTTCAAAAAACAAGAGAAGAAGAGTGAGATGGACCATACAGGGGCATATATAACAAAATATGTCTGGAAAAACATGAGGCTCAAGACTTACCCCTTCATCAGCCACAGCCGTCTGTGATGGAAGAAGCAGAACAATATCAAGATGTTGTAACCTTCTTTTTTTTTTACATATATACAATTCAACAGAGTAGCTCAAAATTGAAGGTAAGACAATATTCTCAGTATTCTGGCTTCAAAACACACATCTAAAGACACGTCTGTTATTAGAGGACCTGAGTGTTGCTGTTCAATGGGAACTAAAGATAAAAGACAAGTTCTCAGCTGGGACAGGACTACATGATTATGACATACAGATGCTGACTGTACAAGGCAATGAGATGAAAGTCGTGAGTGTAGATGCTGCTGGGCTGTTGCATGCCATGAGAATTCAGTCTGTCAGATCCAGTGTTCTGGGAACCTCGGTGCAGGTTTTCCATAAAGATTTTCCTTTGTCATGTGTACCACCTGTGTCAACAGTAAAGCTTAAGTTTGAAGCCTGAGTGGCATTTGAGGGGCTTGTTGAATGATGAAGCATGCTTGCATGGGTTTGCTGTGTTGCTGTATTTACTGCACCCAATTTTCCCACAAAGAGTTATAATGTGAAGCACATGTTGCTGCCAGTAGCCTGGAAGCATGTCTGGAGAATGTTTCAGAGCAACACATGCTGCAATTGTCTTGGCAGAAATACTTATAAAAGTTAACTTACCTAACTTAAGTCAACATAAAATGTTTCTTAGTTTCATCACGTTTCTCTACAGAGTTTTATTGCTAATGACAGCAGATCTATTACCATGGCAGCCGGTAGCAGGTGTACATAGGGGATGCAATAAGGCAAGAAATCAAAGCAGTGGGTGGTAACAATGGCAGCAGCAGTGGAAGTGCTTATTCAGTGCCTTGAGATACTAAAGACTTTTGATTTGGAAAGCATCTGTCTGCATAATGGCTTTTTGAAGATTTTATCTGTCATAATTCTTTTCCCCTCTGGAAACAGGCAAATATCAAACATACATGCAATTTCACAAGCAGTGTAAGAGCCGTAGGTATATGGTTTCTAGCCAGTTCAGAATGATAACTTGTAAGTCTGAACATGCATGAGCGTAGGCTTTTCTTCCAAGGTGCTTAAATGAAAATGTATTTAGAAAACTATAATTGGGCAATTTATATTTTTGTGCCATGAAAAATTAATTGCACCCTGCATGATTTCTTAGCGTTAGTGCGTATTTGTCAAACCCCCAAAAAGCAAAAAATGAAATTTTGCATCAGGTTAAACACATTTTAGCATGAGAAAAAGCAACATGAATAAATACAAAATGTGGTTCTTTAATGATTATTTAAGGGGGGAGGGGGGGGGGATCCAAAGCTTAGTTCATTTTCACTAGGCATGCCCAGGCTTGATTAATGCCATACTCGATAAATCCTGAAATCACTTAAAAAGAACCTGTTTGACAAACCTGTTTGCTAAATGATCTCAGAAACTAACACATCATGACTCTTTCTTTAAAAAAAACAACAACAAAAAAAAACTGTTGAAAAACAATGTCAAGAACAGAGTCTGGAAAAACTTTGGACTCTACTGACCCACATGAAGAATTATTCACAAATGGAGAAAACTAGAAACAGTGGTCCAAAAGTGCCTCAATAACTAATACAACAGGTCACAAAAGAACCCAGAACAACATCTAAATGTCTGTAAAGGTTCTCAGTCATCAAGGTCATCGAAGTCTAAGCAGGGTCATGGACCCCCTATTGATCCTCTACCTTATCACACGAGCCAAGGTGTGAAAATGGTGTGGGTCACAATCCAAGCCAAGGTTTCAGGTGAACCCACTGACCCACACCCGTTTTGACACCTTGGCTCGTGTGATTAGGTAGACGATCAGTAGGGGGTGCATGACACTCCCATAGGGCTTAAAATCTGGGACTCTCTACGAACTCAAGAAGCTTCTCGGATGAGAGGTGAAACGTCTTCAAGAAACTTAAGAAATGCAATCTTCACTTTCCTCAGTTAAGGTCAGGGTTCAACAGGAAGAATAAGCCTGGACAAAAATGGCATCCGTGGGAAAAGTCCAAGCCAGAAAAACACATAAAGGCTTGTCTCATAGGAAGGCTTGGGCAGCATTACAGCTTAATAACTTAAATCATCATTTTGTGTTTACTCTGGTTATCTTTTTTAATATTGAAATTTGTTTGATTATCTGAAACATGTAAGTGTGACAAATGCCAAAGACTAAAAAATCAAGAAAGGGGGCAAATATTTTTTTTTATTGCAGTGTACCATAAAAAGCTAATAAGCCAGTCTGTAGCATACAATCCAAAACAAGCAAAAACTAAATGTTGTTTTTACTCACAATTTCTTTAATAACTTTTTCCGCAACGTTTCTGTCCTGCAGGTTGTGAAGGTAGCGGGAAGCTGGAGAGTTAGCAATTAGCTGCAGCTGTGCTTTATTAGCCAGCTCGTTGGCTTCAGGCGTGATTCCTATGGCAAAGAAACGGACACCCTGGTTCTTGGCATCAGCCACAGCTGAAAATATGTCTGGGTTCCTTGGGTGAGAGATGCCATCAAAGAGCAGAATGGCCACCTTTACGCTGCTGGTATCTGACTCTTCTGAGTAGATGCGGGTCAAGTTAGTGATGGCATAGGTGGTGTAGGTGCCGTGGCCAATATACACAATTGGAGAAATTCGGGCCTTAAAGTCTTCTGTGCCTCGCCACTGTTTGAAAGTCTGCTCTATGATGACGTGACTGCTGTACTGAAGGAGGGCTGCACGGGAACTCAACCCCCGTCCAGTCTGCAGCCGCAGGCCCTGCAGCCGGTCCATCAAGTCTAAGGCAAAGCGCTTTTCCTGGGCATGGTTGTCCTTGGCACTCTCTGAGCTATCGATAAGAAAAGCTATCTCCAAACTGCAGTCCTCATCAACAAGCGCTGCAAAGAGAGGAGTTAGGCTTTATGAAACATGCAATAGCAAAAATATCAGCTGCCTTAAACTGAAATCTCTCAGCTTTTAAATATTAATGAAGCTATTAGTGAAGAGGCAGGAGAAAACAAGACAAGAGAGCAGAGACGACACGTAGCAAAGGGCCTCAGGTCAGAATCGAATCGCATTATATTATATTATGTTTAACATATTACATTATGTTATATATATATAACCAATGAGTGATATCAACTAATGTTTAACATTTAAAATGCAGAGCGTAAAGGACCAAGTAAGTATTTAGCAAACAAAGCACATGTTGCATTTCACTGTTACAGGACAGCTGTTAAGCTTCACAGCAAACCTCTGGATACAATGAATTTTCCTGTATTTGTTGGCTGGAAATTTTCATTTTAATGATACCAGCCAAATGCAAAGACCCCACTGATCACAGTCAAACAAATTTCATTACTAGGGGTGACATTTTTATCAGACTGTCCTCTAGAGGGGGGGAAGGTGATTTATTAGGTTTATTGACTGTTATAGGCTGATCGCTTTTCCAGAACAGTGTGATGACTTTGTGAATGTGACATGTCATTTTAAAAAGAAAATAAAAGTAACTCAACTTGCTGCACCAACCTTGGTGGAAGGAGGTCACAGATCTAATACAGGCTGAGGATAAATCACATTAATCTTCACGGGAATATGTCACAGAGAGAATGTGCCTGGGGAAACAGGACTCTGAGCGAATAAAACGTTTGGGTAACAGAGCACTGAATGGTCACGAGGGAGATGGATGATTCTGAGAAGCCTCAGAGATACGATCAATCCAGGTGGATTGCATCCTGCAGCGATGTCCTTGTTGAATATCATGTTCTACTTTTTACACCTGTAGCTGTACTGTTTCCTTACCTGAACAAATTCCACACCACTTCCTCCAAATTAGAGTATTAGTGGAAAAGAAAAAAAGTAGACTCTGGTTTTCTTAGAAATTCTTGAAACAAAAAACTTACATTTGCCATTTGGAGGTATGAAGTTTGAAGAATATACTTTGTTCTTCTTCTTAGGGGTTACCGCTGGTTCTTCATCGCCTTCTTCATAGTCCTGTGCCAACAGACCCTGAAGTCCCCACAGCAGCAGGAGCCAGTGCATGGAGGGGACCATGACTTCTCTAACAGGGGTAAAGGAAAAACGATTAAAAAAGAGATGCATTTGAATACTGCGCACAAAACCCTGTACACACTCACAGAACAAGCTTTAACAAGCATAAATGTTTAAGACTCAGCCATCAAGCATGCATACCTTGCAGTGTTGCTGACTCCTTAAGAACTTGTGCCCTGTACTCCGTAGCTCTCCTGGCAGTGAAATTCAGGAAAAAGTTTAAAATAGGACAAATAAGAATTTCTTCAGTCAGAGTAAGTTTGATTCCATGTCCTATGCGTCATGTTTATTGGCCTGTTGCAGAAGTTGTTGCAGAGTCTCCAGATGCAGCAGGCAGCATATAGTCACACCAGAAGCTGAAGCAGCAGTGAAAAACCCCAAACCTTTATTCTGGCTCTCATGGGACTCCCATAAATTCAAGCCATCCCCAAGCTTGCATTAAATGAAGAGAAGTCCGGCCCTTTTTCTGATGATCGCTCCCTTTGGGTGAGAGTGTGGGTGGGGTAGAGAGGCAGTTACAGACATTCTAGAAAGACATGATCGAGCAACCAGTAACCTTTCCCTCTAAGCTCATTTTTTTGTAATTGCTGGTTGGGTTCCAAGTGAGTATTTATCCGTGTTTTCAGTGTGTTTTGTGGCAGTAGGGCAATTTAGGACATAAAGATAACGATATTATACTATGTCTGGTGAGAAAATGGGCAATCTATCTAGTTTTTCAATATACAAGATGCCTCACTCATCCAAGCACTTTTTATACACCTAAGTGCTTTTTTGTGTTATCCTTGCCCAAGGATACTTGGTCATCCAGATTCGAGTACCCAGAGCTTAAACCACCACCCTTCTGATTGGTAGTTGACCTGCTCTACCTCCTGAGCTGTAGCCTCTCCACTGGTGTTACTCTATTATCTAACTGTCAATATGACTGGACCATTGAAGTCCAGGTTAGCTATTTCAGGTAACTATTTTGCCTCTTGGAGCCACTGTGAACTCATTGCAGTTTATAGATGTATGACAGAAGCTCATCTAAAAATGTCCCATTGACCCCCTGCTGTACATGTTATTAGCCTTCCATCTAAGCCAGTAGTATTTATTTTAATATTATTTTAATATTTATTCATATTTGTGTTTACCTGATAATTGTAAGTCCAGCCTTTTAGCTCAGATTTTGGACCCCACCATTAACAGAGGTAAACATTTAGCTCATTGTTTTTTCTGTCTGAATATACCGCTAATGTATATTGGATTTTTAGAATCTATTTGTGGCTAAAAGGAATAGTAAGAGTAAAAGAAAATAAAGCTTGAAGTCTCCATCAAGCCAAGGGAACAATCACTCCATGGTCATTTTCTGTAGGTTAACCAGTGCAAGCAGCCCCGTTGCGAGATCTCGCAAAACAAACTCGGGATCTCGCAAAACAAACTCGGGATCTCGCAAAACTTTTGCAAGATCTTGCAAAACAAACTCGGGAGTTGAAAAGTTGAATTCCAACGATGGCGGCAGCTACTTAGTTGTAATATTATTCTTTCTGGGTCACAAAATACACTTTTAAGATATTTTCAGGCGTGAATGTAGTTGTGTAAACGTCAGATACCTGTTCGGTTTACAAGACATCACATATTTGCAAAAGTGCTCCGACGTTTTCGGAGATAACGGGAAGTCGAGACCTACTACAGCCAGGAGGAACACCGCCTTCCCGGCACATCGTGCCTCGACCTCCCAGTCGGCTTCGAGCTGGTGGCCTGCGAGATCCCGAGTTTGTTTTGCGAGATCTCGCAAAAGTTTTGCGAGATCCCGAGTTTGTTTTGTGAGATCTTGCAAAAGTTTTGCGAGATCCCGAGTTTGTTTTGCGAGATCTCACAAAACTTTTGCGAGATCTCGCAAAAGTCCGTCTTAATTTTTTTTTTCTCCCATGTCCCCTGCGGGGCTCCGTACTCTTAAGGTAACACACCGTGCAAAAGAAGTTACCAGAATCCACCTATGAAAACACCCAGAGCACTTATCTGTTTTTCCTTTGACTTGATTTCCTGACATTTACAATACTCCGAACTAAGTAAACTAATAAGAATATTTACAGACCAATGTAGTGTCTACAGGTAAATACTAGTGTAATATATTTCTGAGAGTACATCTGGATGGAATTTTCAATATTCATTTATTTATATTGTTCAGAACCAGTAGGTCTAATTTGGACCCACATGAATCCTTTTCAGTTCCAAAGAAAAGTTTCATAGCTCCTGAAATATATTATAATATCTGTGCAGTACTGGATCAGAGGAGTTTTGTATTCCCAGGGTTTAACCATATAACTTGAACCAGACTCCCATAACTCAGAAACTGGAATAACACTTGGACTAAATGAAGAAATGGATAGGCTCAATACAGCAGGAACTCAGCGTAATTGGCAGTCCAAATATAATCAAACAGTATATGAGCGACTTTGGCCTTTGCGATGCATGGCGCTCCCTTCACCCCAACAGTAAGGAATATACTTTTTTTCTCACATGTTTATCAAAGATGAAGACTTTATTAAATATTTTTAAAAAGAATGGACTCTATATTTAGACTATAAAGACACTCCCGGAACTTCAGCATCTGTTCTATGGGAAGCAGATGGGAAGCAGGGAAAGCTGTGATGAGAGGTAAAATAATTTCTTTCTCATCACATAAAAAGAAAGAAGAAAACAAAAATATTCAGGAATTAGAAAAAAACATCAAATCCCTAGAAGAAGCCTACGTGTCTCACCAAGATCAAGAAACAATGAACAAAATAGGCAAAACAAAACTAGAATTAAATGAGATAATTGATAAAAAAAAAATATATATAAATTCTTAGTACAAAGACTACGCTTACTAAATTATGAACATGGTAATAAATCCGGTCAATTTCTAGCAAACCAGTTAAAAATAAAGAAAGAAAAAACAAGATTCTGCTGTTCAAGATTCATCTGGGAACACAGATGAATCTTGTTCAAAACAAAAAAACAACATTTTCAGGGATTTCTATAAAACGTTGTATTGACCACAAATAAACCCATCTAAAAAAGAAATTGATCAGTTTTTGGACAACAACTCTTCCAAAATTATTAGACACTCAAGCAATGGCACTGGATTCACCACTGACGCCAGGTGAACTCCAGGAAGCCCTGATAAGTGTGCCCAATAATAAGGCTTCGGGTCCAGATGGCTTTCCTGCAGAATTCTACAAAGAATTCTGGACGATTCTAGCACCAGTTTTTTACTGAACGTTGTTGGAAATCAAAGAAAAGGGCAGACTTCCATGAAATATGAATTCTGCAAACATTAATCTCCTGCTAAAACCAGGCAAAGACCCTGTATATCCCTCAAGCTATCGTCCAATATCCCTTATAAATGTAGACCTTAAAATAATCTGCAAAGCTCTCTCAAATAGACTAGAGAAAATAACCCCCCTCTTAATTCTTACGGGTCTCCTCAGCTCTTATATCCCTGGGAGAGCGCTTAGATCAGCAGGCCAAATGCTCCTGGTGCGACCTAGTTCTCGGCTCAAGACCAGAGGTGACCGCGCATTCGCCGCTGTCGCACCCTACCTCTGGAATAACCTCCCCCTAGCTATTCGGGCGTCTGATTCAATTCAATCTTTTAAATCTCAATTAAAAACTTATTTGATTAGCCTTGCTTTTGTAACAGCCGCCGTTTTCTTTGTGAGTATTTATTATTTATGCGGGCAAAAGCCTGTTCTAACGTTTGAGTCTAAGGTTTATTTTTTAGCACCTGGCGGCTCTTTTTTACGGACCCCCGCAGGAGACATGGAAGGAAAAAAAATTAAGACGGACCTTTTCGAGATCTCGCAAAAAAACTTGGGATCTCGCAAAAGTTTTGCAAGATCTGAACTGGGCCCCGGTCCAGATGGGCCTGGGCCCCCTTTCGCTGGCGGGTTGCAGAGTATGGGGGCGGTCTGCATCTCCCCACCCCAGGGAAAAGGGTAACACTACCTGGGTCTGGGTGCAGTTTCCCCCTCCAGAGGCAAGGGTACCTAGACCCGGGGCTTAGAGTACGCTTGGGGAGTGTGATTGTGTGTATAGTGTCTCTTTATGTCTGTGTCCACTTTGGGTGAGTGTTGAGTAATTGCATATGAGAGCATGAGGGTGGGAATGGATGTTTGTATCTGTGTGTGCCTGTTTGTCTGTGTCCACCGAGGTATCAGACGCCACCTCTCTGGGGACATCTCAGGCCCTCCAAGGTATGGAGGCCTATCTCCCCCACCACTTCCCCTACCAGTGGCAGACGCCCTCAGACATTGGTGCGTTGGTGGGTCTTTGTGTCCGGGGATGGGCGCCCAGGTACACACCGACTCACTCCTTGGTGGCTGCTTGTCGGGGCCTGGAGCCTGGGGCTCGCTCGGGCCACTTCGGGGGTGGGGTGCCCTCAGCCTCTCGGCCTGGGGCTCGGTCACTCAGGCACGGCTGGCTGCCGGCGGAGCTCACGTGCACGTCACTGAAACCCCCCCTGGCTTCTGCTCCGCGGCTGCTGAGTGAGCCCTCATCTGGGACTCTCCTCAGCTCTTTCTGGGACAGTGGCGCGGCTGCCCCTCTGTTAGTCTTCCTTGGTCTCTTGTGTTCTGAGGACCTCTGGATGTCTGGAGTTTTGATCTCCTCCATACCTGCTTCATGCCCTGGAGGATGGGGCTATGCCCCCACCCACACCTTCTAGCAGATCATTACATGAAGGAACCTTTTAAATACAAGCGCGCTCATGCTCACAGGTGTACACATGGGTGCTCACACACACAAACTACACCCTTTTTGGCTCCTACCTCAAAGCACACTGTGCATCTTGCTATTTAAAAATGTTAAAAAATTAGTAAATAATTGCATTCTGGTGTTGTTTATCAATCAATCAATCAAATTGATTGATTTATATTCTACTCAGCATCAAAATGTTTTCTGTAAACCATAAAAAATTTTCTGTACACGAAAGTTTTGCTGGTTTGGTCTTCGCACCACCTGAGTAGAAGAAAAAGAAAGAAAGAAAAAAAAACCAGTTGGTGTTGTTATTGCCTCCTTTGTTACTGAATTTAGGTAAAGGTAAGCGGTCACAAAAAAATGCTCTCTTTCAAAGATAAAGCTGCTTAAATCCCTTTCTTTCAAGTTTCAAGTGCTGATTAAGCAAAGCAAGAAACTCTTGAAGTTACTTTTGTCGTTTCTGCTTCTGCTTTGGATATTTCACATGAATCAAGGGAACGTCTGTTGCACAGACTCTTTTTTTGTTCCATAACACGCACCATATGGTAAAACTAGGATGCAGCATAGCGCTGAATTTCAATATGACACGTCTAATAAAAATGAAGGGCCAAAAAATGTAGAAAATCTTCTGTAAAACTAAACAAACAGCTGCAAATCCACAAAACTCTCATGACACTTTTTTGAGCTCTGTTTTCTCACTTTTTTGTATTATTAAAAACGGGTTGCATTTTCCATCTATGAACTTTTATTTGTTGACGGTTTTCTAAACGCAACACCCACCATGACTCTAAATTTCACAACAATTAACTGACATTCATTGAGAGCATGATAATAAATTAATAAAGATGATCCTATCTGAAAGTGTACTGTGATGCTCTGAGCACATGCAGACACCACTAAAGGGCATCAATAAAGAGCAGGGCATGGTATTTTTATGCAGTGACACAGAATTGAATTTTAATAAGCAAATAGCTTCATTGGAAGAAGACGTGTATGGCAGATCGTTCTTTTATGACACTATGGAAGAAACCACTTAGCTCTTTGAAATTCCATAACCCCTCCAGACATCTTTCCGGTGACTTTAGTTTAATCACTGCTTTTACAAGATAATGCATGATCTTTAAACAGATAGTTACAGCACCACAGACGCATGACATGCGAAGCTCTTGATTGTCGCATCAATGCATATCACATATTTTTAAGATTGTTTGGAGCAACAAAACACGCATATGTGTCCCAACAAGCCCTCGCATCAGTGTGGTGTAAAGGAGAGCTGAGGGCTATACCACAGTGGAGTCAATAGCTCAGGCTTTTGGTTGCCATGTAAAAGGTTTTCACAGAACTCTTTGCAGTTCTACATCGACCTAAATATGCCTTTACAGGAACTGAGAGATAAAGCAGCAGCCAGGTCCTGGTAATCAAATGAAACTGATTAACTGATCATCAGTAAGTGTGAGCACTTCCATAAAAGCAGAATTCTGGATGCTAACATAATCGCACAGTCTTTCCAGGACTGAATGTTCCAGCAAATTCACCACAAGGTCAGACCATGCAATGTTTGCAGAAACTGCAAAAATCCAAAACCTAGATCTCAGACTCTGCAGGCCTCAGCTAGCATGTTAAATGTTAAAGTTCAAGACATTTGAAAACGACTGACAAAATAAGCCGGTTCCGCTTTCTTAATTCTTCGATAAGTCAGGGCCAAGCCAGCTCCGATCAGCCAGAACCCTGTTACCATGGTTCCGAATAGGTAGATATCTTCAGCACTCAGGCTCACCCAAGCCCAAACTTCTCGTTGAGAAAGGGGTGTCAATTGCATATGCAAGCACGACTTCCACTGTGAGCATTCTAACTGCTCCCATCATCTCATGATCAAAAATAGGAAATACAGTTTGCCCATAGATAGTGCCCATAGAAGGTCAAAGGTTACTTTTTGTCGATTCAAACAGAGAGTAGATTCTACAGATAACTCCGTAATGATTAACATTAGCACATTAAGCTTATGTGCTTGAATGGTAACCACATCGACCTCTGCTGCATTTGACTATTTGAATAAACATGTTGATTCTTGTATCACACTCTTGTGAACTCATATAGCAGATCACTGTGGCTACAGTAACAGAAACTCAAAGTCTGTCTAACACTAAGTAAAGGCTGCTAACTGACGTCAGTATTATTCCACCAACAACATTGGAGCTTTTTCAGCAGAATTGTTAAAATAGTTTTTTTCAACGAGCTTCTACCTGTAACAATCCAGCAACACAAACCACAAAGCCTAGCAACTAATCTCAGTCATCAGTCATCAGACATTACTTTGGGGCATGCAAAGGATGCTTAACTCATGTGCTGTTTTTGCAGGCAAATTCAGACTAGTAGAGCTCTATCTGAGCCTGCTGGTTGTCAGATAGTCATCTACAGGCATGGGGAGGGATGCCAATTTTTCACTTAAAGCAATAACCCAAATTATAGGTGTTTAAAAAAATTGTTTAAAAAACTAATAGAATACCACGAGTGCATCAGCAAACACTAAACTTGATTATTTCATGCTGACTGGACTCACCTGCAGTTTTGCCAAAAGTCAAAATCAGACATCACATCTGATTACAAAGCATACTTAAGATTAGAATGGTTCTATACAGAGCATAAGATTAGCACACAGACATTCCTGCTTGTTAAAGTGTTAACTATGTGCTGCTGAAAAGGCAAAGTGTAATAAAACAAAGACAACAGACTTTTCTATACATATTCATACACTAAAAACCCCAAACAACAATGCTTACACTAGGAAAGAGCATGAGTCACACATTCTATATCTTTTGGTACGGCAGCTCCCTCTACTGTAAATCTAGTGGAATTACAATTCACAATTTCCCAGTTTCATCCTGCAGACTAACTCAAAATATGTCACGGTTCTGGGTCAGTTTCGACCCAGTATTTTGAGTTTTGATTGATTAGTTTATTTTTGAATGTTTATTGTGGTTTTGGGCGCTATGAGTATCATTATTATTATTAGAATTCTATGTTTCTGTTTATTCATGTTTAAGGATTTGTTCTCGGTTGTATCTCACGTTTAGTTTAGTTCAGGTTCCATGTGTCATTCTGTCTGTCTGTCTCAGTGTCAGGTCTGCGTCTTGGTGTAGTGTTCTCGTTTCCTGTTTTATTGTGAAGGTCTGCGTCTCATGTGAGTGTGTTCAGTTTTACCTTTGTCTCGTCTTGTTGATTATTCCCAGCTGTGTCCACCACCTGTGTGTAATTCCCCTGTGTTTCTCTGTGTGTATTTAAGTCGTGTCCTCTGTCATTGTAGTTGCTGGTCTGTCTGTGTATTCCACCCTGCTTCATCTGTGTGTTTCCCTGCTGTCAACCGCCAAGTGTTTCTGCTCGCTTTCATTCATGTTCAGGTTCTGTAGTCAGTTTGTTCCCAGTCTAGTTTAGTCCTTGTTCGGGTCACCTTTTGTCCATTTTTATTTTGTGTTTAATAAACCACCATCACACCTTTACAAGTGCCTGCTCATCTCACTCGCCGTGACAAAATATTTCCCATATTTCTCTCTCTCTCTCTCTCTCTCTCTCGTGCAGATGCCTTGAGCCATCTGTTATGTCTTTATATTTTGTTAGCAAAATGGGAATTAAATGTAGCAATTCATTGAAACATGGGCGAACAAACAGTCTGAATTGTATAAGGCACAAACAGAGATTGTACAATTCGAACACAGATGAAACGCTACCTTTGTTTCATCCTCTGACAAGTTTGGCATGGTGGATCACAATTTAATCAAACTGAATCAAATTAAACACAATTCAATTATATTTATACAGTACCAAATTACAGAGAGACAGAAATAAATATGTGTATAAACAGATAATGAGTGGAAAAAGGTGCATCATGGGAAGCCCCTAGCATCCTAGGCCTATTATAGAAGGATTCAAGGTCATCCGATCCAGCCCTCACTATAAGCTTTGCTAAAAAGGAAAGTTTTAAGCCTAATCTTAAAAGGGTGAGAGGGTGTTTTTCTCCCAAATCCAAGTTGGGAGCTAGTTCCACAGAAGAGGGCTTCTGCTTCCCAATCTACTTTATACTCTAACAACAAGTAATCCTGCTTTCTGAGGGAGGGTTAAACACTATAATGGGCTGATACAGTAATATGAGGTCTTTAAGATCCGAAGGGCGCTGATTATTTAAGATCCTGTATTCGTAGAGAAGAAATTTAAATGAGATTCTGTATGTAACAGGGGGCCAATGTTGGAGAAATAGAATCTCTCTTACTAGACTGTCAGTAATCTCACTGCACCATTCTGGATAAACTTTTCAGAGAGTTCTTTGGAGAGCCTAATAATAATGCACTACAACAGTCTGCCCTAGAATTAATAAATGCATGAACTAGTTTTTCAGCATCACTCTGAGTCAGGATGTTAGTGATTTTAGAGATACTGTGCAAATGCAAGTCCTACATTTTTTTAATATAAAAATTGAGAGATGCATCCTGGTCAAAAACAAGATTCCAAGATTCCTCAAAGTGTTACTGGAGGACAATGTAATGCCATCCATAGTAAGTATCTTGTTAAACACCATATTTCTAGCATTTATAGGGCACATTACAGATTCAATTACTGTACTCGGCCCCATTAGATTTTGCTTTTTATAATTCCATCAGTTGAGAAGATTTTCAAAACCACTGTCTGAAATATGGCCGCAAAACAGGACCGAGCCTCAGATGGCTGTAGACACTCACTGTGTACAGTCATCTGTGCGTTTTTCTACCCAGGTATGCTTTTACGGCATTGGCAGTGTATATCCTGGTCATGCTAAATGGCTTTGTGACATCCACTGATCATTTCAGAAACAGCGGATTGATTAAATGAAAGGTCAGATGCATTTTTCAGGATGCAAGTCAAGTCTTTGCTGTTTATTTTCCTGTTTCTTAAGGACATGACTTTCAGCAACAACTGCTGCTACTTCACTGATGAACAGTTTATTCACACCTTCAAAATGGAAAACAAATGATCAATAATGAATGTAAAAAATTAGTATTATAGTAAAATATTGAACAATATAAAGGGAATATGGGATATTTTAAATTGCATTGTTAAAAGCAGTTCTGGACAACAAAATTGTCCTCAATATTTTATTGATAATGGCAATAAATGTGCAAAATTTAAAAAAGTGGTTTGACAGGAACAAACTAAATCTAAGTAAAACTAAAATCACAATTCAATTATTGTTGAATTAACCCTAACCCTATTACTGTTATTACTATTATTGCACACTACTCTCCAATTTATGCTGTGAAACTTTAACATTAGCAAGGTAATTTCGATTTACATGTACAATAAAAATAAAGGGCTATTCTGTTCTGTAAAGTCTACTGGCTGTTGCTATAATGTAAACACGGTAGAAGTGTCTTGAGGCAAACTGAGGCAACTATTTCTCATTTTAATGAGGGCACTGTCAGTGACCTATAATAAAAATAGGTTACATGGATAACACTAGTTATTTAGAGTTTCATCAGGGTTTTTATTTAATTTGGCTACCCCACTGAGAGTCCAAACCATCTACATTAACTAAAACAAAGAATTATAACTGTGATTATAACATTTCGTTTGGGCGGTCATTTGGTTCAAATAAGCCAGCTCTATCGAGGTCACAATGTCAACTGCATGTGCTTAACTACTACGCATGCTCGTTGTGGCGTGTTTTACGTTGTGCGCAGGCGCAGTTCGTCTAAGCGGTCATACGTTATAAAGCCTGAAGTTCCTCTGTCTCTTTCCACCTTCAGCCATTTTGACAATGTTAGGAGCTGTGGGACGCTGCTGCACCGGGGCTTTGCAGGCTCTGAAGCCTGGAGTCCAGCCCTTGAAGGCTCTTGTTGGATCCCCAGCTGTCCTTTCACGTGAGTCCTGCATGCTCGTTGTTTCTGGAAAGAAGATTGTTTAAAGAACAGACGCATTTACGTGGCTGTCAGAAGAGGGCAGGGACCATGCTAAACTTAGCTGGTGCTAGCAACACGCTGGCTTGCCTGCCGGTGGCTTAGCAGGCCTTAATATTAAAATGTACATTTTAAATCAGCCGGAGTGTTTCCAAAACATTAAATGGATACACATGTGTGCAAACAGATCTTTTCATGGTTACTTCGCATTGTGAAATGAGCAGACTGTATTATTCTTGTGTTATTAGAAATGACCTCTGTAATGACATGAGGCGGTCGAAGACTGCTGTTAGCATTCGTAGTTGCAGATTAGCAGGGTTAGACAGTCGGTAACACGGTTCACTTTTGTGATACGTGTGGAGGTAATACAGTGCCAAAATAACAAAACTATAAAGGGAAAAACAAAGTTGTGTCACTGAGTTTGTGGCCAAGTATGCAGCATTAGCAATTCTAGCTCGGAATCGCTATCCATTCATCTGTCACTGTTGGCTCTGACGCTATTTAGTGGGAGAACTCGCTTATTTGCACTTAATAAAATAAACTGAAATTTTACTGAATTCTGCTTAGTACTGCTGTTTCACTTTCCAGTTTAAAAACTTATTCGCAGATTAGCATAAGCCACTTGACATTGAGATGTACCGGCCGGATACACACAAGTATAGAAGCCCTTTTCGGTGCTTCTTCCGGCCATAATGCATAACAAGGTCACAGCTGCAGCACATCTGTATGACACTCAGTGGTTCATGTTCCAGGTAGAGACTATGTCGCACCTGCCGCCGCTGCCAGCACCGCCAACGGACGCATTGTGGCTGTCATTGGTGCCGTTGTCGATGTCCAGTTCGATGAGGGTCTCCCTCCCATTCTCAATGCTCTGGAGGTGGCAGGCCGTGAATCCAGGCTAGTCCTGGAGGTGGCACAGCATCTTGGTGAGCCAGCTGGATTATACTCTTCACCTACCTAGCTACAATACCACTAGCAACTCTTTCTTAGGTTAAACAGACACATCAAAAGCACTTTCTGTTTTTAGGGGAGAACACAGTGCGTACCATTGCTATGGATGGTACTGAGGGTCTGGTCCGTGGACAGAAGGTTCTGGACACTGGTGCCCCCATCAGAATTCCAGTGGGTCCCGAGACCCTGGGCAGGATTATGAATGTCATCGGGGAGCCTATTGATGAGAGGGGTCCCATCTCCACCAAACAGTAAGTACACTTTGAAAATATCCTGCAGTTTTTTGTATGAGGTTTAAACATGCACAGTCTGAAGCAATAATAAAACCTGTTATGATAGGACATATATAGATGCTGTGCTTTTAAATGTTAACTGGTGTGTTCAGTGATTACATTAATCTACTTTTTTTCCCCTTCTTCCCAGGACTGCACCTATCCATGCAGAGGCTCCTGAATTCACTGACATGAGTGTGGAACAGGAGATTCTGGTTACTGGCATTAAGGTTGTGGACCTGCTGGCTCCCTATGCCAAGGGAGGAAAGATCGGTATGAGCCCAAACATGCACGTTTTCTCAGCCTTGACTTTGATGCGTGATAAACTAACTTGGTTTTCTCGACTTGACAGGTCTGTTCGGTGGTGCCGGTGTAGGCAAGACTGTATTGATCATGGAGCTGATCAACAACGTGGCCAAGGCCCATGGTGGTTACTCTGTGTTTGCTGGTGTGGGAGAGCGTACCCGTGAGGGGAATGACTTGTACCATGAAATGATTGAGTCTGGTGTGATCAACCTGAAGGATACCACCTCCAAGGTGAGGACTGTGGAAAGCAACTTTAAAAAGATGCATTTTTATTACAGCACATTCCAAAATGTCTGATTTAACCAAACTCTTGTCCATGCTAGGTGGCGCTGGTGTACGGACAGATGAACGAGCCCCCCGGTGCCCGTGCCAGAGTTGCTCTGACTGGATTGACTGTGGCTGAATATTTCCGTGACCAGGAGGGTCAGGATGTGCTGCTCTTCATTGACAACATCTTCCGCTTCACACAGGCTGGCTCTGAGGTCTGTGCAACTTGATTTAAACCAAAGCTTTCCTTAAAAATAAAGATTTACAACTGCTCTAGCTACACCACACATCCAATGTAAAGATTCTCATTTCAAAAGTTATTTTGTTTCCCCCTCTTCATCCTTCAAATACACTGATTCTGTCAAAGTGCAATCTTGATGACTTCACCTTCTCTCTCAGGTGTCTGCTCTGCTGGGTCGTATTCCCTCTGCTGTGGGTTACCAGCCCACTCTGGCCACTGACATGGGTACCATGCAGGAGAGAATCACCACCACCAAGAAGGGTTCAATCACATCTGTGCAGGTGAGGTTTGAGGAGTGCTGAGTCTGCATTTTAGAAATCAAAAATCTATTTACTTTGACATAAGCTGGAAACTATCTTACTGACAGTAAGGAATAAATCCTAGTTTTATATGTTGCTTGGCAACCTAAAGGGTAACCTAGGACTTCCAAAAATGCTAACAAGTCCTGTGTTTCCAGGCCATTTATGTGCCTGCTGACGATTTGACTGACCCTGCCCCCGCCACCACCTTCGCTCACTTGGATGCCACCACCGTGTTGTCCCGTGCCATCGCTGAGCTGGGCATCTACCCTGCTGTCGACCCCCTGGACTCAACTTCCCGTATCATGGACCCCAACATTGTCGGAGCCGAGCACTACGATGTTGCTCGTGGCGTGCAGAAAATCCTTCAGGTTTGCAGCTTTATTGGTACCATTAGAATTAACATGACAACTGTAAGTGCTTCAAACAAACTAGGCTACTTTCTTCTTCTGTAGGACTACAAATCACTACAGGATATCATTGCCATCCTGGGTATGGATGAGTTGTCTGAGGAGGATAAACTCACTGTGGCTCGTGCCCGTAAGATCCAGCGTTTCCTGTCTCAGCCATTCCAAGTGGCCGAGGTCTTCACTGGCCACTTGGGCAAGCTGGTGCCCCTCAAGGAAACCATCAAGGGCTTCAAGAGCATCCTTGGTGGTAAGTTTGAATTGTCCATTTTTATTTTTTTTATTTTTTTAAATTTATTTATGTTTTAATTTTTATGGCTTGTGATCCTCAACTTCCTCAGCTCTGTTTATAATTTAATTGCCTTTTTTGTTCTCATTTCATTTCAGGTGAGTATGATGCTCTGCCCGAGCAAGCCTTCTACATGGTCGGTCCAATTGAGGAGGTGGTTCAGAAAGCTGAGAAACTGGCTGAGGAGCACTCATAAACATCCAGACAACCTAACTGAAGGGAAGAGAGAAGGGTAGAAGCAGAGAGGCCCTGTGGTTAGGAGCACTTGGTTTGTAAAACATGTCAAAATACAAATGTACCTGTCTTGTCATCCTGAAAAAGTTCTATTTAATGTTTCCAGTGAAAGATGGAATAAAACAGTCTTTACATAAAACTCATCGTTAACTGCATATTTTCTCAATGGTTATACTTGTAGTGGAAAATCTTGTTGCTGGTAAAGGAGTTAAAGAAATGGCTGTCCTTGTCTACTTTGACCAGAAGGTGGCATTCTGGAGCTGCTATGTTAAGCTATCAACTGTGCTGCAGCTTGTCACATGCTGAAATAAAACAGTTGAACAATTCTGTCATTCTGCAGTTGTTTACTTGGTCAAAGTAGTCAAGACGATCTGAAATTGTACATTTATATGTACAAATTAAGTCAACATGCGCCAATTTACATGCTTTCCAAAAACATGTACAGCAGAGTTTTATTGAACCTAAAAAAAAAAGGGGTTATTGTGGCTAAAACCTATTTAATGCTTGAATCGGGGGTAAAAAAAAAAAGTTGGTATGAAATCAAATCCTTTCTAAAGACAGTTGACTGTCATGCAGACATAACAGTGTTGACAGATGCAGCCAGTTTGACAGACTAAAACTAAATATTTAAAACGTGATGTTTCAGAAATAATTTTATTTCAGTGTTTCAAGCTTTTCACAGAAGCGTTATACAAATGACCACTCTAGATCTCAAACTGCTGTCAGACGCCAGCAGGGACTATATGAATATAAGAATAAACAAAAGTGTGAAGGTACTACCTAAATACAGAGTTTTGGCTCTAAATCTGGTTTTATTAGAAAGCACTAATGGCATTACTGTTTACAGGAACAATGACAGAATATAAAGGCTTAATATATATAAAGGTTTCATATAGGAAAGATTGTTAGTGCCACTGGAGACAAAAAAATACTATGTATTTAAACAGTTTGACTCCTCATCTAGATAGGAGTCATGAAGTAAAATGAACAGAATGAACCTTACAACCTTGTGTCCACCAGGTCAGTGACTCCCTCCAAGGTAAGATTAGCACTGCATCCTAAAAAACAAGATTTTATCTTTTCTATATCTTTTGGACATACAGTTCTATTTTTATTTGCGCAGCTAACTCTACCAATAACTAAACATTTTGCTTTGTAACTTAAGAAGTTAAAATCCTGCAGGTGACATTGCAGTCTTGTTTTGATACTGCAAAACAAGGCATTTCTACTATTTGAAGTATAGCAACAACACGATCCTGCTCGCTGTGTACTTTGAAACCAAGTGTGAACTGGACTCTCTTTTTTTTTTTTTTTTATTGGTCTTTCTTAACCTTTCCCACATGCCTATCAATAATCTCATGGACACAGGTCTTTTCATCTGTTCAGACTAGCTGTAGATAAGATGGCCTTGAAAATGCCTTTGTGAAAAAGGTGCAAAGGTTCCTTTCTGAGAAAGTAATGTGATAAGTAATGAGAACAGATTGAAAGACAAAGCCTTTCTGAAATCAGTTAAATTTACTGATGCATGAGATGTACATACAGAGAGAATGCCTTTATTACATGCAAAGTTATTCTATCTGCTTGGCGATGGGAATAGCTTCCAGCTTCAGGATGTAATCACTGATGCAGGTTGGCATGTAGGATAGCGGCAGCCAGAAGAACTTGGCGTCCCAGCCTGGGGAGTAGCGAGTGCGAGGATGGACAGCAGCCACGGCATGTTCCATGCAGCTGACCACTTTCATCAAGTCTGCATCACTCATTTTGGCAACTTTGTCAGTTAAGGTTGTTAATGCTAAAAGGGGCAAATAAATGAAATAAGAACAAATAATCAGTTGGGAACCAAAATAAATGGAAGAAGTGGTAATCCACATATACCTTTCTGTAGGTATGCCGTTCCATAATCATCTCGGACTTCCTGTGGAAGTTTATCCCAGATCATTTTAATGTTTTTGCTCAGGATAGCACTGTTGGTCACATTTGTCTTGAAGAAGCCTGGCTCAATGCAGAGGACCTTCACACCAAAAGGTGCCATATTTAACCTAAGAAGGACACTTCATCAACCCGGGAAATCTTTGTATTATCATACCAATATTTTATGAGTTCTCCTTACCTGAGGCTGTCATTGAATGCTTCAACACCGTACTTTGAGACAGTATATGGGCCCCCAACAGGACTGATCCTTCCAAACACACTGGCAACGTTCACCACCCTTCCCCTTGCCTTTTTTATGAGCGGTAGGACGCTTAGGGTCACACCAATCACCCCATTCAGGTTCACATCCAGCATGGGTTTGTAGTCATTGAGGGTCAGCCAGTCACATGGGGCACTGGGAATGGAGATGCCGGCATTGTTCACTACAGCCCACAGGCCTAAAATAATGAAAAAGAGCACATACAGTCTACTGAAATTCATCTGTTCTTGACCAGTAATGTTTTATGTGCACTAGCAACAGTAGTTGATCGACATTCAAATGGGAAAAATAACTCAAAGCGAAATTATTCTGCTCAAGTCCAGGTCCATATTTTTATCCCTAAACTCTACTACAGTCAGGCTGCATGACAGAGTTTAGAATAAACCCTGCTTATCTCATACTGGTTCTTATCTGTATGTTTGTAAAAGCAAACTCAGTCTCCTCCTACTATAAGACCCTCCTATCATTAGCTTTCTTCTGACTGGCTGCCTGGGATGACCATATTATGCTTCCAAGGAGCCAGACATTCTTTTTAATAGTTGAGCAATAGTTCTGCAGGCTTTCTGGAGGTCTTTAAATTTTTTTCTTTGGACATTTGGACCCTAAAGGGACCCCAGAGAGTACTGCGCAGTATCTTAGGACTGTGCTCTTCTGGACAGAGATCTGGGATTTTATTCCTGGGACTTGCTGCAGCCACTCACCTAGCTGGAGTTCATAGTAGCATTCCCACAGCACCCTGTTACCATCACTTCCCCATTTCTCATTGTAGATACATATTGAAGACATCTAATATATGAAGCAAGATATATGGAATTATGTAGCAAAGAGAAAATTAATAAATAACTCTAAATACGTCTTATATTGTAGATTCCTGAAAGTAGCCACCCTTTACTACTTTCAGGGTTGACATCACAGTAAACCGTTGGCCTTTTGTCAATGAGCTTCATGATGTATTCACCTCAAATGGTTTTCACTTCACAGGTGTGCCTTGTCAGGGTTCATTTGTGAAATTTCTTGCTTTCTTAATGGGGTTGGGACCATCAGTTGTGTTGGTCAGGTTGGTACACTGCTGACAGCCCTATTTGACAACCGTTAGAATTCATTTTATGGCAAGAACTAATCAGCTAATTAAAAAGAAACGAAAGTACATCATTACTTTAAGGACTGAAGGTCAGTCAGTACAGAATATTGCAAAAACTTTGAATGTGTCCCCAAGTGCAGTCGCAAAAACCATCATGGCTACGATGAAACTGGCTCACACGAGGACCGCCCCAGGAAAGGAAGACCAAGTGTCACCTCTGCTGCTGAGGAAAAATTCATCCGAGTCACCAGCCTCAGAAGTCACAAGTTAACAGCACCTCAGATTAGAGCCCAAATAAATGCCACACAGAGTTCCAGTAGCAGACACATGCATAGTTCTCACTGTAAAGCATGGAGGAGTAGGTGTGATGCTTTACTGTTGACACTGTTGGGGATTTATTCAAAATTGAAAGCACACTGAATCAGCATAGCTACCACAGCATCCTGTGGGATGAGATGGACTGCAGAGTGAAGACAAAAGGGCCAATGAGTGCTCAGCATCTCTGGGAAATCCTTCAAGCTTGTTGGAAAACCATTTCAGGTGATGACCTCATGAAGCTCATTGAGAGAATGCCAAGAGTGTGCAAAGGAGTAATCAAAGCAAAGGGTGGATATTTTGAAGAATCAAACAACTAAAACATGTTTTGAGTTATTTCACACTTTTGTCTTTACTACATAATTCCACGTGTTCATTCAGAGTTTTGATGCCTTCAGTGAGAATCTACAATGTAAACAGTCATGAAACTGGAGAAAAAAACCGCAGGATTTTAAATTTGTTCTGAATTTAACAGGGAGCCAATGAAGAGACGCGAATATAGGAGGAATATGCTCTCTATTTCTAGTCCCTGTGAGTCCTCTTGCTGCAGCATTTTGGATTAACTGGAGGCTTTTCAGGGAGTTTTTAGGACATCTTGATAATAATGAATTACAGTAGTCCATCCTAGAAGTAATAAATGCATGAACTAGTTTTTCAGCATCACTCCGAGACAGGAGATTTCTAACTTTAGAGATTTTGCACAAATGGATGTGCACAATATTGTCACATAATAAAATTAGGAATTAAATAAAAATTTTCTAACTGGGATGTTGGATCTTGGAACAAGCTTTTTAACTAGTTGTTTAGTCCTATGTACCCACATAATCCACCATTTGCGCTTCCTGTCATATGGAGTGTTACTAGCAGAGTTTCAGTGATGCTCAGTGGAGTCCTTTATTTACATTTGGGTCGCACATAGCTGCTGGCATCTCCTCCTTCATACCCTGGTTGTACTTGGTATAATCTGTTTCTGCCTTGAGTGCTGAAACATATTTGTTGCTTCCACCTTCAAGCAAGAACAGTTTTTTGCATATTTTGCAAAGTACTTTATTGGAGGTTGTTGAAGCAGCTCTCTTTTAGGTATTCAAATTGTTGCTGACACATGTGCCTGTGCTTCCGTCATACGTGCACATACTAAGGAAAGTTAACATGTGGCATTGCTATTAGAGTGATATCAGGCTATTACATTTTTATATCAGTTAAAAATGTATACATGTCTTCTGCAATAATACCTGTATACATTTTTATATCACTTAAAAATGTATACAGGTATTATTGCAGAAGACATGATATGGCACAGTCCTACCAGGAAATGTACAGTTGGTGAGACCTCTGTGATTTTCAACCATTTATTTATTTTTTACCAGTTGGCATAAAGAAAAAGAAGATCCTATAGACTTACTTGGTCTTAATGGTGCTATTGAAAGTCAGAGGTCACAAACATAAACAGCACTCAAACTCTGTGGGGAAACAGCTATTTAAATGAAGTGCAGGTATTTCCACCAAATAAAACTTACCACGTGCCCCAACCATATCCTTGATCATTGCCGCAACTTTGTCAATGCTTTCCTGAGAACTAACATCCAGATGAGTTGTGATCAGGTTGCTGGAGCAGGACTTCTTTAGATCCTCTTCTCCTTTCTCAGTGAAACAAGAGGCAATCACTCGAAAGCCCTGCTTGTCAAGATGCCGGGCCAGAAGATTCCCAAAGCCACTGTCGCAGCCTGTGATGTACACATACTTGCTGTTTTTGTCAGAGACCCTGGGGAGCTCTCTGATCCAACGGTACAGGTAGTAGAGAACCACCAGGCCCAGAAGGTACAGGTACATGACTGGAAGGACAAAGGAACGTATGTTTACTCGTTACTGGCTGTTTTAACAAAGTGAACAGAGTAAGCCACGTGACAACACTGTTGTGTAAGGCCAACTTTAAGGTACCTCTGCATGTTTGATTTGGCTTTCTTTTTTCTTAATAACAGAAGCCAGTGTTCTTTTCGTCGACAGTCCCAAGCCCAAGTCTCATGGCCAAAGTTAACAGTGAAGGCATCCATGTGCTGAGCAACAGGATTCATGGTTAAGCAGTGGCCTGCTGGAGGTCATTTTGTATCTGAGCAAACGATCAGGAACAGACTTGATGAGGGTGGCCTGAGGGTCCGACGTCCTCTGACAGACTAACAAACTCAAGTTAGTGTTTAATTTGAACTGGGTGTTCTTCCAGTGTATGTGTTGGTGTTCTTAAGGTCAGTCATTGCAAACAAGGCCTGTGCAGGTGTACACCCTGTATGAACCTCATACAGTTCAAATTGGGAGAAAAGCTAAAATAAATGTGCTAATTATAACTGACATCTAAATGAACTTTTGCTATTAACAGAGGGCAAAAAAAGACGACTGTAAAGTTAGGCTTGGTTGTACTTAATAACATGATATTAATAATCATGATTAAACGTATTCAACTTATTAAAGATTACTTTGAGCTGAACCAAAGTAGGTGACATGGATTCAAAATGGTTTATGCTACAAGTCTGTGTCCCCCCATTAAATTAAGCTAAACTAAACTTATTTAAAGAATTCCCAGTGTTCCAGGCTTCACTGTCTTGTTCCAGATGTTGCATCTGCAGATTCATCATTTTAATTATTAATCATTTGTTTGTAAATGCTGGTAAGTAAATGCTGTTTATTTCAGCATACAACTATTCAATTCAGTTCAATTCAATTTTTTAGTATAGCTCCAACAAGAGCTGCCCCAAGGTGCTTTACATTGTACTGTAAAGGCAAATACTTGTTGGCAGTGGGAAGAAAAAAAAAACTCTCTTTTAACAGGAAGAAACCTCCAACAAAACCAGACTCTGGTAGGGGCGGCCATCTGCAGCCACAGTTACCAGTTTACAGAAGTGCATGTCTGTGACAATACATCATAAAACATTACGTGGTTAAAAAATAAATGCATTTCATTGATTAAACTCGTAATTGTACGGTGTAGCGTATAATTGTAGTGGCTTACAATATAAAGCGACTGGAGGCAACTGTTGTGTTCCCAGGGAGCCTCCCTCTCTTAATGCACTATGGAGCATATCAAATCAGTGCCTTCCTCTCCTCTATACATGAAGCGTAAGGCTCAGACATTCCTATGATTATGCCTTTTCCTGTTAGTTTGCATTTGTGGGAGCTGATTTCTTTAACCGCTCTTTACAGAGACTTTTTTTTTGCCCTCTACCTGCTCAGTTTGAAGGAAGAGTCCACGGCCAACATTGTTCATTATTTTAAATAAAAAACAAACAAACTCAGTGACGATGTTAGGTCGTCTAAAGTTAATTAAACTTGCAGCTAAACGCACTTCATTTAAAGTCCGCCTCTAAATGTTCACAGATGTGACCAATTTACGACTACAAACTTTTGGAGTTTATTTGTTGACTGGTTGAAATAGTTGACGTGGAATCCAGCTGACCTGGAAGATGGGACTTGGACGCTTCTTTGCTCAATGTGACAGCAGAACAAAGCTGGGGTCATATGGAACAGAGTTCAAAGTACATTAACTCGAAGTTTCTTAACCCTTTTTTTAACAAATATTAAAGCGTCCACCAAACGTACTGAAAATGTAACACTATTCATCTACTCAGCTACTGACTTATGCCAGTAATGTGCTGTCAGTACACGGGATTTCTTACCTGATCCGAAGAAGATTTCACAGACAGTTTGTGACAATGTACGTATCCCCAACTGAGTTTGTTACCCCTGCATCCTGGGTATGGATGAGTTGTCTGAGGAGGATAAACTCACTGTGGCTCGTGCCCGTAAGATCCAGCGTTTCCTGTCTCAGCCATTCCAAGTGGCCAAGGTCTTCACTGGCCACGAGCCACAGTGAGTGGTCAGTTTGCCCTGGGGCAGTCTGACAGATGGCGCGATATGTCCCTCTGGCCAACACCAGTAGGCGGTAGGGTAAAGTGTCTTGCCCAAGGACACAACGACCAGGACAGAGAGCCCGAGGATCAAACCGGCGACCTTCCGGTTACAGATTCGCTTCCCAACCCCCTGAGCCACGGTCGCCCCCACAGAAGCGTTATACAAATGACCACTCTAGATCTCAAACTGCTGTCAGACGCCAGCAGGGACTATATGAATATAAGAATAAACAAAAGCGTGAAGGTACTACCTAAATACAGAGTTTTGGCTCTAAATCTGGTTTTATTAGAAAGCACTAATGGCATTACTGTTTACAGGAACAATGACAGAATATAAAGGCTTAATATATATAAAGGTTTCATATAGGAAAGATTGTTAGTGCCACTGGA
The DNA here is from genome assembly GCF_057382275.1 of Copadichromis virginalis. Lineage (NCBI taxonomy): Eukaryota > Metazoa > Chordata > Actinopteri > Cichliformes > Cichlidae > Copadichromis > Copadichromis virginalis. The sequence goes on along the minus strand of NC_140639.1, from coordinate 36,814,400 downwards.
GACAAAAAAATACTATGTATTTAAACAGTTTGACTCCTCGTCTAGATAGGAGTCATGAAGTAAAATGAACAGAATGAACCTTACAACCTTGTGTCCACCAGGTCAGTGACTCCCTCCAAGGTAAGATTAGCACTGCATCCTAAAAAACAAGATTTTATCTTTTCTATATCTTTTGGACATACAGTTCTATTTTTATTTGCGCAGCTAACTCTACCAATAACTAAACATTTTGCTTTGTAACTTAAGAAGTTAAAATCCTGCAGGTGACATTGCAGTCTTGTTTTGATACTGCAAAACAAGGCATTTCTACTATTTGAAGTATAGCAACAACACGATCCTGCTCGCTGTGTACTTTGAAACCAAGTGTGAACTGGACTCTTTTTTTTTTTTTTATTGGTCTTTCTTAACCTTTCCCACATGCCTATCAATAATCTCATGGACACAGGTCTTTCCATCTGTTCAGACTAGCTGTAGATAAGATGGCCTTGAAAATGCCTTTGTGAAAAAGGTGCAAAGGTTCCTTTCTGAGAAAGTAATGTGATAAGTAATGAGAACAGATTGAAAGACAAAGCCTTTCTGAAATCAGTTAAATTTACTGATGCATGAGATGTACATACAGAGAGAATGCCTTTATTACATGCAAAGTTATTCTATCTGCTTGGCGATGGGAATAGCTTCCAGCTTCAGGATGTAATCACTGATGCAGGTTGGCATGTAGGATAGCGGCAGCCAGAAGATGGGACTTGGACGCTTCTTTGCTCAATCCGACAGCAGAACAAAGCTGGGGTCATATGGAACCGAGTTCAAAGTACATTAACTCGAAGTTTCTTAACCCTTTTGAAACAAATATTAAAGCGTCCACCAAACGTACTGAAAATGTAACACTATTCATCTACTCAGCTACTGACTTATGCCAGTAATGTGCTGTCAGTACACGGGATTTCTTACCTGATCCGAAGAAGATTTCACAGACAGTTTGTGACAACGTACGTATCCCCAACTGAGTTTGTTACCCTGCATCGGGAGCGCGCACTGGACAGGGAGAGCCGATCCAGTTGACCCCGCCTACTAGTTTAGTCTTTTCTGTTCTTTCTTTCTTCTTTCTTTCAGTTGTATTGGCGGTTGGCAAACAATTGAAAGGTGCATTACCGCCACCAACTGGTATGTAGTATGGTCTGGAACGACGCTCAAAAAAAAAAAAATCCTTCCAAACAGGTTCCCCTCTCTTAAAAACTGAAATAAGGCCTGATAACTTTTACTTCCCGATTCCTTTCGCAACAAATCAACCAAATCCAGTGTGATTTTTAGGTTACTAAGATTTTGAATCAAATGTCTCCTCTCAACCTGATACCTCTGACACTGCAACATGACATGTTCTACAGTTTCCTCTACCCCACAGTAATCACATTTTCCGGTACTATGTTTCCGTATCATGAATAACGTATTATTCAAGCCAGTATGTCCAAATCTCAGTCTGGATATGATCACCTCCTCCCTCCTAGTCCGTCCTGCATTTCTCATTCCTCCCACCCTCCTTTGAATCTTACAGGGAGTGCAGAATTATTAGGCAAGTTGTATTTTTGAGGAATAATTTTATTATTGAACAACAACCATGTTCTCAATGAACCCAAAAAACTCATTAATATCAAAGCTGAATGTTTTTGGAAGTAGTTTTTAGTTTGTTTTTAGTTTTAGCTATTTTAGGGGGATATCTGTGTGTGCAGGTGACTATTACTGTGCATAATTATTAGGCAACTTAACAAAAAACAAATATATACCCATTTCAATTATTTATTTTTACCAGTGAAACCAATATAACATCTCCACATTCACAAATATACATTTCTGACATTCAAAAACAAAACAAAAACAAATCAGCGACCAATATAGCCACCTTTCTTTGCAAGGACACTCAAAAGCCTGCCATCCATGGATTCTGTCAGTGTTTTGATCTGTTCACCATCAACATTGCGTGCAGCAGCAACCACAGCCTCCCAGACACTGTTCAGAGAGGTGTACTGTTGTCCCTCCTTGTAAATCTCACATTTGATGATGGACCACAGGTTCTCAATGGGGTTCAGATCAGGTGAACAAGGTGGCCATGTCATTAGTTTTTCTTCTTTTATACCCTTTCTTGCCAGCCACGCTGTAGAGTACTTGGACGCGTGTGATGGAGCATTGTCCTGCATGAAAATCGTGTTTTTCTTGAAGGATGCAGACTTCTTCCTGTACCTCTGCTTGAAGAAGGTGTCTTCCAGAAACTGGCAGTAGGACTGGGAGTTGAGCTTGACTCCATCCTCAACCCGAAAAGGCCCCACAAGCTCATCTTTGATGATACCAGCCCAAACCAGTACTCCACCTCCACCTTGCTGGTGTCTGAGTCGGACTGGAGCTCTCTGCCCTTTACCAATCCAGCCACGGGCCCATCCATCTGGCCCATCAAGACTCACTCTCATTTCATCAGTCCATAAAACCTTAGGAAACCAGTCTTGAGATATTTCTTGGCCCAGTCTTGACGTTTCAGCTTGTGTGTCTTGTTCAGTGGTGGTCGTCTTTCAGCCTTTCTTACCTTGGCCATGTCTCTGAGTATTGCACACCTTGTGCTTTTGGGCACTCCAGTGATGTTGCAGCTCTGAAATATGGCCAAACTGGTGGCAAGTGGCATCTTGGCAGCTGCACGCTTGACTTTTCTCAGTTCATGGGCAGTTATTTTGCGCCTTGGTTTTTCCGCACGCTTCTTGCGACCCTGTTGACTATTTTGAATGAAACGCTTGATTGTTCGATGATCACGCTTCAGAAGCTTTGCAATTTTGAGACTGCTGCATCCCTCTGCAAGATATCTCACTATTTTTGACTTTTCTGAGCCTGGCAAGTCCTTCTTTTGACCCATTTTGCCAAAGGAAAGGACGTTGCCTAATAATTATGCCTATAGTTTCCAAATAGTAGGTCAATCTTTCAGTTACCATACGCTCCATCACTTTACAAATGTGCGATGTTAACGCTATAGGTCTAAAATTTCCTGGATTTGTGACATCCTTTCCAGGTTTCCGTACCACCACAGCTTCCTTCCAGCTTTGCGGCAGTTTCCCACCCTCCCAAACTCTGTTATACAACCCTAAAGTTCTTTAGCTGACTCACTGAGTTGGTTCAACATGGTATAGCATACCTGATCTTTTCCCGGCGCTGATAATTTAGATTTCTGTAGTACCCGATGTAGTTCTGGCTTTGTAAAAAGGATATTTAATGAATCATCTGCATCCCCTACCAGGTCCATTGCCTCTATTCTCTGCAATAGTCATGTCTCTGCCTCGTCGCCCTTCCTCACTAACATTGCCTGAACTGTGGACTTTAACAAAAGTTTTAGCCAACACATTTGCTTTTTCCTCATCTGTTACAGCTTTGACGTCTCCATCCCTCAGGATTGGATAATCACACTCCCTTTTCATACCATTCATCCTTCTAATCATCGACCAAATGTTCTGTATTCTCGTCTCCCTCCCCACTGAATTACAAAACCCCCTCCAAAAGTCCCTCTTTGCACTTTTAGTGGTTCTTTTTACCTTCCTCTTTCTCTCTCTCCCCCTCCTGCTCTGTTCCTGTGCAAGTCTAACTACCGCCCCTCCCTCCTCTTCCCAGCGCAAAGCACAAGGCTCGCGTGAGGAGTGAAGCGGAAAAAGAGTGCGAGAGAAAAAAAAAAAAAAAAAAAACCACGGCTCGCGATCCATTTAACCCTAGTCATAAAGCGTATATTTATTTTCTTACTGTTCTTATATATATTGATATACTGGACTGTATGTAGCGGAGATGACAATAAAGTTTACTTTGACTTCAGCGAGGAAGCGCACCAAGGGTTCTCACGCTCACTTTTCGCGTACAGAATTTCGAAAAAAACATCGGTGCAAATTATAAATCTGTATCATAATGTCCGGTGTTTTCATGTTTGCTGTTTTGTTTTTATTTTATTTTATTTCGCGAGCTCCAGCCAGCCAGAGAATCACCCGCCGCCCCGCCCTCTCCTCCCTGTGCCACAAGCAGCAGGCGCACCTCGCAAACGGTGTGCCCTTACTCCCAGCAAATGGGCGATAGTAAGCCGATCGGTGCCTATGCCTATCCCAATATGCGCTGGCATGACGTCGGGGCAGCATGAGTACGAGTAAATTATTATTATTATTTTTTTGCCGATGCCCGTGATGCCGCCCCGGGCAACCGCCCGTATCAAAAACTGGTTGTAGATACAACTTTTCTTTTTTGACCCCTAAAAAAATGCTGGTCTGCACTGGTTTAATTTTTCCTGAATCTCTTCTGAAAACTCCATGTTTTTGCCTCAAAATTATATTCGCCTGACAAGGATCAGGGTCATACATTTGTACCACAAGGTGGCAGAAGTGCTGTTTAATGACTCATTTGCTGTTCTGCAGAGGCTGCTTTCAGATACCCCTAGAAGATTTCCACTTTTAAAGTTTTAAACTCACGGATATGTAAATGCTATACGACAAATTTTTAACAGAATATAATAAAACAGGACTACTTGCTAGGTACACTAAGCTGTTAATGCACATTTCCCAGCTCTAAATAAATCTCACCAAGTCAAGCAACTTAAAGTTTCTGGGGATTTTGTTAATCATTGCAACATTTCTAAGCCTACAGAGAGAACCACAGTTCCCTTTAGGTTGACTTTACACATCATTTATGTGCACGAAGATAATACATTTTCCATGACACATGTCAAAAACACATCAAACAAGAGCTATTAAATGTACCCATTCTTTAAATTATTTATTTAGTGATATTGCACTTGGTACATTTGCCATTTTTTGTGGTATTGCCAGCCTGAATAAAGTAATTGACATGCAGTGGAGATTTTAAAACACTGTGCTTGAAATGAGTATCGCTATGTTACCATGACCTCTTAATCTGAAAGGCTTCTCCCAGACATGCACATTATTTTGTTGTTTGTGGTTTCCTGAATGCACTTGAAAGCTGCGGTGAATGACCTAAAGTTCACAACCATCAAACCCTCAAATGTGCAACCATGCATATCCAATTGCCAGCCATTATTATATAAATAATATAAATCACTAAAGTTGTCCATCATTCATGACTGAAGAGGGAAATTTATACACAAAAAAGAAGAATTTTGTGTGTTCCACATAGTTAAAATATGAGTTAGAGGACTTCAACAGCATCTATAAACATGTCTTAAATTTACTATCTACACTTGCACAGCAATGCCTTGACTGTTCATTAGTTTTTGATTAGAAGTTGGACTTTTTGCAACTACCAGACTCAGCAACCTGTGTTTATCCCTTTATTCAATTTAATCTCAGAGAAATGTACTGATAGTAAGGTCCTCATGAATAAGAATGTAAGTAAATATAAATATAAGTTGGAACAACTTCATTTTTTTATAAGTGTGACACTGCGTGTCTGGCCCGGCACACACACGTCAGTGTTGCAGGGCAAGTGAACCTTTTATTTTCCTTTTCAGTGAACAAACTTGCAGCCTTTTCAGCCGTTGCGGCTGCTCTGGCTCAGGTCTCTCGTCTTCTGTGGTCCCAGCTGGCTACTAAAACAGGGAAAGCATGATTGGATGATTGAGCCCACCTGCCCTGCCAGCATCCCTGGCACTGCCCCCAAACCCACTGCAGCACCCCTCCTCTGCAGCTGAACAGCAGACCACACCCTGCCACATTAAGTTTAAAGGCATTCATTTTCTTCTTCTTCTTCCTTCTCCAACACGTTCTCACTCCCAACTCGTCAAACGTGTGACGCATGGTCAGGCTCCCTCTGCTTCACTTATGGACGCGCAGGGTACCCCCCTCGCGTCGGGAATTGACGTGAAGGGTCCTCCGATTGAAGAGATTGCCGCGGAAGTGCCTGTTGTCGGTATATTTAGACATTTTCCATCCATCCATCCATCCAGGCCCTGCGACAGACTGGCGACCTGTCCAGGGTGTACCCCGCCTCTCGCCCTATGACAGCTGGGATAGGCTCCAGCGCCCCCCGCGACCCTGAAAAGGATAAGCGGAAGCGAATGGATATTTAGACATTTTCCAAATCACATTGTAGTGACGTATACAGAACACAATAAACTATATAATGTAAACAACTACCTGAAAAACAGGTAGAACGATACTTTTGTATCGTTTATTGCATTTATGGAGGGAGTGATGTATGCTGGGTAATGGCCAACATAGCTACTGGGTCACTATTCACCCGCTTCGGCTGTTATCAGTCCATACAATGGGCGTTATAAGCACAAACCAGTCCCATAGATATGGGCCATCTCCTGCTAGATTGTTCAGAAGGTTGTTCTCATCCATCCAGATGGAGGATCACTAACAGGAGCGTGGAAGACTCCAGAATCCACTCTGGCTGGAATCCGGTGGATATGCAGTGTGTACAGGTAAGACCATTTAAACGGACAGCATTTAAAAGTCAGCGAGTGTCAGTAATGTTAATGTGGTTATGTTAGTAATACACCGAGTGCTAATATAACAGCTTTAAGATGCATTTGTAGATGTTATTACGTGTTTTACCGTCTTTATGGTGCTAGCTTAAAGTTACGGTGTAAACGTTAGCTTATATTGGAGTAAAGCTGTTACTGTTTAAACGATGTTAGCACAGAAATATTAGCTTCTGTCATGACTGATGAAGTTACTAGTTAATAAAGTTTTCAGTAAAGTGTTTAATCGCAGCCACAGATTGACAGCAAATATCTCGATTAGCTTCAGTGCATCCATAATAAATATGTGCAAGTTTCAGTGCTTCGTTTAAACTGTATGATACTTATACTGACCCAGGGTCAGTGTAAAATACAATCCTAGCTGTGTGAACAAAGCCACTGTAAATTTAATCCTGCATGACAAACCTCAGGATGCAGGTTATTGTTACTCTTTCCTGCTGGCACACCTGTTACACCTGAGAGTCAGCTAGAAACTTACAGTGTCGTGGACATCATGCAAAGACTGCCAGACTCTGTAATACTGCAAATGATCAGTGACTCAGGTTATCACTAAACTTTAAACGGCACCTCTGTGTCTCTGTGTGCTGAACATTTAGGATTGAGTCAGGCTGCATCAGCTGAAGCTGTTATTTGTATATATAAGTATTTTTTATTCAGGTGTGGGGAAAATACGTAAGACTGCAGTGAAGCGATGCACCAGATTAATCCCTGGCCAAAGGTATCGTACTTAAATCAGACTACTGATCCAGCCACATCAGCCTTTTGTGAGGTCTGTTTAAAGTTGACTAAAAGTGAACTGCAGGTTCCTGAGAGGTGGACTGTGAGCACAGAAACACATGTTCATACATACAGCTGCAGCAAACTTACATTAATTTTAAATAGATTTGTCTCTGTGTTAGTCCTCTGACAGACTGGTGACCTGTCCAGATGTGTCCTACCTATGACTACTGGGACAGGCTCTAGCCTTTTTAATAGAAATTTTCTGTTATTCTCATTTAAAGTATTTAAGTGCTTATGCATATGCTTAGTTGTGACACTGTTATGGACTGTTCAGTGAAAGTTTCTAAAACTAGATGAACTTACTTCAGCGTCAGCAGTTTGAGAGAACAACTCCCTTTACGGGTGCTGATAAGGCCAAGGGCACAAAACAGCATAACCATTGATCTGTTGAAGTGTGGTAGGATCAGTTTGTAACTTCCTCCCTCTTCCTTGGAATGCGTAAAGGAGGAGGAGCACAACTTCTGTGGCAGCACTGACATGACTGAACTGTGATGTTTGATGTGTGTTGGCGCAGTAACAAATAGCTTGATCACAGCTCTTTCTGTGTTGCAGACTTTATTTTAAAAATTCCACGACACCTCCCCCCCTCCCACTGTGAACCTGAATTGAATATTCAGAAGACATTTGTTTAAATAGTTCTACAAATCTGAGCCATAAAGATTGCTGGACTGCATGATGGCCTTACCCCTGAGCAGTCATCCTGTTAAAGGAGGAACCACTTAGAAGTTGTTTCTTTCACACTTTGCAAATCATTTCACGTTTTTGATAGTTATGAAGACAGAATATGTTTTTAAGGTCATGCTAGGCGGTTGCTATGGTGGTTGCTGTGGACTTGGCTGGACCGCGTCCGATTCCTGTTATTAGCTGTCCGCCATAGGAAGGCTGCGTTCCATTTACAAGTAGTGACAGTCTGCCGCAACTCGAACTCAAACCCCGCTTTGTTCTTTAATTATAGGCCTTTTATAGCCGTTCATGACACGCACACACACACACACATAAAGCACTTTGCCTCACCATGAGAATGCAAGTTTACCTAACCTAACCTTTAAAATATCTTATATAGTATAGAAAAATGAAGCAACCAGAGATTTAATGATGAAGACTCTGGGTTCTGTAGTTCACGTTTTACAGTCCTGAATGACTCTTTTCATATGATTTATTGAAGAGGAGTTTAGAATGCACTTTACATTTAGACTGTTGCTGTTTCATTTTTTGCATTGTTGCCGTGTTATGTCATGAATAAGGTTCACCTGCTGGGGGTTTGATGGATCAGCTGGACAATACAGTCAAAGACAGACTTCATTCATCATATGCAAGAATCCTAGTTGGATTTTTGTTGTCACTCATGTTTTTGAACCAAATATTGAAAACAAATCTGACAGACTGGATACCTGGTCAGGTGTACATTACCTTGTACTCAAGCATCCCAGGACAGAGCCCTGCCCCACCATGAGCCTGGGTGGATGTGTGGTTATAATATAAAAGGACCAATACTGAATATGAATATTTCATGAAAATTGAATTATAATACAAATTAGTAATAAGGGTTTCTCTGCGCCCTTATCTACCCCATACTCAAAGAGCTGCGGGCAGAGAGGGTGACAGGAGAGGATGGCACTGAAGAGAAGATGCTCGGTTTCTGGAGTCTCCTGGTCCTGTCAGTATTAGTAGGATACATCTGCTGTGTCTTCTCGTGGATGCTCACCTACCTTGACTCGTTCCAGCCTGGTATGGATTTCCCAACACTGCGGACAGTGGCCCACGTCAGAGACGTTTAATATTTATTACATATGTCTGAATTGCTAACCCTAACCCTAGCTCAACAGACCACAATGCCCTGGACTGTCAGTATTATTACATGCTGTGAACATAAGTAGCTTTGATCACAGTTTATGTTGTAAAAGAGAAGGAATATTGAAAAAAAGATCAACATTGTGATATTATTTCTTCCAAACTGACCAGAAACATGCTTGTCATACTCTCACAGCAAAGGATCAAACTCACTGTGCATGACGGCTCAGGCCAATGATGTCTGTTAGATTGTCAGTTGTTTAGTGCTTCTGTACAGTTAGGGTCACCGTCTCTATTTCAGAATAATTAATATGCAGAAAACACTAAAAGTTGATTGTCTTCCAATATTCTAGCATAATTAAAAAACTTTGACTTTGTAAGTACATATTATTAGTCCTAATGCCAGTATGATTCTTCATAACTCCTGCTTTGAAATACTGAACTTTAAAATTTACCTGATGAAAGATCATTTACAGTGGCACTCTGTCAGGATCATTCTGACTGTAAGATCACTGTATTAATCTGAATCCTTCCGAAATGTGCTGTGAATGAATGCTGATGCAACTCACTGTGGGAAAGCTGTTAATAAAATGAATCTGTGACACATGCAACACATTCACAGAGGAAGAGGACACAAAGGGAGGACACGCAGAGGCTGTGTTAAAGTCAGAAATCCAAATCTTTATTAACTCATTCACTGCCATTGACGTCTATAGACGTCAATTACGTTTTTCAATGGGAGGGGCTAGAATACAACCTCGGGCAGCTTGTCAGTGAACATCAGACTGCTTGAAATGTATTTTTCACAAAAAGCTTGTTTTCTCCCTTTTTGTGGTCAAAACAGGCATTTTTGGTGGAACCCACCTCTCTTCTACAGCTGATTACTAAAGAATGGAAAATGGTAGAAACAAGCTTTTTTTTTTTGGATGGAAGAAGAGAGTCTGTTCTTCATTTTGGTAGGTTCAGCGTTTATATGATCATAACACACAGTTTTCTGTGGCTCTTCAAAAATGAGTAAAAATGCTCAAAAACCCTGGCAGTGAATGAGTTAAAAAACAGGCGGCGGTAACGAACAGGAAGACAAGCAGTCCATCAAACAGTCCACAGGGTCAAACATACAGAGAATTCAAACAGCAGTAAAAAATAACTGGACACTGAAAAACTTAAAGCAATGTGTGACGCAATAAAAGGAAGCAGCGCAGTATATTCACTGAATTATCATCAATTACAAAAGAGAAAAACGACGATTTCGAAGGATTATTTTCTTAAATGCAGTTAGAGTGTGGCTGGTAAAGATGGAAACATACAGAATGTAAACTGTGTGAGTTTGGTGAACTTTGTTAGTAACAAATGAGGTAAAAAAAACAACCCCAAAACAGACAAAACACAGAAAGAGGCTCTCAGTATTCATTAATAATTAGAAAGAAACATTCTGGTCGTGGATTTTTACAGTCTTAGTTCCGCTCGCTGTCATCATTATAATCATCATAATCAATGGGTCCTGAGGTGGGTGGGGCTGTCTCTGGTGATGTCACCATGAAGGAACAGCATCTGGCACGTGTTGGTGAAACATCTCAGTACACTGGTGTAGTTTCCTCTCCAGCTGTTTGACATGTGACACTTGAACATTAAGGGGAAGGAGAAGAAACAGTGTTAGGTCAGGTGACCACATGGTTTCTAAAGTAACTGACAGGAAGTAACCAGGCCGTTAGAAATGGATGGCATGTGTTTAGAGTTACTGGAGTTGGGTAACTCTACTTACCAAAAGCAGAAGCACACAGATGAAGGATCAGATGCTGAATGTTGCAGGAACATGCTCATGTGCGGTGGTCATTCAGTGCTGCTCCGGCAGGTTAGACAGTCCAAGACTGATATACTGCCCATCTGAGAGTTTGAAAACACACATGCAAAGATTTATTTTGTATTACAGTCAAAGTTGGATGTTCATTTTTGTCCTTTAAAAATGTTTGTGTATTTGAAAGCACTAACATTTAAGGATGACTTGGATCGTCTCCTTTAAAGGGGAGACAAGTGTATCCACTGATCCACGTCACTTTACCTGGATGATGACTCCTCTCCCCCTCACTCAGAAACGCTCCTAATATAACCAAGCAAATAAATAATATTGAAGATTTACTTACATCATTACAAAAACATCAAAAACATCTCCCTTTGATTCTATTTCTGCATTCCTGCTGAACATCAGGCAACAAATATCTCAATAAATCACAGTAAAATGTAAAGCACATGTTTTCTCTGCTTTGTCTAACCTCTGCAGAGCCTCTGTCAAGAAAAACATATCTGTAAGCATAAAACAAATATACATTTCATAACACGTCACTGGACAAACCTCGGTCAGTTGATTTCCTCTGTGCAGTGCAGACGAACATCAGTCAGCAAGTCAAGGTGGTGAGATGGACTGGTGTCCTTTGTGACTCTGCTGGTTCTTCTGAGGAAACACCACCGTCTCTCCACACCGTCACCATCTGTGAGCACAAACTGCTGCTCTGCTAGCATGTAGGAAATCACATATCACACACACAGGGGTGAAGAAACATTAGAGCTCAACTTTGGATACTTTAGATCTAAACAGATCAAAGTAGCTCTTAGTTTCAGCAATCAGTGAACAGACAAACAATGATACCAAACTGATTCTGTATGAATACAATATGGTATTTTCAATACAGGTGTCAAATTAATTTATTAAAACTAATACAGATATATGTATATATATATATTTAATAAATTAGTTTGCTAAATTATAAGAATATATATATATATATATTTTCATTTAACAATTCCAACTGAAAGAAATTAAATATTGAACAAAAATATATTGTCACATTCTGAGCATGCTCAGCACGCTGACAAACTTGAAGCTGCTACAGATTTTAAGAAGTGATAATTATAGGGAAAAAACTTCTCTTTTTCATCCGTTTAATCAAACATTTGATGCCTCAGCTGTCTCAGTCTATAGCGTTCTGCAACTACAACTAAGCTGAAGCTTGGATTTGGCTGCAGGTGCCCCTGTACATCCTTCTCAACATGTGGGTACCATTTAATCCCACTTCTTCTTGAGCTTTGCTTCATCACAAGACCAAAGGTGGCATCCCGTGTCACGGTCATATCATCATCCAGAAGAAACATTTGAAGAAACATCATGGAGAAGAAACATTTACGCGCCTCCTGGTTTTGTTTTCTGATCCTGCGAAAAGACTGAGGACAACAAAGCCCAGAGAACACGAGATACACAACATCCAACATTCAGACTCAACAGCCTCCATAAATGAAAAGCACCAGGTTGGTTCAGTTATAGTAGATATAAGCATACTTCACATTACTGGGTATGAATAATAATGAGGAGGCAAACTTTGAAGATGCAGAGCATGATGTCCCATCATCAGACTGTAAACAAACATCCACCAGGCTTCTTTGCTGGCAAAATTGATGATTCTCCTATCAGGGATCAGTAGAGTGTATTAACCTGTGGTATAAGCAGCAGTCACTGAAATATTACTGTTTCAGATAAGAAATCTAGGACATAAAAGCCAGGGTGGGAGGGATCTCTGCAAACTGACTTACCTCTGCAAGTGTGAAGCTCAACAAAAATCTGACTCTCCAGTCACAGACAAACAAAAAACTCCAGCTGGGAGATAGAAAACGCTGTCTGGGTCTTGCTGGATATTGCTGGTCAGGGTCCACACATTAGCAGAGTGCTTCTTGGTCCCACTGACCCATGTGGACAGTGACTGTGAAGAACTGTTCTGGAAAACAGAAAAGAGAATTAAAATAACAAAAAGCCAAACAGGACCATGCGTCACACGTTTGACGAGTTGGGAGTGAGAACGTGTTGCCTTCTCACTTTAGCGCTTGCTAACGCAGAGAGTTTGCCCCTAGCTCTCCTTATCCCTAGCATCTTTCTCTGTCTCACAGATCTTCTGCATATCTTTCTTCACTACATTCATGAACCTGCTCTGTGGTCTTCCTCTTTTCCTTCTGCCCAGCAACTCCATTTTTAACATCAGTTGTCCAGTATATCCAATATTTGTCTTCCATACATGTCAAAACTAGGGCTGGGCGATATGACCCAAAATTCATATCTCGATATTTTTTAGCTGGATGGCGATATAAGATATATATCTCGATTTTTTTTTTTAAAGCCATAAGTTAAGAACAAAAAGAGAGTTCTTAGTCACACTGTGTCCCAGATGTCACACGGGCACTTTTATTTACATACAGCGTAGATATTACTCAAAAATAAATTATCAGCATATATTAAATAATCATGGTCCATAAATAAAAGAAAACAATGTTGTTTTTGTGCATAACAAAAAGCTCACAATTGTGCAGTGAAAATGTAAACTAATAGACGCTGAGCATAATAACAAAGAGACAGATTTCACAGCTGCACCACGTCTCTGAACAGGTGCCATTTGTGGTCCTTATACACACACAGTACGTATCACTCCGCGAGGCTCCTCCCCGGTAGCCGTAATCCTCCGACAATCCATCAAGCGGTGCAGCTCCGTAGCTTAGCAAAGTCATATTAAAACATTTTTTGACAGATTGCTGAGCGCTGTGTACCACATAATATCGGTTCGCGGTCAGTAAGCACAACCAGAATTCATACATAAGGCGCACTGTCGATTTTTGAGAAAATGAAAGGATTTTAGGCCGTGCAGCCCCTCCTGGCTGCATGTCGTTAGCGCGGTTAGCTCGCTAACACGTTGACACCGTCCAGCCCCACGCACGGTAACTCGCTAACGGAGATTTTCCGCTTTCATCTTGTCATTGCCTGCAGGTGAAGCTATGGGGGAGGCGGAGTTGTGTTCAGTGAAGGAGAGGCGAGGCCGAGTAACGTTGCGTAGAGACAAAAGTGGACGAAAGAGAGGCAAACCTGTGGCTTCACAAGTATAATCATAACGTAACATAGACTATATCGATATAAACGATATTGTCACATCTTATATCTCGTATGAAAATATATCGATATTTTTAAAAAACTCGATATATCGCCCAGCCCTAGTCAAAACCATTTCAGCCTGGCCTCTTTAACTTTGTCTCCAAACCACTCAACCTCAGCTACTTGTATACTTGTTTTGAACTCTTAACCAAATGTGACTGAAAAAGAAACAATGCATCATGGGAATGCCCCAGCAGATTAGAGGTATTGCAATGTATCTAAGGAATTACTTAAGGTCAACTAATTCAGCCCTAACTATGCTTTATCAAAAAGCATATAATTACTCCAACAGGGTAACAGGATTTGGTGGAAGCAATGTGATGGTGTGGGGTGGCTTCTCCCTCCATTGAAAAACAAAGCTGCAACCAGTGGCCAAATCTCCACAGTCTGGGACCAAACTCCATCCCCTAACAATTTTTGCCCCCAGAGAGTGGGTTTATCAGAGAGATTTATCAGACTATCTCCAGAATTTGGGAGGAAGAGGCTTGCCTCCAGTCCTGTCCTTAACCACAATGAACACATGTGAGATCACCTTGGGTTGCTGTTTGTGCCAGAGGGACCAACACAACCACACTGGCAGACTTGTAACAAATGCTGGTTGAGGAATGGGATGCCATTCCACAGCAGTGTGTGACAAAGCTGGTGACCAGTATGAGGGGGGAGGTGCAAGGCAGATTTATTTATATAGCACATTTTCATGCACAAGACAACTCAAGGTGCTTTATATAAACATTAAAAGGCATTACATTAAAAACAAAGAACATTAAACAACAGATAGCGAGAAACCATCAACGGTGAGTTATATACGACACAAACAGAGGTCAATGGCAAATACACCGTCATCGTAACTATTATCATTTCCACCACAATCACCACCACAACCATCATCAGCTCTGCCATCATCATCATCATCATCGCCACCACTGTCAGTGTACATATGCATGAAAATATATTCAAAAGAGAAAAAAAAACCTGTACATATTATTTAAAAGTGATAACACAAAAAAGTTTCAAGACCTAATTTAAAGGACTTTTGAGCAGATTTTGATCAGAGTTCAGGTTTTCTGGTAGTTTGATATTATTTGACCAAATTAGTAGAGTTTAGTTCTGGACCAGAACCATTCAGCACCTGGCGGCAGTGTGACAAATACACTGGCAGCAACCTTTTAAAATGAGATGTTTGGGGCACAGGAAATCAGTGTAGAGATCTGTGAACTTAAGTAATGTGTTCCCTTTTATTGGTCTTTGTAAGGAAACATGCAGCTGTGTTCTGAATTAGTTGCAGTTGTCTTAATGATTTTTAAAAGAGACTTGAAAAAAACTCCATTATAGTAGTCAAGCCTACTGAAAACAAATGCATGAACAAAATTCTCTAAATCATTTTGGGCCATCAGTCCCCTTATTCTAGATATATTCTTTAGGTGATAAAAAGGATGATTTGTTTATTGCTTTGATATGGCTTTTAAAATTTAGCTTAGATTCCAAAATATCACCAAGATTTCAGGCAGAATTTCAGCATTCTAGCAAGTGAAGGTGGGCATTGTACTTTGGACCCTCATCTGTTTTTATCCATCCATCCATCCTACTCTAAGCCCTTCCCGCATGGCCTAAGCCCTCACCCTATCTCTAACAGAGAGGACAGCCACCCTTCGGAGAAAGCTCATTTCTGCCGCTTGTATCCAAAATCTTGTTCTTTCGGTCACTACCCAAAGCTTGTGACCATAAGTGAGGGTAGGGACGCAGATCGACCAGTAAATTGAGAGCTTCACTTTTACACTCAGCCCTCACTTCACCATGACATATTGGTACAACGTCCACATCACTGCAGCCGCAGCACCAATCCATCTGTTGAACTCCCGCTCCCTTTTCCCCTCACTCGCGAACAAGTACCCGAGTGAGGGGAGAAGGTGGCCGAGATGCTTAAACTACTCCACTTGGGGCAGGAACTCGTCCCTGACTCGGAGTGAGCACGCCACCCTTTTCCAGCTGAGGACCGTGGGATCAGAATTGGAAATGCTGTATTTCATTCCCACCGCTTCACACTTGTCTGTGAACTGCTCCAGTGTGAGCTGGAGGCGGTCACTTGATGAGGCCAACAGAATCACATTATCTGCAAAAAGCAGAGATGAGATTCTGAGACCATCCAAATGGAAGCCTTTAGCCAGTTGGCTATGCCTAGAAATTCTGTCCAGAAAAATTATGAACAGAATAGGTGACAAAGGGCAGCCGTGGCAGTGTCCAACACCCACTGGAAACAAGTCTGAATTATTGCCAGCTATGGGGACCAAGCTCTTGCAATGATTTTATAAGGATTGAATGGCCTGTAGCAATAGGCCAGACACCACATACTCCTGAAGCACCTCCCACAAGACACCCAGAAGGATAAGGTCGAATGTCTTGATAGCGGATATCAAGATTTGTTTCTCCATGGAGAAACTCACTTGAGTCTTTACTGTTGTTGGATGAATGCACTCCAAAACATCTGTAATTTTGAAACTGAACTCATCTACAAGCTTGTTAACTGTTAAGTGGACAAAGTCCACAAAGTGGAGGCAAAGAGGAGATAGTGTGGGAGAATAATTCCCTTGTCATTTCATTAATATATTACTTACTGATTACCTCAATTTTGCGTCTTTGTGCACTGGAGCATTTACACGAAAAAAACACACAGTTATGGTCACGGAGAGCCACATCACTTCCTGTGATCTTAGAAATATTAAAACCCCTGGTTTTAATATTACATCCAGTCTACGCCCTGTGCGTTGGCACTGTAACATGTTGGATCAACTTATAATTAACCAGAATATTACACATGGGAAATGTCAACATGGATGTTATAATCACCAGTGATTACCAGATAATCAGATTAAGTACAAATTATGGACAATAATTCAGCAAATTCATCAAAGAATATTGTATTTAGGTGGCTTATAAAATTTAGAAAAACTGAATATAGTAACCCTGATTGCAACATATTGAAAGGAAGTATATTCTCTGTAGTACATATGTTTGCACTGGATGGAATTATTGACTAGATTGGTCAATAGGCCCTCCTTTCTTTCCCTCTCTCTCGTGAACAAAACTGAAGTCAGGAGTGACTGATTCAGTAAGAATGATTGTAATTGTATCTTTATCTAGCCAAGTCTCCATTAAAAACATGAAATTAAGTTAATGTATGATAATAACATCATTAATTAACAATGATTTACCTGACAACTAAATTAAAAGTGTTGCAAGTGTTATGTACCTTCTTAGGTCTTTTCCTGTTACTTTTTTTTTTGTCCTGTTTGGATCTTTAGCCATCAGAATTGTTGTCTTAAGGCCAAGAAAGATGCCAAGCGGATTTATTTTACCAAGTGGATCATCATGGCCTTGCCTTATTGGTCCATTTGATTGACCTTTATTATAATTATGTAATTATTTTATTTTTGGTTGCTACAAACGGGACAGACATGACAGGGGGATAGGACAGGGAGAGAGAATGAAAGAAAGAGAGGGAGAGAAAGAAAACCAGAGGGGAGAAGAGACGGTGAGAAAGGGGGGAAGAAAGAAAGAAAAACAAACAAAACACCTGGATCACCTGTATGGAGAAAAAAAAAACAGAAGAGAAAGCAAACAAAAAAAGAGCAACATAATAAATACAGCACCACCCCGATAAACTAGCTAGCAGTAGATAACAGTAGATACTAAATATTAAACGATATTGTGCAGCACGCAAGATAGACAGCACACAATGTGCTTTGAGGCATCAGCCAAGAAAGGTGTAGTCCGCGTCTGTGAACACCCGTGTGTACACCTGTGTGCATACCTGTGTGGATCAGCATGCTTGTATTCCAAAGGTTTCTCCATATAACGATCTGCTAGGGAGTGTGGGGAGCCATAGCCCTGTTCCCCAGGGCATGAAGCAGGTATGGAGGAGATCCAGGCCCCAGGTCTTTTCCTGTTACTAATCAGCATGGGATCTTTTATTTTGAGGACTGAGTTCTCCCTGTACCAGTCTGTCATCCTACTCAACCTGCAAAGATTTATTTTTAAGTATTCTATGTTTGTTTGGGATCTTCACCTGGGCCCAGGTGAAGTAGGATTTAGAGGCTTCCTTGGAAGTGAGGGAGGGACAGGACATTTTAGACACGAGGGAATGGCAGTAGGGCAGGGAGTTAGTTTATTATGTGCAGTGACCAATCATTCAAAACTTTCAAAATTTTGGACAGTTTCAGTGCTGTGGCATGAACCTGTGTTTCACACAAGTCTTTATAAGCTCTGAGCAGAAAAATCTCCACAGACATGCACATCTATGCATAGTGTTAATTTTGTATTGGACCATATGATATTATTTATAATTGAGATTTCCCTCAAAACTATCTTTGATTTCTTTTAGAAATAGGCAATGAAATACGTAAGTTAACCCCGCTAAACAATCTGACAAATCACAACAGTACAGCACCTAATCACAGCAGCGATCACTCTGGAGAAACATGGCGTGGCAGGATCAATACGAGGTATCTATACAGCAACAAAATTAAATGTTCTTTGTATTGGGGACGTTAGAAAAGATACAAAATACCAAGTCATACTAAACAAACAAACTGCTACTAAACAAAAAAGCTTTCACTAGCACAATTATTATTATAATGAACTCATTTTTGTTATTACTGGTCGACCACTGCCACTGTGTGTAACATGTGGAAGATGTACAGCAAGAAGTATTCAGCTTTCTAAATGCTGTGCATGTTGTTTACTGTCCCACAAAATAAATGGATGGCCAGGTCATTACTACAGTGACCACAGAGGTTGCATGGAGCTTAGATTAGCTGGAAACTCAAGTCCTTGATTTAATTTAATGTTATTTGATTTTAGGGGCTCGTAAAGAGGATCTACATCATTTGGATAACTGTTACACTGAATCTTCGGTCTGTGTACATTCCCATAGCTACTGACTGCAGAAACTATGTCATCCTTTGCTGGTAATGTAACTGCTGATGCACTTCTGACAGAGCAGCCACACTGATAATAATACTAACAGACAGTTCTTAGAAGAAGGCCTTCTAGTAGACACAGCTATGGCTCACAACTCACCTTGTGTTTGATTATCACATCATCATTTGATATTGGTTAATGTTAGCTAACTGGAGCCTACATTTTCCTTTCATGTTGCTCTGTAACTATCCCAAATAGTGTAACAAAATGTTACCTATCAAAATGTAAAGGATTTACACTTTTTCATACTGGTATTTTAGCTTTTCAAAGTATAGAACTCAAGACCGCAGTAAAGTTTTCAAAGCAACAGTGCAGCCGCTTTTTCCTGCGGAACTCCTTTCCAAGGGGCATAACTTCCAGGGAAAACATGACCACTTTGTTTGATTTGAGCATAATTCATTGTAAGAGACTGAAAGCCCTTAAACAATATATGAAAATTGCAAGACTAAACTAAGTTTAGATGAGAAATTTAAATTAGTCATTGACAGGGGATGTTAGGTTTTGTATTGTTGATTGTCATTTATGCTTAGAAATATTTAACCATATATGCTTAGAGGTGTATAATCAATTGTGTAGTGATAGGATGTGTGATCTTTAGCAGGAATGCACACCTACATCCTGGGAGCATGGGAAGAGGTCGTACCTTGTTTTATTGTTTTATGGTAGGATAAACGTGGCTATATCTGTTTTAGGCTAAGTGCCTTTTGTTTAGATGAACTGTTGGACTTCCAGACCAGCAGGTTTAGGGAAGTCATTTATGGGGTCACACTCTGACACCCCCCCCCCCCCCCCCCCCCCCACACACACACACACACAGGCAAGGTACTTTTTGTTTGTATGTAGACATCATATGTTAATGAACCTCTATGCATATTCATATAACCTCAATAAAAGAGCAGTGTTATGGGGGAGCAGATGAGAGTAACTGGGGTCAAGCGAAGGAACGGCGTTTGTCCGGTTCTCTCCCGTGCACGAGAAACATGAAGAACTTTGCCTACTTCGTGTCTTGCTTGCTGTGTAAATATATTGTCTTCAACGTTCCAGCGAATAGGTTCAAGCTACAAACCTATCATTAATTGGTCCTTCGAGAGCCGGAGCCCTGCAGTCGACATTCACCAAGGGGAGAAGAGACACGCTGAAAGACTGACGTCAGCCAGGAAGTTCCTGTAGTAAAGTCCCGAGACGTGAGAATTTGTCATCGGGCCAGTGGATTAGCTGTCTGTTTTCTCTCCTTGATGAATGACGATCGGCGGGATCCAAGGCTATACTACACGCTAAGCAACACCGAGTAAGTTTAGAGTCCAACTCTATAACTGTACGTCTTCGCCGCTCAGTGGGGAGTTGTCCGTGGCCGCTTAGTGGGGCTAAAATTCGCCGTCTTAGTGGGGCGATGTACAAAGCCGCTCAGTGGGGTTTTTTTTGTACAGAAGCATTAAGTCGCAGAGTTGCGCAGTTCGAACTTTTTTGGTTCGCCGTCTTAGTGGGGAGAAATGTAGACCGCTTTGTGGGATCCGCCGCTTTGTGGGGAATTGAGAAGTTCAGCGGGGTCCAGATTGTGCTGGACAATAGGCCTATTTTGTGTTGTTGTTGTTGTGTTTGAGTGTGTTTGTGTGAGTGGGTGTGGAGCAGAACACGTGGTCTGTGACACCCGCTGTTGTTGTTATCATGGGTTCCTAAGCAACCAAGAGTGTGTCAGAGGGTGACAGACGTTTATGCTGGACTTTAAATAAAAGAGAGCGACAGCTCCTTAGCTGCGCGGGTTCACACGGACCTGAGCCGTGCGGTTAATCGCAGGTTTATAAATGGAAGAGATTCAAATGTTAGAAGTTTTTAGAAAACACACCAGCCTTGAAGAGCGTGCGGAGAAGGCCAGTCCACATCAGCAGCACTTGAGATATGCTCTGGTGAATGGCTTTCCCCCACCCCTTGCTGACACAAAATGTTTATTCTTTAGCTTGCCCTGTTCGACAACAGCCTGTGTGCCAGACCATAGATTTAATTGAGGTGGATAATTGTTAAAAGTAATCTGCATTAAGCTTAGGGTTTCTCAAATTCAGTACAATGACATATGAGGTGAAGTGATATAGGTAAATATTTTAACTAATGATGTGCATAGAGGCACTTGACCGGTTTGAAAGACTGTCGTCTTATTATGAGCCATGGTTGAGATGTAGAGCACACCTGTGAAAACAACTAATATGCTGAATCCTGTATGAAACATCTAAAAGTACATGATGGAGAAGCTGAATTGAATATGAAAGTGCAAGTCTTTGCCACTGTGTGGCAAAGCAACCACTGTGTGAGGTTGCGTTGTGGTCTCTTCTGAGCTGATGAGCAAGCTACACATTATCAGATCGAGAGCTGGCTGAGAACTCCTCAAAGAGAGGGAAACAGAACTATGATAACTGTGATAACTGGAGTGTGCAGCGTTTCCTTGAGCAGTTTTCCTGCATCTTGACTCATGTGTGTAGAGTGTTTATAGCATCAGCATCATGTTTTTGTTTATTTGTTTTGTTGGGTTGAAAAATAAATAAACTTGTGATCATACCTATGGATCACCATGGCACATATCACCAGCCATATGATTTATTTATGCAGATGAAAAAGTGAGTGTGAATGTGTCTGACGTCACAGTGTTTTTGTGCGCTGTGTAAAAGTAATTGCCTCCAATTGTGAGAGTGGTGGTTCTGCAGGTCACCAGCTATTGTGAAGAGAAAAAAAAGAGTGAGAAAGAGACAAAATTTACATTGTAGATGAAAAATAATCATAGGAAAAAGGTTTTGTGTTGATCAGCCAAGAACAACTACAATCTCATTTTCTGCTTTTAAGAAAGGACTGTGCTCAAAAACAGAGAGAGATGTGTTGATTAAGCAGTTATAATAATAATGAACATGTCTTAGTTTGTCACTTTCAGGTGAAAAGCAGACCTGAATCAATTTTCCACATGCAGCGGTCGGAAGAAAGTCAAGTTCCTGGCTAACTTATTTACAGCACCATGTGTCTCTCAAACTCACAAGCAGCTCTCACTCCTCCCTGAAGACAAGGAATGCAGCTCCAAAGAGCAATAACATGGCAGATAAAGAGACAGCAGCAAAGTCCTGAGCAAAGAGTCCCAGCAAGCAGCAGCAGTGTGGACAAACAGGAGGAGAACTGAGGAGACTGTTGGAGTTTGACATTTGCCACCTTTGGAGTAAAATGGCAAGAAGAGACAGTGGAACACAGGACGAAGCTGAAGGAGAACTGCCTGCTTTTGGACTGTTGAAGTGGGAGAGGACAACAGAGTGAGAGGACAACAGAGTGAGAGGAGTGGTGAGAACACATAGGAATTTTGTTATTTAATGTGGGAAATCAAAATTTGGGTTAGCAAACCAGGGGAAAAGAAAACTGACTGTTTAAATTGGAAAATTGAGAAGGGGTCTGAAACACTGCGAAAATAGAAACATATACAAAATCACACACACAAGCAGAACATGCATTAACCCTACTAACACAAACACAAGAGAGCTCATGAAGATTAGACAACATCTTAAGCATGTGAGTCTGTTTATCATCTTTTCCAAGTCACTTAGTGTGATGCAAAGACCAGTGGACTCATAGCACATTACTTAAGAAATGATCAAATAATAGCAGAGAAATGTGTAGGAAAGGCAGCTTTAAGAACATGCCCTGCTGGAGATGCAGCTCCACAGATATGCATTAAACCTGCCTAATGACACAAACACACATGCAATGAAGATCAGCTTGTTATCTCTCATCAGTGTTAAAATAGTGTCAATTTAGCAGACACTTGTTATCAAATACTGAATTTATCCAATGCTGACAATTAACTCTCTAGGTTGCAGGACAACAGTTTAACTTTGTGGGAAAAAAGATTCTGGTTTGACCAACTAGTGATCAGACAATAAATTTAGTCGGTGATATAGTAAATTGGGAGATGCTTCCTGCTTGATTGATGCAGCACAAGTAATTTACTGTATGAGGGAAATTCTCTTTTAGTGATAACATTTTCAACATGCATTTCTGTTGTCCTGTCATCTTAGTGGGTTAATAGCTGATATGCAAATTAGCTGATCGTTCTTAGATTATGATTGAATTCTAGCACAAGTGAATGGGATGTGTTGGAGTTTGTTAGAGTGGAGACTAAAACACTGAGTTTCCTGTTTTGATGTGCGAGTGAATCCTGTACCTAGATACACAACTCTGAATACGTCAGAACAAACTTCTTTTGTGAAGTGCATGACAACATGTCACATGTTTTGTGATGACGGGGAAAAAGGAAAACTGAATAAAATCTGTGGCCTAAATGAGTGAAGAGCACAGACCTGGGGATTAAACTCATAGCTAATAAGACATTAGGCTTGTGTTGTGTGTTGTGCAGCTGATGGTTGGTTTGGAGTGAATCTAGCTGATGATTTTTCTTTTGTTGTGAAGTTGAGCCTGCCAATTAGTATGATGGTATGATAAATCATGCTAATGGTATGATTTACCCTCCTGAGATGAGGAGCTTGTGTCATGACTTAACAAGGCCTTTTTATTTTGATACTTTCACAGTGCACTGAAAGTTTTGTTTGATAATCTCTGTCGTTTGAGCAGATCTGCACGATTAGAACAGAAAGCGCTGTACGACACGTCGTCGAGAAAATTGTTACAAGTGAGTTTCTCCACATTAAAATGCGACAATCGATTCCACTATCGGCAAAGAAATAAAGAATGAATGTATGAATAAATGAGTGAAAGAGAAAAAAAAACTGACTGACTGGTAAAAGCTGACAAAAGCTGACGAGACTTTACTGATGTAACACGACTGTGCGAAGTTAACCCCCACCTGACAAAGGTGCAGATGAATCTATGTGTGTTTCCTTTTACAGGAGCAGAAAGATGACAGCAACATTCGAGGTTGCGTGATGATTTAACCTTTTATCAGGGGATTTCTAAGAACCACCCCGCAATTCTTCAGCTTGAGACACCTGAGTTAGAAAACACAAACACTGCAGTTGTCTTTCACTCGCAAGGGCAGTCATTGACGCACGACCTGCGTCTCATCACTGTCTGCATGCTTTATTTATACTTTTCTGTGTGTCTGTGTGTGTGTGTGTGTGTATGTACAAATAAAACAGAGTTATTCTAAGAACTCTGAGCTGAGGTTCCCCTTTTTCTAGATCTGTATGTTCTTACAGAAAGAGGGAGCTGTTAGTTGTTTATCACACAAGAGTTTCATGTCAAAAGTCACGTAGACATTTGCTTAGTGATAAATAAAGGAATACATTTCATGTAGCTGATCACATATACACAATTTTCCTTTGACAGTGTTAAAATCTCCCAATTCTTTTAATCTTTGGGCTGAAGGAAGGACAATACTCGGTGTATAAATGCTCAATCAACAATTCTTTTATTTCCATACAATTCAACACTTATGAGCATAAGCCATCATGATGGGGAGACATGCATGAAGAGGGTCACAACAAATCTCAAACTGGTGGAGGGTTACTCAAGCTCTTATAGCCTTTAGTGGCCCCCCACCTAGTCGTAAAAGCCTAAACATTCACATTATTTCTCTGTTACGGCGCCTAAGTTATGGCCTCGGCTCCCTGTCTTTCTGCTCTCTGTAAAGGTGGGGGTATGGAATGTGGTCTGTCTCTTCTATTATCGGCACAAGGTCCTCTGCACACAACATTCTCTTCATGATTCAGCAGTATGAAATGTCAAGAAACAGTGTAACACATTCACAGCAGATCAAGGGTACAGGGTAATGCACACCTGTCTAACAAATCCAAAAATGGTCACATTCTTTTAACCCAAAAATATAATGGAAACTAAGCTACATACACAGCACACAATCTAGACTAAAGGAAATTATATGACCTACAGCAGTTAACATAATTCAACTACTTTAACTACAGATATAAGATAACATATGATAACAGAATAATCTCACAACAGTCATGTTGGATATACAAGTTTCTTATATTCAAATACGACAACTGCCCCATAGCATTTTCTTAGTGTTGTCTGGCTCCATGAAAGCAACATATAAAGAAATGAGGGGTGGCTCACATTAATATGTATTTATATGTATTGCATTTATTAAAATGCTAAAATTGGCCTACCATAATTTTCTACTTATTACAGTATGATTATAATTGGTAGAGGATTATGATAGTTTATGGAGATAGAACCATAACCTACTACAGCTGTACACAGTTTAAAAAGCTATGGATTCTAATATTCAGCTTGACATTAGACTAGGATAAACGGTGGTTGGCCTTTACAAGTAAAAGGTTTGCTTTTGCAAGGTCATTGACCATTTCAGGTCACTGGCCGTTTCAGGTCACTTACCTTCTAACAAAACAATCCAACCCCCTGTTCCAACAAATGCATAATCTGTTCAATAACAGCACGCAAAGAGCTGCCAAGGTATTCAGTGTTTCAACTTCTTCGCAAGTGGCAAGCTGTGACAATCACCAGGGATTAAACAGCTTCATGTTAGGATACTGGACTGCCAATTTAATCTGACTTGGATTTATGATACACCTCAATCAAGGATAAATAGGATAACAGATTTGTAAGATATTCTTTGTGCAAAAAACAAACAAAAAAAGCACTCTGGTACTAGTGGGATTTCAATTTTGTTTTCCTTTTCTTTTCCTAGATGACTCAACATGCCAACAGGATCTGTGAAACTGCAAAGCATAAAACAACTAGGACAGGAAAACCACAGCTATGAGGTTTCAGATGAAGGTAACGTGCTATTTTTTAATGTAGAGAACTTATTAAGAAAACTGAGATATAATCAACAATGAAAATTATGTTAAACTTCATTTTATAAAAATTAGTTTCAATGACAGATATAAATAATGTATCTGTTGTCTTACAGAACCAACTGGCTCATATATGTAAGTTTAATGTTTTATTTATTGATCATGAGAAATTTTAGAATATCTGAATTTTCTAAGTAAAATGTCATTATCAGTCTTATTATTTTTTTCTGGATCAACTAATAATTTAATGCATTTTAAAAAGACTGTGTCAGTAGTTTCTGTTCTTTTTGCTCAACACATCACTGTCTTTAGATTCAACTCAATCACTTGATAGTTTGGTATATCGC
Source organism: Copadichromis virginalis (assembly GCF_057382275.1). Taxonomy (NCBI): domain Eukaryota; kingdom Metazoa; phylum Chordata; class Actinopteri; order Cichliformes; family Cichlidae; genus Copadichromis; species Copadichromis virginalis. The sequence goes on along the minus strand of NC_140639.1, from coordinate 36,788,318 downwards.
AACCTTGTTAATACAAGTTTGAAAGGATAGAAAAGTACTCTGTTTTACATAATAATCTAATCTGATTTTTCCTTAAATGACACTTCTTATGAAGTCTTGATCTTCCTGAATATTTAATAGATCATTTAATATCAAATTTACTTTAAATGTTAAGCTTAAATATTCAATTCAATTCAATTTTATTTATACAGCACCAAATCACAACAACAGTCGCCTCAAGGCGCTTTATATTGTACAGTAGATTGTACAATAAATATAGAGAGAGTTGATAAGCAATCATCAATTGATGACCCATTAGGTATAAAGATATGACTTGTTCATTTCTTGATAAATACATTAGACTCATGAATTCGTCATATGCCCTGCATGAATGTGTTTCTCAAGTATCTGTTTGTCTAATTACTCACTGTCCTGTTTTCCATGCAGAACAATTACACATTCCAAGAAGGATGAAAAGTAAGTAGCAAGGAGCAGGCTCTGAATACTTTGTCACATTTGAGTAAATAATCAACTCATTGGACTTTTATGTCAAATAGAGCTCAGAAAAATGAAGAGCAACCAGCCATTAGAGTCGGCTTCTTTGAGCTGGTAAAAATGCCTTACACTGTTTGCAACGTCCCCTCCTTTATCAATTTGGATCCACCTAATCTAGTGTGTGCTTTGTGTTGATGCACCTGCCCAGTTCCGCTTTGCCACGTGCAAAGACATACTGATGATGGTGGTGGGTTGCTTGTGCGCATTGCTGCATGGCTCAGCCCAGCCTCTCATGCTGCTGGTGTTCGGCCTGCTCACTGATGCCTTCATCGAGTACGACATTGAGCTACAAGAACTGAGTGACGACCGCAAGGAGTGCGTGAACAACACCATCCAGTGGAAAAAGAACTACACTGCAGCGTACAACCTGTCAGCGCCCATAAACCAGTCAGATATCGGCCTTCTCAATTCAACTCTCGAGATGTTCGTACCACTGGAGAACAGAACATGTGGGTAAGTGGGTTGTGAGAAATACAATATTTCATTTGTCAAAACGAAATATAGTTCAAGCTGTGGCTTCTGTATTGTAATCTCTATGTGTTTTATAGTCCTATAGTATGTCTTTGCACGTGGCAAAGCGGAACTGTGACTTTTGAATAATATGTGTGACTTAACTTACAGGCTTCTTGACATTGAATATGAAATGATGATGTTTGCCTTCTATTACGCTGGGATTGGAGCAGCTGTGTTTTTGCTAGGATACCTTCAGGTTAGTCACGGAATATTTTAATATAAACAAACTTGTGTTATAAGTCATCCTTTACTCATTAAAAACACCCATCAACTGCACTGTGACTCAGATCAGCTCATCCATCATCAGCTCGAAAAATTTTTCTTTTAATGAAATTGATATTTTTAATGCTAAATTATGATCCCTGTATTTTACTATTTTACAAAAAGCTGAAAAAGAGTAAAACACTTTTTTTTTTATAAATGCCACAGTAGTTATTTATTTGTATTGTTCTTTTCATTTCCAGTTTTTTCTTTGTTTAGTTTTTTTACCACAACACACAGGTAATGATTGATTGTAATTTGCAGCACAGGTTGTGATAATTCTAACCACAAAGAAGTGAAGATGTAAGTTGAAAGCGAACAATGCAATCTTCCAAAGCAGGGGGGGGGGGAATCCAGGCCTCCAGGGCCGGTGTCCTGCAGGTTTTAGATATCACTCTGGGTCAACACACTTGAATCAAATGATTAATTCATTACCAGGCCTCTGGAGAACTTCAAGACATGTTGAGGAGGTCATTTAGCCATTTAAATCAGCTGTGCTGGACACATCCAAAACCTGCAGGACAAGAGCCCTTGAGGCCAGGAGTTGGACACCCCTGCCCTAGAGTCACAATCAGGAAAACCTGATGAGCCTAGGTCTAATCTATTAACGTGGCTTTCCACTATCTCTCCTTGCTCTGTGCTGCTGTTTCTTTATTCTTATGCTTTTTCATTGTACATGTACAATGACAGTAAGAGGCTATTCTATTACTGCTATTTTATGTCCAGTTAACCGCAAGTAACAACCTGGACTTGTGGCATTTTCTGTTTTAGAAGTGTAGGTGTTAGTGGAGGGATGTCTAACCTCACTGCCAAAAGGACATTTGGAACAATACTAGGGAAATGTGAATTCGTGGAAGAAAAGTAAATAAAAAATGGCATGACCTAAAGAGAAGTTGTATTGGGAGGCTACGTAGCACTGAAATTTGAGCAACAGTCTATGGTTTCTAGGTTATTTATCATGATCAGGCTAAACTGAATCTGAAGATCGCTGTAAGTGATGATAGAACCTAAAAACCCTGGGTAAATTGAGAGTTTACTAAAAGCCTCATTCTACCTTTTGAAAAGCTGCACAGGATAAAAAGTGAAGGATTTCAAATAGGTCTGGTGCAGGACTTGAGCAGCTTCTTCTAGTAAAAGATTCCAGGTCATCTTTGATTTCCTCCAGCAATTAAGAAATAAGATGGCTTGAAAATCATTAGTCACTGTTCTACTAATGCCTTCTTTATTTCCTTACTTTATTTATTTATTTTTTCATAAATGTCACTGCTGACAGGGTAACACTTCTGACACACCAACCAAATGAGAGCAAATGTAAATATTCCAGTCCTTTTTAAATCCCAAATATGCCCTTGGTTTCTGCTCAGGAAATATCACATGACTCTGTTGGCTAGTAAAAAATAAAAAGAAATTTTGCACAACATTGCAAAATAACCATCTGGATTATTTTCTCAGCAATGCTCTTCCTGAGCATCAGAAGACTATGTGGAATGTGCATATATCTTCAAATGCTTAGTGTTAACCTACCTCTTAAGCAATGAGTGCCCTTTCATGTGTTAAGTGCCCCTTTAGCTGTTCCACAGGTGTAATTTGTCTTTTTATAAATCAAAAACAAGGTCAGGAGGAAGAGTGCAGGTCCTGATGACACCCTGCTGCCCTGCTTGCTTTTATATTTGCTAATTAACAAAAGTGAACATAACCTCTCTTCAACAACTGACAGATCTCCCTGTGGGTGACTGCTGCTGCCAAGCAGATTCAGCTCATCAGGAAATTGTACTTCAGCAAAGTGATGAGGATGGAGATCGGCTGGTTCGACTGCACCTCTGTCGGGGAGCTCAACACTCGCATGTCAGAGTGAGTAGAACGTGATGATATGGACTACTATGGTTTATCTGTATTACAATTGTTATATCTCTATTCTAGTGACATAAACAAGATCAATGATGCCATTGCGGATCAAGTTTCCATATTTGTGCAGCGTTTCACCACCTTTGTGTGTGGTTTTTGCGTTGGCTTTGTCAAAGGATGGAAGTTAACACTTGTCATAATCGCAGCAAGTCCGCTGATTGGTGTCGGAGCAGGTCTTATGGCTCTGGTGAGACTTGTTTGATATTAAGATTCCAGCTTGATTTTATGACAAAACAGCTTTTTGACTATTCTTGTTGGGGTTGATTACTTTGACCTCAGGGGGTAAATCGTCAAATTCATTTCTCCTGTTTTGTTGAACAAACCTCTCTTGACTTGTCAAGACTTGATTTAACTTTACATTTCAGCTTCACTTCTCCTCTCCATTAACTTGGCATCACTTTGTTGTAACTAGTTTGTGTCTAAGCTAACCGGGATGGAGCTGCAGGCCTATGCTAAAGCTGGGTCTGTAGCTGATGAGGTCCTGTCCTCTATCAGAACTGTGGCTGCTTTTGGAGGAGAGAAAAAGGAAGTGCAAAGGTGAGGTATACAAGAAAGGTACAGCATGTTTACTATTTTCTTTGTACTTCTAAGGGTAGCTCAAATGAACTCTTCTTTTCTTCTAAAGGTACGACAGGAACCTGGTCTCCGCTCAGCGCTGGGGCATTAGAAAGGGTTTGATTGTGGGGTTTTTCACTGGCTTTATGTGGCTGGTTATCTTCCTTTGTTATGGTCTGGCCTTCTGGTATGGCTCCTCACTGGTTGTGGACACTAAAGAATACACACCAGGAACACTGCTGCAGGTATCACATATATTATGCCAAAATATGAATTGCAGCCTATAATAACGGGTAAATCCTGCTTATCTAAATTTGTAACTTTTTGACTTTTCTGCCCTATTTATTTTGCTTTATACGTGTTTATTAGTGCAAGATAAAACAACAAAGTGGCACTTTAAAATAACCTTTCATCGCTCTTGATAAAATCCAGATTTGTTACACTGAAGAGTATAATATACTGACTTTTATATGTTATTTCAGGTGTTCTTTGGGGTTCTGATAGCAGCCATGAATTTGGGGCAAGCCTCTCCGTGTCTGGAGGCTTTTGCGTCAGGTCGTGGAGCTGCGACTATAATCTTTGAGACTATAGACAGAGTGAGAAGACTTGACTTGATATCTTTTAAGCCTTTCCACAGAAAACCATTGACCTTTTTTTTAACATTGCACCTTTTAAAATGATACCAGGAGCCAGAGATTGACTGCTTATCTGAAGCTGGATATAAGCTCGACAGGGTCAAAGGGGACATTGAATTTCACAATGTCACCTTCCACTACCCATCCAGACCTGAAGTAAAGGTACTTACAGACATCTACACACATATGCATAGTTGAGATGGTTCTGGTTTCAGGATCTTGTCACAAAGTGTCCTGTCTTTGCTAAGATCCTGGACCAGCTCAATGTTGTAGTGAAGTCGGGGGAGACCACAGCCTTTGTGGGGTCAAGCGGAGCTGGGAAGAGCACCGCCATTCAACTCATCCAGCGTTTTTATGACCCTAAAGAGGGGATGGTAGGTGTGAAGCTCCAAATGGTCACGTTCATCATTCATCAGACTCTTTCATCAGAGTGTGATGATTACCTGGATACACACCTCCATCCTTTGAAGCTTTATTCTAGCTATTTTTAAAATAACCATCCCCTAAAGCTGATGGAAGTACACGATAATCCGTTTCATTATTCAGCAAATGGATCCTAACAGCCTCATTTTTCACTTTTACTGGAATTACAGGCCCATACACCCCACACTGTCTTATTTCTTTAAGCTTCTTGAGTAGAAAATAGCCTGTTATTGCCCGATGAAGGGCATCCATAAGACTAACAACCCTATGATTTGAAACTAGGATTGTTGCAAAGACAGAAAGAAACAAGGAAATGCATTATAGCAGCAAAGTGCTGTAATAGCATCATCCATCAATTTTAGCACAAGCACCTGCTCTCTGTGGCCTCCATCTCAGGTGACCCTGGATGGTCATGACATCAGAGGGCTGAACATCCAGTGGCTGCGTTCTCTGATCGGTATAGTGGAGCAGGAGCCTGTGCTGTTTGCCACGACCATTGCAGAGAACATACGCTACGGTCGCCCTGGTGTCTCTGACAAGGACATCATCACTGCTGCAAAGGAGGCCAACGCGTACAACTTCATCATGGACCTGCCACAGGTGCAGATGAGCAATAGGCTTTTAAGCTTTATAGGTGATCACAACGTTTAAGCACTGGCTGACAACTTTTTTCCTTTCTTGATAGAAATTTGACACCTTGGTCGGGGAGGGTGGAGGCCAGATGAGCGGCGGGCAGAAACAGAGGATTGCTATAGCACGAGCGCTGGTCAGGAACCCTCGTATCCTGCTGCTGGACATGGCTACCTCAGCTCTTGATAACGAGAGTGAAGCTGTAGTTCAAGCAGCTTTGGATAAAGTATGTCTGGCTCATCTACGACTAAATTAGATATTTAATGACGAAAGGTTCAAAATTTGTAAGACTTCTTAAAAAAATGGCTGCCACCGTCACTACAAGGGCCAAATACTGACAAAACTAAAAATTTCAGCCTCTGTTTTGGGAATGAAGAAGAAATGATCAAATATAAGTAAGTATTTAAGTATTTTAAACTTCCTCACAGGTACGAATGGGCCGCACAACTATCTCTATTGCTCATCGTCTGTCCACCATAAAGAACGCTGATGTGATTGTGGGCTTTGAGCACGGCCAGGCCGTAGAGAGGGGAAAACACAATGAACTTCTGGAGAGGAAGGGTGTCTACTTCACTCTTGTCACCCTGCAGAGCCAAGGAGACAAGGCTCTGAATGAAAAGGCTCGGCAAAGTAGGTCCAGCCCTTTGGGAATGACGAAATCCACTCTGCTTCAATCTAAATGTTTTGAAAGACTTATGCATGTAGATATTACAAGAATCTAGTGAATGTGACCATCTCCTTCTATTGATTTTCTTATTTCTTAGTGGCCGACCATGAAGACGAGCCCGAGAGACTAAAGCTATCTAGAGCAGGCAGTTACCGTGACAGTTTGAGGTATTACACAAACTCGTGCCCAATCACTCCTTCTCTTCATCACATTTGCTCATTTTCTTGGTTGAGTTTTTATCCATTTTCTTGGGCCTGACTGTGCATCTAAATAGGATTATTATAGTAGTCATTTTGTAGCTGAAATTGACTTTTGTCAGTGCAATTTTCTTAATCACCCTTTTGCATTTAATCTGACATTTGGAACATTTAGCTGACACTATCATCCAGAGCCACTATACAACAGGTACGACAGTAGAGGAGGCTAGAGGTACTCTGTCACCCCAATACAAGCATCCAGTAATCAGTGCCACAATAGCAGCACCACTCACAAACTCGAGTACCTACAATATTCAGTAACCTATAATGTGCATTACTCTTTTTTTTCTGTAATTAACTGATTAATTCTTTGCAGAGCCTCCATCCGCAGGCGGTCCAGGTCCCAGTTGTCAAACCTGATCCCAGAAGCCGTTCCAACTGGAGACATTTCTATATCTCGACCAGATAACGACAAGGTGTGTATGTGTGGGTGTGAGTGGGTTTGTGTTTCTTTTATGTATGAAACGTTTGCCAACAAACAGCCAACAAAAGTTACAAACCAGTGGAGTATAAAACTACTTGTTTGTATTTGTAGTTTTTTTTAATCCATGCTTAAACATTATATTATTATAATGCTCCTGCGTAATATAACTTTATATATTTATGCTCAGAATGCATTCCTAGAAGAGGACGATGAACTTGTGGAACCTGCTTCAGCTGCCAGGATCCTAAAGTACAACACACCTGAGTGGCCATATATGCTTTTTGGATCCATTGGGGCTGCAATAAATGGAGGGGTCAACCCCGTCTACTCTCTGCTGTTCAGTCAAATCCTGGCGGTGAGGTTCAAGTCTCATGTTTTGAATCTGAATCTAAAAGCTTGTAGAATGTAGGCATTAAGTTTTGGACCAAACCAGATGTACAAATCAAACGAGGGGCAAAAGCAGCAGTCAACATATAGTCGCACCAGAAGCTGAAAATGCAGTGTTCCCTTCATATTGTTCAGCATACAGTTTATGTCAGGAAAGCATTTATGTCAACCTCATATAATTCACTCAACAATATTGTGAATTTCTAGTACTGACATTTTCCACAGGAAGAACAGAACAGAAGTGGCAAAATGGTTGCACAATCACCAAGCTAGCAGTTAGATGTAATTCAGTTAAATCTATTATTGCCAAACTGTGTTCTTCATCTCTTATGGTTTGGAGGTGCACTAGTGCTGCTGGAAAGGAATGTATGCTCCCATGCACGAAACAACTAAGTGCATAGACTTCAGTGCATTAAAAAAAAACCAATGTAATTATATTTACACACAAATAATTAACGTTAGGTACAATAGAATAAACAACATTTTTTTTTAATTTTAATTGTTAAATAACAATTTTTAAAAATTGTTATTTAATATTCATTATGTTGATGTGAATGATAATTTTTTTTAATTATTCAGTTGCCCTTTTTTTTTAAATCCTATAATATAGTTAAAATTCCTTCCTATATAATGTGTTTCTCTTTTCCTGTAAAATACCCAGAAGTCCCCAGGAAACCACTGTTTATTCGGGGCAGGGCTAGACCGGCCATTGGGCATACCGGGCATTTGCCTGGTGCTGCTCGTGATTTTTCGTTTTTATGGGCCGATGGGGTTTTATTTCTTGTCCTTTTTTAACGGTATAAATGAACGGTGGTGGATTGGCCAGTTGGTCATGATCGACTCTGGGCTGGACCAATTACAGCCCAGAGTTTACACTAACTCACACATATCCACACATGTCCAGCTGTAAATGACAGCTGGACATGTGTGAGTTAGTGTGTTAAGCACTTTTAGATTTGTGTGTCTCTTATCTTTTTTATGACACTGACATATGCACATGAAATATGGCTATAAAGTCATGTAAAACTGTACATGAGACTCAAGCTCTTACTTCAAATCAGAAGACTTTGACAAACGACTGGTTTAGTTTGACAGTGAACTGTGATATTCATTTTGCAAATTTCCTTCTAATTAGCAGCAGTGACCAATACATTATCTGTGTAAATGATATGTTAGCTGGCTAGTATAATGGAATGGCTTTTATATAGCATTTTCCTAGTCTTACTAATCACTCAAACCCCAATATTCAAACAGCCCTTTATTCTATGACTCTGAGTTTAATCACATGACAGTTTTAAAAACTCTAGCCCTGTCAGTTTGGTTTGCCGTTAGTTTGCTGACTTATTAAAATGAATTTTAATACCCACTAAATATTTTCCAGTGTAAATGTTTCGTGCTATCCCACCCTTGAGGTCCTGTTAAACCATCATCAGATTCTTTTAAGTACAGTGACACTGTGAGCTGAAATAAAATAAAATCAAATAAGTCAATGAAATTCTTCATTTATTTGAAAGCACTTTTTAAATGCCTATATGTGTTTTAGACTTTCTCAGTACAAGATCCCGTGGCTCAGAGGAAGGAGATCAACAGCATCTGCCTGTTCTTTGTTGTGGTTGGCATTGTCTCTTTCTTCACCCAGTTGCTGCAGGTAGAGTAGTTCACTTGCAATACTGATTTCTTTAGTGCTTCTTTGCAGCCTTAACACCTGCTGGTGGTCAAGGTTGAAGGAAGGTCATAAGAGACCTGTTTATTTTGGTAAATAAATGCCTTCTGCTGAAGGAAAACATTTCCTTACATCCTGCAAAGCAAAGGCTTTATACTCAATTTATGAGTGGGAAACCTTTTTTTTTTTTAGGTTACTCATTCAGTAGATCACATTCGGTATGAAATCACTGTGGAAGTGTTTTGGATTTAATATTTTGGGTGTGCGTGTGTCTCCAGGGTTACGCCTTCTCTAAGTCTGGAGAACTGCTGACCCGCAGGTTACGTCGGCTTGGCTTCCAAGCCATGCTGGGCCAAGAGGTTGGATGGTTTGATGATCACAGGAACAGTCCAGGAGCTCTGACCACACGTCTGGCCACTGATGCCTCACAAGTGCAAGGAGTGAGTTATAGCTTTAATGAAAAAAACAAAACAAAAAAATAAAGTACATCTTCATGTATATTGGGCTATAAAGTTATGCTTATAATTAAATCAGCTACTTGGATGCTGAAACTAAACACAGTATAAAAAATGGATATGCTGTGATGTCACACATTGTTTCTGATAAGATTATTTATAGTTTTAGCTTTAGTTTAGCCTAACCTGGGCTATCAGCTAGCCATTCCTTGATATCACTGGTATCACTGGAACTCTTGCTTAAGCTGCTGAGCTTTCTGTTTCTTTTTACACGTTTCAATAAATTCTAAAAAGTCATATTCAGCTTAGAATGTAATTTCTATCATTTATGTAGTTTATGTCTTTTCTTTTTAAATCACAATTTTAGCCTAAATTGCACATGTTTCTTAATTCTAGCAAGTTTGAGAATAAACAACTGAAATAATTGTGTAATAGCTTGTTTGTTGTTTATAGAATCTTATATGTATTAAAATTTTGTTCAGTCCATGTGGACAATCACCAGAAGTCTGAGTCAAGTGACATCATTGCTCTCTTCCTCCAAGGCTACGGGCTCACAGATCGGCATGATCGTCAACTCTCTGGCAAACATTGGCGTTGCACTTATCATTTCCTTCTACTTCAGCTGGAAGCTCACACTGCTGATCCTTTGCTTTCTGCCGTTCATTGCTCTGTCAAGTGGCTTCCAGGCTTCAATGCTCACAGGTTTCGCCAAACAGGACAAGGAGGCCATGGAAGCGGCTGGACAGGTCAGATATGATTCCTATTTTACTTGCATTTCATATCAGTTTACGTCATCCTCCAGTCTGAAAATAGTACAAGTGCATTATTCAGATATAGAATGACAAGTAAAATGCATCATTACAGTCCTGAACTACAGTTTTAGGCTGCAGGTTTCATCCCTGCAAAAACCTGCAGCTGAACATTTATCGGGGTCCAGGGTTCAATTTAATAATTTTTTTGTTCCTGTAATTTGGGGAGTGAAGTATTCAGTTAATACTATCAGGCTCCAATGGTGTAGGGGCCAGCCATGTTCAAAATGCAGTCAGGATGCTACTGATAAAATTTTAGGAGAATACAGTGGGCTGAAAAGTTCACAGTAAAAAGTGGACTACAAACTTTCTTTATGCTATGTGAATTATCCTAATGCAGTAAGCCCAACCCATTTAAGTAAAGTGGATTAGATGTAAATTTAATAATACCTAAGGGCGGAAACTAGATAACTGTAGCTGCAAAAAACAGGACATAGATAAGAAAGAGCAGCTACGTTATCTACATCCTTTTCTCCTTTGCACATTAAAGCACACAACAACTAGGCTTGCTTTAGACTTTACTCTAGTCCTTTATGCCCAGATTTCTGGTGAAGCTCTGAACAACATTCGCACCATCGCTGGCTTGGGGAAGGAGAAGACCTTTGTGGAGATGTATGAGGCCCAGCTGGACGCGCCATATCAAGCAGCCCTGAAGAAGGCGAATGTATATGGAGCTTGCTATGGTTTTTCCCAGTGCATAATTTTCTTGACAAACTCAGGCTCCTACAGGTTTGGAGGTTATTTGGTGCAAAAGGAGGGGCTCCATTTCAGTTTGGTGTTCAGGTGAGAGTCAAGTCAATGTATATGATGTATATGTCTAATACTAGTCTGCATCATCCTAAAAAGATAACTTCAGTAAAGGGTTAAAAATTATTTGTAATAAGGACATCTTTTTTTAAAGGTCCCCCAAAACACATACTCGAGACAACTTTGTAGATTTTTCTTCTTGTAAATTGTGCATAAACTTGTTGATGGCTCCCAAAAGCATTTGGTCAAAGTGAAACTTGCTAATGTACATTTAGCCTACAATTAGTGGGAGTGTAAGTATAAATTTGAGCCTGTATTTCAAACTTGTATATAATTGTGAACAACAATTGAGTTGTTAAAAAAAACAGCAAAAAAGATTGTTTCGTTAAAGTCATGAAAAATGCATCTTGGAGGAAGAACAATTCAAAGGGTTAATTTAAGTCCAAAGTTACCATAATGTTACTGCCCACGATGAGTGAAAAAGTCTGACCACACTTAACCAATGTGTATCGTGTGCATATATGTGTAGGTGGTATTTCCACGTTCCCAAATCATGGTGCAGTACAGTGGGCTTTCATTGTTGCTGGGGTCTATTTGTGCTTTTGTTATCTCTTACAGGGTAATTTCAGCCATTGTCACCAGTGGCACAGCCCTCGGCAGAGCCTCCTCTTACACACCTGACTATGCCAAAGCCAAGATCTCAGCAGCACGTTTTTTCCAGCTACTAGACCGCGTGCCTCAGATCAGTGTCTACAATGACAAGGGAGAAAAATGGGTAAGGTGGTGCATAAGTTATGTGTGAAGTACCATGCACTTTGAAGGTGTAAGAAATGTGGGTGAATGTCTTTTTTATTTATGTGTTTTTATCCTCTCTGACCCTCACTCTGCTTTGTTTTCAGGATAACTTCCAAGGGAACATTGACTTCATTGACTGCAAGTTCACCTACCCCTCTAGGCCAGACATCCAAGTCCTGAATGGGCTGAATGTTTCAGTGAAACCTGGCCAGACACTGGCCTTTGTGGGCAGCAGTGGCTGTGGGAAGAGCACTAGTGTACAGCTGCTGGAGAGGTTTTATGATCCCAACCACGGCAAAGTGGTAAGAGAGACAAAATACAACAGGCTTAATACGCAACAGGCTCAATATGTAAACCAAATGAGTATGTTATGAATGGCTCATATTGTAAAAAATGGAGATACCAATAGTATCTTAGAGCTTTTATTTTATTATTGAGGTGGCTGTAGCTCAGCATGTAGAGTAGGTCATCTACTAATTGGAAGGATGGTGGTTTGATACCTGGCTGCTCCAGTCTGCTTGACTGGGCAAGATACTGAACCCCAAGTTGCTCTCTGATGCGTTCATCGAAGTGTAAATGTTTGCGGCAGACAAATGCTAGTGAAAGATACAGTAGATAGAAAGCACTAAGGTAGAAATTCTCTTAAAATTTGCATCTACTGAGATCTGCTAAGCTAGCTACCTTTAGTGAAAGTCTGCTTTACCTGCTTCTTTTTCATGAACTGAATTAGTTCCTGTCTTTTTAAGGATGCAGAAAATTATTTACTAAAGTATAATAAACCATATGCTAAAGTATAGAATTTTCATTTGACTTTCTGTTGTAAAGGTTACAGTATTACAGTGTTTTTGCAGCATTTTTCTTTTTGTTGTTTTGCTTTGCATTTTACCACAACTCTTTCTTTTTGATGAATTATTACCATATGTAGTTTCATTGTAGAGTAGCAATCCTTTAAAAAGTGACACTAGTCCACTCTATGCTACTTTAACTTAAAAAATATGTGCTGTTACAAGTTACTTTTTAAATTTTCATTTGATATAAAACCATGTACTTTGAAAATAACTGTATGTTCAATACAAGATTAAAAAAAACGTGTACTGTAGCCTTAAAAAAAAATCTGACTCTGCACAAAATGGAGAGTTCTGACTTAAAACTGCCAATATTATACTGTCACAGCAGTTGCTGACCTTTTTGGAAATGTCAGATATCTCATTTTGGAATGAATGAATCACACTGTGTGTATAGTCTCTGCTTTCATCTTTTTTTCTCATGAGGCTCATTTATACTTTGATGTCACTATGAAAGTGAAACGTGTAATTTGTCTCAGTCAAAGAATAATTGCTGGACATTCAGTGAGCACGGTGGTGGAAGTATTTCATGTCACTTCATCTTTCAGTCAGACATTCTTGCTGACTCTGTGCTGTATTTTATAAAATGGAGCACTCTACCCAGGATGATCATTTTGATTTTATGCCAGGAAGATATTCATGCCAGGATTCAAATGGCCCTAATTGAGCTGGAAGTGGTTTGGAAACACATAGTCCTGATTCTCTGTCTGAGATTTAAAAAGGACACGATCACCTCTGCATAGTTATGAGAGAAATTACAGTCCAGATAGTAGTCTGATGGCTCATTAACTGGATTGTATTTCTAGTCTTTTGATTCTTACATTGCTTTGTACTAATGGAAAAATCAATTACTTCCTGCAGCTGATTGATGGCCATGACACCACTCGCGTCAACGTGTCTTTCCTGCGTTCCAAGATTGGCATCGTGTCCCAGGAGCCCATCCTGTTTGACTGCAGCATCGCAGAGAACATTAAGTATGGCGACAACTTGCGAGAAATCAGCATGAATGAGGTCATCTCTGCCGCAAAGAAGGCCCAGCTTCATGACTTTGTCATGGCCCTTCCTGAGGTACGATAAATAGTTTGTATATGATGCTTGTGGCTGGGATTCAAAAAGAGACAAAATTAAATAAAGTTTACTGTTTGAGCAGTAAACAGGCTGGCAACATGTAGTCAATCAGGAAAGGTAAACAACAGGGAAAAAGGACTCTATGCACTGAGTGACGATCAAGTGCACAGGTTGCAGTGTCCTCCTATTTTCTTCTTCATTATAATACTTGTTCTAACATGTTGATTAGGCATGTTGAAATGTGATTAGTCCACATTAATATGGACATTCACTTGTGCTTTTAGTAGAGATGAACAATGGGCAGCTTGGGTTTGATTACAGTCAGTCAGTCATCAGCTATTACTTATCTAAATGATCGTTTTAAATACCTTCTCAGCCCTGAATTTTACCATTATGCATCCCTAACTTTTGCCTACTCTTTAGATGCCAAATGTCAAAGTTCTTTGTAAAATCCATTAGTTTTCACATTATAAGGCTTAGGTTCAATAATTTATTCTGTAAGCCATTAATGTGTCATTTATACCCCATTCTTCCAAGACTAGACGAAGAAGCTTCACCATTAATTGCTGACTTTTATAGAAAGGCAAACAGAGACAGGTATAAATCATATGTTTGTAGTGACTGTCCTGTGTGGACCACCTTATCTCTGAAAACAAACAGTTGTTCATGAGCTCAGAATCCAACCCGTATCAAGGCAAAGTGAGTAATAGACACGTCAGCACACCATGTGAAATGGACATGCATGCAAAAGTTGCAGTAAGTTGCATTAAGCTGCAGGACCAGCAGAGGGAGATGTTTTATTATAAGGCAACATGAAAAAAACAACCCCAGACATTATGAACACAGCCACCTAACTTCATTGTTTCTGGCGATTAAGGACTCTTTGGGTATTTTGTGGGATTTACCAACAACAGTAAAGTAAACAATTCGTATTAAAAATCCAACATGCAGCTGCTCCCTTGTTACAGATAGTCAACACATTTGATAACATCAACTTTGATTTTGGATGTTTATAACAGACGCCCTTCCAGCTTGAACTGAACCAACAATCTTTCATTTCTTAAGCAAATATGTAAATCACAGTTCAATTCAGCTTTATTTATATAGTGCCAATTCACAACAATAGTCGTGTCATTTATATTATAAGGTAAATAATATTAGAAAGAATCCCAAAAATCAAATGACTCCCTGTGAGCAAGCACTTGGAGACAGTGGAGTGAAAAACCCTCCAGCGGAACCAGGTTCAGGGCGATGTGGCCATCCACCATGACTGCTTGAGGTTGATGTTAAAGAGAAGAGAGCACAGAGATACGGGGCAAAAAGCAAACTATAATTGCCAATAATTTAATAAAGTAGCGTATAGACACACAGAGAGTGAAAAGAGATGAGGAAAGCCCCCCGGCAGTCTAAGGTCATTGCACGATGACTAAGGGATGGTTCAGAGTTACCTGATCCAGCCCGAACTACAGTAGCCTAATCTTAAAAGTAGTGCCTGTCTTCCAAATCCAGACTGGGAGCTGGTCCCACAGTAGAGAGGCATGAAAGGAATGAAAGTGCTCTGTAAGGATAATAAGGTACTATGGAGCCTGATTACTCAAGATTTTGTATGTGAGGAGAAGTATTGTAAGTTCCACTCTCAATTTAACAGGAAGCTGTTAATAGTCAAGTCTGGGATGTTCCAATGTGATGCCAATGTCCTTTACGTTTCTGGACGTAACTGACACAACTTCAAGTTAACAATGACAATTGCTTTGCTAAATGCCCACACACCCTCACAAATCCCAGTTTTAATGAAGACACACTATTGAAACAGGTACAGGTAGAAATGGTGGCTACAATGCTACAAAAGCCTGACTACTCATCAGTGTTTTTGTTAGTTGTTGAAATGGAAAATGTGGCTTCCTGGCTGAGTTCCACATACACTCAGCTTTAACAGCACTCTGGGTTCGGGGATCTTTCACTAATAGAACTCTTGGAAAGAGCTCATATTGTGTTATCAGCAGTAGCTGTTTCTGCGATTGCACAAAAATCATTTTTATGGAAGATGGAAGTTTGCAATCAAGTGTTACGTACATGACATAACAGCTGAGCTATGTTTGGAGAATTTTAAAAAAAGCATCACTAACTACTGATGTTTTCTGCTTACTCTCATTGTTTGTTTATGTCGTTTTCAGTGTCTACTTATTTTTTAAGTACTGTATTGAAAAATTGCCTATAGACACAAATTTTGTTCTCTCCCCGTGCTTCAGAAATACGACACCAACGTGGGCTCTCAGGGGTCTCAGTTATCTCGTGGCCAGAAGCAGCGCATTGCCATCGCCAGGGCAATCATACGTGACCCTAAGATCCTGCTCCTTGACGAGGCTACCTCCGCCCTGGACACCGAGAGCGAGAAGGTATGCTTCGCTGAACTCTGAACAGCTTCCATTTGCTGAGTCCACAAACTCAACATCACAGCGTAGTGCAGCTGCTTGATATTCTCCGGGCACACAGAGCAAAGAGAGCAGGCACTTAATTATTATTATCATTAACATCACTACCATTCATCATCCCTATTATTATCACCAACAGCTTACAGTTCATACCAACCCTCCAGTACAGCCTTTTTAAGATGAATACAGTCAGTTTGGTCTGTGCTGTAGCTTTTACAGCTCCAATAGCTGAACCACGCTGAGGAGCAGAGGCCTCTGCAGTGTACTGAGCCTCTGGAACATTCTAATGATAGTAATCAGCCCATGATTGTGAAATTGCTATAATTGTGAGGCTTGTGTGTCTGCTACGTGAGAGAATTGATCATGGCTCCTGACTATGTATGTGTGTGTGTCTTTGTGAGCACTAATTCATGTGTCCCGTGACAGACTGTGCAAGAAGCCCTGGACAAAGCCAGACAGGGACGGACCTGCATCGTCATTGCCCATCGCCTCTCTACCATCCAGAACTCTGATATCATTGCCGTCATGTCCAGAGGCATTGTGATCGAGAAAGGAGCACACGACCAGCTCATGGCCCTGAAGGGAGCCTATTACAAGCTGGTTACAACAGGAGCACCGATCAGCTAACCGCTCAGGGAAACATTGTTACTGCTGTAATGTCAAGTGAGGACTTGATGCCATACTTTAAATAATAAAGTATGTAGAAAAGACCTAAGAAGTGGTTGACTTAGCTGTTTACTTCTACAGTATTTATTTTTGTGAAAGGAGTCTTTTAAGAGGTAAAAAAGTATTTGCCCGGATTTCTTATTTGTCACAGTTTGGTTTTTTTTTTTTCAATTTAAACAAATGTTATTATTAGACAAAGGTCAGACTAATCAGTGTAATCAGAGTAAATACAAAATTCAGTTTTTAAATCATTTTATTTATAAAGAGAAAAAAAAGGCAATGCAAACCCAACTGGGCCTAAATGAGATTAACCTCATTTTTTTGTACAACTGAGTTCATTATCACGAACCCCACCCAGGCCAGGTCTGTTGAAACAAGATATTCAACAGGACTTATTAAATACATTCAAATAGATAAATAGAATAGACTTTAACCTTAAATAGGCTGTTCATGCTTGTAAAGCCTCCAAAGACACATTGCCAGTTATTGCAGTTCCACACAGGGACAGGTAGGATTGGATAACCTTTTTCCCCCTAAATTAAATCATCATTGAAAAACTGCTTTACTTGATTTTTCTTTGTCTAATTATAACATTTCTTTAATGATCTGAAACATTTAACGGTGACAAATATGCAGAAAACTAAGAAATCAGTAAGGAGGCAAATACTGTATGTGATTCACACATCTTGTATGGTGGTATTTTAAGCTAGCCAATCAGTGTCTTTCTTTTATTTACTCTGTTTTTTAATCTTGTTGATACTGGCTTTGTCTCATTGCCTACACCTTCACTCTTAGCAGCCAAATATTCTTTTTATACACCAGAAAAACTGAAAAAAGTCCACAGCTGACCATTGCAATACAGTTTTTAATGGAAAATGGCTTGTAAGCTGGTTTTATATTCAACCAGTGATGTTGAGCAACTGAACACATTGATAACAGCATAGACTTGTTTACTTCTGTGTTATCATTTTGAAATTGTATTTTTTTTCTTTTACTTGTTCAAGTTTCACCATAGTTATTATATGTTTATTACTGACTTGTAATTTTGCAAATTAAAATTTCAAACAAAAGACAACATCAGATTATTTGTTTTAAATTCCCCCAAACAATTTAAGAGGACCAATGCAACTAAAAATATGCTACATCACCAATGGGCACATTAAAAATGCTATTTTGGTATATTAATCCAGTAATACTTTTGTACTTGAGTAAAAAAATGAAGAGGATTTAGTTTTATAGGCAATATAGTGTTACCAGAGAAGCTCTTTCCAAGGATGAATTAGACTACCAGCTTCTGTAAAGCTTACAATTTAATTTTTATATTTATCTTCTTGTTGTTTTGGGGGGTTTACCTAAAATTGTCATTGCTAGGTTAAGCTAATCACCTGGTGCCTTTAGATCCATATTTAGACTCCCATATAATTGTTTTATAAGATGCAGTTTTATTTCCAGTTGTAGTGCTCCTCAATGAAATTGTTTCTTTAATAGATTGATAACACATTGTTTTCAACCCATTAACGAGTTTTATATTTGTGAAATATTTAATAATGCAGTTATGGAATACGTTTTATGGGACAGTAATTACAAAAACCTATCATGAGAATGAGATCAAATTCTGCCAGTATGTCTGCTTTAATACACGCTCTTTTCAGTCAGATATCTGTGGTCCTTTACTCAAATATGAATCTGTTTAAGAGTGTTGCAAATTGGCAATATTGACAATAACAATAACATTTAAAAAAAACTCAATATTGCATTAAATTAATAATTACCCCCTTAATTCCTAGTGAAGCATTAAGGCTGTACTTAGTTTTTGTTAAATAAGCATGACACTCTGTTTTCTTTTTACCATGAATGCATAAGCTTCATAAACTGCACCACTAAATGAAAGCAAATAGCTTCTGCTTTCAGCTGTATTACAAAATAATAATTGCAAAATAACTGACAAGAAACAAGGGCAGGAAAATGGTCAGTATGATGGATTACATATAAAGTGAGTTTCAGACTCAGCACCCAGCTGAAACTAATAAAGTCACATGCTGCCCAGTCGGTGCTGTAGGAAGATATGCTTGGAGCATTTGTATTTAATACACTAAAATACTGAAATTGAAATTTCTGTTTCTAGCTGTCTGTAATTTGTCCGAACGCGATATGTTTGCATTAGTGTCATCACTATTACTCAGTAACAATGCACAGCATGAATGCATTAAAACCTGCTGCTCTAAAATGCATTCCACTGAGACACATGTAGGGATAATGCACGACAGGGCTTCATGGTATAAGAAGATAAGCTGAAAGTCAGTATTTCAATGCTGAGATAAGCAGAGAGCGTCTTTTAGAACTTTAGGTAAACTATGGCAAAATAAATAAAAATAAATAAATATGCAGATGGATAGAATAACACAGCTACTTAAGAAATCTGTGACTGAATATAATTCCAAGCTGTGAGAGGAATATTGAACACCACAGAAACACCCTGCTCTCTCCTCCACCGGTGCTGATGCTGCCACTTGTGACAGGCATACCATGAGAGACACTCCATCAGTTAGCGGTAATATGTGATCACACCACACTGACCTCTGGGAAATTGAGTCTTTAATCATGACATCCCCAGACCCAGACTCCTGCAAAATTAGCATTCCTCAGATGCAATCTAATCTAGCAGCTTCTCCTGCCAATTCATCCAGAGAGAGGACACTGTTTGACTTTGTGCCATGTAATGTCAGTACAATTCTGATTGATGAAAACAGCCGTGGGAGGCTGAGAGATGTGTCTCGGTTGGGTGTGAGAGTGATAAGCAAGGTCCTCTGTGTGGTTTGTATGATCCTAGTAAATATTCACACCGAAAAGCAAGAATTAAGAATAAGCAATTGAAGCAGCTCTGATCTGAAATGTACATAACAATTCCTCATCTTAATAATACACTTAATGTATGTAAGAAAATGTTAATATTTAAATGTGCAGTGATTTTTACACATGCTGCTACGGTCCCTGAATCTGTGGCTCAAAGGTGCTCGAAATATGGGATGACACAACGCTGCTGCCATTCATCAAGCTTTCAATAAAGGGAATGTAGTAACTCACAAAAGGACAGACAGAAACAAAAAGAGATGGGAGCCCCAGCTAAAACAAACAAAATATGAAGAAAACCATGACCCAGCCACATAATTCCGGCATCTCCCCTAACGTAATCCAGAAAAACAAAACTAATAGCAACCAGGACCAAAAACAGTATTGACTGCAACTCCAACACAGCCTATGATACTTGATAAACAAAGCTAAAGCACTGGCAAAAGGAGGAAGCTGGTACTGATGAAGATCAGGTAGGGGTGGGGGTCATACTTGTTATTAATCTCTGGCTCTCTTCCACAGCATGTCTTTTGTCCCATCTTCTATCTCTCACCCCAGCCGGATGCAGCAGATGGCCCCGCCCCTCCCTGAGCCTGTTTCTGTTGGAGGTTTCTTCCTGTTAAAAGGGAGTTTTTCCTTCCCACTGTCGCCAAAGTGCTTGCTCATAGGGGTCATATGATTGTTGGTTTTTTCTCTGTATGTATTATTGTAGGGTCTACCTTGAGGCGACTGTTGTTGTGATTTGGCGCTGTATAAATAAAACTGAATTGAACTGAATAGTGTGGTGTGGGTGGACATGGGAGGGAGGGGCAGGTAACGCAAAAAATAAAAAATCTGGAAGGGGTCAAATACATTTCCATAGCACTGTATTTATTTGTGATCCATGCCAATTACCACGACAGTACGCCAGTTATGTTGTTTTTTCATCTTTCTGTCACCTAATTATGTTGCAAACAAATTATTTCATATCCAGATGCTCATTATTGTAATGAAGCTCGTGACGATAAAGACGATGTACAAGCCAAACAGCAGACGATCGATCACTGTTCCAATCATCTCCCACTCCTGTGCAGCTTTGGTCCCTTGAAAGCATTAGTCCATCTGAAGTCGGATGGCTGTGAGATCTCTGCTTAATCTCCTCAGTTCATCCAGAACCATCTCGGAAGCTGGCACTGGTTTTACTGGAAGTGTAACACTGTAGATGCTCTGATTGTCCGAGAGGTTTGTGGCACTGGTGTTCATTGATAGTGCTGTCAAAAATAAACAGCCAGTGAAATGCTATGATAAATTGAAAAGTTAAGCATGACCTTGTTGAAGCTGAAGAGGTCCACTGTGATGAGGAAACAGCTGGGGATCAGCAGGTTCACCACATAGAGAACCGGTCTCCGTCTTAGCACGATCTTGGGACGAGACGCAGGTACAAACCTTTGAGATTTTAAAGGTTTTCTCCTCCACAGTGATGTGAGACATTGATACATTCACACAGATTAGTGGCTAAAGGTGGTTCTAACTACTGAAAACAAATTTTTGTATATGTCACGGCTGGCGGAGAGCCGTGTGGAGTGGAGGAAAAGGAGGACCCAAAATGCAGCAAACTGATGATACGAGTGACGTTTATTTACAGGGTGGTAGTGGCAAAAACAGGCAATGAAGCATGAGTAATTACAAACGGAAACCTAAACTGGGAGAAACTAAGTGACAAACCTGGGACCATACAAAAGGGGTGCGGGGCAGAGAGACGCAGAGACAGGAACACCATAGAACGCAGACGAGCCGACAAAGAACACAGACCGACACCCACTAAATATACACACACAAGGTAATCAGGTAATCACACACAAGAGGGAAGAACAGCTGAACCTAATACACATGAGGACCGGAGGAGACAAGCTGAACACAATGACAACAGACACAGACTTTCAGAACAAGACAGGAAATCTAGACCCGAACCGGACACAAGGGGGGAGGACACAGAATAGCTAGAACAGAGGAAAATAATCACAAAACACAAAACGCTGGGTCAAAATGACCCAGGACCATGACAGTATAATAAATAATGACAGGAAGATAATGAAGATGCCATGCAGTCTTGTTCATTTGAGATTGTATAAACCTAATTTAAGAATGTGGTGAAACTGAAGTATTTCCAAAAGGGCAGTGCTGCACCACCAGAAAGTGTTACTATAGGGAAGCCCAAAGCTGTCCATAAGTTTGTTGTCATTCCTCAGTGATTAAGAACTAGCACAAAGGAAGTTTTTCAGTGCATGAAAAAGCACTGTTGTGAGCAGCTTTAACAGTTCAAAAATACATAATTAAATAAAAGCATGTAAAAAAAAATAAAGCTTACATAGTACGTGATCTCTGAGTAGCTTCCCACAACTAATTCCAGGGTGGAATCAGCTATACTGATATCGTGAGCTCCCACTCTCCATTGGTCACCATCATGTCTCTGGACTCATTCAGGACCTGTTTGGAAGTTGTGCCTTGAATCATCCTAATATCAGTAGCTAGGTTGATATTTAAGAGCATGGTTTTATTTGGAAATATTAGCAAACAGCTTTGTGTTCAGATATGGATTTCAAATTTGTCGAGTGTGAAGTTCACACTTTCAATAATTTATTTTTAGTTTTTTAAGTTTCAGAAAGCCTTATCAAAGTGTATATCTGCTCCAAACGTCAATGAGCAGTTCTGGATATCAAAGGGGAAAGCATAGAACTGACCACTCTGATGGGCTTATCATCATACACATGACCTGTGTTGTACAAGTAGACATAAGGAGTTTTGGTGGAGCTGACTTCATCCAGGCTGGAATAGAATAGAAAAGGATAACAAAACATTTTTAATAATTAATAATAGCAATTTATTAAAAAAAAAAAAAAACTTTTAGTAGCAAAAATATGAAATGACAAGTCTTTTAAGAGAGCAGGGCTGAAATTACATATTGCTGTCTCTCCAGTAAGCCGTGATTAGGGTTACCCATGTTAATTAACAGTCTGTTCAATGACCTCCACCACTATAACTTCAAAACTGTCCAGCTTGTAGCCAATCAAAATGTGGAAAACTTACAACTCTGCTATTTGAACATCTGGGACATAAAGTTTTTCCCGAGGGACAGAGACTCGTTCAGCGCCACAATCCTTCTCATCCCAGTTCAGTCCCTCAATATCCCACTCCTACATTAAGCAGAAGAAAAGTAAAACTGGTATACAGCCTGCAAATGCCAGTTTAACTGCTGAAATAGAGGGAAATACAACATCTACTACTATACATTTTGTGTAGAGCAGGGTCATGTTAGCAACCCATTAACATTTGTCTTAGGTCTGGCAAAGTTTACTATAGGGCGGGAAAATGTTGCTGTTAATTTCAGCATGTTTCCGTTTACAAACGGAGTCCCATAGTCTACAAAGTCCATCCATCCATCTTCATCCGCTTTGTCCGGGGCTGGGTCGCGGGGGCAGCAGCCTAAGCAAAGAGGCCCAGACCTCCCTCTCCCCAGCCACCTCCTCCAGCTTATCCGGGGGAATACCAAGGCGTTCCCAGGCCAGCCGAGAGATATAATCTCTGCAGCGTGTCCTGGGTCTGCCCCGGGGCCTCCTCCCGGTGGGACATGCCTGGAACACCTCACCCAGGAGGCGCCCAGGGGGCATCCTTGTCAGATGCCCGAACCACCTCAACTGGCTCCTTTCGATGTGGAGCAGCAGCTGCTCTACTCTGAGCCCCTCCCGGATGGCCGAACTTCTCACCCTATCTCTAAGGGAGAGGCCAGCCACCCTTCGGAGGAAGCTCATTTCTGCCGCTTGTATCCGCGATCTCGTTCTTTCGGTCACTACCCACAGCTCGTGGCCATAGGTGAGGGTAGGGACGTAGATCGACCAGTAAATTGAGAGCTTCGCTTTTACACTCAGCTCCCTCTTCACCACGACGGACCGGTGCAGCGCCCGCATTACTGCAGCTGCAGCCCCAATCCGTCTGTCGATCTCTGGCTCCCTTCTCCCATCACTCGCGAACAAGACCCCGAGATACTTGAACTCCTCCACTTGGGGCAGGAACTCATCCCCGACCCGGAGTGGGGTCTACAAAGTCAACTTTATGATTTACTGGTTGAAAATTTTTTTAAAAGCCTTATAACTTAGAATCTATACGTGGTTTCTATTGTCAACATACAGAGAGCACATAGTTAGAACAATAGGCTAGAGCCATTTAAATAGATAACAATTTGAATACATGTACATACACGTACAATGTTCTTGAATAAGTATAATTTAGTGATTTTGTAAGATCTTTTCAAAACATACCAGGACATAAGACAGGGTTTGGGCTTTTTCATCCTAAAGACGAGACATATGAATTAGTATATTAGAATCATAAACATTAAGATTACCAAAATGATGACTTTTAATATCTAGTGTGTGAACTGTGTAGACTTACCACTCCTAAAATTCCCACCACGGTGATACTGATGCTTATGTTAAGTGGATTTGAAAAGCTTTTGACAGGACGAATCAGTTTTTTTAGAGAACAAATCTTTGTCAAGCTCTTCGAATAGGGCGACAGGAGTTGGACTGGTGCAGTTAAAAGAAACCACAAAGTCTGAGATCTAGAAAATAAAGAGTAAAGAAAACATAATTATCTTAACTTCCTGCTAATGAAAATAGGCCAGTTCTTTTATTTTTATTGGTATTTTACTCCTGCATAGACAGTAGAGAATGAATATGATCACAACAGTTAAAATCTTGAGATCACAAGTCTGCTGACTTATTCTTTTGGTGTGTACTGAGACATTATGAAAAAAAAAAACAGGATCTGCTGGTGCCACACATTAGGATGAATAAAACTGATTCTGTATAACATAATGTTCTTGGTGAACCTTCTTTTTTGGAAAAGGAAATAAAAGTTATGAAGCAGTATTTACTGTTTAGCAATTTCACTATTGTAACTCTATCAAAGTACAACAGATAATATATGTTAATTTGCATACATAAAAGTTAAGGTGATACTTATTAAGGCGACCGTCTTTCAAAGACTTTGTTGTCCTTGCAGCATGAAACTGAATGTAAGTAAAACATTCTCTTGTCTTACCATGAAGCAGCATGAAGCTGATGATGAGTAGCTCAGCAGCCCTCACCCCTGACATCTTCTGTCTCAGCATTAATTAGCCCTTATTAACATGACAAGTGTCTGATATTATAGATTAAAAAAGCTTAGCCATTGTGCGGATGTCCAAGTGAAATCTGTAAACCACCTGCAGAGACTAATATTGACTTTGCAGTGTGATGCATCTACCATGACACACATGTTCATCCACACACTGTGAGTGTTTGGTTTTAAAACAGGTTTTTAAATCATCTGCACAGCATCCAGAGTTCGGTCTGTTTATCTTAGCTCAGGCGGTAGAGCAGGTCATCTACTGATCGGAAGGTTGGTGGTTCGATTCCTGGCTTCCCCTAGTCTGCGTGCCAAATATCCTTGGGCAAGATACTAACCCCAAGTTGCTCTCCGATGCATCCATCGGAGTATGAGTGTGTGTGAATGTTACTTAGAAAGCACTTAGAAAAATGTGCTGGTGTGAATGGGTGAATGCACAAGTTGTGTAAAGCGCTTTGAGTGCTCAGAACAGTAGAAAAGCACTATATAAGAACCAGTCCATTTACTTAACACTGACCTTTTAATAGAAATTTAATTTATTTGTAGCCTTTCAGAGATCCCCTTTGCTGTCTTTTCTGTAAAATGTGAGTAATGTAAGCAAAATGTTCTCTTGTCTTGTCATGAAGCAGCATGAAACCGAGCTGATGATGAGTAGCTCAGCAGCCCTCACCCCTGACATTTTCTGTCTCAGCATTAATTAGCCCTTATTAACATGACAAGTGTCTGATTTATAAAATAAAACAGCTTAAGCACCATTATATGCAGATAAAGTTGTGTGGATGTCCAAGTGAAACCTATAACCACCTTCAGAGACTAATATTGTTAGGAGTTGGGTTCTGGTTATGTGGTGTTTTTGTCTGTATGTGTTTTTTGGTGCCTCCCTTTTTGTATAGGTAGGCGGGGCAGTGAGTCACTGAACCTGGCACACCTGTTACTCATCAGATGCTTTCCTCAGAAGTGGTCTTTAGGAGCTACCTGACAGAAGACTAGTGTTGGAGTATTGGCGTTTTTTTGGAGCGTCTGAAATTCTGCCCCTGCCTGCTGGAGCCCTTGGATTATTTTGGTGACTGTAAGGAGTTTTGTTTCCTCCCTAGGATTTTGCCTCGACTGGTTTGTTTTCCGTCTGGAGGTTTTGGCATCAAACAGTACCAAATCGAGTGCACTACCTGTGTGTGTTTTCGTCACCTGCATGTCCTGGCTCCGAGTCCCCATTCATACACTGTATATATTTTATCCTTGTAAATACCTCCCCCTCACTGTAAATAAACTGTCTTCACCACAACTCTGCCTCCGTGCGTTCTGCTTTAGTGTGATGCATCTACCATGACTTGATGGTACACACATGTTCATCCACACACTGTGAGTGTTTGGACTTCAAACAGGTTTTTAAATCATCTGCACTTGGGTTTGTATGAGTCAAATACCTGTAGAAAAGCAAATGTAAGAACATGATGACTGGTGTCACAGCTTTTTCAGTTTCAAATAACATAACACAGCTGCACAGTTATATTTTGTGCTTTTGTGGTTTGATATTGGGATATTGGTGAGGGTGTAAAGGGCTTGTTTATTTTTGGAACATTTCCATTGACAAGCAATTTTTTTCACAATTTGGGTTAATTCAGTTCTATTTAGTTTTATTTATACAGCACCAAATCACAATAACAGTCGCTTCAAGGTGCTTCATATTGTAAGGTAGATCCTACAATGAGACATACAGAGAAAAACCCAACAAACATATAACCCCAATCATATGGTTAAGGCTGGTTTGATGGAAATAAACCAAAATTGCATATGTATGTCTTGATTTATGGGCCTTTAAAAAAGAACAAACTATCCAGATACAATAGATCTTTTTAAAACAAAAGCAGGAAGCAGTTAAGTTTAAGGTGCTTACATACAGTATATGGACAAGTTGGGTCCCCTACACATTATACCTACAGCAGTTGGTCAGGCATGGATGGTAATATAAAGGAAGGTTTGAGGATTGCAGATCTTTGTCAGAAGAGCATAATTTTGCAGAGAAACAAACTAATTTTACAAAATACAAAAACTACCAGGGTTAAAATTATTAGCCTCCCTGATGCTAATAGCCATTTGTGTATACTTTGGCTGGATAACAGTTTAAGTTGTTTATTGTACTTTTTAATAAGTATAAACTCAATTCAATTTTATTTATACGGCGCCAAATCACAACAATAGTCATCTCAAGGCGCTTTATATTGGAAGGTAAACCCTACCATGCATACAGAGAAAAACCCAACAATCATATATGGGGCGCCGTTTGTAAACTGAAACATGCCGAAATTAACAGCAACATTTTTCCACATTTAGCTCTAAATCTTACAAAAACATGTTTTTTCGAGTCATTTTTTTACAACATTTAGTAAAATATTTGTAACTTTTCATATTTAAAACAGGATTTTAAATGTTAAATCTAAATGCTAAATGTTAAATCTAAATGTTAAATGTTAAATCTAAATGCTAAATGTTAAATGTAAATATTATATTTAAATGTAAATGTTAAATGTAAATATTATATATAAATCTAAATGTTAAATGTTAAATCTAAATGTTATATATAAATCTAAATGTTAAATCTAAATGTTATATATAAATCTAAATGTTAAATGTTAAATCTAAATGTTATATATAAATCTAAATGTTAAATGTTAAATCTAAATGTTATATATAAATCTAAATGTTAAATGTTAAATCTAAATGTTATATATAAATCTAAATGTTAAATGTTAAATCTAAATGTTACGGGAAACTAAATATTTAGCTAATATGCAAATTTATTGTACGGGTCAACGGAAATACCAAAATAAAAGCTTCAAGAAAACCTCCCGCGCTAAAGTGTGCCGGTCGCGGTCAGGTTCTGTGTTTGTGCTCCTCTTACGGTCACTTTTGACTGCCATGAGCTGCTTCGACTATTCCCTACCAGCATGTCCAGCGATTTAGCTGAAAACATTGGAAGAGCCGTTTTGTCGGCCATCCAACGATTCAGCGGTAATGCACCCTCGACCTCACAAACGCCGCAGCACTTGGTAAGTTTATTTTATAGCATTTTGGACGGGTTGATAGCAGTGTTAGCAAAACTAGCAAAGCTAAATTACTTAGCTAGTCCTCAATTATTTCATTTGGTAGGCAGCAGACAGAGATCGAACATCATACAACTCTATTTATTTATTTGGTAGGTAGGTAACAGTCGTTCTTGATGTAAATGTTTCCTTAGGAATCCAGCAATGCACCTGGACCAAGTAGACCTGCCGTCTCCACTGGGATACCATACTGCTCGGTAGGCCTTCTTACACATATCATTTAGCTGACTAATTTTTGTTTTTTCTTTGGTGTAATATGTCACCTTAAATTAAATCCTGTCAAAGTAATGATTCTGATTCTACATACATTTCATCTTCTTAGGGGTCCATTACTAGCAGTGTCACATCACCACCAACAACATTCACAAGTTTTACGTCATATTTTATTACTGTTTTTGCTGTGAGTGTCTTTTGATTGCTCACTTTCATATTTTAAAACTATTGATAAAATATTACTCTAGCTAATCTGTCACAGTACAATTGCCTCAAATTACCCATCTTTTGTTATAGAATTGTGCTCATTGAGATTTTCTGTGCCGTGTTCTAGGATGGTTACCAAGGAAGGCTTCAGATTTCCAAAGAGGAATTGGAAAATGTTCTTTCCCTGAAAACATCTTTTACTGAAGCTGCATCTATCCTTTCCATCTCCAGGCCCATTCTGTATAAGTTACTGCAAGACTATAATATCTCAGAGTCAAAATTCAATGTAATCAGTGACCATGAGTTAGATCAGATAGTGTCCCAGATAAAAACTGAACATCCAAATGTTGGAGAAGTGATGCTGATGGGTCATCTGCGTTCCAAAAACATAGTGGTTCAAAGATGGCGCGTAAGAAAGTCACTGCGGAGGGTGGACTCGGCTGGTGTTCTATCCAGGAGAAGAACTGCAGTTCCTCGGCGAGTATATTCTGTGCCTCATCCAAATTTCATATGGCACATAGATGGAAATCACAAACTGATTCGTTGGAAGTTTGTTGTTCATGGTGCAATAGATGGATACAGCAGGATGTTGATGTTTCTTCAGTGCTTCAGCAATAATCGAGCTGAGACTGTGAAAGCCCTCTTTACTGCAGCTGTTGGACAATTTGGCAGACCCCTGCATATCAGGACTGATCACGGAGGAGAGAATGCTCAGATTTGGGAGGACATGCGAGCAAGCAGGGGTGAAAGCTCTGTCTTAATGGGAAGTTCTGTGCACAACCAGAGGATTGAACGTTTCAACCGAGACTTAAACAACTGTAGCCGCATTTATGCACCTATATTTTATGAATTGGAATCACTTGGTATCCTAGACTTAGAAAATGCAACAGACCTATTTTGCCTTCATTATGTGTTTCTACCACGAATCAACCGCACTTTGAAGGAATTCAAAGCTGGATATAACAATCACTCTGTTTCCACTGAAGGTAATAGAACTCCCATCCAGCTTTTTGCCTGCAGAACTCATGTGTCTCATCGTCACAACCCAGAACTTTCTACAGCAGAGGTCTCCATACCCTCCTTGTCAAACTCTGAAAGTAGGTTTGTCCCATTAAATGACAGCGATTTACAAGAGCTATATACAAGCATTCACCCTTTTGAAGAAGACAACAATAATGGTAAAACATTGTTTCAACGAACACAGCAGTATATTTTTAACAAACTTGTAAATGTGTGACCTCAACCACAGGATACCAGTGATGTTCTAAAGAGTGATGACACTTAATATTCTTAAATGCTGTACAGCAAATGCAGTTTTTGTACTACTGCAGAAGCCCCTCCCCTCTAGCAGTGATGCCTCCTGCCACATAAGGACTCAGAGTTAATGACTGACAGTGACTCATAGGCTATTCAGAAGGCTACAACCACTTTTAGTTTATGGGTAAAACCAGTTATTCAGATTGAAGTAAAGATCAAATTCACACTGTAATACAGTATAACAGTGAAAATTATCAACACGGAACAGTCAGTCTTTAAATCAATTCACAAGATTATCTACAGTATTGTTTTAATCATTGTAAAGTTGCAATAGTCTTAATAAATGTTGCTGTTAGATGTCTAAGTAATCCTGGCTTGTTCTACAAAGCATGTTTAGTATACTCTGTGCATAAACTGTTTTGAAGTGTCCTTGTTTAAAAAAGAAAAGCTTAATAAAATTATTGTATTACACCAGTGACTTTATTGATTTGTCGTTGAAAATACAGAGTTAGCATTTTTATAAATCTATTGAAGCTTTGAAAATTATTACATTTCAACATTAAATGCAGTCAGAATTTATTTCAACTATCTTGTATGAAGCAAAGTTACTTGAAACTACAATTAATGAACAGGATTAGAGTTAACAAACCCACCATTTTAATTTCACTTTTTTGGAACATGTTTAGATGGTGCTGAATAAAGCTCCATTCATGAGTGCTACTAAGAAGCAGTAATGAAAAGCATCATCATCAGCCATTGTTGTTTCATTCACAAAAAGCTGAAGCTTATTTGCACATGTGTGTGCAATCGGGAGATGTTTGCTTTCATCGTGAATGAATGTTATTTTAGGAGCTGGTTGAAAACCTATGGCTGGAACCTTGCTGCTCCCGGTGGCAAAAGCCAAGATGTGACCAGGCCTCAAAGCCTTCACAAATGCCTCTTCATCCTTGGTAAGAGTCCTTTCTCCAAGTGAGTCTCTCAGCTCTTCATCTAAAAACAAAGAAAAACTACCGTTAACCTGGGGACACTAAAATAGTTAAAGCTTGAGCTAACAACTAAATGATGGCTAATGTTTTTATAAAAAATACAGAGGTTCTGTCTTTGCCTTGCTTGTCAGTTGTAAGCTATCATACATCTTTATTCCTGTTTTGTGTGTGCGCATGTGACATAAAAAGACAAAGTTTTACTTTAGTGTCCCGAATTGTTTCATGGCCAGACTACATTATGTGAATTTCTGCTTACTTTCGACACACTGGAGAAATTCCCGAAATTTGACCACCATCAGCTCCTCTCTAACTATTCTGTTGCTCCCAAGGACAGAATAGCTTGGCCTGAGAACCCCAGCAATTAAACTGGCTGTCAGATCTTTGTCCTCCCCCGATAGGTCAAGCAGAACACGCAAACTGGGGTTCTCTCTCAGGAGTGATAAAATCTAGACAGAAAAGTTTAAATAATGGTTAAATTCCAGTTTTAAATATAAAAAGTAGCTCACTCTAAATGATTATAAAATAATGACCAATTGATACAGAAAAAATATAACTCTCACTCCATAGTAGGACAAGCCATCAGTTAGTTGATCGAAACAGCTTTGCCGTTGCAGAACTGCAAGGTATAGAGCTGCATTTTTCACAAACAGATCTTTATTGGCCATGGTGACTGTGAGTGGAAGACCTTCAACTTGATATCGCCATGAGTTGCAGCAGCTGACTGCTTCCTCCAAATCATGTTGAGTTGTTGCATTTACAACCTAAATATTTAAGAAAAACACTTTAAATGTTTGTTTTTTACCAGTGTACACAAATACTGCAGATGGTTCATTTTAATTGGACTCGAAACGTTTTTGTTTTGGTTTATTTGGCTGTATTTCACCAATATTTTTTTTTTTAACAAAAAGGAAACAAATTGAAAATATAATACATGGAATTGCCTCTAATAACCAAAAGTGTATTTATTATATATTATAAAAGAAGACCAGAAGACTTGTGAATATAGGAAATATTACAATATTCTTGTTATAATATTGCAATTCACCTTTTTCAGATTCTCTCTTAACTCAGGGTCACCTATATCATCCGGTGTTAGGTGTACTTGAAGAATGTCTCCTGACACAATGTAGTCTACTACATGTGGAGAGAGAAAGGCAGGTGCTTCTCCACCTTGCACTATTATCGTGGACAACATCCTGCTAATGGTTCGATATACTCCATTTTGCAAGTGTAGGATGTTAAATTTCAGTGTGCATCCATTTGGTGTAGCTGAAAAATAACACACAAAAAAGTATATTCTGTACAGACCCCAAACTGATATCTTGAGATTGACAGACAAAAATGTATTACTTTTTTTTTTTTACTGTTTCAGACACACAGAACATAACAGATTTATTATCTGTAGTCATTTATTAACTTGTTAATGTTCTGTCAAACAATGTTCAGATCAGGTGGTTGTTGCGTTTGTAACATTATAAAAACGAGTGTCGTCAACAAGCCTTTAGGCCTTGAGTAAGTAAGTTAGTTAGTTTGACTGCGAAATCCTATTACCTTCAAAAGCACCACTGTCCTGAAAGATGGCCTTCACCAGTAAACGGAAAAACTCCCGCCTTGGCCCCCCAAGGTCAGCAGCATCTTCCTCTGTATCATGTTCATCGCTTGCAAATGTGACATAAAGCATCTCACAGCTTTCTGCAAACTTGGGTCTCTTGAACTGACGCAAAGCAGTCGACCACACATTGGCTCGACTGATATGGAGTTGTCTTGTTCCTGGTGTAATGACTTTCTCACTATGAGCTCTAAGAAGACCTTCAATTTCTTCTTTGCTGAGCTTCTTAAAAGACCTATATAAAAAAGGGACAATGACAAACAGATCTTGGGGAAAAATGGAAATTTGCTGTACATTTGACTCAAGTGCACAGAGTTACAACATATAATTATGTTGTGATAGTCCATATTAAATTAGTCAGACATGAGCAATTACCTTTGTAATTGTGTAACTGCAAAAAAATGATGCAAGTAAAGATGCAAATAAAATATTCAATTATCAAAGGTTACTTTCAAATCTTACCTTGAAATATGGTAAGTCTATCAGACTCTTCTAGGAGGCTACGCTGAATTGCCTCTTCAAGAGCTTCATCTTCCTCCAGAAAAATAGGGCTAAGTAGATAAGAGATATTAGAAATCATAAAACATGTCAGCCTTGAAGAATTTCTCACACTACATCATTAAAAAAAAAAAAATAATTAAATGTAAATCCTAAAGTTGCAGTCATTCAGCAAAAAAACCCCAAACATGCAAATTGGAAACTTGCATCAAAACAATATCCTAAACAACATCTAAAATGAAGGATTTCTTTAACCCCTAGACAACAGCTTACACAAATTCTGCCACATTATATGGAAACATCTGCTGTCCCTCTGCCTGTCCCTCATTTTCACTCTCTTGAATGCAGCTCTCTGTTTCCTGATGCTTGGCCTCACTTTCACCTGGTGTTGTAGACAACGCATGATGCACTGAACAAAGGAAAGAAGGTCAGCATGACTTGCTTCATAATGTTAACAGCCTTTATATATCCTTATATTAGTTTAAGTGAAAGTTGGGCACATATTCCTCCTTGGCTGTAATCACCTGTGATAATTCGTAAACATTAAAATGGTAAATGGCCTGTATTTGTATAGCGCTTTTACTAGTCCCCCCTAAGGACCCCAAAGCGCTTTACACACCCAGTCATCCACCCATTCACACACTGGTGAAGGCAAGCTACAGTTGTAGCCACAGCTGCCCTGGGGCAGACTGACAGAGGCGAGGCTGCCATATCGCGCCATCGGCCCTTCTGGCCAACACCAGTAGGCGGTAGGTGAAGTGTCTTGCCCAAGGACACAACGACCGAGACTGTCCGAGCCGGGGCTCGAACCGGCAACCTTCCGATTACAAGGCAAACTCCCAACTCTTGAGCCACGATCGCCCCAATCGGACAAATTAACGATGCTCTCATCAAACAAACCCCCCAGGAATTATTACGCACTGCAGTAACAAAATCTAGCTGGTCATCGAGCTTAGAACCTCACTAGGTTTTCATTCACGTCACATACCTCGTCTTCTCCGGCAGACTGGACTTTCAAAGTCACTATCAGACAGCTCTTCTGGTTCCTCCTGAGGGAAAAGAAAGCATGTTCTACATAAAATCAAATACAGTTGCACCAAATCACTGGTAACACAGAGGCACATGGCTGCACTAAAAACTGTTTACACCTGCTGAAACTGCAATATTAATTAATACAATTAATAAAATTATATTAAGGGAACAGACTCACTTTTTAGACAATAAATATTTCTGCACTGCAATATAAAATGTTTACCTGTGCAGGTTTTTGTATCCCTGCCATTATATAGAGGCAGGTGGTGGAACAAATCGAGCCAACTTCTTTCTTGCTAGAAACATTTGGTTTCATTAGTCGTTTACATCCTCTAATTGTACTCAAATACTCAAAAGGGAATGTCTGGCCAGTTGACAGTGCAAATGTTCTTCTGAAGATTGCTGTTATTTCTTCTCTAAGTTGTGCTTCAGACCAGTCAGATGTAAAGGAGATCTTCCCAATAAGGCCATCTTGTGCTAGTTTTGCTCGTGAATCTCCTCTTGGTATGAGAAACGTTGATGCTGAAGACAAGGGCAAGCACACAACATCTTTTGTATAGTGTTTGTAGGTCTTGTTTTTTCTCACAAAATGTGAGCGCGTAGCATGAGCTTGAGGAACTGATGGAAGAGGAACCTGAAATGAATTCAAACACAGATACAGATAGATACCTATGCATTACAATACATCCGTAAGGTTTCTGTTATCTGTTCATTAAAAACAAACAAACAAACTGTAGACTCAGACCATCTTACTATTGTCTACCCATTACACAGAAAACTGAACCTTTTGTATCTTGTAGATTAGCATTTGGTGATTGTTGGTCAAGTTGGTGATTCAGTTCCCAGGTGCTCTAATCTAGAGCTCCCAATGAGTTTATCCGACTATGACTGTGTGCGAATGTTGGACAGAAAAAGTGCTTGTATTAATCTGTGCATGTGAATGGGTAAATGAGATCTGTTGTATAAAGTGCTTTGAGCACTCAATTAGAGTAGCAAAGGCCTGCAATTAGGTCAGTGTGTATTTGGACCCTAACAAGTTTTATTTTGTTGCCCGTTTACTGAAACATATTCCAATCAAAATTATATCATGGACATGATGTGCAGACTCAGCTTTAATTTAGGGTATCCATATTAAAATGATGATGTCATTACCAATTAAGCAGATAAAAGGCCTGGAATTGATTTGAGACGCATTTTGAAAATTTTACTGTGAACAGACAACATGCGGTCAAAGAGAACATAACAGAAAAAAGAAAATTAAGAAATTAATACAGCCACTACAGTGACCATCAAAACGATGAAAAATATTGACGTAAAATTTATTTTGCGACACCACAGAACAAATGATAGCGTATAATATGAAATGATAGATGTTTTCATATTGTCATATCGAACAGCCCTAATACAGAGGGTTCACTGCAAGGTGCAAGCCACTCATAAGCCTCAAGAATAGAAAGGCTAGAATGGACTTAACAAAAAAAAAAAAAAAAAACCATCTAGTAAAAGCCAGCTAAATTTTGGAAAAACATTCTTTGGACAGATAAAACCAAGATCAACCTCTACCAGAATGATGGCAAGAAAAAAGTATGGAGAAGGGTGGAACGACTCATGATCCAAAGCATACCACATCATCTGTAAAACATGGCAGAGGCAGTGTGATGGTTTGGGCGTGCATGGCTGCCAGTGGCACTGGTAGTGTTTACTGAATATGTGACACAGGACTGAAGCAGCTGAATGTGTTCAGAGACATACTTGTCTGCTTAAGTCCAGCTAAAAGTAGTCACATTGATTGGGCAGCATTTAATAATAAAGATGGAAGTTGACCCAAAACATACAGTCCAAGCACCCCATGACTTTAATAAAGTAAAGAAATAGAATATTCTTGAATGGCCAAGTCAGTCACTGGATTTTAACCCAATTGAGCACACATTTCAGTTGTTGAAGACTAAATTTAGGACAGAAAGGCCCACAAACAAACAGCAACTGAAAGCCAATGCAGTAAAGGCCTGGCAGAGCCTTAGTAAGGAGGAATGCCAGCACCTGGTGGTGTCCATGACTTCAAGACTTCAGGCTGTCATTGCCAACAAAGGGTTTTGAATAAAGTAATAGAAATTATCATTTTATTTTCAGTTATTTAATTTGTGTAATTACTTTAGAGCCTCTGAAATGATAGGATTGTGTTTACAAATTAATTTTTCCCTCTCACATTTTTATGCATTCATTTAGTCCAACCCACTGAATTAAAACTTAAAGTCTGCACTTCAACTGCATTGGAGTAGTTTCATTTTTAATTAGAAAATGTGTCTGTATCCAACTACTTATGAACCTGACTGTATATCAAAACCAGTCAGCTAAGATAAGATAACATACCTTTATTAGTCCCACAAGGGGAAATTTCATGATAAATGAATTAAATGATATGTGTAAGAAGGCCTACCGAGCAGTATGGTATCCCAGTGGAGACGGCAGGTCTACTTGGTCCAGGTGCATTGCTGGATTCCTAAGGAAACATTTACATCAAGAACGACTGTTACCTACCTACCAAATAAATAAATAGAGTTGTATGATGTTCGATCTCTGTCTGCTGCCTACCAAATGAAATAATTGAGGACTAGCTAAGTAATTTAGCTTTGCTAGTTTTGCTAACACTGCTATCAACCCGTCCAAAATGCTATAAAATAAACTTACCAAGTGCTGCGGCGTTTGTGAGGTCGAGGGTGCATTACCGCTGAATCGTTGGATGGCCGACAAAACGGCTCTTCCAATGTTTTCAGCTAAATCGCTGGACATGCTGGTAGGGAATAGTCGAAGCAGCTCATGGCAGTCAAAAGTGACCGTAAGAGGAGCACAAACACAGAACCTGACCGCGACCAGCACACTTTAGCGCGGGAGGTTTTCTTGAAGCTTTTATTTTGGTATTACCGTTGACCCGTACAATAAATTTGCATATTAGCTAAATATTTAGTTTCCCGTAACATTTAGATTTAACATTTAACATTTAGATTTATATATAACATTTAGATTTAACATTTAACATTTAGATTTATATATAACATTTAGATTTAACATTTAACATTTAGATTTATATATAACATTTAGATTTAACATTTAACATTTAGATTTATATATAACATTTAGATTTAACATTTAACATTTAGATTTATATATAACATTTAGATTTAACATTTAACATTTAGATTTATATATAATATTTACATTTAACATTTAACATTTACATTTAAATATAATATTTACATTTAACATTTACATTTAAATATAATATTTACATTTAGAATAGAATTAGAATAGAATAGAATTCAACTTTATTGTCATTGCACATGCACAGGTACAGGGCAACGAAATGCAGTTTGCATCCATCCAGAAGTGCTTTAGTGATATAGATATATTACAATATATATTAGCAATAATATAGATATGTGAGTATATTACAGAAATGGGTCTATTATGGTATGTTATAATGTACACGGTATGAAGTATGTTGTGAATATTCTATAACTATAAGTATGTACAGGCTGTAGTGAGTACAAGCTATGTACAGGATATGAACAGGATATAAATATGAAAAACTATACAGAATATGAAATAAATAACTTTACAGAATCTGGGATATACAGTTATACAGAAATGGGAACTATGCAAGTTGTAAACAGTTGTAGGATTAAAAATTATCGAATGTACAGAATGATTATTTACACAGAGCTATACAGTAGTGCAGTTAAGATAAGTGAGGGTGTAGATAGTTTCTACAGAGGCTATATAAAGTGCTAGTGGTTGTGAGTGGTGGTTCAGTCCATGTTATTATTGTGTTTGAGGGTACAGTTGTCCATTGTGGGTGTGTGTATGTTCAGTCCATGAGTTTAACGTGGGTCAGATGTCAGGAGGCAGAGTTCAGGAGTCTGACAGCTGTGGGGAAGAAGCTGTTCCGGTACCTGGTGGTCTTAGTCCGGAGGCTCCTGTGGCGCCTCCCAGAGGGCAGGAGGGTGAAGAGTCCATGTGATGGGTGACTGGGGTCTTTGATGATTTTCCCAGCCCTTTTCAGACACCGCTTCCTGTAGATGTCTTTTATGGCAGGAAGTGGTGCTCCGGCGATGCGCTGGGCAGTTTTCACGACCCTCTGCAACGCCTTCCGGTCCGAGGCAGAGCAGTTCCCGTACCAGACTGTTATACAGTTGGTCAGGATGCTCTCGATGGTGCAGCGATAGAAGTTCACCAGGATGTCTGAGGACAGGTGGTTCTTCCTCAGAGTCCTCAAGAAGAAGAGGCGCTGGTGAGCCTTCTTGACCAGCTTGGAGCAGTTGGTCGCCCAGGTGAGATCCTCGGAGATGTGGACTCCCAGGAACTTGAAGCTGCTCACACGCTCCACAGCCGTCCCCTTAATGTGGATGGGTGGATGTGGGTCAGCATTCCTCCTGTAGTCCACGATGAGCTCCTTGGTCTTCTCGGTGTTAAGCAGCAGGTTGTTTCTGTCGCACCACTCAGCCAGACGATCCACCTCCTCCCTGTAGGCGGCCTCATCGTTGTCACTGATGAGGCCAATCACCGTGGTGTCATCTGCAAACTTAATGATGGTGTTGGAACCATTAACATTTAGCATTTAGATTTAACATTTAACATTTAGATTTCTATATAACATTTAGATTTAACATTTAACATTTAGATTTATATATAATATTTACATTTAACATTTACATTTAAATATAATATTTACATTTAACATTTAGCATTTAGATTTAACATTTAACATTTAGATTTAACATTTAGCATTTAGATTTAACATTTAAAATCCTGTTTTAAATATGAAAAGTTACAAATATTTTACTAAATGTTGTAAAAAATGCCTCGAAAAAACATGTTTTTGTAAGATTTAGAGCTAAATGTGGAAAAATGTTGCTGTTAATTTCGGCATGTTTCAGTTTACAAACGGCGCCCCATAATCATATGACCCCCTATGAGCAAGCACTTTGGTGACAGTGGGAAGGAAAAACTCCCTTTTAACAGGAAGAAATCTCCAGCAGAACCAGGCTCAGGGAGGGGCGGGACCATCTGCTGTGACTGGTTGGGGTGAGAGAAGGAAGACAGGATAAAGGACATGCTGTGGAAGAGAGCCAGAGATTAATATCACACATCTCGTGAGCAATCTCAGCCCATTCTTCTTTGGCAAGCTCCTCTAGATTTGATGGTCTTCTGGTATGGACCTTGGTCTTTACTCTTTATATTTTCAATGGGATCAAAGTCAGGGCTTTGCACATTACACTCAGTAACATTCACTTTGGTCTTCTGGAGGTAGTTCTTCATCAGAAGCAATGCATGTTTTGGGTTGTCTTGTTGGAAGACAAAGTGATGACCGAGACCCAGTTTTGCTGCCAACTTCTTAAGGTTTACTTTCAAAACCTTAACATGTCCTTCTTTCTTCATGATTCCTTTTACCGAGTCCAGATGTACTGAAAGAACCCCAGGGCATAATTCTCCCACCACCATGTTTCAACGTGGGGAAAGGGTTCTTTTATACACCTGTCCCTTGTTTCTCCAAACATAAACAACATTTTTATGAACAAATAGCTTTAGTTTTGTTTCATTTGACCAAAGCACCTCATTCCAGTTTGAATAATCTTTCTCCAGTTGTTCTTAGCTTACTTCAGTCTGAGCTGAGGATGTCTCTTCTGCAAAAGTCGAGATTTTCTTTAACCTCACGGTTATTTGCTTTGAGGCCACAATTGCTCAGTTGGCTAAGTCATTCATTAGTATCTTGGCAGTTGTCCTGGGGTCTTTAGGCACATCTCTCTTTAGTTTTCTTTTTCAGTGTTTTGCTTCCTAGCTTTTCCAGGCTTGTTCTGTACTGTGTGACTCTCTTTGAATTTTTTTGATGATACTTCTAACTCCAGTTCTTGACGCTCAGAAACTCTGTGATAACTTTGAATATCCATGTCCCAAGCACCAACAAAACAACAGGCACATAATCCTGGTTCATAACAAATGATCTCCCCAAGGTAATCAGCATCTTAGACTATCTGATTCATACCATTCATACCACAAAAAGGAATGAACCGAAATAATTAAGTAATTAATTAAAGACATTTTAGATT
This sequence comes from Copadichromis virginalis, assembly GCF_057382275.1. Taxonomy (NCBI): domain Eukaryota; kingdom Metazoa; phylum Chordata; class Actinopteri; order Cichliformes; family Cichlidae; genus Copadichromis; species Copadichromis virginalis. The sequence goes on along the minus strand of NC_140639.1, from coordinate 36,748,645 downwards.
TAACAAGACAAGTTTTTACTGCTTTAAAAAGCAAACAAATAAAAAAAAAAGTAGATTCATGCAGAGACAGTATCTTCGGGAATGGCTCAGGAGCTCACTGTAAATAATGTTTGGTCTTTTTCTACACACACACGCGCCAGCTGTTAGATTTCAGGTTTAAGATCGAGTCGTTTGTAATGACGCAGCTAGCCTCTGGATAAATTGTGCACTCCATCTGAATCTGAAACAGTTCCCAGCAATTTCTAACAGAAGACTTCACCATTATAGGAAACCACGATGAATTTTCTTCAGCTTCTTCTGATTTATCTTAACTGCCGTTCTGTTTCCAGAAAGAATCAGGCATAAAACCTGCACTTACACTGCATTATTTTCATACAGCTGCTCCCTCACACTGCATATCCCTCTCATGGGTTGTGCTCCTTTCCAAGCCTCCAGTTTGTATTGCTCTTGGCAGGTAATTGATGAAATGAACTGATTGCATCTTTGTATATAAATTAACTTTAACTTTTCATCCCCATGGGTGTATTTTTGCAATACATCAAATTAATTTGCCTGGTGGCTTTCAGTCATAAAACTGACACCAGGCCTCTGTGATAAACCTAATCAATAGCTTTTTGATGTCAAAAGAGGGTTTTGCACTGGTGCAGCCCACGAATCTGAATCTGGCTCTAGACGTCATGACAACAGCTTTGATTACTCATTTTGTTTTTAACTTTGAGCTAACTAAATATTTTTATTTCCTCTCCTGGTGAAAAAACAGTGGCGGAACATCGCTGTGACTGTGGAAAGACTACACCTCTGATGAGGACAGTTTGTTTTACTGTCCTCCTACCTTGGCCTCATCTACTGCCAGACTGTGGGTCTCTGAAGGATTTAAAACGCTGACAGCCAAGAAGCCATTACAGCTCACTGAGAGGATAGCCAGCAAATTGGTTGGCTCTCAGGAGCAGTAAATAAGCTGGAGGAGACCCTTGTTTTTCACCTTGTCAATAGGGCCTTAAGGCAGTGATGTCTTCAGTCAGAATTTAAATTTGTTCACAAGTCAGGGGAAAAAGAAAGAAGAAAGTTAAATTAGACTTGGCTTCAGGTTAGAGAGAGCATAAAGATGCCGGCTCCGAGGTCGCAGTTGGAGGTTATATTCTCATTATGAGCTCACGGGGTGTCTTCACTCAAACACTCACTCTTACTAAAAGTTTGTTATGCTTTCAACAGATCTGTTGAAGTATCATCTTCACTTGAATTATTAAATCAATTTTAAACATACAAGCCTGACCTTTAAAAGGCAAAAGGCAGCTGGTGAAAACTGAGCTACATGACATTTGTTTGGTGATTACTTTAGTTTTCTGAAGAGTTGTACAGTGACTCTGTACTTTGTGTCTTGAAAAAACTGTAATGGGACAGGATCATATAAAAAACTGCTTAGGTTACACACCTTTTTTCTCTCTGTCTTGATCAAGCACTGGGAGAGCCATAAAAGTGAAATTACAGCAGTCACTGTAAAATAAATTCTTACTTGAAAATGTATCATTAACCCAAGGGGAAGTGAAAAGGAGTTACACTATTACATGTGCCTAATTTAATCTTTTAATGATGGCAGTCATTACTGTTAAAGCTTTTCATTATCATAATCATTATTACAGCAGCAATAACAGAGTGACTGTGGCTACAGGGACGGCAAAGGGCCTGAAATAGAGCAGACAGGATGTAATGACCTAAATTTGTTAGCCATTAATAAGAGTGTGAGAAGCACAACACATCAAAAGGCATGAAAATTTGGTCCAGTCACAGGTAAAAATTGATGACGCACAGAGCAGAGAGGCAGGTGTGGAGAAGTGCCAATGCCCAAAAAAAAATGCCTGGAGATTTAAAAAACTGAGTGGGCTGGGCTCCAAAACTTTTTTTTATTTATTTTTTTACATATTTAGTATAGTTCATATTTAAAGTTGATGTTGAGTTACACTTTGTTTATAATGAATATCAGTTTCCAATTTCTATGTTTATTTAATAAATCTATCAAGCAAACAAAAACATTCTGGACCAATAACACATCAATGTCCATCTTAGTATGGAAAATCATTATTTGATCCATTACAAACTAGCAAGAATTTGGCTTAAGCAAACAATCTAGCAACTTACGGATAAACAGTTACCAAGCCAGCTTTCACAGTTAATTGCACCACTTTGTTGAAGGGTACTTAATTACACTCCTAACATGTCTACATCATTAACATCACCACCACAGAAAGACCAAAGAGCTGTCTAAGGATGCCAGGGAAAAGATTGGTGACTTTCAAAAGGTTGGAATGGGCTGCAAGAACATCAGCAAGCAGCTGGTTGAGAAAATGACAGCTGTTATAGTACAACTGTTCACAAATGGAAGACAAAATTACTGTCAGTCACTCTCATTCTGAGGCCCCACAAAAATTCCAATAGCTTTCCTGACTAACATAATTTTCTTAACTTTACTTGGAAATGTACCTACCGAGAATGCACCAAGTGATTATCTCTTATCTCTCAGTTGGTGTGTTAAAAGTAGAACTGTTGAGCTAGTTATTTTCATCTGTTGTGATTTTATTTTGAAAGGATGCTTCCTGTTATGCTGCAGAGTATACACAGAGTTCAGTAAACAAAGTCACCTTTTGGTGTGAATGTTCCGGTAAAAGCCGATGCTCCACGTGTGATTATTCCTCCGTCTAGATAATAAGTATCTTCAAAATTCATGCAGATTCTGCTGGAAGACCCATCTCTGCTAACAGGTTATGGGCCCAGGAAAATATTGAAGCTACGCCAGGGGAAAGTGTCACGGTCCCCGTGTCTCTCTGGTTGGCCCACGCTGGCTACAGGTTTTGTTGTTGTTAGTTTTAGTTTTTTGTCTCTCCTCCTCCTCTCTGCCTGGGTGGAGCTCATTACGGGCTCTCACTCTTGGCCCACGCACCCCTGTGGATGGTGTCCACCTGCGGCTGATCTGGCTGATTTCCCCAGCTGCTATTTAAGGCAGTGGCACAGAGCAGCTCACCGCTGGAACGTCGAACCACCTGAGTTCGTGCTCGCGGCATATTCAAAGAAGAATCGCTTACACGTGTTTTATGTTGTGGAACTAACCTTGACCTTCTGTCTGTAGATTCTGGACCGAATCACCGGACCTGTCCAAGTGGGGCAGTGTGTGGAGTGTTGGGGCGAGTGCGGCTGAAGAGGAGAAAGTTTACCACCAGAAAAGTCGCAAAGTACAGCGTGTTCGGTGAGGCTTAGCCAGAGCATGCTGCTATAAACAGAGGTGCGGTTACTGTAGAAGCAATACTCATCGAGAGTCGACTTGCAGGAGACGACAACGGAATGATGAAGCGCGCACAGCCTCGGAGGAGGGCGGCAACGCAGAGAGCGACGACACCTATGTCTTCCGGATGAGCAATGACTACGCGGAACCTCAACAGCAACAGGACATCAGGACCAAAGGCCTGATGGTGGATACTGCCGCAACATCACACATCCTGAATGATAAAACAGCGTTCAAGAAATTTAATGACGACTTCCAACCGGGAACACACTGTGTGGAATTAGCTGATGGCACCAGGTGTAAAGGAGTAGCTGAAGGCAGAGGAGAAGCAGAGGTGTGCTTGATTGACAGCCGAGGGAGACAGTGTAAAACAACACTGAAAGACGCTCTATACATTCCCTCATTTCCACAGAATATCTTCTCTGTGAGAGCAGCCACCGTGAATGGAGCTACTATCATCTTTAAGAAAGGAAGGAACGTCCTTCAACACAGAGACGGTACATAGTTCTACATCCATGAGCACAACAGACTTTATTACCTTGAAACTGTAAGTGAGTATGATGAGAAGTGTAATAATTGTCTTAATGTGCAGACATGGCACGAAATTTTGGGACATTGCAATCATAGTGACATTCTGAAGTTACAAAATGTGGTTGAAGGTATGAAAATCAAGGGGAAAACAGACAACCAAAGTTTGAACTGTGAGGTGTGTATCCAGGGAAAATTTGTCCAGTCTAGGAATAGAAACCCTGACAGAAGAGCCGAGAAACCTCTCGAGCTGGTACATACGGATCTAGCAGGGCCGATAGATCCAGAATCATGAGATGGACACAGATATGCATTATTGTTTACAACAAAAGTGAAACAATGCAAGCAACTGAAATCTTTTTGGCCGATACAGCCCCACACGGGAAGGTAAAGTGTATCAGGTCAGACAACGGCACAGAGTTCATGGCAAAGAGTTACCAGGCATTGTTAAACAAACATGGAATAAGACATGAAACTTAATAAGTATCTTCATATTCATGCAGATTCTGCTGGAAGACCCGTCTCTGCAAACAAGAACAAATGGGCAAGTGGATGAATTGATTTGAGTAAGTCTGACAAGGGCCAAATTGAAATGGCTACACAACTGGGTCATAGCGTCTCCAAAACTGTTAGGATGCCTGGGTCTTTGACCCAGAGGTTTGAGTTTATTATATCATTTATCATTTCTAGTCTTTGGTTTCTTTGTCTGTGTTCTGTCTTATGGTTTACGTCTCGGTTCCTTCTGTTGCAGTGCCTGCGTGTGAGTCTGTGTCTTTAGTTCAATCTGTGTTGTTTCCTGTTTTATTTTGAAGGCCCATGTCTGATGTTAATGTATCTGGTTTTGCTTCCCCTATTTCGTTAGGCCTGATTTGCCCCAGCTGTGTTTCCCCCCTGTTACTCATTCCCTGATTGCTCCCTCTGTGTATTTAAGCCTTGTGTTTCAGCTTGTTGGTGTCGTGATCTACCCCAATCTAGCTGTGTGTTCTGTCTGCGTAAGTGCATTTTATAGTCCTAGTTTTGTTGCCCTTTGAGTTCAGCATTAAAGCTGTTTTGAGTTCACGTTCTGCCTCTGAGTGTCTGCACATTGGGTCCTCCTACTACCACTCCTGCCTGCACACAGCCCGCACATTAGTGATGGGCAGATGAAGCTTCATGAAGCACTGAAGCTTTTCATCCAATTGGTTCACTCCAGCGCAAAGCTTCTTGAAGCTTCATTTGCTCTAGTAGGACACCCACTGGACGTAAAAATATTAGTTGGCATGAATTTGAAGAGTGTGGACTTTTGCACACAGCCTGTAAATGTCAACAACAAAAGGAGTGTGTAAAACATGTATATTGTAGTGGTGGCAGTATACTGTGTATATTTATACTGGCAGTATGGGAAATGATTATTTGGAAATGCTTAAAATGGAAATGATCATTTACTGTGAGGTGAGGTGTGGTTGGGGTGTGGACAGTGGTTGTGCTTTTGTAACGTTGAGGTATGGACAGCTACACACTGAGCCTCAGTCCTGCCTGTTCACATTTTATTCTGTAAAAACTACATTTTCACTGCTTTTATGACCTTTTTAGTGGGGAAAACATAGCTAGGATTTAATGATTTAGCAAATCTTTTAAATCCTTTGTCTTCCACAATGCTAAATGGCTGGGAGTCCTCGATCACCATGCTAACCAGGTCTTCATCTATTTGAGATTGTCTTTCCTCAGGAGAACAAAGACAAAGCACAAATATAAATATCACACACATAACTTATAACAGCTGTATAATATTGTTATATCATTTAGTAACATTACTGCATGCTATATTATCATGGCATTTGATGGCTCACCTGGTCTTGCTCCACAATCGGTGTTCCCCTTATTCTCATGCAAAGCTCTGTAGTGCCTAAGCATGGATGAGGTGTTGTTGTTATATCCCAGCTCCCTGGCACATAGCAAAGACTTCACCTTGTACAAAAGTAAAGCCGCTTAACATAAATTGTATTGCACCATCAGTATTATGAAAATACATCTTCTGTAGAAATTTACATACCTTGTTGGGAGGAATAAAATCAAAATGTTCCCACACAGGGGAGGACATCCTCCTCTTCTTAGCTGGCTCCATTCTCTCCTGACCTTCTCTCCTCACTCTCATAAACCTCCAAACTGTCTCCAAACTCTCACTAACCGCAACTCTCCATCAAACACCCACATTTTTGAATGAAGTCTGGGGGGTTTATATCTGTCATAGCTCGCGGCAAAGTTCGAACCCCTTCATGAACCAGTCACGTGGTACAGCCGGGCAGCGAGGCTTCGGACGTCATCATTTTCAGGTCCTCCCATAAATGAAGCAAGCCTCGAGACGCGCATTGCGGAAACGCCCCCTCAATTACTCGACACAAGCTTCGAAGCCTCGATACAGAACGTCACATCACTACCGCACATAACAAAAACTGCGGCTCTTCTGTGGTGTATCTAGCAAAAGTTGTCCATGGAAGAAATGACGGTGAACCAGCAATGGGATCATGGGTGGCCAACCCTCACTGATGCAGGTGAGGAGTGAAGGCTGGCCCGTGTGGTCCAGTCCAACAGACGAGCTACTTTAGCTCAAATTGCAGAGAAAGTCAATCAGTGCATCACAGTTTGTGGGATAAAGGGATTCATAGACACAGTTGGCATATGTGAATCTCCTGCTGTTTGCCTCCAGCAACACAGCAGGAGATTCACATTTACAACATCCATTTTTTAATGCACAACAAATTATGAACATTGAAAGCCCTGTTCTGGAAATCATTAGCATGCGTCTCCTGTAGTTTAATGTACAAGTGCAACAGAAAACAGAAATTATAGTTTATGTCAGTGCGAAACCCAGTGAAAGGTAGAACTTTACTCATATCTATTATATGTGCAATCATAAAAAGAAGAGCTTTTATTTCCTTAGAAATGTCATGGGCATAAACTCATTATGTATTTGACTGAAGGTGCGGAGGAACTGGGAGAGCTGCCAATTTCAGCGTAAAACATACATCTTATTAAAATTACTACACTCAGAACTTGCAGATATTTTATTGTGTATTTAATTTTGTGGAAAGCACAAAACAGAGCTCTTAAACTTTTATTTGTATTTATTAATTCAATTATTTATTTTACATTGAATTAGATTGCACTGACGAATTCTAGTGTTTGGTCACCTTCGCTACATCTACATCTAAATACTTGTTATACATGTTAATTTACTGCAGAGGGTTGCTGTCTAATGGTCCTCATGTCCAAACAAATATAGCTGTGTGTGATGGCTGCACTTACAGCCACACAGTGGTAATACCCACCATGTTAGTGTAGAGGCTTATAAGTAACATTGCATTCACATTTCTTTCTTTAAATATAGGAATTTATTTACAGGACAATAAATAACTGGTTTTGGTTTAGTTAATTCATATATCCACATAACGCTGTATTCTAAAATAAGTGCGCACATTTTAGTTTACACTGTTATGTATGATTAATCTTTTGTTTTCTGAGTTACCTTAGTTGCAGCTGTTCCAGTCCCTTGATTAAGGAGCCAAGAGGTGGAAAAGGGGCGGAGCGAGCTTTAAAGGAAGGCTACAAATTGGTTCACGCCATAACTCAGGACCATGGGGGGGAATTGGAGTTCATTATGTTTGGTTTAGTTAGGTTTTGTGTGTTTTACCCCTTTTCCTGTTTTTGTGGGCTGATCAGCCACTATTTAAGTTTCCCCTTTGTCTCATTAAGTTAGGTCAGTTTGTTTGAGTTATCAGTTGTGTTGTTAACTTTGAGTAGAGTTTTGTTAGTTTGACCTCTTTTATGGGCCCAAGATTTTGATTCTTTTTGCATGAGTTAACCAATTATGTTTTTTGGGTTAAATAAAAAAATCATTTTTTGGACTTTAACCTGTGCCTAAGTTTCCTTCACTGCTCGGTCCATCACACTGTGAAATGTAAATGGACTGGTTCTTATAGCCTTTCTACTCTACGTTATACTACAAGCCTCATTTACACAAGCACTTTTTTTCTGTGCTCAAATGCTTTCTATCTAACAGTCACACTCGGGAGCAACTTAAAGTTCAGTATGGTAAATTGTAAATGGCCTGTATTTGTATAGCGCTTTACTTAGTCCCTAAGGACCCCAAAGCGCTTTACACTACATTCAGTCATTCACCTATTCACACACACATTCACACACTGGTGATGGCAAGCTACATTGTAGCGCACTGACAGTATCTTGCCCAAGGATTCTTTTCCATGCAGACTGGAGCAGCCAGCGACTGAACCACCAACCTTCTGATTAATAGAACCTGCACTACCTCCTGGGCTACAGCCACTCCAAATTTAAGCATTAGCCGCTGGTTTTCTAAAATCTGATCAACTTGCACTACCATAAAATGATCCAGGGAAGTAACGTTATCTATTTTGTTATTGAATTCAGGGTCACAGGGGGATGTCATAAAGCTAGAAAAATAATCGAGGAAGACTGATTCAGGAAAACAAAGCGGTTAAAATAGGGAGAAACAGCTTTTCCTACAAGAGCAAAATCATCGCAGCAAAATGACTTTCTAAAGCTAAACAGGAGAACACAACCACTCACCAGAAGCTTTCAGCACCAGACAACTGAGCCACTGACCAAATCTTCTTACCATCGTTTTTACACTTTGTGACTGCTGAGCAGAGTCTCCAGCACACTGTCTCCACAGGAGACAAAGGGTGGGCCTTAAGGGGAGAGAGCAATGGCACACACGTGTTTCTTATTTCTCTAATTTATGCCTCTTTGTCTCCTCTGTCCTCTCTAATCCTGCCGGTGACCTGGAAATCAATCTCAGTATGTTATACTTTAAGGAGACTAACAATGAGAACGTCTCACTTTGTCCAAAGACCATTTCCTTTCGCACCTTCCCATCTATGTCCTGTTGGACATCAGTGAGGAGAGACTTCACTATAAAATGTCTACCGTGCAAGTTCCAGTGCCACGACAAGACCACCTCAAGTAGTATACTTGGTGACCTCAGTAGTTCTCATGATGGCCCTTAACCCACACCTTAGCTCATAAGTCTTCACAAACTTAAAGTAGTCCTGTTGCCTTCATTTTCAAGCTCTCAATACCTAATATTTATTTCTTTACATTTTTACAATAATTCTGTTACTACAGATGATATGATGTCATGAGTGCATGCGAACACACAAAGATCTTATCTTTTAATTTCACTTTTTTAAGTAAAAAACAAAAACTAGAATATTTATAAACATTTAAGCTTCACTTTATTCTAATTCTTACAATTATGCATACAGTTATTTGTATCTAGCAAGATTAACAGTCTCTGCATCTTTCATAGAGACCTGAAAAATGACAAAGGAAGAGAGTAAAATATCAATCTAAATTATAATAGAGGCAAAACAAGTAAAAAATATTGCTGAAAGACATTCGTGATTGTTAATATTTTATTTCCTGTTTTTGTAATTGAGCACTGAAACAAATAGCATGCCAACACCTCACTTAAAGTGAAATGATAATAGCTATCCTTCTGAATGAATCACACAAATTCAAATTCAAATTCAAATTTTATTTGTCACGTACACAGTCATACACAGTACGATATGTAGTGAAATGCTTGGACAACTGCTCGTGACCTAAAGAAAACAAAAAAGGAAAAGGCTATGAATAAGATAGGAAATAAATATGAAAAATTAAAACGGGTAAATTTAACTAGGAAGGAATAAAATATAAATTAAGGTTAAAAATGAAATAACTGTACAACACAAATTAGAATGAAGGGTACATTTAACTGGGAAGAATAAGATAAAATATATAAATTAAAGTTGAAAATAACAACTATAAAAGCCTAATTTTATATATGTATAACAATAAAGATACAGAAAAAAAGGTGCAGCAAATTAAACTTTACAAATTGTGTTTTCAGACGTGTCTTATTAGGAGGAGCCAAGCTGCCCCTGGCTGCTCTGTATTTCACATGCAGTTGGCATTGTATGTGCCCATGTGATAAACAACCTTTTGTTTTCTGGTGATAATGAATAATAATCACCTGCTAGCTAAAGTACAGCAATTCTCCATTCATTCTTTTTCCAATGCTTATCCAGTTCTAGTTTCCAGATGCAGTAGTCTATGCAGAGATGCACAGACCTCCCTCTCCTCAGTCCCCTCCTCCAGCTCTTCTAGGAGGACACGGAAACATTCCCCAGCCACCTGAGAGGCATAACCTCTCTAGCATGTTGTCAGTCAAGTTTTCTAGGCCAGACATGCTTCATCTGCAAGTTGTCCAGGAGGCAGTCTTGTCAGATGCATGGGCCTGCTTGGATGGCGACAGGTAGAAATTGAAGCAGTTCATGTCCAATGAAAAGCTTGAAATGTACATGTAAATGTACAGTTCAAGTATATATATATATATATATATATATATATATATAAAGGTTATATATATAAAAAGGCCTTTTCTATGGAACAGGAAAGGTTAACAACTTAAAGCGGTTCTGCAGCAATAGAGGTTGATCAAGCCTTGAAAGGTGGTGCTATCAATTCCTACAGGTGTCCCAACTTTTCTGTATTATTTAAAACCCCCTCTGTCTGCATAAAGCAGTGTTGGAACACAATGTGGCACCATACCTTCGTGAGCATTATTTGAACAGTGCTGTATTGCAAAAAGTACTGTGTTGTTATAAAAATGGCAAGAAAAAGGCAATTAACAATAGAAGAGGGACAGAGTATCATAGTACCTAAAAGACCACAGCTTTTATAGTGGTTGTTGCAAACAGGTTTTAGTGTGAAATGTAAAGAGAAAACTTTGAGTTGCAGCAAGGAGGCCATTAGTGAGACGCCACAATAGGAAAAAGAGGCTTGCCTGGAACTTGAAACACAGTCAGACTACTGAAATTTGGAATCTTGCAGGATTTTTGCACGCTGTCGAGTAGGCGAAAGGATTCTTTCACAGTGTGTGATATCAACTGTCAAACATGGAGGAGGAAGAGTGATGGCCTGGGGCTGTTTTGCGGGATCCAGGATTTGGTGACTCGTACAAAGTGAGAGGCACCATGAACCAAAACAGATGAAAAATCACACAAGTTCAAACTATGCCAGAACTACCATGGGGAAAAAGGTAGAAGAGTGAAAGCAAAGCAACCTACAAGTGAAGAACTTTCTTAAGAATATTTGGTTTCCATTGTGTGGAAAAGGTGACTTTGATGAGTCAAAAATTTGTAAAACACTTTGGTTTATAAAAAGATTCCTGATTTATTTTTGTTTTGCTTGGTTGTTTCTTCTATGCTTTCATTTCACAGTACAATGAGACATTGACCTAAAAATAACCCGCGATAGTAGTCAGCTTTATTTTTTACAGTTATTATAGATGTTTTAAGGCTGTAAAACCCCTCACTACACACTTTATACACTTTTCTCAGACAGGCATGAACACTTTCACACTTTTCTCTCTTGTTTAAACACTCTCAAAGTTCAAACCTTCGTAGAAAAATAAGTCCAGTATTATAGAATGAAACCAAAGGCACACGCGGTTGCCCTCGACAGTGCAAAACGTTTCATTGACATTGCTGTGTTTGTTGGGGAGAAAACTTACAAACATACAGCACTGCTAGCGATCGAAGATTTATGTAAATTTGACAAGCTGAATGCATTCAGTACTGTACAGGAGCAGTGTTGGGACTAACGCGTTATTAAGTAACGCGTTACAGTAACTACGTTATTATTGTGGTAACGAGCACGTAACTAGTTATTATGCCAGTGGATAAACAACAACAGCACTTTTAAGCTTGATCAGCTGTTGTTAGAATTTATTTAATATTAATTTCTAGTATCAGCTGATGTTGGCTGGAGCCACAGCTGTAAACCTGCTGGTCATGATATCGGTTTGGTTATGTGATGAGAGGGAAACATGAAGATGAAACCAGGAGATGTCCATCAGAGCTGTGATGGAGAAACAGGTTTACCTTTTAGTTAACATGAATGAGTTGAAGGGAAGTTATGAATTGTTTCCGAGAGACAAATAACACCAGGATCCTTTTCTAAGTAGCTGACAGCTGGTAACTGTGCAGGGGCGGGTCTAGCAAAGTGTTGCCAGGGGTCCATGTAGGGCATTAAAAGGGAAAGGGGGGCACAAGGAAATACTTTCTTATTCTCATTTAAAATGTCTCACTTTTAAAAAAATAATTATCTGAGTCTTGCAACAAACAATTGATAGATTGATACATATATCCCATCAGAACAGTGTACATCACTGTCACAACAGCGTTTATTTTCATTCAAAGGCTTTATGATTTTTCCTATAGTCAAAATGCCCGGGATGATTTTTTTGTCCCAGTCCAGCTCTGTATGCAGCTCATCTTCAGTCTGGTGTTACCTACATCTTCCTATTAAGAAGGCAGAATTTCCGAGTTCTGAGTACAATCGAAAGCACCACGACTGCAGTTTTTGTGTTGGATGTAAAAAGCAGGCTAGGATAGAATCAGGCGTGGGATTTCTCTCGTGGAAATGTGCACATTATTTTTTCCTTTCTATTGGTAGGTGGCACAGTGCACTTGTGGCAAGTAAGCAAGCTAGAAGACTGGCAATCTTGCTGGGTATCCAGTTACGGAAGCAACACATTAACAAGAGAATTCTGAGTAAAACCAAAGTTACTTTCCCTAGTAACTAGTTACTCTGAAAGTAATGAGTAACTTGAAGTAACTGAGTTACTTTTGATAGAAGTAACTAGTAATGTAACTAAGTTACTAATTTAAAGTAACTTACCCAACACTGTACAGGAGACACGGAACGAGACAGACTGACAGTGGTCTGCAGCCAGTCAGCATGCAGAACACAATGCGCTATAAAAAAAAAAAAGAAGTGTGTGTACGTACATATATACATACACACACACGCACACACACACACAGTGGTCCCTTCTTTTTAGTGACACTACAAGTCAACATTCTGTGGGGGACTGTCACCAGCATAGACCAGCAGCATGCCAACATCAAAGAAAAGCACATATTCATCTGTGATTTGTGAGTGAGAGCATCCATAAGTGTGCATATTGTAGTCATGAATGAATACGCTACACTTCTATTAAAACTCAATTCAATTTCTTCCTTATCTTGGCAGTCACATTCTTTCTGAATACACCTGATAAAAATCACAATTATCAAAGCAAGCCACAAATCATTACCAGTGGGAATTGTTAAGTTCCAAGCACAGCAGCTGAGCTGAGGTGAATTTCCGAGGTATTCAAGTGCTAATTTAAGTTTCTGCTGGCAAGTTGTGGCTCAGCTTGCATTAAGCATAGACCCGTGTCACACTAAATAACAGAGAAAACATTATTAGAACCAAGGAGATTGTTTTCTATAATGGTTTTCCTGCTATTTGTACTCACTTTAGTGCAGAGAAGAAAAGATTGCATCATTTTCAGCTGTCTGTTTAAATACGCGAGTCAGTTGAAACAATCTCAGCATGAAACTGGGGAAGAAAGTCCAGTAGGATGTAAATATTCAGGACACGTTTGATTTTCATTCTTAACTAGAGTCATGTTCTGTTCTCTGTTGCTCAATATTAGAGCACATGTTCTGCTTGTATCAAGTCTTGCTTCTGATCTTCTGACTCATTAGAAAGCAAACTGATAGTCAGTTATGAGACTTTATCATCAAACCAGAAGGACTGGGTTATGAGGCCTTGGGGATTTTGGCTGTGCTGACCCCAGTGCTAGGAAAATATCCCCGTGACTAAAAACAGAGTGTGGACTGCCATTGTTGATTTGGCTGGTGCTCCATAGCAACCACCTTCCCATAACCTCATGTGATTAACTGCACCTCCAACCCGGTTGATTTCTCCTTTCAGCTCACCTTCCCAAGAGATCCTGTTCACTCCCTTTGAAATAACCCAAGATAACATTAATGATCCTTGGTCTAAAGAGTATGCTGTCTGAGAGCAAATTCTCAATCAGATATGGCCTCAGAAGAGGCCCAATAGTGAGATTAGCAAATAGCTTTTCAGTAAATGAGGAAATAATTGACCTTGCAGTGACACTGGGCTGAACAACCTGTGAGATCAGCCTTGATGCAGTATGCAGTTGTGACATGCCGTTGAGTGCAGGACTGATTTGCAAGTATGACTAAACTGAGACGTCTGTTTCACAGACTTTGATAACAAAACATGAACTCAGCAGAAATCCCTTCTCCATGGAGAAGAAATTCTGAGTAAGCATGCTTACTCAGAATTTCCACATAACAGGTTGGTTGGATTACTTTTGTAGCACCTGCTTACATCTTACCCTGAAAGGAAAGCCTTAAGATTTTAATCAAGGGTAGCTTTATTTTGCCAGGCTTCAAGAAGCCAAATCAAGCTGTTTCAGAACAAATACTGAGGAAATACTGCCCAGTACGTTTGCAGCTACAGGTAAGATGAGACAAACAGTTCATCCATCTTTATGTTCTTTAGGCTTATTTGGACTTTTTTCTTGATGGTTTTTTAGTTTTTATGATATTTATTCTTTTGTTTTTCTTTTTTACCAGAAACAGAAGTAAAATCTCTGCGAAGCACTTCTGTACTGCCATGACACATAAGGAAAGCAAGTCATTAAAAGAAGTGGTGGCATTCAGTTCAAACACTCAGTCAAGCATTATGAATCTACAAAGTTAGTGGTCATACCTGATGCAAGAAAACCTAAACTTAAACTCCAGAAGAAGAAGAAGAAACTCAACACAGGGACTTGGCATCATCAGGTTAATCTGAATTTCAGATCAGGTGAGGCAGTCATGGTCCTGGCAGGCCTCAGGGTTGCTCCTCCTTGAAAAGAGAAAGTGGGTGAATGCACAAGTCTGCAAGATCACCTTAACCTCACCTTGGCCACTGCTAACCGCTTCTTTCGTCTCGCCAGTATTACTTACCTACTCATAAATTACACCGTTTACCCATGCAATAAAATCTGTGAAACTGCAGTCAGCTTCTGATTCCTGCCTCTTGAGTCCAATTCTTGGTTAATTATGGCATTATGACATGTGAGGGAGGAGATCGCTGTTCTCAGATACTAACTCTATGACTCCCAGCACAGACAGCACCTGTCTCTTGCCAGACTGGCAATTGCAAATAACAGAACTTTAGACTATTAGACTCAGTTGGATCAGTTTTGTGTGCTAAAACACTGCAGAACAAATAGAGAACTTTGAAAAAAGAGGACATTCTCAAATCTGAACTGAGTGACGATTGAATAGAATAGAACGCTGCTAATCATTGTTACATTCACTTAAAAACTGGACCATCAGGAATCTGCATGAACAGAGCATCCACCCAACTGCAGAGCTGCTTGTAGATTCTTCAACCTAAACCACTGAGGCTTCCTACTCAAACTGCAGTCCAGGAAACAGCAGGAACAGACTGAGCAGTTCCTGAAAGCTCAAAGACACTGAGAGTAGAAGCCTGCTAAACAAAGGGGTGCAGGGACACCAACAGAGATTCCATTGTGAAATTTAGAATTTTAAAGCCAAGCACTGCAACAGTGAGGACTTTTATGGGAAAACAAATTATTTGAAGGCCCTGAGCTTGGAGCAGGAGCTGCAGAAAATCAACTCTTCCTACCTTTAAAAAAGAGGAGAATAGTAACATCACTGATTATGCTGCAAGAAGTTCTTCCCTGCCTGTTTTTTAGAATAGAATAGAATAGAATTCAACTTTATTGTCATTGCACATGCACAGGTACAGGGCAACAAAATGCAGTTTGCATCCATCCAGAAGTGCTTTAGTGATATAGATATATTACAATATATATTAGCAATAATATAGATATCGTTAGCTTCATAGCATAATTGCCTAAGTCATTTGACTAAGTCAATGACTTAGGCACTTATGCTATGAAGCTAACGATATGTAAGTATATTACAGAAATGGGTCTATTATGGTATGTTATAATGTACATGGTATGAAGTATGTTGTGAATATTCTATAACTATAGGTATGTACAGGCTGTAGTGAGTACAAGCTATGTACAGGATATGAACAGGATATAAATATGAAAAACTATACAGAATATGAAATAAATAACTTTACAGAAATCTGAGATATA
The DNA here is from genome assembly GCF_057382275.1 of Copadichromis virginalis. Classification (NCBI taxonomy): domain Eukaryota; kingdom Metazoa; phylum Chordata; class Actinopteri; order Cichliformes; family Cichlidae; genus Copadichromis; species Copadichromis virginalis. The sequence continues at coordinate 36,732,794 of NC_140639.1, read as the reverse complement.
CAGTTATACAGAAATGGGAACTATGCAAGTTGTAAACAGTTGTAGGGTTAAAAATTATCGTATTTACAGAATGATTATTTACAGAGGTATACAGTAGTGCAGTTAAGATAAGTGAGATATGTGGATAATTTCTACAGAGGCTATATAAAGTGCTAGTGGTTGTAAGTGGTGGTTCAGTCCATGTTATTATTGTGTGTTTGAGGGTACAGTTGTCCATTGTGGGTGTGTGTATGTTCAGTCCATGTGTTAACGTGGGTCAGATGTCAGGAGGCAGAGTTCAGGAGTCTGACAGCTGTGGGGAAGAAGCTGTTCCGGTAGCACCTCCCAGAGGGCAGGAGGGTGAAGAGTCCATGTGATGGGTGACTGGGGTCTCTGATGATTTTCCCAGCCCTTTTCAGACACCGCTTCCTGTAGATGTCTTTTATGGCAGGAAGTGGTGCTCCGGCGATGCGCTGGGCAGTTTTCACGACCCTCTGCAATGCCTTCCGGTCTGAGGTAGAGCAGTTCCCGTACCAGACTGTTATACAGTTGGTCAGGATGCTCTCGATGGTGCAACGATAGAAGTTCACCGGGATGTCTGAGGACAGGTGGTTCTTCCTCAGAGTCCTCAAGAAGAAGAGGCGCTGGTGAGTCTTCTTGACCAGCTTGGAGCAGTTGGTCGTCCAAGTGAGATCCTCGGAGATGTGGACTCCCAGGAACTTGAAGCTGCTCACACGCTCCACAGCCGTCCCCTTAATGTGGATGGGTGGATGTGGGTCAGCATTCCTCCTGTAGTCCACGATGAGCTCCTTGGTCTTCTCGGTGTTAAGCAGCAGGTTGTTTCTGTCGCACCACTCAGCCAGACGATCCACCTCCTCCCTGTAGGCGGCCTCATCGTTGTCACTGATGAGGCCAATCACCGTGGTGTCATCTGCAAACTTAATGATGGTGTTGGAACCATCAGCAGGTCTGCAGTCGTGGGTGAAAAGGGAGTAGAGGAAAGGGCTCATCACACAGCCTTGTGGTACACCGGTGTTCATTGTGATGGTAGATGAGCAGTGGTTATCCAGCCGGACATGTTGGGGGCGGTTGGTCAGGAAGTCCAGTAACCATTTGCAGATGAGGGAACTGATGCCCAGGTCTGTCAGTTTCCTGATGAGTTGTGAGGGGTGGATTGTATTGAATGCTGAACTGAAGTCTATAAACAGCATTCTGGCGTAGGTGTTGTTGTTGTCCAGGTGTGAGAGGACAGAGTGCAGTGCGATGGAGACTGCATCCTCTGTGCTCCTGTTCTGGCGGTATGCGAATTGGTGGGGGTCCAGGGTGGGGGGAGACAGGATTTGAAGTGTGCTAGGACCAGCTGCTCTAAGCACTTAGTGATGATGGGGGTGAGTGCTACTGGGCGGTAGTCATTGAGGCAAGATGGGTTGGAGTTTTTGGGTATCGGGACGATGGAGGTGGATTTGAAGCAGGCCGGTACCACAGCGTGGGCCAAGGACAGATTGAATATGTCTGTGAGCACTCCTGCAAGCTCCCCAGAACATGCTCTGAGAACACGCCCGGGGATGCCATCGGGACCTGCAGCCTTGTGGAAATTGATCCTGCTCAGCACCGCTCCTACATCGGTGGGGGAGAGAGTCAGAGGTTGGTGGTCTGGCGTCACGTCTGCTTTGGCTGTGGTTGTGGGGTTCCCTCGCTCAAAACGAGCATAAAAGTTGTTGAGCTCATTGAGGAAGGAAACATCAGAGGATGTGGGGGAGGGTTTGGTGGTCCTGTAGTCTTTGATGGTCTGGAGTCCTTGCCACATGCGTCGGGGGTTGGAGTTGGAGAAGTGTTCTTCTACCTTCTTTTTGTAATGGTGTTTGGCTTTTTTGATGCCCTTCTTTAGATTAGCCCTGGCTGTACTGTAGGCGTGTGCATCTCCTGACCTAAAGGCGGTGTTGCGGGCCTTCAGGAGGAGACGAACATCCCGGTTCATCCAAGGCTTCTGGTTGGGGTACATGGTGATCCGTTTCTGGGTGGTGACACTGTCTGTGGTTTCGGAGATATACTCCAGTACAGATGAGGCGTATTGGTCCAGGTCTGTGTGGGTGAACATATTCCAGTCTGTGTTTTTAAATCTGTCCTGGAGCACTGCGTCTGTCCCCTCTGGCCACACTTTAATTGTCCTCACAGCAGGTTTCACACGTTGGATGAGTGGTGAATACCTAGGTGTGAGGAACAGGGAGAGATGGTCCGATTGTCCAATGTGGGGGAGGGATGTGGCTTTGTAGGCTCCAGCCAGGTTGGTATACACATGGTCTAAAGTCTTGTCTCCTGTGGTGTGGCAGGAGACATGTTGGTGGAATCTGTCTTTAAGTTGGTGTGGTTGAAGTCGCCAGCAACAATAAAAGCAGCCTCAGGGTGTTTATTCTGGTGTTTGTTAATGGCTGCAGAAAGTTCTTTCATGGCCAACCTAGCATTAGCGTCGAAATTACAAAACCAAATTACCTGCAACTTTGCAGGTAACTTTGAAGAAAGCAAGAGAAAGAAACCTTCAAGCTCAAACTAAGATCAAGTTAGAGAAAAGGTCCAGAAAGAAGCGACTCTGACTGCTTAAATTATTATATAATAAAAATTATAGAAATGATTATAACACTGTCTCCATAAAATGTATAATTGTTTGTAAATAAAGAACTTTTTACACTTGACTTTAAGCACTGGAAGCCCTGCCTAGATTTAGGTTTGGGAAATAAGTTTTGTGTTTTTTTCCTATCCTGAGGTAACGTGTTTCCAGTGCCTGGCCACAACCATAAAAAAGTTCAATAACTCTGCAGTCAGCAAATAAATATTGTAGAATTTGGTAAGAAAAAATGTTGTGAGTGAACATATTACTGATATATTCACTTTAAACATATTTGAGACTCACCAAATATGTAATTTTATGTTTCCGTATAATCAGAGTGCTACTGCAATCCCTTTAAAAACTCTTACTATTGATATTCAGTTATGTTTTAGATCATTTGGGAAGAACTCGGATGATCAAATAGTACCAATAAATATAATTCTGAAATAATATTAAGCCTCCTTTTATACTGTAAAGTATCAACCCTTCAGTAATAGAGAGAAACTAGCGAACCCCAAACAATCAGATGACCCACTATGAGTTCACAGGAAAATGATGCTGGCCATTATACAGAATATAAACTATTTAAAATGATCTTGACTTTAAACATATGCTGCAATATCATCAATCCAATTAATGCTGATGGTGGGGGCTATAATTCTCTCTGCTTGCCTTTCTGTAAAACTCACTGCACCCAGTCTGCAGTCTGTATTTCCCAGTGACAAGTGAAATGAGAGTTTTGGCTTTCCCCCCATGCATTGCAACAGCAAGGTGGTATTTCATGAGACTGTGGTGGAGCAACAAACTCCACCTCAAACCTCCACATGCTAAAATGCCTTTCTGCTTGCTGCAGGTGAACCAGCTGGACCATAACTACTTTTCATTTATTCATGACTTATGTGAAAAATTGATCTGTGGTCTTAAATGGTCTTTTCATTGTGTAAATGACAGTTTAAATAATTATGATAGCTTTGTTTTCAAGGATGAACGCCACTGTAGCCACACAGTGTGTGTTTATGTGTGTTGGTAAGTTGTAATTACTGTGCTGGGCTTATTTGCATAAGTAATTATCACTGACAGACACTGGTCTTTTCCTGTGTTTAGTCAGCCAGCTGAATCCCAACAAAAGGAGGAAAATGCTGTAAAGTGAATGTAATTCACGATGAACATGTGCGGGGGTGGAGGTGAAAAACATGTCAAAATATTCAAATTTAACGTCACAAATTGTGTGATTAAACTGCATCAAACTGCTCACTCGGCACAGCTGCCTTGCCCATTGAGTCAAAAGAAAACAGATCAACTGTGAGATGAAAACAAGCCAGATTAAAGTCATTTCTGGGGAAACTTCATTCAGCTACAGTCACCCCGATAAAACTCTAGAGTGTAATGAAATAAAGCAGACCAATAACATGAAAGTAAAAGCACTCACAAGAATCAGTGGTTCTGTGTGGGAGAGATGCCTCTTTCCTCATCTGAGCTGACACTATTGTTACAACCCCCTAAGGTGGAGCAGCCAGTGGAAAGGCTGATTTGTCATGACTGGGTAAATGTACACTCATTCTGTGTGTATGGGTGTGGGTGTGCATGTGGAGTGTGGGTGTTGGAGTTGATATTGTTCCTGGAGGTGCTGCTGAGCTGACAGTGGCATAAGTCACATGTGGGCTTCCTGTGTTTTACAAAAGCAAGACGGATGATAGTGAGTTTATGCGTTTGCAAGAGCGTGTGCCCACGAGCTACAAAACGGTGCCTGTGTTATCTGACTTACCTACAGCGCCAGACAAGGATTCAGTTACTATGACCATAAAGAAGCCTGGAGCAATTCTCTTGGCAGAGATTATTATGCTGTGCGATTATCTGCCATCAACGCAGAGCTGTCACATCCTCCATAATTCGCCGCTGACACTAGCCCACCGCCACTTAATTTCGTTGTCAGTTATGTTCTAGGACACGGAGGAGAAAAGCCTGTGTTAGGTAAACTGGAAGAGAAAGCAGTGAGGAAGAAGCTCAACTTGTGCCTGACCCAAGCCTGCTGGGTTATTTAAAAGAGTTTTTCTCCCCAGGTTCATTTAAAGCAGTTTACAGAACAGATTTTGGGCTTTTATTGTCTTTTAAAAATTATTATCAGCAGCTCAGGCTCTGCAGAGGAAATATAATCTATTTCTATCACATTTCATGCACTCACATGAACCGCATGCATGTAGCACCTTGAGTTGAGAATGAATAATGACAGCTATTAATCTCCCAGACACTTGAGGTTTGATTGAATTTTCCCTAAAGCTAGTCTTGACACTGCACACTGCACAAGATTTCTCATCTGTTCAGGGTTTTTCCCCCATATAGCTGTTTTCATTTATTGAAATTTGTGTGATAAATGGGAAGAACTGCAAGCAGAGCAAAGCTTATCGGTCCAGGGATAGTAGAGAGAAATTGACAATGGAGATGAGATGATTACAGGAGGTCAGGCAGAGTGAGAGTGACACAGCATCGGGCTGAGAAAAGAAAAAAATGGATTAATGGAAAAACTAAATCACATCAAGTGGAAATTAAATCACTAGTGCTGACATTTTGGACCTAGTATCAAAATGGGCTCCAACATTATCTAATTACTAAAAGCTTCAAATACAGCAGCATGACTGAAAAAGTCCAAACTCAACAGAAAAATGACACTGTTGAGGACGGACAAGGTAAGCGACTCATGTTGTAACTAGAGATGGCACGATACCACTTTTTTATGTCCGATACCGATATCATAAATTTGAATATCTGCCGATACCGATATGAATCCGATATAGTGTGTTTTAATCAACAAAACTGTTTTTTAAAATATCTTGCTGCATTTTGTATAAGTTCATACTCAAGTTTAAAACAACAACTACGCTAAAGCTATTCTGTTATACCTGTATGCAAAAAAAAATATTTCATAGTTCAGCAATACTGATCAATCTAATAAACTTAAACCTACACCATCCTCCCTATTCTGGTATTTTAAAGAGTACTTAGCAGAAATATTAAGCAATATTAACCAACTAATAGGGTTGCAAACTCCCAGCAAAAAAAAAAAAAAAAATAGGGAACCACCCTCCACCTCATGATGCTTAATTGACGTAATCAACCTTAATTTGATGCAGTGTGAAAAAAAAAATACACAGAAATCAATTATTTTTCAAGAAATATTAAATAGATTCAACATCTTTCTTCAACAGAATTGCAGATTGAACAAATGGTATCTTTCCAAAGGAAAAAGTACTATAGCTTACTAGGGTATATTAGACTTAACAGTTACTATATACAGTAATAGACTTCTATACATTTTACATCAGATTAAAACTTTGGGTGTAAGATTCGGATAATTATTTATTAAAAGCTCGACATTTTAAATGAGAATAAGAAAGAAAAGTATGTCTTTGTGCCCCTTTTCCCTGTTCCTGCCCTATCGGCCCCCCTGGCTAAACTTTGCTAGATCCGCCCCTGCACAGTTACCAGCCGTCAGCTACGTAGAAAAAAATCCTGGTGTAGAAAGTTATATTAAATAAATTCTAACAACAGCTTATCAAGCTAAAACGTGCTGCTGTTGTTCAGCCGCTGGTTTCCTCTTTCTGGCGCGAAGTGAACAATAAACAAACAAGAGAGACGGACTCGCGACAGAAAAGCCAATCAGCTGATCATTGATCAGTTTCGATTGAAGTAGCAGCAGGAGAGAGAGAGAGAGAAGAGGCAGTCGCTCCATATATTGGTTGTTAAGCTTAACGCTGGAATGCTTTACAAACATTCAGAGATGAACTTACACACTTGCTTTACTTCTCTCGGGGATAACTTCCTCGGAGATGAAATGCCGGATTGCTAGGCTGCAAATACACAGAGCCGCTCTATCACGTGACCCGTTCTGCTGCGATGTGCTACGGTTATGAGCCGAGTTACGCCATGTCGCAAGTTTTGTGAGGTGTTTTTTCTATATATAATGGATCGGATTACACTTTTTTATTTTTCTCTGATATCCGATCCAGTAATTGACGTCAGTATCGGACCGATACCGATACGTAATATCGGATCGGTCCATCTCTAGTTGTAACTGACGTCAGACGCCAGAGATTTTGGCGGAAAATTAAAGCGAATGGTAGTTTGGAATTGAACAAATTCCTTTAAGCTTCAGTATTACCAAATACACTTATCAATTGTCTTATAACTAACAATATTTGTCTACATCATCTCCAACACCCTGGAGAACAACGGGAAGAGTTTAGAGGCTCTCCAAGATTACATTGATCAGTGCTTCCAGGATCTCGTAATGAAGAAGGCTCAGAGTGCATCTTCCCCGGCCAAATCTGAGTCGCCATCGTCGTCTGGCACAACATCGCCAGCCGGCAAAGATATTGCCGACATACTGGAGCACAGCTCAATGCTAAACTCATTCACATATTTGTCATGGGCTCATATGTTCTCTTGGGTTTAATGAATATTCTATCAGATTCTCAGGATTGTCCCCGTTTCCCTGTGTACACGTTGGGGTGTGTGTGTGTGCTGAGGTGTTCGTGCTTTGCTGCCACACCAGACCTGGGGAGCCAGCCACACCTGGAGTAATCACACTTACCTGTTGCCAATCAGCTTCGTCAGCTAAGAGAGCAGTCGGCACGGGGTTGTTCTTTTCCTAAACCTAACCAAGCAATTTTATTGCTCTCAATCTAAATCTAATTTCAAATAGCTGATATAGACTGATGTATCAAACTGCTGCATGCACTCACTGTGTCCCATTTGGATTTCCATGTACAACATCTGCATAAGCTGACCTATTTTTCACAGTAATAATATATATATATATATATATATATACACACACACAGTGGGGCAAAAAAGTATTTAGTCAGCCACCGATTGTGCAAGTTCCCCCACTTAAAATGATGACAGAGGTCAGTAATTTGCACCAGAGGTACACTTCAACTGTAAGAGACAGAATGTGAAAAAAAAAAATCCATGAATCCACATGGTAGGATTTGTAAAGAATTTATTCGTAAATTAGGGTGGAAAATAAGTATTTGGTCATCTCAAAGAAGGAAAATCTCTGGCTCTCACAGACCTGTAACGTCCTCTGTAAGAAGCTTTTCTGTCCCCCACTCGTTACCTGTATGAATGGCACCTGTTTGAACTCATCATCTGTATAAAAGACACCTGTCCACAGCCTCAAACAGTCAGACTCCAAACTCCGCCATGGCCAAGACCAAAGAGCTTTCGAAGGACACCAGGAAAAGTATTGAAAAGTATTGTAGACCTGCACCAGACTGGGAAGAGTGAATCTACAATAGGCAAGCAGCTTGGTGTGAAAAAATCAACTGTGGGAGCAATCATCAGAAAATGGAAGACATACAAGACCACTGATAATCTCCCTCGATCTGGGGCTCCACGCAAGATCTCATCCCGTGGGGTCAAAATGATCATGAGAACGGTGAGCAAAGATCCCAGAACCACACGGGGGGACCTGGTGAATGACCTGCAGAGAGCTGGGACCAAAGTAACAAAGGTCACCATCAGTAACACACTACAACGGCAGGGAATCAAATCCCGCAGTGCCAGACGTGTTCCGCTGCTGAAGCCAGTGCATGTCCAGGCCCGTCTGAAGTTTGCCAGAGAGCACATGGATGATACAGCAGAGGATTGGGAGAATGTCATGTGGTCAGATGAAACCAAAGAAGAACTTTTTGGTATAAACTCAACTCGTCATGTTTGGAGGAAGAAGAATACTGAGTTGCATCCCAAGAACACCATACCTACTGTGAAGCATGGGGGTGGAAACATCATGCTATGGGGCTGTTTTTCTGCCAAGGGGACAGGACGACTGATCCGTGTTAAGGACAGAATGAATGGGGCCATGTATCGTGAGATTTTGAGCCAAAACCTCCTTCCATCAGTGAGAACTTTGAAGATGAAACGAGGCTGGGTCTTCCAACATGACAATGATCCAAAACACACCGCCCGGGCAACAAAGGAGTGGCTCCGTAAGAAGCATTTGAAAGTCCTGGAGTGGCCTAGCCAGTCTCCAGACCTCAACCCCATAGAAAATCTGTGGCGGGAGTTGAAAGTCCGTGTTGCTCGGCGACAGCCCCAAAACATCACTGCTCTCGAGAAGATCTGCATGGAGGAATGGGCCAAAATACCAGCTACTGTGTGTGCAAACCTGGTAAAGACCTATAGTAAACGTTTGATCTCTGTTATTGCCAACAAAGGTTATGTTACAAAGTATTGAGTTGTATTTTTGTTATTGACCAAATACTTATTTTCCACCCTGATTTACGAATAAATTCTTTACAAATCCTACCATGTGGATTCATGGATTTTTTTTTCACATTCTGTCTCTCACAGTTGAAGTGTACCTCTGTTGCAAATTACTGACCTCTGTCATCATTTTATGTATCGGTATCGGTCCGATACTGACCTAAATTACTGGATCGGATATCGGAGAAAAATAAAAAATGTAATCCGATCCATTAAATATCACGAAAGCACCTCACAAAACTTGCAACACGCCGTAACTCGCCTCAGAAGTTAGCACGTCGGAGCAGTATGCATCACGTGATAGAGCGGCTGTAGCATGCGGGACCTGTCGGTGGTCTGGATAGCATTTGGAGCTTCGCTAGCAACCCGGCATTTCATCTCTGACAAAGTTATCCCCGAGAGAAGTAAAGCAAGTGTGTAAGTCCATCTCTGAATGTTTGTAAAGCATTCCTGCGTTAAGCTTAACAAGCGACTGCCTCTTCTTGCTGCTACTTCAATCATGAAACTGCTCAATGATCAGCTGATCAGCTTTTCTGTCGCGAGTCCGTCTCTCTGGTTTGTTTTTGGCCCACTTTGCACCAGAAAGAGGAAACCAGTGGATAAACAACAGCAGCACGTTTAAGCTTGATCAGCTGTTGTTAGAATTTATTTAATATTACTTTCTACTCGAGGATCTTTTTTTACGTAGCTGACGCTGGTAACTGTGCAGGGGCGGATCTAGCAAAGTTTAGCCAGGGGGGCCGATAGGGCATTAACAGGGAAAAGGGGGCACAAAGACATACTTTTCTTTCTTATTCTCATTTAAAATGTCTAGCTTTTAATAAATAATTATCTGACATCCAAAGTTTTAATTTGATGTAAAATGAATAGAAGTCAATTACTGTATATAGTAACTATTAAGTCTAATATATATACCCTAGTAAGCTATAGTACTTTTTCCTTTGGGAAGGTACCATCTGTGCAGTCTGCAATTTTGTTGAAGAAAGATGTTGAATCTATTTAATATTTCTTGAAAAATAATTGATTTCTGTGTATTTTTTTTTCCACACTGCATCAAATTAAGGTTGATTACGTCGATTAAGCATCATGAGGTGGAGCGTGAGGGGTGGTTCCCTATTTTTTATTTATTTATTTTTGTTGTTGCTGGGAGTTGGAACCCTATTAGTTAGGTTGCTTAATATTTCTGCTAAGTACTCTTTAAAATACCAGAATAGGGAGGATGGTGCAGGTTTAAGTTTATTAGATTGATCAGTATTGCTGAACTATGAAATATTTTTTTTTGCATACAGGTATAACAGAATAGCTTTAGTGTAGTTGTTGTTTTAAACTTGAGTATGAACTTATACAAAATGCAGCAAGATATTTTAAAAAACAGTTTTGTTGATTAAAAAACACTATATCGGATTCATATCGGTATCGGCAGATATCCAAATTTATGATATCGGTATCGGTATCGGACATAAAAAAGTGGTATCGTGCCATCTCTAATATATATATATATATATATATACATATATATATACATAAAATAGGCAGCACAGTGGTTAGCACAGTGGTTAGCACTGTTTCCGCACAGCAAGAAGGCCCTGAGTTCAATTCCAACATCAGGCCGGGGTCTTTCTGTGTGGAGTTTGCATGTTCTCCCCGTGTTTGCGTGGGTTCCCTCCGGGTACTCCGGCTTCCTCCCACCGTCCAAAGACATGCAGCTTGTGGGGATAGGTTAATTGGATAATCCAAATTGCCACTAGGTGTGAATGTGTGAGTGAACGTGAGTGCGAATGGTTGTCTGTCCCTGTGTGTTAGCCCTGCGACAGACTGGCGACCTGTCCAGGGTGTACCCTGCCTCTCGCCCTATGACAGCTGGGATAGGCTCCAGCGCCCCTGCGACCCTGAAAAGGATAAGCGGAAGTGGATGGATGGATGGATGGATGTATATATATATATATATATATAAGAGGAGGAAAAAGATGTCGAAGCTTGACTTGACAGGGCTGCTCTCTTTGTGTGAAGGATTTGCGATAACTGACTATGTGCAATTTTTGTGCAACTCTTCTTCTGACAAAGTTGTATTTTTGTATTTTCCTACTCAGTTGTATATAGTATTTGTATTTCTATTTTATTCTATTGTATATATTGTTCTATTCTATTTTATTCTATTGTATATAGTATTTTATTTTATTCTATTGTATTTTATTGCATTCCAGTGTTTTCTAATTTCTGCTACATAACTTTGCACTTTTGCTGTAACAAAACAAATTTCCCACCTGTGGGACTAATAAAGGTCATCTTATCTTATCTTACAAGAAGCAGAGTTCGAATCTCTGCTAAGACAGGTTACACACTGGGTCAGTTTTTATGTTTAAGGGAATAGTGCTGAATTTTTTGTATATCCATTTTGTTTTCTTTGTTCTTTTTGAGCATTCTTTAATGCTCAAAAAAATCAAATGAGGGTAGGATGACACGTTTACTTTGATTTCACAGACATTAGGAAGAGGTAATGGATAATAGGTGCTGATTTGTAAATAACTGAACATGAATAATTTGACCTTATTATATATATTATCTTGCAGTATATTTCTAACTAAGCAGTTCATTCTTTCACTTGACAATGCTTTCTTTAAAGATATAACACACATTAGTGTGAACTTGCAAAAAGGGCAGATGTGAAAATGTAAAAATGTAATTTATGGTAAATTACACACACTGAGCAGGTTACATTGGGGAGCAATGTGGCTGCATAATGACAAATATCCTGGAAACAAAGGATCTACTAAAAAAGATTCAAAAGAGTGGAATTAAAGGAACAAGGTTAGGCTCCTAAGGTTAATGATTATGGTCAGGGAAACCTTGTAATTATGGTTAATAAAAAGACAAAAGCTAATTTTAGAGCTTTGATTCTTTAACACCTTTACTTTCTTTGCACTTCAGTAAAAACACAAGGCTTCCTCAACCCTGAACAAGCACCAAACACTTGGAACAGATGTAATTTGTGAGGTCCAGACATACCCATTGTGCCCATTATTTTCAGCTAACAGAGTCCTATTTTCTCTAAATAATTAAATTAGCAGTATCATGAATATTCAGTGGACTTGTGGTTGTTTTCAGCCTTCCATACTTGCCAGCTATTTAATGTAAGATGCCAGCTGTGAAATTCTGATAAATGGAAACATATTTGTGATGCACATCCATGTGCAGTATCTCAAGATGAAAGCCCTCAGAGTGACAGGCACAAAATGTTTGCATTTTTCTCCATGCTGTTCTTACAAAGCATTTCGTGTTGACAAGTTCGGAGAAAAATGTCAAACAAGTGCAGAGAGAACATCTGAGTTTCTTCTACCCTCTACATTCTGTCTATAAATTCATACATTCCATCACTGCAAAGCCAGCTTGAAATAGCCTTGTTTTCACATTCGAAGCTGTGTTGTCTGTCAACAGCGTGGAACCAGCCGAACACTCTCTCAGGCATCTGCTGAGGATTTCCCAGGCCTTGGAGTAAGCATGGAATCAGAGAGGAGGCAAATGTGAAATGCAGATAGAGTAGATGGAGGCTTAAGACTGGCTTAGATTTTCAGAGACAGAGAGAGATGGAAGAGGCTGTGGGAAACAGAGAAACTGGGCCACAATGTGTAGACAAAAATAAATAAATAGAAAAAGATACAAAAAGCTGACATGTAGTTATAAAGAGAAAGCATAGCTTCTTTTATTGTTGTGAACCTCTGGTCTTTTTCAGTCATCTGTCTTGATTTGATACAGTTTTCTGTGTGCTGTTGCACTCTTTTCATTATCATCTCTCTTGGTTTGTTGCCAGTGGTTTGTTCACTGACGTGCAAGGTGGGAACTGGTTTTAATGGAGCTTAATCACATGTCAAATGATGATTTGGATCATTACAGTGCACAGTGGTTATTGACAGAAAAAATCTATTCTGCGAGAATCGTATAATAGTTACATAGACCCTGTGAGAAAAGTGACCAAAGCTGATAAGCATGAAAACAGACAGAAAAACAACCGGCCTTGATGTGGAAAATATCCACAAGAACAATCACTCTAACTGCAACTAGGACATCCACTCCTTCCCATGAGTGCAAGTACAAGCAAATTAGGTTCTGCAACACAGCGACTCAAAAAGAAAAGGTAGCTGCTCATTCAAAGTCCCAACATCAAACCGGCTTAAGTGCTGTGGTGAGACCTTAAGAGAGCTGTGCAAAACAAAATGTCAACAAGCCTTAATGACCTGACACAAAGCTGTAAAGAAAGTCAGCCAAAGTTCCTCTATAATAGTGCCACAGACTGATAAAGTCACACAGAAAACATGACTTGAAGTTATTGCTGTTAAACACGACCCTACACACTACTGGTTGTAGGGTTGTGTGTGGTGTGCACTTAGTTTTCACACACACACTTCTGTACTTTGGCTTTAGATTTTGCAAATTAAACAATAAAACAAAACTTAAAGAGAGTTTCATTTATTTTCACAACTATATTTTATGACTTTGACATACAGTAACAAATAAATAAAAAAAACATAAAAGTAATAATAATAATGGATTGGATTTATATAGTGCTTTTAAAGGCACCCAAAGCACTTTACAATGCCACTATTCTTACACTGGTGGAGGCAAGCTACAGTTGTAGCCACAGCTGCCCTGGGGCAGACTGACAGAAGCAAGGCTGCCATATCGCACCACCAGCCCCTCTGGCTGGCGGTGGGGTAAAGGGTCTTGTCCAAGGACACAGCGATGAGGACAGAGAACCCAGGGATCGAACTGGCGACCTTCCGCTCTCTTACAGATGCGCTTCCCAACCCTCTGAGCCACAGTCGCCCGTATAAAAGTATTGGCAAACACACTAAGAAATTACAGTCTTAATAAAAGAGCACCCTCATGTGATGAGGTTTGGAATTCCAAGTGGAAACTGTTTAAAGAGAGGCTGATTCAGTTCTTTGAGTACATGCAATAACTAATTAACCATTTTCCCCAAAGTATTGTGGAAAACACCTTCAGGCCTCAGCAGCGTCATTTCACTAAGCTCTAATTAAGACAACAAGGATTTAGTATCCTCCTATCACATTAGCCGGAAGAAGAATTTTAAGTGGCCAAACTGTTGAAAGGGGTGCATTTACTGCTTTTGTTTTTTTTAAATAAGTTATGTGACTAATATATATGTTCCCCTTTGAAATGTTGCAAATATGGTGGATCGCAATTTCAGTAATGGAACTCCCAAGTCTCAGTGTACTCAACCATACAACAGTCAGTTAGCATTCACGATTTAAAAGGACAACATGAAAGAATACACTGAGACTGACTATGCAAGTGATTCACCAGCAGGCTCTCAAACACTCCAGGGGAATTTCTTCAGTAAACCCCATAATTCAGTCACTTGTCAGCTTGTCAGCTTAATAATTTTCTGTATGACTTTATCTGTTTCTCATTGTTTCAGTTCTATGAGATATGCCAGCATTTCTTTGTGCACAGCCAGTGTTGGGGAGTAACGGAATACATGTACCGCCGTACTTTCCGGTTTTATATTGTCGCGGGTCAGGACTGTTTGGGTTTTGCTTGACAGCTATGCTCTGTTGTTCCAGGTGGCAGCGTTACGGTTGCCATGGTTACAGGGTGACACACACTCTCTCTCTCTCCGTGTTTCCTGGGTGAGAGAGGCCTTTTTGTTGTTATGCTAAGCTAATAGGCAGAATGCTACAGGGTTAACCCTAACCCTTCCCAACACTGCTAAAACGGCGGGTTCCGTGTCAAATAGCTTTACTTTGTTGTGTGGGTCAACTTTGCTTGCGAGAGACAAAGAGAGGCGTTGAAAGGCTGCTCCAACGGAACTTATTGTTTCGGAGGAAAACATGAACACAGCGTACAGTCGAGTCTTAATAGCTTACTTACAACTGGGCTCGTCAGGCACTCTTCTTGGCTGCAGTGGTTATTATTATATTTACATGCTTCCAGCTCCCGTTTTTGCTCGATGACAGCTTGTACTTTTCCACTCGCCTTTTTCTCCCTTCTCGCGCTCACAGACCCATAACGTGTATGGCAGTCCATTCTCCCTGCAGCACGGACTACACTGCCCATGATGCTACATTCTTTAGAGCTATACCTGTAGCATTCTGCCTATTAGCTTAGCACAACAACAAAAAGGCGCTCTCTCACCCAGGAAACACGCAGAGAGAGAGCGTCACCCTGTAACCATGGCAACCGTAACGCTGCCACCTGGAACAACAGAACATAGCTGTCAAACAAAACCTAAACAGTCCTGTATGTATGTTACTCCCCAACACTGCGTATTAGTCAGAGGTCCCGTTCGGAGCCGCGGACCTTCAGTAACAGTAATAAATGACAGCAATAGTACATTCATGTAGTTGTAAAAAGCATGATAATATATTAAGTAATCCAAAGTATTCAGAATACGTTACTCTCATTTAGTAACGTAACGGAATACGTTACAGAATACATTTTGGGGCATGTATTCTGTAATCTGTAATGGAATACATTTTAAAAGTAACCTTCCCAACACTGTGCACAGCACTTAAAGGTCCTGTCACAGCATTTTAATTGGGTCTGGACTTTTACTGAACCATTTCAACACCCTTGATTCTTTTCTTTTTCAGCTAGTCTGTAGTGTTTTACAGGAATGGACAGAGTGCAGGGTAAATCAATTAGGTGTGGACTATTAAACATTAGGTCTCATTCTCTCTTTTTATTAGTGAAACATGGTTAGAGTAGGATGAATGTAACAATGTAATGTAAATGACTCAACATGCCCCGAGTCATATTAACTTTCAAAATCCTCAACACAGGCCAAAGAGGAGGAGTGACAGCAATCTTTCACTCTAGCTTGTCAGTTAACCAAAGACCTGGACTGAGTTTTAGTTCATTTAAAAGACTGGCTCTTAGCCCTGTCCATGGTTGTTGCTCAGGCGACCTCTTTAAATATTTGGAAAAGGAGTCTGATATGAGGACTTGGTGAATAAACTCTCACATTTCATGGTGTGAAAATGTATTTAAACTGTTTATAAGAGGAAAGTGTGATTTTTAGGCTAACACCACCTGGCATAATGTTAGCTTATATCCAGCTATTGTTGTCTGCCTGTTTATGTCTAATCTACTGAGAATAAGTAATTGCAACAGTACTAACAATAAAAAATGCATGTTTACGCACTTTTTTCTGTTCTGCAGTCATGACCTAAGTTCAGAAGATGAGACTTTGAGGCGAAGAGGAAGAAGATGATGATGAGGAGAGAATGAAGGAGCAGAAAGACATAATGAGAAAGAGATTTTGAAAATATACATGTATCAATGTTAAATCATCATATAGAGTTTGAACGAGCTATTAGTGATCTTCAAATTAAAAGTGACTTCTAAGGTGCACTATCTATGTGGCTGGTCTCTGACCCCATACACAAAACATGATTAGGTGGAACAATAATGTGGGCAATTTACATGGAAGCAAAACTATATCTTAACCAAGAGAGAGCCTTTTATTTATGGCCAGTGTTGGGAAGGTTACTTTTAAAATGTATTCCACTACAGATTACAGAATACATGCCCCAAAATGTATTTTGTAACGTATTCCATTACGTTACTCAATGATAGTAACGTATTCTGAATACTTTGGATTACTCAATATATTATCATGTTTTTTACAACTAATGAATGTACTATTGCTGTGTGATTTATTACTATTACTGAAGGCTACTCGCCATACCAATAGCAACTAGATTTTTAAATCTTAATATAAAATGAGTAACAGTAGGGTGGACATTAGGCAAGGCTGCACTTTTTGCAGCGATCTCGTATAAAAAACTATTCCACACTTATATAAAACAGGTCCGCGGCTCCAAACCGTAGTAAAGGGACCTCTGGCTAATAAGTCGGGTTCCGTGTCGGCTCGTAGCTGAAAACTAGCTTTACTTTGTTGTCTGGGTCAACTTTGCTAGCGAGAGACAGAGAGAGGTGTTGAAGGGCTGCTCCAACAGAACTTATTGTTTCGGAGGAAAACACGAACACGGTGTACAGTTGAGTCTTAATAGCTTACTTACAACTGGGCTCATCAGGCACTCTTCTTGGCTGCAGTGGTTATTATTATATTTACATGCTTCCAGCTTCTGTTTCTGCTCGGTGACAGCTCGTACGTTTCCACTCTCCTTTTTCTCCCTCCCTCGCTCACAGACACATAACAGGTATGGTAGTCCATTCTCCCTGCAGCACGGACTACACTGCCCATGAGGCTACATTCTTTAGGGCTATGCCTGTAACACTCTGCTATTGCCTTCATATTAAATCATTTTAAAAAATATTTCTTCTTATTATGAGATGCGAGATTCAGACACAGGCATTTGAGCCTCTTAATGCGTGTTTTGTTTGAAACTAAAAAAAGAGAGGGCATAGCCGAACATATGAAACAGGAAAAGACCGCCGTGTAATCCCTTTATTTCAACAAAGTAACTGTATTCTAAATACCACCTTTTTAAACAGTAACTGTAATGGAATACAGTTACTCATATTTTGTATTTTAAATACGTAACGGCGGTACATGTATTCGTTACTCCCCAACACTGTTTATGGCTGGTGAAATATAACAAAATAAAAGGCAGAAGAAAACTAAGACAAAACTGTTAACACTAAACTGGGGAACTAAAACACTAAACACTAGAGGCAAAGAACATAAAACCTTGAACATGGAAAAAACCTGAACGTGAGAATGTGAAACTTGACAGGAGATAAACAGACGGCCTGACGAGGGACAAAGGGAAAGCAGACACAATATATACACAGAAGGGTGATGAGGGAATGGAAACACGTGTGGAACACAGCAGGAAGGAATCAGACGTGACGACACAGGGGGAAGGGAAATTGAACGCGCCGAACACAGTAACGAGACTGTCAAAATAAAACAGGGAACACACTGAGATGCATACTAAGACACACAGGCTTGACACTAAGGTCGGGGAAGAAACAGAGATGGATGAAGGCAGGCTGAGGAGATAGAGAGGGCGAGAGAGGGAGGGACACATAGACGAAGACAAAGGCACAAAAGGAACTAAAAGACAAGAGAGCATAAACCGCGAATTACAAATAAACCCAGTAACATAAAAAGGACTAATCTAATTACTAACTGTAAAAACTTGAACTTAAACATCTTCCAAGTGTAGCAAAAGGACTCATGAATAAAAAATAAGCTCAAAATCCTGGATCAACGACTCAGCACCCTGACAGTAAGAGCTGCTGTTTATGCGTGAAACAGAGTAATAATTCCCTTTGTACACGTCACATAGACAGATTCATAAATCCTCTGCATACTGTGTAGCTCATGTAAAAGTAAGTGTCATATCTGTTTCAAGTTTATGAAATTATAACAAACACTCATATCAAATTCTCAAGAAGTCTTGGACACCTTGTTCCTTTGCCTGCTCTCTGAATCAAATGATCTTCATATTTCTAGCCCATCAGCTATTTATGAGACTGCACACTCATGTACTCATGCAACTATGCTCCTATTCCTCTGAAGCTTGCAGCTGGTCATAAATATGAGACTGCTGCTTTCAGGAGAAGGTGAGGCTGAGCTCTGTGCTTCTATCAGTTCCATGAGATCAGCTTCCATCCCAGGGCATTAAGAGTTAATTTATCGCTCACGCAATTCAAATTCAGCCCGGCTGTCACACTTATCTCTGTCAAATGCTTGCGGTGCCCCGCCTCACGTCCTGATGCATGCCTCCTATTTAAATTCCATCTATTTGCTGTGGGTGACAGAAAATAATTCATGCTGCCGAGATGCTGTCATCGACAAGGACAGTTTCTCCTGAAACGTATCAATATTAATGCCACATATCAATATTTAGGCTTGTTTTACACATCTGAGTCGCTCTGCAGCAGGGGTTAACTTTTTTGCTTATGGACATGCATGAATAGCTTGGCGAATGTGGCTGCCTTTAAAACACACATTGACAAATCCATCATTAATGGAGTGATGCAAACGTAAACACAATGGGAAGTCTGGAGCTCATTCTGTTCTTCTGCCATTGATTTGTTTTGCAGAGTAAAGTTATTTCAAAACAGATCTGAATGTTCAGTCCCGGTGGCGGCCAAAATCGACTTTGGTTTGATGCATATTTATCAAATTTTTAAAACTTGGCATATAGAACAAAGAGTAATAGCTTATGTGCTTTTCATAGATGAACTGCATCAAGGTTTGATTTTTGAAGAAGGGAATTTTCCTGCCTTGCTTCCTCTGTATGCAACAGCTAATGTTCCATGAAAATAAATGTCTACATGCAGGCCAGGGACACATTTTACGTGTATGCACATTTTTTCTCATTATCTCCAATTTCCTATTTCTTTAGAGCAGATGTTACATTGTCACAGGCATGTTATAGAACCAACTTAGGAGGAGCTTTGTGCAACGTAACCCCCCCCCCCCCAAAAAAAGAAGAAAAAATACAAATGTAAACATTTTTGTCCAATCATACTGTGGCACTCTCATGACAGGAGTCAGCTGATAATTCTACATTTCAAATGGATGGAATATTGTGTCATTATTGAGAACTCCTGCATCTCAGTCAGACAGACCTAAAGACTAGTTGGCAATAGGTTCCCAATTGGCTTTTCCTGTTGCAAATGATTGTTACTAACTGCCATCTCTTGGTGAATTTGCTCACAAAAAAAGGGTGTTGCAGCTAAAACCCAATAGTGGTTGCTTAGGTTGCTGGCAAATTGCTGCAGTCCACCATAGGTGCACCTTTTACTTTGCTGGAACCACTTGCAACATACATTTTTCTCTTGCAATCAGTAGTTGCCATGTGGTCACATACCAGTCACTTTGGTTTTTAGTGTTTCGGCCTGATTCTGTGTTATTGCTTTAAATGGCAGTAGAACATCCTATTAATTCACTGTATTGTGCTTTGGTAATTTTATTTTGTCTTTTCTGTCCTTTGTTTTATTTTTTCTTGCTGATATTTATGCTGTAAAATATTTGATGTTTAACTAACTGTTTTGCCAGCTTTGTTTTTCATATCACTCGTTTCTTTGTTATTTTTCCTGCCATAGTGATATCCACAACTTTTCAGAAGCTGATGTTAGACCACAACTTGGGCTTCTTTTTATTTATTCCTGCAATTACATAGTTGCTGATCATGGTTTCCAGTAATGTTCCCACTAGACTGTGACCACAAGAGTGTGCAGTCAGATGATTGAATTCAGCTTTGCTAATTGAATTCTCTTTTGAGTTCTGCCTGAAAAATCAAAGACAGCAAGACTGGGTCGTGCTGCATGAGCCATTTTTTACTTTGGTTCTATTCATAGACATGTTTCCTGATATTTTCTCTTAGAAATCACTGTGTTAATTCAGGATAAATTGTTCCATAAATAATGGTAAGCCATCCTTGTGTGGGGAATGCATATTTTCTTTTCTCTTCAAAAAAGCTCTATATTGGTCTCATTCATCCATAAGACATCATTCAAACTGGCATCTGGTTTCTTTAGGAAACTGTGGCCAGTGTTGCTTTTGGAGAGCAGCAGCCTTGTCCTTGCAGCCCTGGTATGCACACTGCTGTTGTTCATTGTTCTCATTGTTATCGATGAGTTCAGTTGTTTACATTATACACTGGAGACCCTGCACAGTATTACATGCCACGCTCTTAGACTGTTCTTTGTTGGTCAACCACTCCTGGGGAATATAACAGTGCTATAGAAGCTCTTTTATGGTGGATTGGTAGGGTTCTAGCCTGATGTACAGCAATAATATCTCTGTCCACATGCAAATGTAATAAAAAATAGCATAATTAATTAATAATCTCCCTCAGTGATGTGACCTTCAGCTTAGATGAATGAAGTCTCAGCTGTATGATGTATCTATTTGTAATATCCTGTTGTGCTGTGGCTTCATGGAACCTCAGTTCTGTTTGATAGGCAGAGACAGGCATAGTCAGAAAATGGATTTTCATTTTTAATTGAATTTTTCCCCCATTTCTAAGTGAATAACAGTTTAATTGTCAATACCCACCAGCATGAATGAATTAAAAAAAAGAATATTTTTGAACGTTACAGAACAGTTTAGAATCCTGAGTGAAATTCAGAATTTTGTCAGAATTGCATAAAAGTTTTATTTTGCTGCGTGAAAAGCATTTCCCCAAACCAAAGAGTAAACATTTAGTCTGGTTCGATGGGTAAAATTACACTGATGATGTAAACGTCTCAAAAAGTCATGTGATCAAATATGGCACACTTGGCTTTAAAGGGTTAACTTCGCTTTAGCAGCTCATTCTCATATCTTTGATCACTCTGTTGATGCTACAGCTCTGCACATCCTTCTTGTTCTTGAAGATCAGCACCAGCACACTTCTCCATTCCTCAGCTATGCTCTCACTCTCCCAAGACTGTGTTTAAAAAAATTCCACGGCCCTCTCTCCTAGACACCTCCACATCTGGAAACTACTTTCTACTCTTCATCCTCACAGCTGCCCTCACTCTTTTCTAATCCTCTGCACTTCATGATATATGAACCATCCCTCCTCCTTTGTCTCTCATTTTCTACATTCATCAGCTCATCAAAGTGCTCTTTCTATTTCTCACCAAACTCTTCACTCATTAGTACTTTTCCATCTTTGTCTTTAATCACTCTAACCCACTCCACATCCTTTCCTGCTCGATCTCTCTGCCCAGCCAATCAATACAATTCCTTTTCTCGCTCCTTAGTATCCAGTCTCACATACAGCTCAGTATAAGCCTTACTTTTGCCATTACCACTTCTGTCTTTCCCATGTACTTTATACATTTGCCTTTTTAGGCAGCTTTGGCTCAGGTGGTAGAACAGGTAGCCTAGCAAATGGAAGGTCAGTGGATTGATCCCCAGCTCCTCAACTTATCTCTGGGCAAGATACTGAACCCCAAATTACCCCCCGACCTATCACTGTTTGTGTGTTCAATAAAAGCACTTACTCAAATTGAGTATAAAAGTGTTATATAAGTGGCAGTCCATCTACAATTGCTTTTCTTCATCATTTAATCCTGGCCTCTGTCTTCACTCGCTTCCTCTTATTGTTTCCAAAGTCATGCTACAGACTTTTTTTTTTTTTTTTTTTTTTTTTGCATTTTAAGGAGAAATTTATTTTGAGCAAAGAAAAGCTAAATTTGAGTGAACAAAATTCATTGCTGCATGCAAAAAATGTATTTCAGTGTTTGCTATTGTCCATATACACCAAGGCTTTTTTTTTTTTTTTTTCTTTTGCCTGTCCCGTTGTTGTCTAAAGGCAAAGAAAGATGCCCAACGGATTTACTTTACCAAACTGACCATCCCAGCCTTGCCGTAATGGTCCATTTGATTCACCTTTTATTGTTTTTATTTTCACTTACTGAATACGGGACAGACTTGACTGGGGGAAAGAAGGGGAGAAAGAAAGAGGGAAAGAGAAACAGCTGAGAAGAGGGACGGGGGAGAAGGGCAAAAGACAAAAACCAACAGAACGGGCAGAGAAAAAAAATGCATATATCGATCACCTGGGTCACCTGCTGAGAAAGAAAAAAGAAAGCAAGCAGAAGAGAACAAGAGTAATAGAATAAACAACATCACAATGATATATGGGAATATGACAGTAAATACTAAATGTTAAACATTATTGTGCAGCACATAAGATCAACAGAACACAGTGTGCTTTGAGGTAGGAGCCAAAAAGGGTGTAGTTTGTGGGTGTGATCACCCGTGTGTACACCTGTGAGCATGGACGCGCTTGTTTTTTTTTAAAAGGTTCCTTCATGTAATGATCTGCTAGAGGGTGTGTGGGGGGGGGGGCCACAGCCCCGTCCTCCAGGGCATGAAGCAGGTGTGGAGGAGATCAAAACTCCAGACATCCAGAGGCCCCCAGAACACAAGAGACCAAGGAAGACCAACAGAGGGGCAGCTGCGCCACTGTCTGCTGAGCTGAGGAGAGTCCCAGATGAGGGCTCACTCAGCAGCCACGGAGCAGAAGCCAGGGGGAGTTGCAGTGACGCGCCCGTGAGCTCCGCCGGCAGCCAGCTGCGCCTGAGTGACCGAGCCCCAGGCCGAGAGGCCGGGGGCACCCCACCTCCGAAGTGGCCCGAGCGAGCCCCAGGCTCCAGGCCCCGATAAGCGGCCGCCAAGGAGTGAGCCGGTGTGTACCTGGACACCCATCCCCGGACACAAAGAACCACCAACGCACCGATGTCTGAGGGGGTCCGCCACTGGCAGCGGAAGTGGTGGTAGGGGGAGATAGGCCTCCAAACCTTGGAGGGCCTGAGATGTCCCCAGAGAGGTGGCGCCTGACACCCAACCTGACATATAGACACAGACATACAGGCACACACAGATACAAACATCCATTCCCACCCTCATGCTCTCATATGCACTTACTCCACACTCAACCAACGTGGAGACAGACATAAAGAGACGCTGTACACACTATCACACTCCCCAAGCGTACTCTACAAACCGGGTCTAGGTGCCCTTGCCCCTGGAGGGGGGAACTGCACCCAGACCCAGGTGGTGTTTCCCTTTTCCCTGCGGTGGGGGGAGGCAGACCGCCCCGACTCCGCAGCAGCAGGAAGGCTCCACACTCCAGACCGCAGTCGGACGGCCAACTCCTCCTCCTAGCCCCCCTGCTCCAGCAGGTCGCAGAGAATGGGGGTGAGTCATGCTACAGACTAGCAATCCTATGCTGCCATACAGAATTCCTTTTTCTTTGCAACCGACATTCAGCCAAACACAAAGTTTTTAAATTTGACAATTAAAATACACCAAAATTGTTAACCGCCCAGTGGGCTGCACAGTGTCTCCCCAGCAGCTCTCAGCAAGCCCTTTTCCTTTTACCTTGGTGGAATTGTGAGTGCACAGGTGGCAGATTGCTCACTGCCCATTTTTCCAAGGCTATTTTCTCGTAAACGCACATCCTGTGTGTCTCGAAGGGCAGGTCATGATGAGGTCACATCAGCTGAAAGGCTTTAGGGTGACAGAAAATTCATAAATGCATCCATTATATAGAACGATTAAAAGAAGCAGCTTCTTCATGAGCTAGAGATTACGCTGCATTAAGAAATGTTCTCCAGTTTTTGCATAATGTAGAGCATAATGCCAAACCAAGGTCTACTCTGTGCCCTAACAGTACTTCATTTCTCCTCCAGGCTCTAGAGGGCTGAATTCCAATACTTTGTTTGGAACGCTGAGCGTTCCCAGTTGTCTAGCACTCTGCCTTGCTCGTTATGAGCTTCATTTACCACAAGCCCTAGAATAATCACTGGCTTTTCATTTTCCCCAAGCTTTAGCCTTTTAAATTCTCTAACACTGGGTTGTTTGGCCAATTACAGAGCAGCCTTTATATTACTCAGCATATTAGATCAAACTGCATATACCATAGGGGGTGATCAGAGAAATGCACAACACAGCACCGAGGATAAGAAGCTGTGAATAACAATTATTTAACATGTACTACTGGGCATAATGTGTGTGTACATTTTAGAAGAAAATAAAGTCACTAAGTGATAACACGCTGTGGCTGCTGGAGGATGAACTCACATTTTTCCAAAAAGCATCATAAGCTAATCAAGCATAAGAAAACTGCTCCAATTATGTTTTAGTTTGGAAAACTGTTCTAGAAAGTGATCAAAAGAAGCATTTGATGCAAAGACACCAACCGGGAATACTTTTATTATGAAGAAATGATAACAGCATTGGTGTGTTTTCTGCCTACAAGCTCCCACAAGGATCACCAGTGAAACTGTCTGAGGAAAGAGCCACACCACTAGTGCTTCCCACATTTTCATGTTTGACTTTGCAAGTGCAGAACAGAAGACATTTTTCATTTCTCTGGCACTGAATCCCACAGGAGCACTGCACTTCCCTCGGATGATGATGAGAATGCCTGAAACAAGGAGTTCACAAACCCAATAGTCACCCACACCTGTAGGCATCTAATTACAGTGATGCTGCCTGATGCTGATTTATCCTCACTCACTGACACCGACTGTGTGTGTGTTACTGACGCACACACACACTGCAAAAATGCTCTGTGCTGAAGCTGCAAGCGAAGAAAATGAATGAACAGATCAATATTTCAGCTTTTTATTTATTTATTTATTGGTCAGGCAAATGGAAAATGGGAAAATTGTTGTTTAACTGCTTGATTATCATAACTGAAAGGAAAAATTTAAAAAGTCTTATTTCTGATTGATTTTTTAAGATCATTACCTTATCACGGCTGAAAAGTGTGGGCCTGTAGAGGCATCATCAGCAACATATAGGCATTATTAGAATGTCTAACCTTTGGGTTAATAGTGCATGAAGGAGCAAATAAAATTAATGACTACAGACAAAGGACAAAACATCAAATTGCAGAAGATGCGGAAGAAAAAACTTGGTTGTTACATCATCCTCTAACGTTCAGACTATGCTACATGTGGCACAGGCACTGAACGTACAGTAAAGCTCCAGGTCTGGCAAGTGAAGCCATTACCAAAGTAAGGCCCAGTCTGTGACCTCAGTAAACACTTCCTGGTGAATTTACAGGCTCAGTCACTGACATGCATTCTTATCAAATACAACATAAACTTTATTTTGAACTGATTCATGTCCAGACGGATGATAAAGCTGGGTGTGACTATTATGTGACTATTATCAACTATGGTGTACGTCCTTCAAACCTGGATTTTTTTCCATGGCCACTAGGGGGCAATATATGTAGTTGCAAAACGACTTCTGGTCCTATACAAGTGGACATTTTTCATACTTGGCTTATTGGCTACGGACTTGTAATTGACGATTGAATGAGGTTTCATAGTTCCTCTCATCACATCCAGTTTCAAGACACCATGATTGGTACAAAAGTTAATCTCAAGGCTCCGAAGCATGACTTTACAAACAAGTGGGTGACATCTCTGTTCCTATGTTTATCCTTTTCTATCAATGGCTGTTCCACAGGGTTGGCTTACCTTTTAAGTGGCAAACTGCTATTCAATGTAGAGTGTCCTTCTGTCATAATGGCTGGTTTTAATGACCTAAGATGGTGACATCATTCAACTGAAGGGTTCAGGCTTGATAACCAGCGGGCAACTGGCTCACTTGCCACATAAATCTTCTATACCAACAAAACTTTAGTTCAGTGCTAGGACCAATTCTGTTTACATTATACATGCTTCCCTTAGGCAGTATCAATAGAAGACATAGCATACATTTTCACTGCTATGCAGATGACACCCAGCTCTATCTGTCCATGAAGCCAGATAACAGACACCAATTAGTTAAACTGCAGGAATGTCTTAAAGACATAAAGACCTGGATGGCCGCTAACTTTCTGCTTCTTAATTCAGATAAAACTGAGGTTATTGTACTTGGCCCTGGAAATCTTAGAAATATGGTATCTAACCAGATACCTACTCTGGATGGCATTACCTTGGCCTCCAGTAACCCTGTGAGGAACCTTGGAGTCATTTTTGACCAGGATATGTCCTTCAATGCACATATTAAACAAATATGTAAGACTGTTTTCTTTCATTTGCGCAACATCTCTAAAGTTAGAAATATCCTGTCTCAGAGTGATGCTGAAAAACTAGTTCATGCATTTATTACTTCCAGGCTGGACTACTGCAATTCGTTATTATCAGGAAGTCCAAAAAACTCGCTGAAAAGCCTTCAGCTAATCCAAAATTCTGCAGCAAGAGTCCTGACAGGGACTAGAAAGAGAGAGCATATTTCTCCTGTATTGGCTTCTTGTTGAATTCAAAATCCTGCTTCTCACATACAAGGTCTTAAATAATCAGACCTATAAGCATATAGTTAGGGCTGGACCAGGTGACTCTGAATCCTCCCTTAGTTATGCTGCAATAGACGTAGGCTGCCGGGGATTCCCATGATGCATTGAGTTTTTACTTTCCAGTCACCTTTCTCACTCACTATGTATTAACACACCTCTCTGCATTGAATCACATCTGTTATTAATCTCTGTCTCTCTTCCACAGCATGTCTTTATCCTGTTTTCCATCTCCCACCCCAACCAGTTGCAGCAGATGGCCCCGCCCCTCCCTGAGCCTGGTTCTGCCAGAGGTTTCTTCCTGTTAAAAGGGAGTTTTTCCTTCCCACTGTCGCCAAAGTGCTTGCTCATAGGGGATCATATGATTGTTGGGATTTTCTCTGTATCTGCTTTACAATATAAATCTACCAGCTCTTGTTGTGATTTGGCGCTATATAAATAAAATTGAATTGAACTGAATTGAAAAACTGTATTGTGTGAAGCACATGCAATCAGCATGGTCCTTTACGGTCTTGTATTGCTGTTGCTGCATTCCTCACATTTGTAATCAGTTTTCACTGGCTTCGTCTTGTGCCAGAACCAATCTTGGAATAGGAGCTAAAAAAGGAGCCTCTCTCTATGGGTTATTAATAATACCTTAATGATGTTCATTTTTAAATTAGGGTTATGCAAATGGA
Organism: Copadichromis virginalis; assembly: GCF_057382275.1. Taxonomy (NCBI): domain Eukaryota; kingdom Metazoa; phylum Chordata; class Actinopteri; order Cichliformes; family Cichlidae; genus Copadichromis; species Copadichromis virginalis. The sequence continues at coordinate 36,705,516 of NC_140639.1, read as the reverse complement.
AAAAGCAAACAAACAAAAACATACAGTAAAAAAATTAATAATAGTAATGTCAAATATAATAACTGTAAGGGCCCATGAAGAGACAGCAGTTCCCGTCTGTCAGGCTGTGACTGGCTGACAGGGCAGAGCACCTCTGAAATATAGTTTGGAGTCTGGCCACAAAAAGCCTTAAATGTAATCCATAAAATCAGTCCTAAAACAAATTTGTAAGCAGTGTACTGGTGCTGTAATGTGATTCCCTGCTCCAACAATTAGCTGAAGCCCGCTGAGTAATTTCTGACTAATAAAAGTCCTGTGTTGTAATCCAGTCGTGATGAGACAGAGAATTGAGAAGCAACACAAATCTGGTTAAATCTTGGTATTTTTAGATGGTGAAAAGAGGAGAGTTTACTGATGTGAAGACTGAATCCAGAATCAAAGAGTACCCCCACGCGTCTTACCATGGCCTTGATGTTGTTAGTGAGATTCGAATTGATCTGAGTGTGCAGGCTGCCCAGATAAATAAGATAAATGTCAGCTTTAGACATGCACAAAGCATAGCTTTTCGCCCATGCAAGCAGTATAATTAAGGCTTTACTTCTCTATAATATGAAATAAATACCTTGTAACCTAATAATTCCATGTTGGAGGACAATAGGCTGCATGTAACTTATGAAGGTCTCCAGTGTCTCTTAACATTAACGCTTTAAACAGTCAAATAAGTATGTCCACACGTCACAAAACACAAGTGCAATTACATCCACCAGATACCACAATCACTGTGACTGTTACAATAACCTGCTAATCCCAGAGAGGAGCCATGGCCCACTGCGTTGAAGTTTCAGCATTTTGTGGCCTAAATCAAAAGCTAACATGGATTTCACATAGTTCAGAATGAATATGTCCCTTCGGCTACCCCAAATGTATATTTTTGGACATTTTCATCTTGCTTTTGATTAAAGGTGTTGAGACCATAGACATAGCTCATTTTTTTAGAATTCAACATGTTTCAACTCTAGGCAAAATGATGCACTTATAGCAATCACTATAGGCATGAATCTTCATGTTACTGTAGGTGTAATGAAAGGTTCCCAAGTCCTTCTAATTTCTACCTTATATCAGGGTTGCAAGCTTTCGTGTGGAGTCAGGTTTGTTTTTTTTTACTTTACAAAGTCTTGAGGTGAAAGTGTAAATATATGTAAAGATGTTTGCAATTTTCTTGCTTTGGAGACATACTCTATGGATCCTAACAAGCTTCAGGGATTTAATAAACTCAAACAGCTGGAAACAACAAAAACAGGTTCAGTCCCTGTTAATGTTTGGTCAAATGGGGACAAGGCTCAGCAGAGAAACTCATTAATCGTCTCTCACTGAGAGGTTGTGCGCCTCAGGCAAATCAAACACTGTTTTCAGTTCTCTAGTGTTTGCGTACCAGCAGATACACCAAAGCTGATGGTAAGACTAAAGAAATTGAAATAAAGCAGTGCCATTGATTCTTCCCATTATCTGGTGTGAGATTTATTTTGGGTGTGAGTCATGTGTCATAGGCCAGAAGCCTGAGAGCTGGTAACACTGCCCATATCATGTCTTTCATAATGAGAATGAAATCAAATAAGTGAGGGAGAGAGACGGAGAAGTCAAAGGATTGACGATGCCTTCTGTCGTGTTTTGCCGTTGAGTTAAAAACTTTTGCAAAAATACAGAGAAAGGTTTTTGGTGTAGCAGGAGGGAAATGCTGACTGTTTGTTTTCAACTGCCTTTGCTAAGCAGTATCCTGCTAGCAACTGTTGCACTGCACAGAAAAAAAAAGGGCACAAAATTGTGTAAACTCGCTCTCCAGGATTGTTTTTGTGTCAAGGTTAGACTGATCTCCAAACGTCTGACCTGTGCTTTCCTTCAAAATATCTGGAAACGACTATTTTTAAAGCTAATTTGTGATTTTTTATGTTTTGTGAAACATAAAAGCTGAAATTCAAATACATATACATTTAAAGCAAAACTCTTGAAAACATTTTTTGTTGGTGGATGCAATCCTCATTGATAGGTGAAATTAATAAAACATAACATGTACTATAATCCTACTGTTTTAATCTTATGGCATTGGCATAAAGTCATCAAACATAATTGGTAGCTTTGGTTTGCTAATAGTTTAACTCTGGAGTCAGAATCACTTGGTGACTTGTCTGTAGCGTTTCCCACATAGTACCTATTAAGCAAAGTGTATCAGGATCATGTCTCACTCACTCTCTCCAAACAATGTAAAGATATGTTGATTTACGTCAGACGTTGCGATACGACTGATAGCAGCTCGCCCTCCTGCACTGATTTTTAATATCGTTTCTTTAATGTTTTAGCATCAGTTAAAAACTGATTTTGACATATGTGATTATGTAAGACATAACTTTACAGTATTATTACTTTACAGTATTTATTGTAGCATAAATTACATATTGTCTAAACCAGTGTTTCCCAACCATTGTGCTGCGGCGTGTGTGCCGTGAAAAATGATCAGGTGAGCCATGGAAGATTATCTGGTTCCACCTGATTAGTGCTGTAAGCGACTGGCGTGAGTGACGGGGAGAACAATTACATTCTCTTGCACAAGAGGGCACTACAACTACCTGCTCTAAATAAAAAGGTGCCAACTGCCAGAAAAACAGAAGACTAAGAAGAAATGACATAATAGTGAGACAACGCAGCGCTTAATAGCAATAAATAAATATTTGAAATGAAAAAATAGTCAATCTGACCCGGGTCCTGGAAAAAACTCTAACCCAGATGAAGTCCCTAGCATGAGTAGTGGTCAGAAGAAAGCAAAAAAGATATACTGGTCTTTTGGAGCCAAAAACATACAAAAACAGGCGCAGCGGCGTGGGGAAAAATGATCAATATGCTTTTTATGACATTTTTGTTTGGTGGTGTGCTGTGTGATTTTTCTAATGTGAAATATGTGCCGTGGCTCCAAAAGGTTGGGAAACACTGATCTGAAGGACAGTATGTAATTTATGCTACAGTCAAAATAGGGAATATTGGTTTGAGACCATGGCACAACCAAAATTACTGTTCACTGCCTTGTTGCCTTTTAAATGGTTGCTTCAAAAACAGGGATCTGATCTGTGACCACTTGCTGACAGTTACCAATTTTAAAGCAACTTTTAATTTTCAACCCTTGCTGAACCCCAATTTCCCACTTTACTGAGACATTTGCCCAGGATTCTGCTGGTTCACCTCATGCTACATTTTCTTTTCCCCTGAACCTCATCCTTTTTGGTCTCTTTGCCAGCCCACAGCCTCATAATTGAAAGATTGTTTTTCATATGCGTAAATTTTCAATATCTTTGGAGTCAAAGCTACTGTTTGTGTGCATTTGTAAATTTCTTCAGAGGAAGGAGGTCACCTCCCCCCATGTTATCTAACAGCCAAGATTCATTCAGAGGGAGGGAGTTGCATAAACTTTCCTTCACATTTAGTCAGTGAGTTTGCACTTTAAGCCTTTATAATGTGAGTGTGCAATAAGTCAAAGTAAAACATGCCAGGAAAACTAATAAACATTTGTCTATTCACCTGAATTTTTTTTTCTTTCACTGTCTTTAACAAAACAGAATTTACAATTAAACTGAATTTGCAGTGCGTGGTTTCACCTGCTTACTTGATCACACACCCCAAGATAAAAACATTTAAGTTCCCCAGTGTGAATAAACGAGAGACAGTGAAAACTAAGAAAGTGTTTTCGGATCAGTTCATTTGGACACATAAATCTACCGCAGTAATTCCTCTGATTCAGACAAAAAAACAAACAAAAAAAAAACCAGTCAGTTGCTAATTAGACATCTTATTTAATTACAAGTTGCAAGGGTCTGCCTGCCTACTCACCTGCATGGAAAAGAACAGCAGGTCGTTTCCAGAACCATGCCGAGATTTCAGCTTGCGCCCATCAGTTGGGAGCTGGGATCTGCTTCGACTGGAGCACAGCTGCTGCACAACTAATGAAAGGCTTTCACTTCTGCAGCTTCCACAGTGTTTTCCTTCAGAGACCAAAGAAGATCCCTTACAAGCTCACAGGCATATTAACTACCAGGTTATGTGTATAAATCTGAAGAATATAAACTTTCATATTATTTGCCTTAATAAATGCAACATGGAGTCTTATAAAAGCCTTTATTTAATCTCAAGTAATGGAAAAGAAGAAAGCAATCAAAAATGCAATATTTGTTCTCAATATACACTTCTGCTGCTCCTATAGTACATCTGCTCTCCTTCATGTTCAAGTAATAGAAAATAGAATGATCTGCAGCCTCCTGCCAGTACTGCCAGAGACAAATAACTGCACATTACACATCAACAGAAGTTACATTCACTTGGGAATGCAAGCAGCCCATATCTTCTCTCTGTATAGTTGCTTTATCTTTCCTCATTGTACAATAAGATCTGTTGGTCTCTTGTAAGAAAATATGTCTAATTCTGTAAAGAGCACTACACACTCTGATCATTAATTCCCCTAATCTGCTTTGCTAGAGGGAGAGCAATATGATCTAAATGAGTCATCACACTGTAAACTCATCGAGGTCCTCACGATGACGTGGCTGCTGCAGTGCCAGACAGTACATCCAAATGTTAACACCTTATTCAGAAGTGCACAACAGCTGAAAATACAAGAGGAACATTCATAATTAGAGCCTGTGATGAACCCAAGAAGAGAGCGTCCGGGTCCAGACAAGCATGTCGGCATTTATTCCATCTGCAGTTGGCAATTTTGGGACAGTTTGAGTCTCATGTAAATGAGGAGTTTAACACAAACCCCTCAGCTTCCTGATTTGCAATGTCTTATAAAAATCACTCTGACAATCACAGCCAACCACCTGATTGTTTCACACATTTCTGGAAAGCATTTTCCCAAGTTTGTGCCTAATGTATGAGCACTCAAACAACTTGGAGTGACAGCAGGCAGGATAATACAGAGGGGTTTGCTTTGGCCTCGCACTGTAGAGCTTCATGGTTAAAGAACTGACAGCTTCATTGTTGATATTCAGTATTAGCCAATACAACCAGTAACAGAGAAACAAGTGGTAAGAGGAGATTCAACGCCACGCTGACTCTGTACTGGTGCCAACAGTCCTGCTAACATTTCAGGTGTTTCTTGCTGGTCATGTCGTTCCAGATGCGGTGCATCTCCTCAGGGGAGATCTGGTGGACGGTGACCACCCTGCGGTAGCGACAGAGGCTGTAGGCCATCTTCCAGTGGTTGAAACCACTGTTCTGGAAAGGGTGAATTCCTAACCTCCGGAGGCACACACCAACGTACACGTCCTCCAAGTGCAGCAGCCTGGTGTGTAAGGAGGTTTTGTAGATGAGTTCAGCCACGTCTGCTGAAAAAACGTAGCCGGTGCCAGAGCAGAACGGGGGGTACTTGCTCTCTGGGTACAGATCCCTGGGCATGTACCACTTGCTGCGCATGTCTCTGATTGGCCCACCGTTGATGACATAACCAGTGAAGTACCTCCTTCGGGGCTTTGTGGTAGGCTTCAGGAGGCTAAAGATGAGGTTCTCCATGTTGACAAAGATGTCACTGTCTGTCTTGAGGACATATTGAGCTTTAGAGCAGAAGGTGGCCACCCAGCGCATGCCCATAAGAGTCTTGAGCGTCAGGTTGTGGTATGAGTCAATAAAATCCTCCACTATAATGTCATGAAAGATCTGACTCTCCTGCTCCACCATCTGGTTGAGGACAACATCAGTGCTTCGGCCTAACAGGAAGAGCGTGACCACGCGCACATCCTGAAACGTGCTCTCATCCCCCCATGTCTCTCTGATGGCTTGACGGGCATCGAATTCCTTGTGAGTGGTGCTGATGAGGATGACAAGGAACGGGGGCTCTGACTCACACTTCTTGTCCTCGTTGATGAGGTAGCCGAAGTCGTGTGGGTTGACAGAGCGCGTGCGGATGTTGCTGAATGTGGAGTTCTTGTTCACCTTGAGTGTATTGCGTATTGGGATGTTCACCTGGCCCACGTAGGAAGTAGAGGGGCGGGAAACACTCAGGTACCACAAAGCGCTGGCCCAGCATACCACTGTCAGCAAGTATAAGCAGGAAACCTTAGAAGGCATCTCTGTTCACTTGGCTGGTATTACCAGTGGGAACAGGGTTGGAAATGTTGAAGCCACGCCTCCATGGGTTGTTAGAGCTTGCAGCGCAGCGGGAGGCTGCCTCCGCAACACAGCTGACATTAATTTCAAGACTTCTCTGTAGTCTAGTGCTGCTATTGTGATTGAAAAGCAGAATGGCAGAGATTTCTCATCATGTCCATGCCCTTACTGTGTTCCATCGCAGCTCACAGGACGACTTTCAACTCTTTCTGACAGCATCTAAAAAAAGATGAGAAAAACAGACATAAATCAGAACCACATAATGAAACAGCAGCAGGAGTGAGACAAGGTGAGACATCTAGCATCCTGTGTCTTACATTTTTGAAAAGGCCAGATGTGTGACTTATTTAGCAGCAATTTTTTATTCTCTATTCATTATAGCCTATAACATCAACTCAGCGACTGTGCAAGCAGAAACGTGCCACAGCACATCATTCCATTGCTGCCTCTGACGAGAGGCGCCGGGAGCTGAAAAAAGTGAATATCCCACGAAACACTACCCTACTTTGCCTCGACTTTGACTATCTTCTGTTTGCAAACAGTTTATCTCCCTCTCATCCCAGTGAACTAGACACAGACTGACGAATCAGAGCAGTCACGGCGGAGCAGGAGGAGACGGTGATATTAAGGCAGAGAAGGTGTAATGAGCTCACGGTAAAAATGTAACCTCATTGCCATGGTTGTATTCACCATTCCCTCCCCAGCTACCCTTTCCACACCTTAATGTCACCACCAACTTAGCAGCTTAATTTTGCCCTGTAATGAGCTTCGTTAGTTGGATGTTGTGGAACTCTTTTAAGAATACACGCTGTAATTGGGCACGCTGACATGGGCTATAAGGATGAATATAACATGGAATATTTATTTGGATGCCAGAATTCATTCAAAGAAAACCAGATAAAAACATAATCCTTCACAAACAGACTTATTTGATCCAGGTGTAATCTCTTACGATATCGAAACAGCCTTCTTCTGTTTTTATTCTGAGGAAACACATTTTTGTGTTGTGCATAACTCATGACGAACCAGAGAAAGTGCTACAGATCCTATTAGAGATGCTTCTTGCGCTCTGTTTTAAGATGGAAGTCCTACGATAAGAGCAGCTTATTCTTTTATCAAGCCAAGATTTTGGAATGTCTTGTGGGGCCTGATGGTTCTTTTCATCGGGACTTTTTTCTTATTTCCCCTCACCCTCTCCACCCTCCCCTATCTCTTTTCTCTCTTTCTTAAGCAGAGCCATCAATCTCACGGTCCAGTAGAATCCATCTCATCATGACTGCTTTTCCACACCTCCACACTCTCCATCCACTCAATCACTCTTTCCTCTACTTCAGTGGGCACTTGATCCATCTTTATATGTCTCACTGCCTCCCACTCTCGCCTTTTTTATTATTTTTTTGGTCTGGTTTCACGTTTCCCACACCATCTTGTTTCTTTCCTCACATCAACCATGAACCTTTACCTTCTCTGCATATCATTATTTTTGGTGCGGTGCAATATTTATCACATCAGAGCTCAACTCCACCTAATTGGCAGCTTCTACTGCAATCGGTCTACCTCAAGTTCCACAGCCTCCTCCCTCCCACCCAGACAAAGTCACTACATCATCATATTCATCCCCTTGCCACGACCTCGCTCACCCTTCTTCCCTCTCCTCCCTCTCCCATCCACGTCGGTTTCTTTTCACCTTGAGGAAGCTCTGTCGGTTTCATAATCCTCCAGAACGACTTTATGCTCACAATAACAGATATCCCACTTTAGCGATTCATCTCACGAAATCCTGACACTTAACTTCCTCTCAGAATAAACTGAAGGATGGCTGTATCGTTTCATGATGCTATGCGACATAAAATTACATTAGCATCTGAATACACTCTTTCCCAAATTATCTTACCCTTCTAAAGCAGTATTGGGTGCTTGGGATCACAGTTATTAACTGTGATGATCATTAACACCAGTGTCAGTGTTAATTTGTGGTTAGCAAAAGGTAATATTGAATGGCAAAAACAGCTCACGCAGTTTACTGATACAACCAACTTATTTCCAGACAAAGAATGTTGGATGATAATAGTAGCAGTCACAAAACATAAAAACTTTATTTGGACATGTGGATTACTTTGTTTTGTACTTCTATTTATCCTTCTCACATGAATTATATACTCTCAGGTGCTGATGTTAATCAAATACACCTACTTAAAACTATCCAATCCAACAGTCATGCATACAGTTGTGGTTAAAAGCTTGCTTACACTCATTATGGGCATTTTAGACTTTTAATAATTTCTTTGACTATACATGCAGTTATTTAAGTCTTTTTATGTGGTGCTGAAGGTTCTACAATTTTTTTTTCAGATTAGCTCAAGTACCGTGTGTAAAAAGCTTCATGGAATGGGTTTCCATGGCCTAGCAATTGCACCCAAGCCTTGCATCACCAAGCACAATGCAAAGCATCGGATGCTGTGGTGTAAAGCAACTCACCCCACTAGCTACAACATGATCGCCCACCAGTGCACAAAGCAAGATCCATAAAAACATGGATGAATGAGTTTGGTGTGCGAGAACTTGCCTAGAAAAAGAACACCAATGGCATGAATTAGAGTGAAGACTGTATGCCAGGCTTTCTCATTCAATACCTTTCTGACCTCACAGATGCACTTTTGGAAGAATGGCCCAAAATTCCCAGAAACACATTCCTAAACCTTGTGGAAAACCTTCCCAGTAGAGTTGAAGGTGTTATAGCTGGGATGTCACTCAAGTTCATATGGATGTGAAGGCAGACAAGCAAATACTTTTAGCAATATAGTGTAGTTTGGAACTATTTCTAAACAACTGCAGTCATCACTTCAAACAACTCTACATTAAGTACAAGTTATCTTGATTTGTCACAACTTTGCCGAGGTCTGAAAGAAAAACCAAATGGTCAACTTCTGATGAGAAGAAATTGGTTAAAAACAACCCAGGAACCACCAAGGCTCAAGCCTTCCATGAGCTGGATACTGCTGGAACACCAGCTTCACTGTTCACAGTGACACAAGTCTGACATAATCACGGACTGTGAGTGTGCCGAGCAAGAAAGTAGCCCCTGCTCCAAAACCTTCAAGCTTGACTGAAATTTGCAGCCGCCAACATGAAAAAGCCAAATGCCTTTTGGAGAAAAATTTTATGTTCACATGATACAAAGATTAAGCTATCTGGCCACAACAACAAGAGCAAGAGTATTTGGAGGAGCAAAGGTGAGGTCTTCAGAGCTAAGAAAAATGTCCCAGCTGTCCCAGTGGTTGTAACATTATGCTCTGGATCTGTTTTGTTGCCATGGGTTCTAGTACATATCACAAAACAGATGTAATAATGAATACGGAGGACTACTGCATCTCCTGTTGCTAGCAACAAGCATCATTGAAATGTCTTGAGCCTTGTGAGCAAAAAGATTCAGTGAAACAACCTGAACTGACCAAGGATGACATGGTAGTTTTGGGACCATGTCCCAAAACATGGTGAAGATCACTTCTATGTTCACTTCTATCTTCACCAAAATGTAATTCAAGTTGAACAGAGCGCTTTTTATATAATAGAAAAATCCAACATGAACAGGTGTTAAAGAGAGTAATCCAAAGGAAACAGGAGCTGGACGCAGTGCAGAGATAAATAGGGAGACAAATTCTTAAATAAGACAAGGTCTTAAATAATCAGGCCCCATCTTATCTTAATGACCTTATAGTACCATATCACCTCATCAGAGCACTTCGCTCTCACACTGTAGGATTAGTTGTTATTTCTAGAGTATTTTTAAAAGTAGAACGGGAGGCAGAGCCTTCAGTTTTCAGGCCTCTCTTCTGTGGAACCAGCTTCTAGTTTGAATTCAGGAGACAAACACTATCTCTACCAGTGTTGGTCAAGTTACTTGAAAAAAGTAATCAGTAACTAATTACTGATTACTTCCCCAAAAAAGTAATCCCGTTACCCTACTGATTACTTATTTTCAAAAGTAATTAATTACTTAGTTACTTAGTTACTTTTTAAAAACACGATTTACAACCTGAATAGGTGATAAAGCGATAGATCTTTCAGCCCAATTCTACTTTTTCTACATAATCCATCATACAAAATGTAATCAAATGGAAAAGTCTCTTTTTTAACTTGTTTTATCAGTTTTAATCTTTTAACTTTATGCATCAAGCAAAAAATTTAATTATATGCAACATTCTCTGACTTGAATAAATTAGTTTAACATTTAAACCTATCTTCTGCACATTCCAGCACATAAAATAAAATATTTTTTTGTGTTTACACTCACTCTTTCAAATAGATGCAAGTAAAACACAGCAGAAAATAAATAAAGTCAAAGACTCAGCGGTGCTGTTGCTCTATTTTCACCTGTAAAGCAGGACTGCGGTAGGCGGAGGTTTACCCTGGTACAGGTGTGCCGCGGTCAGTTGAAGAATCCGCGACTTTCTCTGTGAGTTTCCCATTACGTCGTTGCGCACTCGGTGCTTGCTTGGAAGTTTAGGGGTTTTTTTCGCTGTAAAAAGAAGTTTTCTTCCCACGCACGATGGACGCTAATGTTTTTGTCACTTTTTATGGAATCAAACTCAAAGTAAGGTCAGTACTTCCACGCTTAAACGCTGCACGCTCATACTCTCTCCCACAATCGATATGTGATCCATTGTTGATCTGCACACAGCTGTTGTCACTAACGGCGCACTCGCTTACGTCACTGTTGTGAGACATTCTCGCAAAAAATCACGGTTTTAGTAACACAGTAACGCAGCGTTCCTACGGGAAAGTAACAGTAATCTAATTACCGTTTTTGCAATAGTAATCCCTTACTTTACTTGTTACTTGAAAAAAGTAATCAGATTACAGTAACGCGTTACTTGTAACGCGTTACTGCTCATCTCTGATCTCTACTTTTAAGATTAGGCTTAAAACTTGCCTTTTTGCTAAAGCATATAGTTAGGGCTGGATCAGGTGACTCTGAATCCTCCCTTAGTTATGCTGCAATAGGTGTAGGCAGCTGGGGGATTCCCATGATGCATTGAGTATTTCTTCTTCAGTCACCTTTCTTACTCAGCATGTGTTAATAGACCTCTCTGCACTGAATCATACTTGTTATTAATCTCTGTCTCTCTTCCACAGCATGTCTTTATCATGTCTTTCTTCTCTCACCCCAACCGGTCACAGCAGATGGCCCCACCCCTCCCTGAGCCTGGTTCTGCCGGAGATTTCTTCCTGTTAAAAGGGAGTTTTTCCTTCCCACTGTCGCCAAAGTGCTTGCTCATAGGGGATCATATGATTGTTGGGTTTTTCTCTGTATGTATTATTGTAGGGTCTACCTTACAATATGAAGCGCCTTGAGGTGATTGTTGTTGTGATTTGGTGCTGTATAAATAAAATAAAATTGAATTTGGGCTTTGTAGTTTTTATTAGTGGAGTACAGGGACAAACCAAAGCATTTTGGAAACTCAACCGATTATATATCCTAAATAGTTAGAGACATACTGTAATTTCCTCTAAACCTCAACTTTAGAGGCAATGAAAAATGAATGTATGGTGTTTTGAGAAAGAAAAGCATTCTGAAAATTGGCCAAAAGAATTATTTTGGACTTGCAATTTCATTTACTTGGGAAATAGAAATGGCAAATGGAAGGCTGTTGCCCTATAGTTCTAGTAACACTGACTTTTATTAGTAAAAAATGTTGAAAAGGTAATCATGAAAGGATAGAGTATAAGGCATCAGCACATACAAGTTTGTTTGCTTTTTTAAATATTGATGAGAGCACATGGGTGCTTATTTTATGAGTAATGAAGCTTTGGCAAAAAGCTCAATCATCTTTTTATTCTCTCTTCTTCTTCTTCTTCTTCTTCACTTCTTATTCCATCAAAATCCTTTTCATTTATTGTTTGTTTATTCAGAGATCATTCTGCTTTTATTCCTTGAATCAGTCCAAAGCAGTCATTCTTTAAATATAGTTTTACACTAAGAAATCTCCCTGAAAATACTCTATTAGGAAATATCGAGGAAAATATATTACCATGGATACCTAATCATTTGCACAAATATATGACTCTTACAGATACAGTGGGGCAAAAAAGTATTTAGTCAGCCACCGATTGTGCAAGTTCCCCCACTTAAAATGATGACAGAGGTCAGTAATTTGCACCAGAGGTACACTTCAACTGTGAGAGACAGAATGTGAAAAAAAAATCCATGAATCCACATGGTAGGATTTGTAAAGAATTTATTCGTAAATTAGGGTGGAAAATAAGTATTTGGTCACCTCAAACAAGGAAAGTCTCTTGCCCTCACAGACCTGTAACGTCTTCTGTAAGAAGCTTTTCTGTCCCCCACTCGTTACCTGTATGAATGGCACCTGTTTGAACTCATCATCTGTATAAAAGACACCTGTCCACAGCCTCAAACAGTCAGACTCCAAACTCCGCCATGGCCAAGACCAAAGAGCTTTCGAAGGACATCAGGAAAAGTATTGTAGACCTGCACCAGACTGGGAAGAGTGAATCTACAATAGGCAAGCAGCTTGGTGTGAAAAAATCAACTGTGGGAGCAATCATCAGAAAATGGAAGACATACAAGACCACTGATAATCTCCCTCGATCTGGGGCTCCACGCAAGATCTCATCCCGTGGGGTCAAAATGATCATGAGAACGGTGAGCAAAGATCCCAGAACCACACGGGGGGACCTGGTGAATGACCTGCAGAGAGCTGGGACCAAAGTAACAAAGGTCATCATCAGTAACACACTACAACGGCAGGGAATCAAATCCCGCAGTGCCAGACGTGTTCCGCTGCTGAAGCCAGTGCATGTCCAGGCCCGTCTGAAGTTTGCCAGAGAGCACATGGATGATACAGCAGAGGATTGGGAGAATGTCATGTGGTCAGATGAAACCAAAGTAGAACTTTTTGGTATAAACTCAACTCGTCATGTTTGGAGGAAGAAGAATACTGAGTTGCATCCCAAGAACACCATACCTACTGTGAAGCATGGGGGTGGAAACATCATGCTATGGGGCTGTTTTTCTGCCAAGGGGACAGGACGACTGATCCGTGTTAAGGACAGAATGAATGGGGCCATGTATCGTGAGATTTTGAGCCAAAACCTCCTTCCATCAGTGAGAACTTTGAAGATGAAACGAGGCTGGGTCTTCCAACATGACAATGATCCAAAACACACCGCCCGGGCAACAAAGGAGTGGCTCCGTAAGAAGCATTTGAAAGTCCTGGAGTGGCCTAGCCAGTCTCCAGACCTCAACCCCATAGAAAATCTGTGGCGGGAGTTGAAAGTCCGTGTTGCTCGGCGACAGCCCCAAAACATCACTGCTCTCGAGAAGATCTGCATGGAGGAATGGGCCAAAATACCAGCTACTGTGTGTGCAAACCTGGTAAAGACCTATAGTAAACGTTTGACCTCTGTTATTGCTAACAAAGGTTATGTTACAAAGTATTGAGTTGTATTTTTGTTATTGACCAAATACTTATTTTCCACCCTAATTTATGAATAAATTCTTTACAAATCCTACCATGTGAATTCATGGATTTTTTCACATTCTGTCTCTCACAGTTGAAGTGTACCTCTGGTGCAAATTACTGACCTCTGTCATCATTTTAGGTGGGGGAACTTGCACAATCAGTGGCTGACTAAATACTTTTTTGCCCCACTGTAGCTGCCAATAGTGATTGGCTGAGACTGAAGGGTTCCACTGCTACAAAACAAGCAAAAAGAAATGAACTGAGGTGGTTTACTTACTTATGGGCTCAGCTATTTATTTTACTGGACTGCTTCTCATTTATTATCAACCTGGACTACTTGGCAGTCAATTTATTCTTGTGCTGACTAAGCAGCTGTATTCATTTTCTATTTCAATGTTGGTGAAACTGCCTTTTCTTTATCTCTGGTCCTCCATAGTTGCTGCAAATCAGGGGTGACAAATGAGCAAGGCAGAGAAGACTATTATCTATGTAGCCTAGCAATGCATACTCCTAGGTAACATTCACAGTGAAGTTTGGTCTGTGTCACGGTCTGAGCTGGCAGATGCAAATGCAGACACCGAAGACAAAGATGGATGTTGAACAGAACGCAAGCCTTTATTATGGTGAAACTGAACAATAAACAAAAGCAAAGAACGACTACACAAAGCTAACAAAACCTAAACTGGGAAGACTAAACACTACATGAAACCTGAAAACTTGGAACAAGAAACCTGAAAACCTGGAGACACGGGGGAAATACACCGGGGAGGATACACAGACGATCCAACAGGGAACAAAGGAAAACACTCACTATATATCCAGATGGTAACGAGGAAGGGAGTAACCAAAAGGGGACACAGCTAAACCAAATCTGACAAGAGAAGAAAGGAAGAACGCAAAACTAGATACACTCACAGAAGACACAAGACTGTCAACGTAAAACAGGAAATACAAGACAGACACTGAGGCGCAGACTCGACACTGAGGCGCGACTGACTAGATGGAAATTATGAAAAAAAGAAAGGCAAGGTGACCGAAAGCAACGGCAAGAACTATGAATATAACATAACAGAAAACCATCAAGAGAATTATATATATATATATTAGGGGTGCAACGATATTCGTATCGATATTGAACCGTTCGATACAGTGCTTTCGGTTCGATACGCATATGTATCGAACAATACAAAATTTGTAATTTATTTTATCAACTTTCCGTCTGACGATGCTGTCTGTGTTGAGCGCTCAGTGAATCTGCGTTCGACTACTCCGCCTAGGCTGCACTGTCGAGCGCAGATCCACTGAGCGCTCAACACAGACAGCATAGTCAGAAGGAAGAGTGCAGGGCAAGCTAGCGAGACAGAAGTTAAGCTCTCCTTGCAACATGGCAAATTGAACCTCCCCCACCCTCATTCAGATCTGGCGTTTGGAATTATTTTGGTTTTCATGTGACATATGACCCTGAAGGTAAGCGCGTCATGGACTAAAGTAAAACAGTATGTTGGATGTGCCATGCAATGCTCAATTACATGGGTGGGAGCTAGTGTGTTAGCGCAGTTAGCTCGTTAACGTGTCGGCCGTCTAGCCCCATGCACGGGGCGATCGGCGGTAGCTCGTTAACGGAGATTTGCCGTGTTGTGGCGTTAAGGTCATTTCAACGAGATTAACCTGAAAGCACTAGTGGGAACACAACGAATATGACTGCACATTTACGCCGACATCATCCTAGTGCAAAGACAAGTGGAAGCAGACAAAAACAAGCAAGCATGCTACTAACTTTAGCCGAGTCATTTAGACAGCTGTTAGCACAGGATTCTCCTCATGGGGACCTGATATGTTTAATATGCTGCTGAGAATATAGCCCAGAAGAAGCGTATAGTATAGCTTTTATTTTGGAAAGAGCCATTTCTCTGTAATAAACTCTCTTTTCCAAAGATGAGTGATTCCTCAATCAGATACAGGGCTCGCAAAATCGCTAGCCCGACGTCCTGGGGCTAGCGATTTTTCCAGTCGGGCTACCAAAATCTATCTCTTCCCTGCCCGTCGGGCTATTGTAGGAAGGAAAAATATATGTCAATGCTTTTGCATTCTTTCGGAAATGTAGCTGGGTAATTATGTCATTGGCATCGGTGAGCCACTGTCAATATGTGACATATTGAAATCGCGTTTGAATTTGCGCTTGTTTTGTTGCTTTCACTTTGCAATCGTGGAAACTGTGTATAGAGAGCGACAGCACTGATCTGTGAGTGATGATAATTTGTGCACCAATTCCTCTGACATTGTCTTATTAATCGTTAGCTTACTATGCAAACATGACAAGTGAAATCTCCCGCAGCAAGCTTAAACATGTGAGAGGTTGATCGCGCAGAGAATCGCTGAGCTTATGTGAGTGCGTGTGTAAAAGCAGCAGGATATATATTTTAGTTCTGCTGAGCCAAATAAGACAGGTCAGGGTGAAGAAGTGACAGCCAAAGAAAAGCTTACCACAAAACGGAGAAGTTATGACAAATCAGACTATAAGGCAAAAAGAAAGTGCAGCTTTATGGTTTCATGGACAAAATAATTTCTGTGGCTGCAATATGACGAGCTAAATAACCAGGGCTGCACATAAGTGGTCCGCAGGTGCGCATTCGCTGTCAAAATAAAAAACACACACAAGGCTTAAGGTTAAATTTAAAAACTGTACTTTTGAGTTAAAATATATATTTATAATTTTAATAAATGACAAATTAAAAAGGCATGAACATTTTTTTTTGTATCGAAAAAATATCGAACCGTGACACCAAAGTATCGAACCGAACCGAACCGTGAATTTTGTGTATCGTTGCACCCCTAATATATATATATATATATATATATATATTAGGGGTGCAACGATACTCGTATCGATATTGAGCCGTTCGATACAGTGCTTTCGGTTCGGTACGCATATGTATCGAAAAATACAACATTTTTAATTTATTTTATCAACTTTCCTTCTGACGATGCTGTGTGTGTTGAGCGCTCAGTGGATCTGCGCTTGACAGTGCAGCCTAGGCGGAGTAATCAAACGCAGATTCACTGAGCGCAGGGCAAGCTAGCCAGACAGAAGTTAAGCTCTCCTTGCAACATGGCAAGGCATGGCGTCTAATTCAGATGTGGCGTTTGGAACTATTTTGGTTTGGCATGAATCATCAGCTCTGTTGTCTTTTTAATCAAGTGACCTCTATACGCCGGAGCAAAAAAGCTTGAAGGCTATGTAGATGTGGGAGTTTCAGTCTCGTTCAATGTTGCACCAGGTAATTGATTGCAATCATTAGTGCTGCGTAGAGTGACCTTGCTTACGGGAAAGAATGGGGTTGGGGGGGTTGGGGTGACTTTGCAGGAAGACAGAAAAACAAAGGCAGCACACGAGTGATTTAATAGACTGTAATGTGTGTCTTCATTGTATTGGAGGTGTAAGAGATGAGCTCAGAGGGCAGACACATCTGAAGGTAAATAAATCATATTCCCAGCGCTGGGCTGACATCTTACACTCCTGCTGCCTGCTCCCATATTACAGATTTAATGACTGACAGAGGGAAAAACAGCAAGCAGCTTCTACCACTGGCTGCTTTCATGACTGCTGATTTAAGCAATGCTGTCAAAACATTTACTTCTTTACATCGTAGCATTATGATGTGGAAATACCATTTGAAAGCGAGGCATGACCTGTAAATATAGCTCAACGCGAATGAACAATGAAGTGGAAAACACACTTGCCACTCTGCATTGCTTAAACCAAGGCTGGTTTAAGCAGTACAGGCTGGTTTTGCATTATGGTGGTACTGCTTTTTAATATTTAATGATTTAATATTATTCCTGCTGAATGTGTGAATGTGTCTCCTGTTCATGTCATGATAGAAAAAGACATAGCAAGAAGGAGCAAGCCAGATGGATGAGTGAATAAGTATGAAGTGGATATTAAAACCACAGACTGTGTTTAAAAGATGAATGTAGTCATGGCGATGTCACTTGGTGGGTTTGGACAAGCTGCAGGTTTAGGGGTGCAATGAACAGATACGCATATCTGCTAATTGGTTAATGAGTTAATTAGTGCTTTCACTACCCAAAACAGAAGTAGGAATTTCTTGGATTTCTCAGAAAATTCCATCAAAAATGCTCCAAAAGACACCAAACGCACACAAACAAACCTATGCCCCTCAACCTCAGATCCAGACAGATTAGATAAAAATATTCCTCCGTTGTATATATTTTGCTACAGGAGCTGTAAACATGCTTCTAATGCTGTAAAGTCAGCATTTTAACATGGGAGTCTATAGGGATTGACTCACTTTTGGAGCCATCCTCAAGTGGCTGTGCTGTTCTGTTTGTGCAGTAAATTTCAGGGACTTGGGCAGACGTTATAATCGTGGCTTTAATCTGCAAATTTAAACGATCTCAAATGCACATACACATTTCTCTCACTGATGCTGAAATGGGCTGTCCACAGCACATAACTCAACACCTTATCTCACGCTCCTGCTGTTCACTATGTGATAAGCTCAACAGGAGGTTTATAATTGTCAGTCACAAAAAAAGAAAAGCTATCTTCTGTTTAATGTTTGATCCTCTTTTCCTCCAATCTTCTGCCAAGTCTAAAATCCATTATGTCAGCTTCAAACATTCAAAAGAGGAATTAATGTGGGAAGAATTTAACAGCAATGGCCAAATTGGTTTGCATCCCACCTAATATGAAAGAGACGCAATTAAAATGTCAGGGCTGGAAGACTCCCAGTGTGGCACCAGCTCCGCTTTTGTTTCCTGGATAATAAAGGAGTCAATGATTGTTGAGGAGCAGCACAACCAGACATATAGTCAGTATTACAGTCCACAGGCTGGACATTGTGGGCTTAGTGGAAAGCCTCTGAATGCAAAGTAGCTTAGTAGTGCCAGAGGAAATGGGATATCAATAGCGGCCAACAGATTTGGCCGCTGTTCAGAAGCCTGATGCTCCACTTCAGTGCTGACTTGAGCCCAAACTGTGCTGGGGCATATCAGTTTATAGACAAGCAGTGTTTGCAGAAAATTCTCAGCATTTGTTTTAAGGTAATCTTTTGTGGTGCGCGGTGAACTCTGACTCCCACCCATCTTGGGGACTTATTTGCTAAAGTGACGTTTCTGCTGGATGACAAGGCGAGAAAAAACATGGAGTCTGGTTCCAAAACACAGCTGCATCTTAATCATGACAGTGTTGAGAAAAAAAATAGCTACTACAGTAGACAAGGTGAGTTGTTTTTTTTTTTTTTATTATTATTATTTTGCAGTGCTGGGTATTGGAGGAGGCTTTTACTCCAAATAGATTCACTGTGCTCCCCACAACAGCCAGACCTGTGCTCTGAATGCTAAGCTCTCTCATAAATTGTAAATGACAACTTGATTCATGCAGGTAATACATTTTACTGTCCGACTGGGTGACATTGCGGTTATACATTATTGAAGATCTGGGACGATGCGGAGGGAGGACGTTGGAATTATGGTAATACCACTGAGGCATACTCAGCAACAAAAATTAAACATTACGACACCAGCTGGTGAGGACAAATGCTTGACTAGCAAGGACAAGGCTAGACACAGTGCTGCCCCCTTCCTGATTCTTTAGTGTTTTTGTTTTGGGGGTTTTTTGCATATTTTTCATACTTACATAGAGGAATTTTAAAATTAGCTTTTAAAACTCAGCTTTTAAATTTATGGAGGGGGAAAAAATCTATCAAAAAGGACCAGAGAGATGGTGACTGTGAATCTAGGGCCCTCTTGCTATAAGACCAAACCACTGGGCCATGCTGCTCGTGGACTGATGATCTCAAACATGTAAGCATGACATCAGAAAAGGGGCAAATACTTTTTCACCATGTATCACCATGCTGCAGGGGAGCAAAGGTGAAACTGGTGTAGGACTGACATTGGATAGTAAGATGGGAATAACCTTCAGAGATCTCCTGAAGATGACAGATTTTTATAGTATTGATGGAATATTTCAGCTGTAGTCACTAGAGAGCCCAGTGGCAAGGCCTTTATCCGGGTGCACATACTCTCTGCACTTCAGCAGTGGCCTGCCTCACATCTCTATACCCACAGTGCAAGCACAATTTTCCACCTACAGGCACCTGGCATCTGCAGTGAAGTGGAAGTGCCAGATTCAGGGGCAAGTTATATTTGAATCTTTGTTTATTGATGTGAAAGTGCCGCAGAGCTGTTGACCACACATCACACCACTGACACCATGTTCGATGAGCAATAAAGTGTATACTTTATCACCTAGAGCAACATAAGAAAGTATTAGTCGGTAAAAAAATACAATAAATAAGACAACTTCTGCAATGCCTTGGCAAGGTCAATGTAATTCATCAATCCAACAAATGAAGAGAAACCTCTGTGAAAGAAGGAATCGATACTACCGCAACAAGTAGTGGACGTAAAGACACACCTGGTATCATCATCCTCACATAGCCATTTCTTTGACTGTCGTTTAAACACCTCTTCTTTCTATGCAATCTCCCTCCCCCTTTCATTCAAACAATGACCTTAAACCTGTGAGTGTCTACAAGCAGAAGCAGCAGTGGTGAGTCTCTGATGAACTTGTAAATTCTCTGCTATTGATCCAGTTCTGCAGGGTCTGTTGGAGTGATTGGCTATAATTTTATTTTCCCTCAGTTACATCCATCAGCCAGGCAATTAATCAGACTTAATATTATATAATATTGTTAATATAATATTGTGTAAGTACAGTATCTTGGAATGGAAACTTCTATTAAAAGCACCAAATCCATACTACTGTGTAAAATTATAAGATAACACAGCCTGACAGACATAAATGAGTACTTTTGCACCAACAAGATTCCCAAAGAGCTATTAGCCAAAAACTGGTATATGTCAACAGGCTGTGCAGTGTGCCCTAAAAAATACTTGAGGAACCAGGAGAATGGAAATCCAAAGGAGAAGCAGATCAAGAAAAAAATATATACACTAGAAGAACAATATCAGAACGCAAGCAAGAGTAATAGGAATACTTCCAGCAAAGACCTGACACAGCACTTGAGACATGGATTTGGCCTTTCTGTTGATTCATTCACTGTTTGCTAAAGCCTCATCAGAAATGGTCTCGATGGAAGGAAGCCGTTCTTCATGATGGGACACAGAGAATGGAATAAAAGGCAGCAGCATCCAAAGAAGAGCATCTTCTTTCTTTCAGGAAGCCTGTAGAATTATTCTGAAGAAGGAAAGAAAGCTAGCATTCAGCCTTAAGTTAAAATCAGAGCTTCCCAAAGTGTGGGGCCTGCCCCCCTAGGGGGGGCGCAGAGCCATTGCAGGGGGGTATGAAAGGGAAAAAAAATAAAAAATGCTTCGACGCTGCTAGCACGGGGCTCCCACACAAACGCAAAGCAGGAGATGAAGCATCACAGAATATGTTTCCAAACCAACTTCCTTCCAAGCCAAAGACTAGAAAATATGGTGAAGCATATCTTACCTTTGGTTTCACCTGCACAAGTGCCGAGGTAGGTCTGCCCTACATAATTGGTTTTCCCTTCCTCGGGAGCAGCGCTGGGCTCTCCAAATCACGGACAAACAGTTTTCCACATTCTTGATTTTTAGTTCACAAACACTTGTTGTAATGACTAACTACTCCTGACATTTTGGAGATGTTAGCTCTTTATACAGTAAAGTTACAGTGGGATACAAATAATATCAGGCTGATCCTGCCACGATTTGTTCCCCCGGTTCAAATCACGGACAAACATTATCCTACAGTTGTTTATGTTTTTGAACCCATTTTGCACAGAGAGGCATTTTTTGAAAAATGTATTAATAGCAATGTTGAATACTATTACACAGGAAAAAAACAACTACACGCAAAATAATTACACCGTGACACCTCTGCCTTTCCAAATGGAGGGACAGTAACTGCCATTCTGCAATGCATCTCATGTAAAAAATAACGTGGCACACAGCATGACGTGAAAAAAGGCATATACCTTTGACGTTGTGTGACGAGCTCTAGTCCTCGTCCACACGTAAACGCAAAAAAGGAGTTGTAAAAAATCTGTTTACGTGTGGACTAAAGGTCCAAACACATAGAAACACCTGCTTTTTTAAAAATACTCGTGTAGGTGTGGACATAGCGTAAAAGAGTTACGAGTTAGAGTACTTGTATTTGCTTAATTGTTTACTAAAAGTTTGAGGTGTGAAATAATCCCCAATGGAGCAAAATATGGGTGTGTGTGGTTGGAGGATGTGTTTGTGCGTGCGTGGGGGGGGGGGGGGGGGGGGTCGCGAACATTTTCCTTGTAAAACAAAGGGGGGCCTAGCAAAAAAAGTTTGGGAACCACTGAGTTAAAATAAAGAAAAATAAATGTGGTCATACAAAATATTTATTTTCAAGCTCATTAGACTCTGTTTTTGTCTCATATATCATATTTGTGTAGGGCTGCCACAAACGATTATTTTGATAGTCGACTAGTCACCGATTATTTTTGCGATTAGTCGACTAATCAGATCATACATCCATTGTACGTAAAACATACAGCTTATTGCACCAGCATGCATCTGCTCTTATATAACTATCATTAGCTTATAGCTTTAAGTGTTTAAGGTATGTGCTAACTAAAAATAAAGACAAGATGATAGTTTATTAAATTTCTATGAAATTTGCAGATTGTTTCGGTGGAGTTTAATAAACTCAGCCGTCTGCTTCTTGCTATCTAAATTATAACAGGACACCGGAGTATATTTTCGAGCATCTCACTCTTCTGATAATCAGTTGTCTGCTTGACGTTTATTCAGCTGTGTAAAAACTATAACTTTAATCTCAGCCAAACCGATTTACTCAGGAACAAAGAAAATACTGAAAAATAATATTTTTAAGTTATCTAAGTGACTTATATATCATGTTTAACCTGAGTAGCGAAAGACGGCGGTGGGTTTGAAAATGATTTGCCGGGAGTCCGGTGTTCTCACCGGCTCTAGTGAGCCTTGAACCCCGGCTAGCTAGAGCTGGTGGGTAACAGACGTCTCCGAAAATGTCGGAGCACTTTTGAAAATATGTGGTGTCTTGATAAACTGAGCAGATATTTGAGGTTTACACAGCTACAATCTTGTCTGAAAATATGTTAAACGTTTATTTTATGACCCAGAAAGAATAATAAGAGTAATATTAAAACTAGCTGCCGCCATTGTTGGAAACTGAGCAGGGCCGCACTTTGAATTCTGGGGTAGGTTGGGCCACAAAGTATACACCGGACCCATCCTTCAAATCTGGGGAAATGAAGGGCGCAGTCTTCGTCGTGACGCTGTAACGTAATCGGCCTTACAAATGCAGGCATAGGAGGATGCGGCCCCTGAATTTGGACACAGCTACGATACTGGACACTGCTACTGCTTCTTCGGGGTTTAACGGCAGCTGAAATCCTTGTACATGCAGTGCTGCCATCTTCTGTTTCAGTCCGTTATTACACTCTTAAATCCTACTACTTATTCCCACATCTTTTGGGATCTTACAAAGCTTCAAACGACGGTCGACTATTAAATTAGTCGTCGATGATTTTGATAGTCGACGTAATCGTGACTAGTTGACTAATCATGGCATATATTTGGGCACATTTCAATAAATTGAGTTGCCATTTCAATATGGCAAAAGAAATTGGGGGCACTAAGACTTGTGCACAGTATTGCATTTATAACTGAAATCACCACTAAAATTACCATTGTACCATTGATCACATTTGTTCTACCATGCTCCTCTGACCACATGGCAGCTTTGAGTGCAAAAAGATCAAAGATTCGGTATATGAATTACATTACTCAGATGAAGCATTCACTCCAAAAATGAGCACCTATCAATTTAAAAAAGTGCCACTTGAGCACACGATGGGCAGTGCACATATTAATTTAAATAATATTCCATTGTGCACACAAATCGGCAATTTAGCACTTAGGTGATGAAATTACTTTGCTTTTAAGTTCACAATCTTTTCTGCTACATCTCTTCTATAATGAATGGTGATTAGAGGTAAGCATTAAATCAGCCAAAGTGAAGTGGAAGCATCCTTTAGCGCTTTTTTTGTTTTTCTATGAGCATATCTATGAGTATTTTCGATACTGACCAGATTTTCACTAAACTGAAACAAATGACAGGAAGGTCTGTGGACTGAGACATTTTTCTAGATGAGTTTTTAAGTGCTTTGCAGAGCAGGGAAAAATGTCTTTTCCTTTCAAATGAATTGAGGATCATAATTTAGTAAGTATTTCTTGATGGTGTAAAGGGTAGGAGAGGAAATATTTTGGTAACAAAGCCAATATGTCTTTGTATGAATGCATGTAGTTTCTTGTTCCTGCAGAGCTGCTGCAAACTTTCAATTAATCATGACCAGTGTAGGGACTAACGTTATTAAGTAACGCGTAACAGTAACTACGTTATTATTGTGGTAACGAGCACGGTAACTAGTTATTATGCCAAAATCAGGAACACGTTAATCGTTACTGGGATTTAGATTGGGTAATTTTTCGTTACTTCGCGTGTTGTGTTTGCTTACCTCGGAAATCAGAACACGGACCTGGGAATAATGTCACACTTGAGTAAACGGAGTTCTGGTTAGCCTCGTCAGAGAAGTCGGGATTCCAATACGGCAATGCCCGCGAAAAGGTTTGTTTTGCTAGCCCTCTACAAAAAGAAATTACTACTAAAGACATATGCAGCCATAGCTGGACTCTTTTTTTCCCGTTACAGTATAAAACAATGAAAGGTGGTGGATTGGCCAGATGCTGGCAGATGTGTAAAAATAACTCAATTGTTTGGTGGTGGCTATGGCGGCACTTCCACAGATTCAGTAACATTAGCAAGTGGTGGTTGAGGGAAAGGTGAGGCAGAAGGAGGAGAGACCCGAGGCGAGTATTTTGACAGATGCATGAAACTATATCTTTTTGGATATAAGTTGTAACGGCCGCCATTTTCTTTGTCAGTATTTATTACATGCCATGCTGTGGGAAAAAACTGTTCCGACATTTGAGTCTAAGGTTTTTTTTGAGTACCTGCCGGCTCTTTTTTGCATCTCATCCGTAGAGACAGCTCAGTAGGTAGAGTGTTCACCCCATGACTGGAAGGTCTGGGGTTAAATCCACTGAAGTTCTACCCTGAGGTACCCCTGAGCAAAGTATCGTCTCTACACACTGCTCCCCAGGTGCTGTGTTGGTGGCTGCCCACTGCTTCACTGAGTGAATCTTTATATAACCTTAAGCAGACCAGTGCTAATCAAATTTTATTTGTTTATTCATCAGGGAGAATTCATTCTATGGAACAGCTCCCTTGCTCCAATTTCTAGTTTAAATACTGGTAGCCTTCCTGTCTTCTACTTTCCAACTGGCAGGCTGAATGTCATTATTGTGACAGTCCTCAATAACCCTCACCCTCCTTTGAAAGCCTCCTGTCTCCCAACTGAATAGACTCCAACTCCACCTTGACTGTAATTTGTTCTTGACTGTAACTCTTTGTTTTCTGAGAGCTTGCAGCAGATCTGCAGAGTGTGTAGCGGGGGGAGAAATGGTTTTTGAACCACAGAGAAATGAAAGAAGCAGCCAGGCACCCATGGTTTATTGGAATACATATGCATCAAATAAAAAAATTTAATGGTTTTCGATCAATAACTAATTGTTATATTATTATTATTATATTCTATAATAAGAGTGTTTAATTAAACCAACCACACTAAATGTTGAATATAGACACATTACCACACTAAAACGTGTGTTTGCCTCAGTAGTGTGACTCTAACATTAAAAGTCCATTTGTTTACCAGAGGGACTTTATGGGCATCAAATACTACTGACACAAATCATCACACAGACAAAAAGACTCCAGTTTTTGGTCGAAAAGCTGCCATGTTAAATTTCATGCAGCTAATTAATGTCTAGGTGTCAGAATAACCACATTTCTTCTTCATATTAACTAACTTACCTATTTAAACATGTGGGAAACGCTAATGTGGACATAGATAAGAACATGAATGCAATGCTGCTGTCCACTGCTGTCTTTCACTGTGTTTCACCCAGCTGCAGAGTCACAGCCTCTATCAGGGGGGTTGAGAATTATCGGGAACACCATCTCAGACCTAGCAGACAAGTACAGCATGGAACAGACTGAACACATCCCATTATACAGCAGGGTGCAGACAACCGCACCTGCCTAGGTAACACTCCAGTGATGCCGGGGGAGAACACACACACACACACACACACACACACACACACACACACACACACACACACTCACACACAAGGCTGATAAATGCAGACAAATATACTAGTGGGGTTGTTTTTATCTTTTCTTTTTTTTTTATTGAACTTGTGCCTATGCACAGATGCCTTCCTGTTTCTCTTCATGTAAAAAAAAGGCTATGGGCTTCATTTTTTTAAGCTCTTGTGCACACACTGGTGCCTACTCACACATCTCCACTGCAAGTTCAGCTGACAGAGCTCCTCTTTGTTGCTCTGTTGAACTTGAGGGGTGAGTGGAAGCCAGATGAAGGGTCCTGTGGTAATTACCTTGTCTCGCAGCCTGTCTACCACACGCACACACACACACACACACACGGTTGCACACAAAAACGTCCGTGCCACTGCTGATGGCAGCACAGGCTGAGGACATGCAACTTCAGCACTCCTTCCGCTAAATAACACTACTCCTACTGAGGGGCACTAAGAACACCACGTGCACACACACGCGCACATACACGGGTACTCTCTCCAGAGATGAAGTCTAAATTATCTTCCAACAGTGTATAAATCCAACAGTTGCTTCGTAGAGACCGCTCTAACCCTGCGACAGATCACTGACCTGTCCAGGGCGTACCCTGCCTCTTGCCCTGTGACTGCTGTGATAGGCCCGATGGAAAATACAGAGATTTTAGTACTATTCAATTCAATTCAATTTAATTTAATTTATATAGCACCAAATCACAACAACAGTTGCCTCAAGGCGCTTTGTATTATAAGGTAGACCCTACAATAATACATACAGAGAAAAAAACAAAAATCATATGAGCCCCTATGAGCAAGCACTTTGGCGACAGTGGGAAGGAAAAACTCCCTTTTAACAGGAAGAAACCTCCGGCAGAACCAGGCTCAGGGAGGGGCGGGGCTATCTGCTGTGACCGGTTGGGGTGAGAGAAGGAAGACAGGATAAAGACATGCTGTGGAAGAGAGCCAGAGATTAATAACAAGTATGATTCAGTGCAGAGAGGTCTGTTAACACATAGTGAGTGAAAAAGGTGACTGACGAAGAAATACTCAATGCATTATGGGAATCCCCCGGCAGCCTACGTCTATTGCAGCATAACTAAGTGAGGATTCAGTGTTACCTGGTCCAGCCCTAACTATATGCTTTAGCAAAAAGGCAAGTTTTAAACCTAATCTTAAAAGTAGAGATAGTGTCTGTCTTCTCAATCCAAACTGGAAGCTGGTTCCACATAAGGGGGGCCTGAAAAGTGAAGGCTCTGGCTCCCATTCTACTTTTAAATACAACAAGTAAGCCTGCAGTGTGAGAGCGAAGTGCTCTGATGGGGTGATATGGTACTATAAGGTCATTAAGACTACTTTGCTATATATATTAGTACAACAGAGAAGATAAATGATGTGGCATATCATCATAATATTTCATCATAATATATCATCGTATATAAGTAGAGAGAGAGCAAAATAAAGATAGTAATGCTCATTATATTACTGCTGATAGTGTGCAATTATAACAAACTTCCTTTCCTATCATGAGTAAAATAAAAAAAGATGATAAAGAAAATTATTGTTTTATTTTTCTTTCACACAGAGAAAAACATATTTTTCTATTTTGTCTGCATTCATATTCATTACATTCATTCTGTTAATCTCTGAGCTGTAACAGACGGGTATTTATGTAAAACGTTTAATAAAAATTTATACTGATATTACTAAACTATTAAATTGATACTATTAAAAGTCGTCACAGTTTTAAAAGGTTGGTGAGGATTAGAAGTGCCCTTAACTCCTGAATTGTGTTTGTTAGGAGACCAGTCTCATATTCCAAGAATTCATAATAATATTTTTACGGTTGTTATGGGTGGACTGGTAATTGCATCGAGGATTATCCTTTGGCACTGGAAGACCATAGTACGTCCTGAGCTGAAAGACTGGATCCGAGTAATGGCAGAGACTGCTTCCTATGAGTCCATGCTGAATAAACTTAAAAATGATGCAGAAGAAAAAGATAAACATTGGGACTACTCTTGGAGCTATCTGAAGCAAACAGGAAATCATGACCATAATATCATAATCTGAAGGATTATTAACTGTGACCACCGGTCCAAATGTTACTTTACTCTCAATTTAATTTGCTCGTTTCTGTGTTTCTTCTCTTGGAACCCACTGTTAGTTTCTCTTTCCTTTTCTTAGACTTTTATAGGGGGGGTGCACACCAGCAGTTTTCTTGTGTTTTTTGTGTATTTTTCCCCCCTCTTATACAGGTTTAAGTATATGTTTTCAAAAAACTTGCAAAATCAATAAAAACTTAAATGCCAAAATTGATACTGTAACATGTACATATAACAGACATAAAACAGAGTATCTGTACGCTACCTAATATTGGTATTTTAGACTGTTATTTGTACAAGGCATTTTGGTTAATTTCTTAGTGAGACAAGTTTACTAGTTAGATCAGTGGCTGTCTCCAAGTACACCTATAAACCCAACTCCACAAAATTTCTACTGCGTGTAAATTGCAAATAAAAACAGAAAGCAATGATTTGCAAATCTTATAAACCAATATTCAAATGTTTAAACTGACTCATTTTAAATGTAATGGCACCAACACAAAACCCTGTCCAACTCAAAAAAAAAATCAAATAAAAATGGGCCAAGGCCACTATTTTCCACTTTACATTAACTAACTTTCCTGTTATTTGTCTATTAGATATTGTTACTTTTCAATAATCATGTGTGTAAGGAGTGTCCAAAGACATCCTTCTTTGCAGGAAATGACCAAACAGTCATTTAAAAGCTTCATTGGGAATAAGTACCAAACAAATCCAATTTCAAGGGTGGTGGGTGGGGTTTAAATGCTTCTTGATGCCCATGTTTACCTGTGTGTGCACAGTTTGATATTTAATTTTAATGTCATCATCCAGCACAATATGACAGTTTGTTCAGTGGGACCCCCGAGTAACTCACTTGAACCCAGCAAACCATCTTTGCGATGTGGTAGAACAGCAACCCAAAGAAGAACTTCAAAATGTTTTGGAAACCAAGAATGATAGGACTGTAAATACAGGTCCTATCACATGGTACATGGGCGATCGTGGCTCAAAGAGTTGACAGTTTGTCTTGTAACCGGAAGGTTGCCGGTTCGAGCCCCGGCTCGGACAGTCTTGGTCATTGTGTCCTTGGGCAAGACACTTCACCTACTGGTGATGGCCAGAGGGGCCGATGGCGCGATATGGCAGCCTCGCTTCTGTCAGTCTGCCCCAGGGCGGCTGTGGCTACAACTATAGCTTGCCTCCACCAGTGTATGAATGTAAGAGTGACTGAATAGTGGAATTGTAAATGCAATCCATTATTATTATTAGCATGGTGTTCCTGATAAAGAGCTTGGTAAAGAAAAATCCACTATGGAATAAAAAAACATTTAATATAAACTGCACTCACCTACAACTCAAAATGATTCACTTGAGCTTAAATATAATAATCCGCTTATATTGGCTGTGAAGGCCACAGCTGGAAAGGGCAGTCTAATTAATGTTGACACCTGCAACTACAAGCTGAAAATTAAATGTTAATTAAACATACAGGTATCTGACTACACTGTTGCAGTGCTTACATTAACTCTGCACCTACTAAGTACCTTGCTTCTGCTGGTTTACAATTATAAAGTCTATAAAGCTTCCAAGTTTAAAATATGAATATGACTTCCTGAAACTTTAATTGAGTGTCTTCTTAAATGTAGGTGATACCAACTGTTTTTTTTTTTTTTTTGGTATAGTGCATTGGATGTGTCAATTTGGTGCTTTCTTCCCCCTTATGCATGACACAAAACTGAACAGGCTTTTCCATAGTAATGTTGCTCAGACAACATTTGCAGGCTCACATTAAATATTTTACATTACCATAAAGGGGTGTTTTTTCCTTTTCCTTTTAATAGATTATATTACATTGAGTAAAGATAATAGTTTGCCTAGTTCACCAGTACCAGCCTAAAAGAATATTCTCATCTATATGTTTTCTGAAATAAAATGTTCTTTCTCCAAAAAATGTAGAAAAATTTGAGTAAAAGTTCAAAACACTGGACTTACTGTGGCCTACATAGTTAGTCTGTATGAATTCTTGTTTAAGTTAGTAAAATTTAGGTCAATTGTGCCATTGCTACAGGTCTGTGATGTACACTCAGATTCTGAATGATTAGAAACTTAATTTCTAAGATTACTCCTTACACACATATGTGGTATTTAGATTTTTTTGAACAGACTTGAAGACATGAAGTTAAAGAATTCAGTGTTGGTAGTAAATATATTTTTACTTATCGTGCCAAAAGAAGAAAACATAAGAGACCTTTAAACAGCCTTTTTCACAAACGAGCCCACTATGAAGCTAAAAGATACCATATTTTCCGCACTATAAGGCACACTTAAAATCCTTCAGTTTTCTCAAAAATAGACAGTGCACTTTATAATCTGGTGCGCCTTATGTATGAATTCTGGTTGTGCTTACTTATCTCGAACCAATTTTATGTGGTACACGATGCTCAAATCTGTCAAAAATGTTTTAGTACAACTTTGGTAAGTATGAAGCCGCACTGCTGGTTGGATTGCTACCGTAGTCAGAAGCCTCGCAGAGTAATCTGGCTCCAAAACTCCGTCCACTTCAGGTCCCAAAGTAATACGAACACTGTGGCATCACAGCCTTATAATCCGGTGTGCCTTATGGTCCGAAAAATATGCTAATGAACTCCAATTCATTATAGTCAAAAATTATAAAACAGACTTCGTTTTTTATTCAATAGGATCCAAAACATGTTACTGAGCCCAAAAAACTCCAAAAAGACTGAATTGAACAACAACAAAAAAACAGCAGGTGCTCGAACCACTATGATGTTGTGTGCCTCCCTCTGTGTGTGTATGCAGAAGGCACAATAACCTTTTGACCAGCTGCCCACAGCTGTCACAGGCTCTCCGAGGTGAGGCTGCCATCTCTAGCCAACAAGAGAGCTGGTGAGAGGCCATGCTGTTCAGTATGCACCCCAGTAAATAAATGATTTCACCTGTCACAGCTGCTAAATTCAGCTTCACAAGGGTGAAAGCATGTCTTTGAGTTAATTTTATTTATTTGGGCTTATGTGTATGTGTGTGTGCGTGTGAGAGAAAGAAGAGCATGATGAGCAACAGAAGGCAGAGTGTGGATACTTTTACTGGAGTTTGACATAAATCCTGACAGAAGTACACAGGCTACTTTCCATTGTTCTGTCAACCTGTCAGACACAATTTGGCTTTAAAAACCTCACATATATCAGCATACAGAGATGTGCACACTCACACTGTACAGCCCTCTAAACTTCTAACCTCATAACGCATCGGTGCTGGCTGAAGGTGTATTCAGAAAATTATATTAACCTGTGCTTTTGTTTGTGTCAGAGCAGCCCGAAGGAAATGCTATGAGATCAGAGGGATTATGTACAGTGTTTTGAGTGTGAATGGCTGTGTGGAGCGTGTACTTATTTGTGGATTTATTTATTTATTTATTTTAACAATATGAATGAAGAGCCATGATGTTAAAATGAACCCAGTGACATTTTGGGGCAGTGAGCAGGGAGGGATGGATATAATTTTGAAAGCATCTGTGCACTTCTGAAAGAAAAAGGGACACTGATTGTAAATGATACCAGCAAGAGGCCTGCTGAAAGATTAGGTTCCTTTGTGAAGAGGTAAGTTAACTGGTATGGATACTGGCTCAATGTACCTCCAGCTGCGTGTCTGGATCTTTGAATGCCACTTTAATGAGAGCTTTTCAAACGCTTCCACCTCTGGGCCAGACTTTGACAGATTAGCCTTTGTTACACAGAGGGAGGGCAGTAAAGGTAAAGGGAGGACAGTGAAAAAGAAATCGGTAGAAGCCATAAAATATCTGCAGCGGCTTTAATGGGATTGTTGATCAATACCAGTGACTCATAGACTATTCTGCCACCCTCTGTGGCTTCAAGTTTCAAGCCTTGTAAATAAAACACCCATTAGATGACTTAACACCCCTTTAAAGAATTTCTCTAATTAGGATTAAGGAGACGTAAAGAGGCTACATTTAAAGTTAAGCATTTGGGAGAGTTAATGTAGTCTGTTGGAGGCTTTAGAGGTTTTCAATAGCCTCCACTAAAGCCTGGGTGGTGGGATCTTCTATGTTGTTAATATTTCCCAAAGTTTGAATAATTTAAATGAATAGAAGGCAGATTTCAGATTATATTGTGACCTGATGTCACAGCTGCAAATGATTAATATCTTAATCATTTACAAAATGAATTTACCCTGACAACGTATATTATAAGCAGCATCTCTAAAACAAATAAACTGTTATTTCAGACACAAAGTGCTCACAGCAAATTATACTGCTGGACACATTTTTCTGGGTTCTGGTGAATTTTTTATTAACAACTGGCGGAAATGTCTTTATTCATCTAAAAACATTAAACAAAATTAAGTTTAATGAAGCAAGCTCAAAGATTGCTGTCAAATATGTATTATCTTGCATTTTACATTTCTGAATTTAATATTAAACTTGTGTTAATGTCATGTCTGTGTAGGCAGGCAGGAAGAGAGGACCCAAAATGCAGGACTCACTGAGGCGAAAGTAACTCAAAACACACAGCTTTATTGCTGGTAAGAAGCAGAACAGAAAAACACTAACTAAACTGGAAGAACAGAATAACTAGGCAGGTAGGCTGGCTGGCAAACGGAACACACAGAGGAAGCGAGGGTGAACAGACGTTAACAACGCGACACCGAGTAGGGGAAGACACAGACACTAAATACAAGAGGTGAACGGAGCGAAGAGGAAACAGCTGGGAGACACGGCTGACGCTGATTACACTGACGAGACAGGGAGAGCACAACGCTGAACGTTTTGCCCACTTCTCTTTACAATGTGGAGTGGCTGTAGCTCAGGTGGTAGAGCAGGTCACCTACTAACCGGAAGGTTGGTTCGATACCAGTCTGCTCCAGTCTGTGTGCCAAATATCCCACATGTTGCTCTCCGATACATCCATCGGAGTATGAACGTGTGTGTGAATGTTAGGTAGCAAGCACTTATGTGAATGAACATTTCACACCTCAAACACCTCAAACAATTAACTAAATACAAGTAATCTGCAATAAATGACAGGTAGTAAGAAAGAAAATAAACTACTAACTCTTTTATGCTACGTCCACACCTACACGGGTATTTTTGAAAACGCAGCTGTTTCTATGTGTTTGGACCTTTCGTCCACATGTAAATGGCGTTTCGAATCACCGAAAACTGAGATTTTTTAAAACTCCTTTTTTGCGTTTAGGTGTGGACAATGAATACAGAGTTGGTCACGTAACGTCAGATATGCTTCACCATATTTTCTAGTCTTTGGCTTAGAATGAAGCTGGTTTAGAAACATATTCAGCAATGCTTCATCTCCTGCTTTGCATTTGTGTGGGAGCCCCGTCAAAAACCTGTCCATTATGCAAGCAGTGTCCAAGCGTTTTTTTTTCCTTTTCGTACAGCGGGCCCCCCCCTAGGGTGCGGGCCCCACACTTTGGGAAGGTCTGAGTTAATTGAAGATTGTGGTCATTAATTTATGCATGGGTCTCTTAAGGTCCCACCACAGCGTTGGTGGAGGTACAACATTGGAACACAAACACCCATTTTTTGTGGGAACTTTGTTAACCTGAGCCTCCTCCGTTTTTAGAGAAGCAACTTCCTGCTGGCAACTCAACCAAACAAGCCTTCTAACTCTCCTGTCTTGAACTTGAACTGTAGAATCTGAGATACAGCTGGGTTTTTTTTCCCAAAGTCTCTGAGGATTGGTAAATGGACTGGTTCTTAGATAGCACTTTTTTTTTTCCCTCTGAGCACTCAAAGCACTTTATACAACTTGCCTTATTCACCCATTTATTTATGCTCTTTCTATGTAAGTGCTGTCTATTTATCTAACATTCACACACATTCATGTTAGAATGGGGGTTAGTATCCTGCAAGCATATTTAGCATGCAGACTGGAGGGATCGAACCACCAACCTTGCAATTAGCAGATGACCTGCTCTACTATCTGAGCTTCAGCCTCCCCCATTCATCGGGATGTGTTTGCTTCGCAGTGGTTACGCAGATTATGGTACTGCCTTAACAAACACCTGATTGTTCCACATGTGCAAATTGCCTAAAATTCTGGTTTTGTAGAGGTGGTAACATTTGCTGATGATCAATTAATCAAGTGCATTTCATTAACAGCACCTGGCTGCTACTTATCTTATTGATTCCTATGGAAGTAGTTTTCATAGCAGAAATATTTACCAGGAATATAATTATCAAATGTCATCTCTGTAACACAGACAAATACCCATCCCTCTCTCTTCATTTATACACTAACTTAGCTCTATCTCAGGCTATTTTTTAAGGCTGTAAAGTTTAGACCAGTGTTTATTCAGTGTCATGAGCTGTGGTCTGTGACTGGAGTTTAGCTGCTCTTTTGCAAAGCTCTGACAGGTTGAGTGTTCAGAGGGCAGTGCAGGCCATGTGTCTGAAAATGCTCAATTTGTTTTTGGTGGATTCCAGTCAGTATGGTGAAAAAAGCAATGTGGACAATAGAACAGGATAACTGCTCTGATAGAACACTTTTTCTTCCTGAAAACACATTCTGTGCACTAGGGCTTCTCAAGAATCCTAATTTTTAAGCAGTTAAAAAGCAGTTTGTTGTGATAGTTTGACAATACATTTTTGTTAACAATTTAGTACATATATATTTCAGTTCAAATTAAAGTACTTTGGCCTAACTTTACATCACCTTAAACATATAAATGCAAAAACCTAAACATATGAAGTCATAAAATTGAATTTATGCATTTTCCTTCTAATTATTATTAAATAATCAATGCCTCTCATTTATGCAATATAGCTATGTGGTGGGGTGTGGTCTCTGGCTCAGCTGCAGGGAAAGGGTGGTGCAGCGGGTTGAGGGGCAGTGCCATGGGAAGGCTGGTGGACACAGCTGATGATGGTTATACAACTGTCCCTCCCCTTTTTCAGTAGCGTGCTGAGACCTGGTGAGGAGAGGAGGACAGAGACGGGGCTGCAGCTGTGCTGCAAAGCTGGAGCTGTGCTGGCTGTGTATGTGAGGGCAGCTGAAAAGCTATCACTGTTAATAAACGTGCACCAGAAAATCTCTTTGTGTCCTTTGTGCCTTGACTGTGGTCACAGAGAAGTGTTATAAACTATTTCACTTTGTCCTACTCTTTGTTGTTGAAGGATTGTCTTTCTTCCCGTCTTCCTTCTCTCACCCCAACCGGTCGCAGCAGATGGCCCCGCCCCTCCCTGAGCCTGGTTCTGCCGGAGGTTTCTTCCTGTTAAAAGGGAGTTTTTCCTTCCCACTGTCGCCAGAGTGCTTGCTCATAAGGGGTCATATGATTGTTGAGTTTTTTCTCTGTATGTGTTATTGTAGGGTCTACCTTACAATATAAAGCGCCTTGAGGCGACTCTTGTTGTAATTTGGCGCTGTATAAATAAAATTGAATTGAATTGAATTGAATTGAATTGAAGGATAATATAGCTCTTTATTGTTTGGACAAACTCTGCGTGGTGAGGAGGATTTGAGAAATGTCACTGAAATAACTTATGGAGCAGGATTTTATATTTCCAGTGAACTCATAGTACATGGCATTCCTACCACTGTTATTCTAAAAATAACTTAAAATAAACATGATATGGTGTATTACAGTTACTTAAATAAAAATACTTTTTTTTCCTGTTCTGTTCAGCTGTGTACCAATCAGAATTGTTGTTTGAAGGCAAAACGTCAAACAGATTTACTTTCACAAGTGGAGCATTACGGCATTACACCTGTGTGGACACTTGTGTGTACACATATGTGTCTAATAGTGGGTGTGGTGATCGTCCTGGGGGAGTGGAATGGGTAAGACCTGGGCCCCAGACATGCAGAGGCCTCCCAGAGCATGAGAGCGCCAGGAGGACCATCACAAGGAGAACCGCGGCCCCCATTCCTAGAAGAGCAAAGGGAAACCCATCCTGAACATCTCTTGACCTGTATAGTGCACTCTATGCAGGATTTTGTTTTTGTAGTAATTGTAGATTGGGGTTTCTAGTTATTTTAAAGGTTTTTAAACATATCTGGGAGCAGAAGTTGTGGTCAAAGCTGACTGACAGAAATCTACTGGAAATCCATCTGGGCCTGAAACCTTTTAATTGGGCATATTTTTTAGGGCTTCCTGGAGTTCAACTGATGTCAGCAGTAAATCCAGTGCTTGCTTGCTTGACTGTCTGATAATTTGAGAAGGGTTAAGTTATCAAAGAATTGATCAATTTTGTCTTTGGGTTTATCTGAGGTGAATATAAAGTATTGTAAGAGTCCCTGAAAGAGTTGTTTATTCTATCAGGATCATATACTGTATTTCCAGTTAAGACTTTAACAGAACATATAGTTGTTTTTTCTTTATTAATCTTTAACTGGTTAGGTAGAAATCTACCTGATTTGTTACTAGGTTCAAAAAGTCTTTGTACTACTAAGAATTGATTTCCTTTTATCAATAATTTCATGTAATTCTAGTTTTGCTTTTGCTCAACATTTGCTGATCCAGCGTGGTCATGTAGGCTTCTTCTAAGGATTTATTAATGGTTCCCTCTAATTCCTGAATCTCTGAGCAGATGCTGATGTTCCAGGCAGGTCATTTTCATTTTTAAGCAATAATGTTTTAAATCTCCAGTTTTTACTTGATAAAACTTGATAAAATAAGGAATGACCTCCTTATTTACTACAGTTAAAGCCACAGGAGCATGATCGCTGACAGCTATAGGCTGTATCTCAGTGTCTGAAATGTCACTCAACAGTGAGCTGCTGACTAGGAAATAATCCAGACGTGAGAAAGACTGATGGACATGTGAGAAGAAAGTATATTCCCTATGGTTAGGGTGAAGAAAACATCATGCGTCGCAAAGTCCAGTGTTTAACTATATTTGTGGATCGCTTATTGCACTGAGTTCCAGCTGTACTTCATTTAGTCCAAAGTTGAGGTTGCCCCCAAGAACAGGTGAGCAGTCTAGGTGTTCAGGCAGTGCAGTAAAAAGTGTTGAAGAATGAGGGGTCATCAACATTTGGGCCATATATACTGACGGTACATAGGTGAGCGCTTCTGAATGAAGCCCTCTCGGATGGGCCTCTTTACTGGCCAAGAACAACTTCTTTCAAGAGAAGTCGCCTGGCAGACTCCCCCAGAACAACATTGCCACCCGGCAAAGACTTTGGCAACAACTCAATCAATAAGCGCTTGTCCATCTTTGACGACCTCGGATTTAGGTTTCTTGCATCAGCTGACCAAAACACTGGAATGTTTGACTGAAGCTTTGCGGCTTCCAATGTTAGGGTGCTGCCTTACTGTGCACATGAGGACAGAATTATGCAGATGCATTTTATTAGTTTTATAAAGGTGGTTTTGAACTGAGCAATCATGCACTAACCTAATTTCATCTCCCAGAGTTCCTATGAAATGGACTCAGACACACCAGGAAACCTCAGTTTGCAATCAAGACTTCTGCCGTTTCCATTACTCAACAGACCAAGTAAGTAGAGCAGTTTAACTGATTGTGTCACATCAACAAGGTTCTGAAGCAGTACAACACCTTTCTTTAATCGTTTGCGATTTAAAGGGCTAACACAAATGCCTCCATGCTCAATAATCAAAGCACCGCCTTTTGAGCTCATCATCTATGATAGCTGATTTTATTCCTGCATTTCATGAATTTATCTCCTGTGTAGCAGCAAAGCACACTGCAAGCACAATCTCCTGCAGGTTAAGCTGGAGTAACCAAGTAGGTTTTGTATTGATCGACCCTGAAACACTGTAAACACACCAAGTGCACTCAGCAACATTAAAACTCCAAAGAAGACCCGTAAAAAGTCGGCAACAATCAAAAAGAAAAACACAGAATTGGCTAGTTCTGTTTCATAAAAACTGCCACTGTCAGACCAAAACAGCTTATTTTCCTAGTTTTAGGGAACTACCACTAGTTTGCGTAAAATCATTTAAGAGCTTCACACAATTATAAGACATAAATCTTATTTAATTAAATGCAAACAAAAATTCTAGAATTTCTATCACTATGAAATTTGACAATAATGAATTTGCTTTGTATAAATATATAAATAAATATTCAATTTTCAATTTAATTCAATTTTATTTATATAGCGCCAAATCACAACAGCAGTCGCCTCAAGGCGCTTTATATTGTACAGTAGATCGTACAATATATATCAGATATCTACATGAGAACGCTGATGTTTTCAAAACTGTTCCGATTAAAGTAATAATGGTTAGAAAGTAAGTAAGATGTAAGAAAATCTTTCATTTTCTTCACTCCAAAATAATTGGATAATTATTATCCGCAAAACCTCGGTATCTGTCAGGATGCTTTAAAATAAATTACACAAATGATACTAAGTTAGTAAGAATGAAATTATTAAGCAAAACATACACTTCCTGATCCCACGGTGGATAGATCGTTTTTTTTATGCCAGATGCCCTTTCTTCCAACACTGTCGGGGATTTGTGCCATTAAAATACAACATCCATTATTAATGCAAGTTTATTAAAGAGACATTCCTCTAAAGTCACAAGTGCATATTTAATGGAAAATTAATGATATTTACAGATCAGAACATTAATTCACTGAAAAAGACTATAGATTAGATTGTGTCGATTTCGAAAATAAGCACACTGATGTGATATCATATTTCTTATTCGTATTTATTCTCATTGTCATTTCAGTGACTCCTTGTTTCTCAACCCTCCAGCTGATGGTTATAGATTTAGTGATTGTTTTAAAGAGGGACAGTCTCCCACATCCCGAAGTGAAGCCACAGCACACAGTGAATTTTATTTCACTCTGTGCTGCATCTTTGTGTTGCAGTGTATCAGTGACGACAGGAAGTTATCCAGCAGCGGTCTTACTGTTTTTGATGGTTATTAGACAGCAGATCTATCTGTAAGATTACCTGCTGGATTGCTTGG
Organism: Copadichromis virginalis; assembly: GCF_057382275.1. NCBI lineage: Eukaryota > Metazoa > Chordata > Actinopteri > Cichliformes > Cichlidae > Copadichromis > Copadichromis virginalis. The sequence continues at coordinate 36,666,629 of NC_140639.1, read as the reverse complement.
CTTCTTCTGGGAAGGATCAATTTTTGGCTCCACCACCACTCCCATTCCACCCCACCACAAAACGATGGCTGTGCATGTGTGCGAATATGTGCAATTCGCCAACAAAAGTACAGTTTCAGGGAAGTGCATGCCTTCAATTTACTATCTCTCCTCAACTTGCTTTTCTCTCTTACTTTCCCTTCCCCTTTTTTTAGTCCTCTAGTATCTTCTCCCGTCTGTCCTTGACCACATGTAAAACAGCTTCCATCAAAGCAGGATCAGTCAGCTCCTTGTAGAAATCCCTAGGGTTTAGTCTCTACCAAAAACAACCTCTGGTTCATGGACACTCAGCTGCAGGGCAGCCTGACAGTTGAAACCAGGTCCTCTTCTCACAGTATTTCTCATTACCCCATTCCTTTGTGCAATAAGGTTGGCTCTTCAGATTTTGACCGACATGGGGAGTGATGTCTGCATGGTTCTCAGTTTCTTTATCAGACTCCTGCTCAGTCTCATGCTGGCTGTCTCACTGAATGAATGACAAAAACATCTCTGAAGCAGATGGCAACATGAGCCTGATTCAAGTCAATGATATCAGCTAAGAAGGCCTTACAAGAGTGAAGTCCTGAAATTGGACATTTTAGCCACTAAGGAAGTTCTCTCATCTGTCTACATTTATTGACATTTGAGCTTATACCTGCTGCTCTTTTCTTTTCCGTAGTTCTACTTTTCCATATAGTCAAACCTTCACCAGATTCACCAGATTATAAGGTTTGGTTATTAGGGTTTGGTTAAGATGAGTCCTTTCTGAAGCATTATCATCTATTTGAAACACCCAAATGGAAAAACTTACAGCAGTAAAGTCACAACATGAATTGAATACAGCAAAGTGAAAGAAAGAAGAAGGTGTACTTTATTGGTCCCCGTGGGGAAAATCGCTCTCTGCATTTAACCCATTCACTCAGTGAAGCAGTGGGCAGCAGTGTGTAGGGACGGTATCTTGCTCAGGGGTACCTCAGGGTAGCTGTTCAGGGGAATCGAACCCCCGACCTTCCGATCACGGGGCCACCACTCTACCTACTGAGCTATCCCTGTGAAACCTACCCTCTTAACATTGATCAAAATAAAACTGCTCAATGACAAAACAAAGAACCTCTAAATTTTTAAGGAGCTTTGACAGAAAGCTACTGGGCTTCTTTAAGTTTTGTGAAGAAGTTTCACCTCTTATCCAAGATGCTTCTTCAGTTCTAAGAGTGCCAGGTATTTAAACCCCAGTGAGATTGTTCCGTAAGAGTATTAATTATGCACGTAAACACATGAGCCAAGGTGTGAAAAAAGACCTGGATTAATATCGCCAGAGGTTTCGGGTAAAACCATTGTGACATCTTGAGTGAGGCCTCCCTTATCATGTTGACATATTGAGGTCAAAATTGCAATGTAGGTGGCAGACGCCTGGTGTCGTAAGCCACCCCCTCTTTTTAAAAAATGGTGATTCACAGTGGACATAGATGGCCATTCGTGATATTTTATATACTAACTATGCTACATATAGACAACTTTTCATTTAGTTTGTCCATAGCAACTCATATCAACCTTACAAGCACACGTTGGTTGTTTAAAACAACTGGATGAGAACACTTGAAAGAGCTGTTTTTATACAGTTTTCAGTGTAAGCAAGGACTCTTGTTGGCTTTTTGCAAATGCTTTGATTCCACCTACGTCATCTGTATCAGCAGTAGTTCACTTGGGTTTACTTTTTTCCCTCACATTGCCACATCTTTGCTGCCTTTTGTGCATTTGTGTAAGTCTTACCAAACAGGGCTAAATATAAGTGGTCAAATGTTCATATGATCAGAATCAGAATCAGAATACTTTATTGATCCCTGGGGGAAATTATTTTTTGTTACAGTGCTCCATTATAAACCAACATTAAGACAAGACAGACAATCCGCTAACTAAGAATAGTACAATATATACATATATATACATACATACATAAGTCACTCATAAATAAATAGCTGGAAAAGAAACATGTGTAGCTGTAGCATTAACCAGTGTGTTAAGTGGATGCGTTGTACAGGGAGATGGCCACAGGCAGGAAAGATTTCCTGTGTCGTTCAGTGGTGCTTTTCGGTAATCTCAGTCTCTCACTGAACAAGCTCCTGTGACTGACCAGCATGTCATGGAGTGGGTGGGAGGTGTTATCCAACATTGTCTTTATCTTGGACAGCATCCGCCTCTCCGACACCACCTTGAGGGAGTCCAGCTCCATCCCCACAACATTACTGGCCTTACGGATTAGTTTATTAAGTCTGTTGGCATCTGCGACCCTCAGCCTGCTCCCCCAGCATGCAACAGCATAGAGGATCGCACTGGCCACAACAGACTCATAGAAAATCCTCAGCATTTTCTGGCAGATGTTGAAGGACCTCAGTCGCCTCAAAAAATACAGACGACTCTGGCCCTTCCTGTGAAGTGCTGTGGTGTTTTTAGTCCAGTCCAGTTTATTGTCAATGTGTACTCCAAGGTATTTATAGTCCTCCACAATGTCAACACTGACCCCCTGGATTGAAACAGGGGTCAAGTGTTTCCTGGTCTTCCTGAAGTCCACGATCAGTTCCTTGGTCTTTGCCACGTTGAGCTGCAGATGATTCTGCTCACACCACGTGACAAAGGAGTTGACCACAGCCCGGTACTCTGTCTCATCATCCCTGCTGATGCATCCAACCACCGCAGAGTCATCAGAAAACTTCTGAAGATTGATTGATGATGTGCCCTGCTTTCAAATGAAAGGATTTTTCCTATTGCATATGTTTCAGGAACTCTTTTATGGTGTGTATTTCATGCATGTTCATTTCGCAATGAGTGCTATTTATCAAAGTAACACTTATTTTGACAAAGTAAACCATTTTAATCTACATTTCTTTCAAGGCTGCTTTCTGTGTATGTGTAACGTTGGTAGGGTCGGTGTATTCTCTGCAGGACTTTTATCTTATTCTGACAGAACAACACATGATGATGATGCCAAGAGTAACAAAGTTCACAAACGGCGAGCACAAAGGCTTGTTTACCCTTCCCTCCTGAGCTGACGGTCATACATCCTTTTAAATGAAGGTCCTTTTTCACCTTTCACTCAAAAAACAACAAACAATAACAACAAACTCTACACCCACTCAATGCTCTGAAAATGAGTAGTTTAGTGTGTAGTTGTTAGGATGTGTCAATTAAGTTGTAATTGACTGTGTTGTTACCCTCTCATTGATTTCTAAGTATACTTTTTCATTTGCTATGGTTGGATTGACTGTTGTGGCAATGGCTACAATACAGACAACAGAGTTGTTCACCGCCTCTCACTTCTAATACTGCTTTCTGTCTGTCCTTGAAAGGAGCATGTATAAAAGCTGCTGGAATATAACAGCAGAAGCATGGTAAACTAAATGGGTACAACCACAACCAGCCATTCTCTCAGATTGTTTTTTTTTTTGTGCTTGGCCTTTTTTTGCAATAAACTGTTGGGTGGGATTTGGGGAAGCAAACAAAATTACACATTAAAAAACAAAATCTCCCTGTCTCCCTCTGGTTTCATAGATATCTAGATATCACATTTTGCACATTCTTTTGCAAAACTAATTTGAAATCAGTATTGAAATTTGTACTGTACTGTACAAAAATCTCAAACTTTAGCCTAAGAGGATCACAATGATGTGACTAATGCCAGACTGCACTAGAGTACATACATACACACACAAACACGCACACACACACACATTTATCAGAGGTTTGAGTTAGGCGTACCCCCTGAATATTTCTGGCTGCAGGCTTTGGACAATGACTGGCAATAATGGTTATTATTATTCTGGATACTGTAGCTCCTGTGAAAACTAAGGTCTCTAATCAGAAGTACCTGACTCTGTGGTATAATTCTCAAATACGTACCCTAAAGCAGATGACTCGTAATCTGGAGAGGAAATGGCGTGTTACAAATTTAGAGGATCATCATTTAGCCTGGAGAAATAGTTTGCTGCTTTATAAGAAAGCCCTCCGCAAAGCCAGAACATCTTACTATTCATCACTGATTGAAGAAAATAAGAACAACCCCAGGTTTCTCTTCAGCACTGTAGCCAGGCTGACAAAAAGTCAGAGCTCTTTTGAGCCAACAATCCCTTTAACGTTAACTAGTAATGACTTCATGAACTTCTTCACAAATAAAATTTTTATCATTAGAGAAAAAATTACCAGTAATCATCCCACAGATGTAATATTATCTACAGCTACTCTTAGTACCATTGATGTTAAGTTAGACTCTTTTTCTCTAATTGATCTTTCTGAGTTAACTTCAATAATTACTTCCTCCAAACCATCAACGTGTCTTTTAGACCCCATTCCTACAAAACTGCTCAAAGAAGTCCTGCCATTAATTAATTCTTCGATCTTAAATATGATCAACCTATCTCTAATAATCGGCTATGTACCACAGGCCTTCAAGCTAGCTGAAGTTAAACCTTTACTCAAAAAGCCATCTCTAGACCCAGCAGTCTTAGCTAATTATAGGCCAATCTCCAACCTTCCTTTCATATCAAAAATCCTTGAAAGAGTAGTTGTCAAACAGCTAACAGATCATCTGCAGAGGAATGGTTTATTTGAAGAGTTTCAGTCAGGTTTCAGAGCTCAGCACAGCACAGAAACAGCTTTAGTGAAGGTTACAAATGATCTTCTTATGGCCTCTGACAGTGGACTCATCTCTGTGCTTGTCCTGCTAGACCTTAGTGCAGCATTCGATACTGTCGACCATAATATCCTATTAGAGCGATTAGAACATGCTGTAGGTATTACAGGTACTGCACTCCAGTGGTTTGTATCATATCTATCTAATAGACTCCAATTTGTTCATGTAAATGGAGAGTCCTCTTCACACACTGAGGTTAATTATGGAGTTCCACAGGGTTCAGTGCTAGGACCAATTCTGTTTACATTATATAGGCAGTATCATTAGAAGACATAGCATACATTTTCACTGCTATGCAGATGACACCCAGCTCTATCTGTCCATGAAGCCAGATAACAGACACCAATTAGTTAAACTGCAGGAATGTCTTAAAGACATAAAGACCTGGATGGCCGCTAACTTTCTGCTTCTTAATTCAGATAAAACTGAGGTTATTGTACTCGGCCCTGAAAAGCCTAGAAATATGGTATCTAACCAGATTCTTACTCTGGATGGCATTACCTTGGCCTCCAGTAACGCTGTGAGGAACCTTGGAGTCATTTTTGACCAGGACATGTCCTTCAATGCACATATTAAACAAATATGTAAGACTGCGTTCTTCCATTTGCGCAACATCTCTAAAATTAGAAATATCCTGTCTCAGAGTGACGCTGAAAAACTAGTTCATGCATTTATTACTTCCAGGCTGGACTACTGTAATTCATTATTATCAGGATGTCCAAAAAACTCACTGAAAAGCCTTCAGCTAATCCAAAATGCTGCAGCAAGAGTACTGACAGGGACTAGAAAGAGAGAGCATATTTCTCCTGTTTTGGCTTCCCTTCATTGGCTTCCTGTTAAATCCAGAATTGAATTCAAAATCCTGCTTCTCACATACAAGGTCTTAAATAATCAGGCCCCATCTTATCTTAATGACCTTGTAGTACCATATCACCCTATTAGAGCACTTCGCTCTCGCTCTGCAGGCCTACTTGTTGTTCCTAGAGTATTTAAAAGTAGAATGGGAGGCAGAGCCTTCAGTTTTCAGGCCCCTCTTCTGTGGAACCAGCTTCCAGTTTGGATTCAGGAGACAGACACTATCTCTACTTTCAAGATTAGGCTTAAAACTTTCCTTTTTGCTAAAGCATATAGTTAGGGCTGGACCAGGTGACCCTGAATCCTCCCTTAGTTATGCTGCAATAGACATAGGCTGCCGGGGGATTCCCATGATGCATTGAGTTTTTCCTTTCCAGTCACCTTTCTCGCTCACTATGTATTAACAGACCTCTCTGCATTGAATCATATCTGTTATTAACCTCTGTCTCTCTTCCACAGCATGTCTTTTATCCTGTCTTCCTTCTCTCACCCCAACCGGTCGCAGCAGATGGCCGCCCCTCCCTGAGCCTGGTTCTGCCGGAGGTTTCTTCCTGTTAAAAGGGAGTTTTTCCTTCCCACTCTTGCCAAAGTGCTTGCTCATAGGGGGTCATATGATTGTTGGGTTTTTCTCTGTATCTATGAAGCGCCTTGAGGCGACTTATGTTGTGATTTGGCGCTATATAAATAAAATTGAATTGAATTGAATTATTATTATTATTATTAGTTATTTTTGCCTTAACATGCAAAACGCGAACAGTTCTCTACTGCCAGGGGCACAGTGCATAATCGGAAATTATGGACTATGTAATACAACATACATTATAGCATAGAAAATGTTATATGGGATTATACAGACTCAGTATATACTGTACAAGTACATAGACAAACTAAATTAGCTGAGGCTGACATGAAAAAAGGTTATGAAATACGTTACAGTGCGACAAATTTTAGAGTAGACTGTTTCTCCGCACTGTACTCTGACAAGAATTACAGCAGTCAATACGCAATAATATGGAAATGTAATTTTTACCATTCAGTGAACAGGCCTGCATTGCAGCGTGCATTAAATCACCAATTAAAGCACCCATAGTCAGTTTTAAGAGCGTAGCGATCATCTTTCCATTGGTTTAATTAGGCTAATTAATTGCTATTTGAAACATTGCTCATTGTAATTACATTTAATCAAGGGGTGACCTATTAGATGGCGAGAATCATAATGGTTGTGAAGAAGACCTTTCTGCTGGTTACTTAAGCTTGACTGACTCTTGATGAAAAGAAGAGCTGGTATTTTAATTCATATTGTTGATGAAGTTAGACCAGACTAAAATAAAACAAACAAAGACCTACTTCTGAAAAAAAAAATCAAAGGAATAGTTCATTATTGCAAAGGCACATTTTTGCAGTCTTTCACAGTCAAAATACGTCTGTGCAAAAATTCATTCACTGAAAATTGGACGTATATCAGAAAACATCAGCTTACATCAGTTTTCATTTATAATGCCCCATCTTTAGACCACTTGAATTACCTAAAACGGAGGGAAGTTCCTTCCATTTAAAGGGGTCATTACTATTTTGTGTTAGATAGTGGATGAACTAAGCTGCACCAAGGCCCAGTATAAGAAGTTGGGGTTAATTTGGTACTCTAATAGAGCCTAAGAAAAAATATGGAGTCGAAAACATAAATAAGATTCCTTTAAAAGATCACAGACCATCATTCTTCTGAGGGAATTTAACCACCCTCTCTGAACATTATGCACCTGATGAGACAGGCAAAACAAAACTGAACATGACGCACACAGGACAAATGACTATCAGAATAAAGCAGGAAACAAACAGAGGCCAGTCACAGGAAAACATGGAAAACACACAGACTCAGACTGACTGAATACAGGGAACGGGAGACAAGACTAGCAAGACAGAATGAGGACAGAGAAACAGAGAAACCAGACAGACAAAAAAAGAACAAAAACTAGACACACCAATGAAGTCGGTGTCAGAAATACACAAATCCATGATGTTGTAAATAAATGTTTTAAGTAATTTCTAATTTTTAATGACTAGTCTCATTTTTGTCCAGAGTGGATGCCCATGAAAACGTTTCCCAGTCCAGACTTCCAGTTTGATACAACACAATAACCAAATATCCCAACTGGGAAGTGTTAAACTTAAAACTTTCAAACAATCTCTTATTTTCATTAGGATGGAAATAATTACGACAAAGAATCTTTCAGACATCAGCCAAATCCACATTTTATACCCAATGATAGCAGACCTCCATATAACATGAGAGAGGAGATTGCTGTGATGAAAATCACTGCAAAATGGTATCTGCAAACCACAAAGTACAAGACCCAGAACCACTGGCTTCACCTGCAGTTGAAGTACTGCAGAGGAAATTTACAAAAAGCCATTCAAGAGCTTCAAGAACAGCTGGGAGAGGCTCGTAGGAGCAGACCCGAGTCTAACACTGAGGAGAACTTCACCCCTGAGGTGACTGAAGCTTCTGTTGAATACAGCAAGACAGCTAACACCACTGCAGAGCTGAGTCTGGAGACCTCAACACAAACAGCAGAAGCTCCACACACAGACTCCACAGAGCTGAAAACAACTAAGAAGCAGCATGAAGAGATCGAACAATTCTCAAAACTCAAAAACATCAGGAAGAGGAAGCTGCAAAACGCAAAGAACAAGAAGAGAGAATCCGCTGTGAGATCGCAGAGCTCAAAGCCAAACTCTGCGCCACTGAGGCCCTGCGTGAAAAAAGGATTTGAAGACACAGAACTTGAAACAAGAGCTGGAAAAGACCAAAGCTTCCTACCTGGAAATCGTAGAGAAGCAAAAATAGGAGAACGCAAACATCACAGAGAAACAGACGTAGAAAAGATCGTACTGCGGGAGACTTTGCAGTCTCTGCAAGAGACAAGGAAAAAACAAGAAACAGAGGCCAGCATTACTGAATTAGAAAATCCTCAGGACCAAAATAAGACAGGACAGGAGCCAATAGCAGAGAAACAAGCAAAAGTGGGGAAGCAAAGAAAAAGAAAAAACCCAAAAAGAAAATGAAGCGCATTGACAAAATGAAGTTTTTCCTCCCCACTGTCACCCAAGTGCTTGCACACAGCTTGTTTTTTTTCTTTTATTCAGTTCAGTTCAATTCATTCAAAAAAATTGGAATTGTGAAGATTGAATTTTGTCTGATTTAAAAAGTATTTAAAATGTCAAATTACCACAACGCAACAGCAGAAATAGTTTTTTGCTCTGTGGATAGTTTCCGCTATATCTGTGCTGTTGATGCCTTTGGGGGCATTTTTTATCAGTTAACCTGTTTTGGTTTTATCTCTACTAGCAAGCCCCCGGGCTCCACGCGGGAGACGGGGAACAAACAAACATATTTACACACCTGTAACCATGACATTCCTTATGAAACAGAAAACTGGACACGTGACAGCAGTGCGAGAACTTTTGTCACTCACATCACTCATACTTCAGTACAGGAAGATGTAGTTCACTGTCAGCTTTTACAGCCACGAGTGAAGGATCTGCTATCTGTTTAAAGTCAACACAGCTACAGTGCACATTTGTATCATCCCCTGTGTTGTGAATTTTATGAGCCATGTATCTGCTGATACATATGAGAAAGCAGCTTGCAGTGATGTATCTTCCTACTGCCATGCGGGCACGACAAACAGACAAGAAAAAGATATATAACTGTAACAAGACACTGCATTTTTTAAATTATTTATATAAGAGCGTATAAGAAACATTTAGGATTAGATAATGCAAGATATAGATACCTCTGCATTTTACACAGTCACATAGAAGTGAAATCACAGTTCATTCTGATGAGTAAGTGAGAAGAGCAGCAGACACTCAATATCTCTCAGTACAACCAGTCCAATAGCTTCTCGTAAGGACAGGATCAGGTCTCACAGTGGAGGGAGCAACTGTGGATATAAATCCAGCACACACACTGTTTGAGAAATACACACATATATCCAAGGCTAAAGATTTTGGCAGGAATGGGAATGGCATGAATAAAGATTTTCTGTTGTGCATGCTGAGGAATTATTTGTAGTCTCTTGTTTAATTACAAAGCTTCTCATTCATATGTCTCTCTTTACACTGTATTCTCAATTTCCTAAATATCATCTGTTGTTTTTCATCTCCAATTCTCACTGTTTCTATAATACCCAGATGGTGTTATTATGTCATGATAGCAGGTGTTTCATTAAGACTTGTAGTGCTGATACTAAGGATTGAGAAATTTACAGACAGGGACATTTTGATGACCCGGGCTACGCATCGAATGGTACCTCTGAGACAACGCATGATGATGTCTTTTAATTCAGCCTCAATTGGTATCTGGACAGAGTCAGGTCATCACAATCACACACTCCAGCAATCAACATTTGTATACATGCAATAGTGTCGTAATGTGTCGAAAGCCTACATTAGCCACACAGATATGGGAAATGTAGATACAATTACAGTGCCTTGTGACGTTGAATATCTGAACACAGTGTTACCCACCACCACTGCTGTAACTGATCACTATGGCCGTTCACAGAAACAACATCAATGTAGCTTTTTTTCTGCTTCAGGGTAGATTATGTTCAAGATCTAAGAAACCACTGATTACTGATCAAACACTTCTCTGGAAATTAGTGTTACAGTCTATCAAAGATCCCAGTTTGTGGATAGTAAGAGGGCATATAGCTGAGCATGAGTGACATCCATCCATCCATTCTCTTCTGGCTATCCCAGCTGTCGGTCGCAGCCGGTCGCCAGTCTGTCGCAGGGCGCATTTCTTTCATATAGTAATTCTACAACAGCAAAGCCATGTCCTTGCTGACCAGAGCCTCCTCAGTTCAAATTCTGTTTTCCTGTTCTTTAATCTCCTCCACTGTGAACAAGAGTTTTGCAGTCACAAGAATAACGCTACTGTCTTAACAATACAGCCAAAGAATTCATTAAATAAATGGATTAGTGTTATACTTTTTTAATACTACTTTTCAATATTTCAATACTTTTTAAATACTTTTTAAATTGTACAATTCATCCATGTAGTGGTGGGGATTTTTAAAACTTGGATTTGTACTGCTCATATATATACAAAAAAGTCCCACTCCCTGGAGGTGGCATGTGTGCTCCTTAAACTCAACCTCGATTAGAGGCCGTGGACTCTGAGGGTTCTGCACAATATCTTAACTGTTCCTAGGACTGCACTCTTGTTACACAGACCTCTGATGTTGTATTGTCTTATGTTCCTGCTCAGGTGGTTGATGTAATGTCTAAGAGGAGTTTCCATGTTGTGGTGAGAGAGGTAATTGCGGTTGGAAAGATCCGTCATGATTACAATTGTTATTCCTTTAGGAATAGAATAGAAGAATAGAATCAAACTTTATTAATGCCTTGGGGAGGTACCCTTAGGGAAATTATGATTAGAGCAAACACCAGTTCATGTTAAATCCAAAAAAAGACAAAAATAGGTACAGTAGATGTAGGTCATGTTTGGTGATGGTGCTGTTCATCTCTTCATTCCAGAGACTGGTTAGATGTCTGCCTTTGTGATGTTGACTGGTTCATGCTCTTCATCTCACTCTCCTAGATGTTTTTCCAGCTTTCCCCAGTTTCAGCTATCTCCTTCTGCTTTTATTCACTTGTAAACCATGGATGGTTCTTCAGAGAACACATTTATTGCCTTGGCTTCTGCCTCTCTGATATTTCTCTTTAGCCCAGTAGCCAGAGCTCTGAGTCTTTGCTTAGCAGTTTCTTGAGACTCAGTTATGGACATCTCGTTGTACCTCTTTTCCTGTTTCTTATGACGTATTTCTGCACCTGAGTTAGCCTCCAGCATTCTTCCCCATGGGGGTTTTCCTCTGTTGCAGTAGCATATACGAGCTCATTGGTTTCAGTGAGTGAAACTGGCAGTGGGGATGTTGCATAGGGCAGTATTCACATCTGCAAGCGTCTCCTCAAATGCTCTTGGTTGGGTGGCTCCTGTCAGCTGGACCACAATTTTCATCCTTAGTCTAGATGCTGGGCATCATGCAGTTCTGGCCTAGCCCGGGAACCCTTAACGGATACATAGAAAAAAAAATAGGACTTACCGAGTTGATAAAGAACGTTGTGCCACCACTCAGTGTGATTGCTCTTATTAAGTATAGTGAAGACAGATAACAGGACACAGGGTAAGTTGATGTTGCTTCATAGTACAGGCTCCATGGTACAGGATGTGGTTCACCTGTGAAATATTCAAATATCAATTAGGAAAAAGACTGACACAGATCACCCAGTGGTGCTTAAGACCTCTGCATGTCACATTGATGAAAACTGCATAATTTTGTTTCTCTGTGGTTCCCAGTTTCTCAGAGCTGTCTAAGTAATGTTTTAACTGAAAATGTTCACTGCTGTTATTTCCAGTGTTTGCGTTTGATGTTATTAATCGGCATTAAAGCATTGTTCAGTTCATTATGTATCTTTACATTTACTGTTACCTGTTTTTCAGGATTTTCCACTCTTAACTAAAGATGAAATGTTTATGTTAAACAAATCTATGTGATTTGTACAAAGCAGCGTGGGAGAGAAAATGCGATGTTTGCTGTTTAATGTCATATGTATGTTGTATTATTTTACTGTTGGTCAAGGCAGCAACAGCTAAGCCTCAGATACAGACCTTTAAGTCTTAAAGCCAAAAAGCCAAAAAACACGAGCAAAAATAAGTTTATGTTTACAAAGAATAACAGGACTAAAGACAATTTAACGAGAGCGCCTTATTTTCACTACAACAGTCAATAAAATGTCTCTCTTAGTTTAAAAACTTGCCCAAGCTCAAACTCATGGCTGCGCCTTTTAAACCCGCTCTTAATTAGGTAGAAGTTGCCTAGCAACACAGCAGAAATTGCGAATGTGATAAGAAAAAATGTATGATGTTTAAAAGATCAAAACAAGCCATATGTTTAAAGGAAGAACTCATAATGCTTCAGTTCAGGGAAAGTCAGAACCGAGACATTAGTAAGATTTCAATGTCATCTTTCCATTTTATCTGACTCAAGCAGGATAGCATAAAAACTTTCAAGCTGAATTTTATTAAACTTGTTGGTAACGTGTAAAATTAGAGGTCCTAAGTGAAACATCAGATGAAGGATCTCTTAAATCTCTTGAACCCCCCCTCCCCCCAAAAAAAATATGCTATTAGTCAATCAAGTCTTAAAAATGATTAAACTAAACTAATATTGATAATACCACCTAATTTCATGAAACTTGGAGGAGCTACTGCTGCTATTAGACTGGCAGGGGCAGTGTGAAACATGCTGCTTCCCCAGTTTGTTAGTGATTCAGACATCGGCCACTTTATGTGTGAGATTTGACCCTACAATGAATGGAACCTAATGCAGGTTAGTCAGTTGACTATTTTTTGATAGTTACCTTAATATTTGGGTAATTATGGTCTATGGGGACACACCCACCACTTTTTAATCATATCACATAATTATCAAAATATAGTTTATAAACTGTGAGTCTGTGTTTGGATCCCATTTTAATGTCTTAGAGGCTTCCTCTCCTTCACCGTTTGCAGTTTTTCCCCCTTATGTTTTCACTGTTTAGGACATTTTCCAAAACAGTCATATCTTTTAGTGAGGTGAGCAACTGAAGGGGCAAAGACATGAGATTGTTCTATTAAAATAGTCATATTCAGTTCATATTTTAATAGGGAAATGAAAAAGAGTGCATGTTAAAAGGGGCTGAAATGGCATTCAGTTTATTGGCCTTTGGCAAATTATTATTACATTTAAAATTCTTTATTTAAAAATGAAATCTCATTGAGATGGGGATTGCTTTGTGAACAGAAAACATACAATCTGAGACTAGACAGACATAAAACAAAACACAAATACATACTGCAGGTATATTGCAAATATAACCTTTAAAATATTCTGATTAAAAAAGAGAGAATGTAGTTTCTATTTTTCATTCAGTTCATTTTATTTGTATAAAGCAGTTTTTTTTTAACCTAGTTTGGCTAAGTTCAGCGTTATTAAGAGGTGCAACTTGTGCTAAAATGTCCTGTGACCTGACATTGTAAGTACTATATTTAAATGTACCAAGGGAGAAGAGGAAATTGGGCATTCTTTGAAGTAAAACTTTATAAATAAGAATTGTGCACGTTTTTGTTTGATAAGACAAAAAAGATCAAACCTTTTCGTCTAGGATCAAATGGTGAGTGAGAAGTATTTGGACAAGAAAAACATAGTAGTTTACCAGATGTTTTCAGGTCTCGAAAGCTATTAATTCATATGAAATAAAACATGAAGGCAGAGTTTTACTGATGGCTAAGGTCAGATTTTTTCTCTGTTCTGTACTGTAGGTTTAAGGACAGAGAAATAAAGGGTCAAATTCTTAAAACTTCTACCTAACTGATAGGTCAACTAAAATAGACAGAAGAAGACATCTCTCACATAGAGGCCAGAATTTCCATCACTGTGCCCTGATTTCACTGTTCCATCAAGTTTTCAATATAAATGGAGACTGGCTTAAGCTCGCCTGCCGTGTCAGATGGTGCACACAGGGACAACAGGACGAGATGTAGACTGTGATTAACACTTCTGATATCCACCATCATTTCTCAGTTCAGATGGCTTTTTTCTTCTATCCTTCTTGGCCTTTAGATGTAAGATAAGATGAAACTTTAATGATCGCCCTGGAACGGGGTCAATGGAGCCACAAACAGTAACAAGACAGAGCGAAGAAATAGAATACAAAGGCGAGAGCAGGCCATATAAATACATGAAGACAGCGAGTATGAAATAAACTAGAAAAAAATACTCATATAGGCGATAAATGGGTGGAAGTACACAAAATGTAAACAGCATTACTATAATGTATTGAACAAAATTACGTATACAAACATGAAAATGTAGGTCGTTTAAAAACAACAGTAATAAAGCAGTCACTGAAATGACAGCTCTACAAATGTTGTTCTTTAAAATGTCTATAAGGATGATTTAATTTGAAGTATTCATGAGCTGACAGAGTTTTCCTCAGAACTGCAGGCAGGATGTATCATTGACTGCTAACTCCTCTATTTTTCATCAAAGACTCATCACCAAAGGTTGAACTGGAGACCTCTAGGTATGATATTCGAAAGGAAAAAACACACAAAAAAACAACTCTAGCTGCCGTCTGGGATGTCTTGCATGTTACACCTTCACACAGGCACTTAAACATGAATGTGAAGGCAACAATCAAAACAAACTGAAAAGGTTTTCACACTGTGAAGCGAGGAGAGGCTGGTGGAGAGGGTAAGGCATGTATAGTAACTTACAGTATTCGACTAATATAAATATACGTATATGCTATGTGAAAAAGGCAGTGAATGCTGGTGTTGTGAAAACAGCGGGAAGTTAGTTATTGTTGTTTGGACCGACAATTTACCTCACTGTAGAACTGCCCTTGAAAACCATTAGGGTATTTGACATAAAAAGTTTTACTGATGGTATAAGGTCAAACAGAAAGAGAGTAGTGACACCTCGTGACACCTCGTAAAAAACATTTTTAGATACTTTTCATGGGGGAAAATAAGCAAAAATGGCCACAATCACAGAACTTGAAAAAGTTGATATCTTGGCTGCCATGTGTAAAAGTTCTTCATCATTTTATATTAACTAAAAGGATACCCTTGCTTTGCCTGTGAATTGTTTGTGATTGAGCAATGAGCTTATTTTCTGCCTTGATCTGTAACAAATCAGTGAAAAAAGCTGAGGAGTCATTTATTTCCCCACAGGAGTACTCACCAGGACCCAAATTCAGGTCAAACTGAGTACTGTGTTCAGCGGCACTGGCTAATCACCACATTAGAGCATCTGATTTGCTTTTCAGTGTTTTTGCAAAATGCAAAGCTGAGCTCAAAGTACCACAAAATGACAGACATGGAATAGCTGTTTCTCACTGTGGCAAAACCACTGGAATCCTTAAATGGAGTTTAAAGATCGTTCTGACCTTTGAACTCTTGAAAATGCTTTTCCCCTCAAGCAGGAGCACGCTGCGTGACTGCTGTTAAGAGTTCATAATGTACAGAAGCTGCTGGGATAAAATCTAATTTGGACATTTGTCCCAGACTCTGCACTGCAGCTGCATAATGAATCCAATAAACACAATACACAACTGCCAGGCACTGATGTTAATGGGAACTCCAGAAGTGCTCTAGAAAAGGTGGAGGTCTAGCAGTGTACATTCAGTGGGACTTGTGGTGTAATTGCATTGTACAGTAGATGTTAATGCAGCCGGTCAGTGTAGTTAGGCTGATGGCAGCTAGAGGGCGAGACCGGTGTGTTTCTGTAGAGAATGTTATGTTATGTGGGGGCAGAGCAAGAACAAGAAAATAAAGTGTGGTTATGAATCGTACAGTGGACCCGCGTATAATTGAATAACACGACATGGTGTCAGAAGTCCTGTACTGATCCATATAACCTCGACTGAACGAACCTGTGTCTGGCGGAGCTCGACACAGGTTTGGAGTGGTCCAAATGGATACGGAGGTTCGAGAGATTCCGTCTCGCCAGTAATTTGAACGTCAGCTCGGAGGAAAACCAAGTCAACACGTTGATTTACTGCATGGGAGATGAGGCGGACGATGTGCTTCGCGGTCTGAGTTTAACAGCGGAGCAAAGGACAACGTACGAGGGGGTACGTGATGGTTTCCAGGCTTTTTTCATTGTGAAGAAAAATGTGATCTATGAGCGCGCCAAATTCAATATGCGCCGACAGGGAGACAATGAGACAGTGGATGCTTTTGTGACAGCACTGTATGCGCTAGCAGAACATTGCAACTATGGAGTGCTACACGATGAGCTGATACGTGATAGGCTCGTTGTCGGTCTCACGGACAAACGACTGTCAGAACGCATGCAGCTTGACCCAGATTTGACTTTGCAGAGGGCTATCAACATGGCGAGGCAAAGTGAAGAGGTAAAGCGACAACAATCCTCCTTGCGAGGTGACTCTAGAGGTGAGGCTAGCGATGCTAAGTCAGTAGATAGAGTGCATAAAATCAGTCGTAAGCCTGTTAGAACCAAACTGCTCCAGACTGATAGTCGTCAAGCTAAAACACGTGGATTCCGAGAAGACGGCAGAAAAGGGCCAACCTGTCAGAAATGTGGTGGCGCTCCATCCCATTCAAAGCAGGATTGTCCAGCGAATGAAGTGAAATGCCATGCATGTGGAAAAAAAGGACATTACAGGCGTGTATGCAGGGCACCAAAAACAGTGCATGAGGTTGAAGAGGATGAACATGGTTTGTTCCTGGGCAGTGTTAAGTGTGAGGGTGAGCCGTGGACTGTCGACTTAAGCATAAACAACAAAAACGTGTCATTTAAAATTGATACAGGAGCCGATGTGACAGTCCTACCCCTTAAGGTGTTTAAGGAGCTCTACAGACACAACCACCTCCCCAGTCTCCACAAATCAACCAAGGCTCTGCTGGGTCCCGGGAGGAGTCGCTTGGATGTCGTTGGTGTCAGTGAGCTTGCACTGAGGAAGGGAGACAAAGAAATACTTGAGGATGTCTTTGTCATCAGACACCTGCACACTGCTTTGCTGGGGAGACCTGCTATTAGCAAGCTGGAGCTTGTGGCTCGTCTGGAGAGCATAACTATAGAGACGCTTAAAAAGTGCTACCCAAAGCTGTGCAGTGGTCTCGGTGAAGTACGTCAGCCGTACGACATCAAACTGAAACCTGGAGCTCAACCTTTTTCCTTGAAGACGCCACGGAGAATCCCGTTGCCTCTGATGGACAAAGTTAAGCAGGAGCTGGCCCGTATGGAAGAACTAGGGGTGATCAGCAGGATTGAGGAGCCAACTGATTGGTGCTCAGGCATGGTGGTGGTACCGAAGAAGACAGAAGATGTACGCATATGTGTCGACCTTACACACCTCAATGAGTCTGTGTGTCGAGAGAAGTACATACTGCCATCGGTGGAGGAAACATTGGGCAGATTGGCTGGTGCCAGCATATTCAGCAAGCTGGACGCTAACATGGGGTTTTGGCAGATACCTCTGACGGAAAACTCAGCCAAATACACCACTTTCATCACACCGTTTGGGCGCTATTACTTCAAGAGACTGCCCTTCGGGATTGCTTCAGCACCGGAGCATTTCCAGAACAGGATGGTCACAGAGGTCACAGATGGTATGGAAGGGGTGGTTTGCCACATGGACGACGTGCTGGTCTGGGGCAGAACGCAGGAGGAGCATGACTCTCGCCTACACGCTGTGCTGGGCAGGATCCAAAAAGCTGGCATCACCCTGAACATTAACAAGTGCGACATCGCGAAACAGCAGGTGACGTTTTTAGGGCATGTTCTCTCAGCCAGCGGTATCAGCCCTGACCCAAGCAAGACCCAGGCTGTGAGGGAGATGAAGGAGCCACAAAGTGTGAGTGAGTTAAGGAGCTTTCTGGGAATGGTTAACCAGCTTGGAAAGTTTATCCCACAGCTCGCAGAGAAGGACAAACCTCTAAGAGACTTACTGTCTAAGAAAAACTGCTGGAGATGGGACATTGACCAGGCTAGAGCATTTCAGAACCTGAAAGATGCGCTCACATCACCGCCAGTGTTGGCCATGTATGACCCAAGCCGTGACTGCAAGGTGTCAGCGGACGCATCATCGTATGGCTTAGGGGGTGTGCTGCTTCAAAGATGGGACGAGGAGTGGAGACCCGTTGCCTACGCGTCACGCTCCCTCACTGCAACAGAACAGAGATACGTTCAGGTTGAAAAGGAGGCTTTAGGTCTGACCTGGGCTTGTGAGCGGTTCCGCAACTTTCTTATTGGCAAACACTTTCAAATGGAGACAGACCATAAGCCGCTGCTAAGTCTGCTGGGGGCACAAACTCTGGATGCGCTCCCTCCCAGAATTCAACGCTTTAGGATGCGCCTCATGCGATATTCCTACTCGATTTCGCATGTACCAGGCAAACACCTGTGGACAGCTGACATGCTCTCACGATCTCCAGTGAAAGCAAAAGAAACACTTCAAGACAAGGAGTTGTTGGAGAGCACAAATATTTACGTGGACATGTTGATGGACAATCTGCCAGCTAGCAACAATTTCTTGGAGCAGCTGAGAGAAGAGCTGAAGAGGGACAGCGTATGTGCTCGCGTGATGCAGCTGTGTGAGGAAGGATGGCCCACACATTTCAACAGCGAACCAGCGCTAAGACTGTACTGGGCAGAACGGGCGTTCCTCACCGTACATGATGGTCTGCTAATCAAAGGGGACAGGTTGGTTATACCTGCAACTATGAGAAATGATG
The DNA here is from genome assembly GCF_057382275.1 of Copadichromis virginalis. Lineage (NCBI taxonomy): Eukaryota > Metazoa > Chordata > Actinopteri > Cichliformes > Cichlidae > Copadichromis > Copadichromis virginalis. The sequence continues at coordinate 36,647,760 of NC_140639.1, read as the reverse complement.
TGCTCACCAGACTGCACGAAGGTCACCAGGGTCACGACAGTCGGTTTGGTGGCCAGGGCTAAGCCAGCAGATAAATGAGCTTGTCCTTAACTGTCGGACATGTTGCCAAGTGAGAGAAAACCACACAGAACCGCTGATGCCATCACAGTATCCGGGGCGGCCGTGGCAAAAGCTAGGAGCCGATCTGTTTATGCTGAGAGGGAAAACCTGCCTTCTTGTCGTGGATTATGCCTCAAGATTTGTTGAGATTGCCCCTCTCACACCTTCAAGATCAGAGGACGCGATCCTTCATCTCAAAGGGATTTTTGCACGACATGGGATCCCCGAGCAGCTGGTAACAGATAATGGGCCACAGTTTTCAGGGGCAGCTTTTGAGACATTTGCAAAAGTGTATGGCTTCTGTCACATTACAAGCAGCCCGAAATATCCCCAAAGCAATGGCGAAGCCGAACGAGCAGTTAAGACTGTCAAGAATCTATTGCGGAAAGCTGTTGATCCACACTTGGCTCTGCTCGCTTACAGAGCCACCCCACTGCAGAATGGCTATAGTCCAGCCCAACTCTTGATGGGGAGACGGCTTCGCACCACAGTGCCAATACTGCCATCTCTGCTAGACGCCGCACTTCCTGATAGTGTGGCTGTCACCCGGAGGGAAAAGGAGAGGAGGACTAAAGAGGCACAGTCATATAACCTTCGTCATCGCGCACGCAGCCTCGACAGGCTCACTCCAGGCCAAGAAGTGTGGATAACAGACCAGAGAGCCAGCGGCACCGTTATTGGCAGCCACTCCACACCACGATCATATCTCGTGGAGGGACCTCGTGGGACAATTAGGCGGAATCGTCGGCATCTTGTTCCCATGAAACACTCTCCAGACCAAACTGAGAGCAATAATGGGGAGCCAGAATCTGCAGAAGCCGGGGAGCAGTGCTCCACGGACATGCCAGAGACAGTTTCTCCAGAGCTTCCATCTACACCCAGAACCAGATCCGGAAGAGTGGTTGTGAGACCAACCAGATTGGACTTATAACGGATAAGATGGAAAGGACTGTTTTATACAAGAATACCCCTCTTTCGTAGTATTGTTTGCACAATATGGGTAAAAGTGTAAAAGCTAAAAGGTTGTCATTTTCAAATATGCATGTTCAGAAGTTGGGAAATGCAGGGGGTGTGACAAGTTAGCATGTAAGAATTTGTGTTACTTAACGGGTTAATTAGAGTTAAGATTTTCATTATATAGTATTCCTTACAGGTAAGCGCAGGACCAGACCTTCCAGCCACGGAGGCAGAATAACCCTCTAAGGTCTGGTGAGTCAATGGTAGTCTACCCATTGATTCTAGAAAGGGGAGATGTGGTGTAATTGCATTGTACAGTAGATGTTAATGCAGCCGGTCAGTGTAGTTAGGCTGATGGCAGCTAGAGGGCGAGACCGGTGTGTTTCTGTAGAGAATGTTATGTTATGTGGGGCAGAGCAAGAACAAGAAAATAAAGTGTGGTTATGAATCGTACAGTGGACCCGCGTATAATTGAATAACACGACAGGACTTAATGTCTACTGACCAAACTGAGCATCTGAAAAGTTGCTGCTTTTGGTGTGACACGTCACTGACTTTGTGCAGATACAGAACAAGGCTATTATACAAACTGAGAGAGCTTGATGATTTGTGTTTGTCATAACCAACAATTTTCCCTGAATTCAACTTTGATCAGCTGTACAGCAACAAAGATGAATCACAGATTTATTAAGTTTCACAAGCAGATTGATGCAAATTGTGTCTTATTTTTATTCATGTATTTAAATCAGAGTTGGAATCACTGCGGGTGCCAATAATTCCAAACATCCTCTGGTTCTGCCTTCTAAATATGAGGATTCAATACTTTCTCTTGTATTTTTTTATTGGTCTTGAGCTAGCATTTCTCAGGATTTCTGAAGGTCTTTTAAAGTTTTTCTTTGTCTTTTGCTGATTTTCACTCATTTTCAGTCCAGTCCTTGTACCTGATCAACATTACTTAAGGTGTGTGAGATTATCTTGACAAAGAACAGCATAAAAGGCAGCCAGAGTCCAAAGAAGAGCTTTGGATTGTCCATCAAGAAACCTGGAGAACTACTGCTAAAAGCTAAAGGCTTAAGAGAGTGCAGACTGTGTTGAAGAATAAAGGTAGTCATGTCAAATATTGACTTTAAAGCTCTGGACTGACTTTGCACAGCACTCTGTGTCCTAAATTATAATGTGGTTTTTAATTGTGTGTTTTTCTTTTTGTAAATTGTGGCTTGCAAATGACTTGCTATTTGCAAGTCATTTGCAAGAATTATTGCATCAAAGGTGTTCATTACTTACCCTTAGATAACTTATGCAACATGCAAAAGGGTCTTAAAAACAAATAAACACTGTAAATATACTGTAATAAACTTTGTATATTTAAAAAAAACAAAAAGGAATACTTGATTCAAATCACACATTTCTCATTAAAAAAAAAAACTTTGCAAAAGTGAACCATGTCCATTTTAAAAGTATAAGACTGATTTTGGCCTGTTAATGTTATGGTGATCTGTTATTCTTTACATGCATAAAACAATCCGGGCCTCCCTCTGGACCCCCCAGAATCAGCTGTTTTGTACAATACCTTTACTATACTTTATGAAGCTTTGTGAAATTTTACCGTCCATACTATAATGTTAAGGTTTAATCTCTGGCTCATTCAGAGAGCCTAACTCTGGATATTAAAGTGACCCTGGGCAAGATACTAAACCACACGCATCCATTGGTCAGTGAATGTGCATACATTAGATAAATAAAAATGCTTGTAGTTAAAGGACTTTGAGTGACTAGACAGACTAGAAAAGTGATATTTCACATGGTAGTCAGTGTTTACCTTTGAGCCCCACTCCTTACTCCTAGTTTAGTGTATATCCTGTGATGGGTCCTGAGGCCCTAAAGTGCTGTTTATTTTCAGGTCTTCACATTCAATTCACTTAAACCTGAACTGTAGTTGCAGTGGGAAAAATAAAAATAATAAAAAGTAGCAGATCAGTCCTGTGTGAATCTCTCTTTGATTCAAGAGTTGTGGAGTTTGAGTAAGAAAACATTAAAGAAAAAACAAGCAAGCTGATAAAGACTGATTTTTTGTGCATTTGCAAAAAGAATCTATATGTCTTGAAAATGCATTTCTTTTAAAATGCATATATGTACTTTAACACCCTCGTATTGTAGATAACAAGTACACACAATTTTTGCAGGGAAATGTGTGCAGACATAAATATGTTCGCCTTATCACCGACTGCAGGCAGAGGAGTCTTCGCACAGTGACAAAGTGCACAATGCCTGCATTGCGTTGCCCATTCTTCCTATCACCATTGTCATCTGAACGTTATTTATAGATAGAGGTGGCATACATTCAAGATAACATGTCCAGCGGTGTGAAGTCATTCATTCATAAAAGATATCAGCTATTGTTAATCAAAGTAAAGTACCGTGTTCACTCTGTTCTATTTATTCAAGCACTTTTTCCTGATTCCAAAGGACATGCAAGAATAGCATTCATTGAACAGGAGCCATGTGCATATGTCTTCCTTTTTAATCCAAATATGTTTATAATAAAGCAGCTTAGCACACAAGAGCACTCAAGTATGCAAACGTGAGCGCACACCTGCCTGCACAGAGGCCACAGAAAGAGCTGGAACCGAATATTTCCACTGCTAAAAAAAGGAACGGATGATGATGATGATGATGATGATGATGCGGCCGCACTGGTAATTATGGTTTCTAATGTGGGACCAATTATCAACAACCATAAAGCTTTACTGCTGCCAGCGTGCAATTAGATTTAATTAGATGTTGGAAATTTGACTGTCAGAAAGAAGACCTAAAGAATAAGTGCTTTTCTCCCAAATGTTGTCTGTTCTTTGAAATGTTAAACTTATGCTGATTGATCAGTGAAATAGTCCAAGCAATAAAGCCGGAAGTTTAATGTCATACAAGTACAAATTTAGGCATACGGTATATTTTTGTGGGGTTTTGAGACCAAAGTGTAAAGGCTAATTTGGATGTGAGTGCCACAGGATATTATATCAATAAACATGTGTATGGCTTTACTTTCTCCAGCCATTGATTCTTATGATATTTTCTTCATTTCACAAAAACCTGACTTTAAAAAAAAAAAAGGTCAAACATGGTGAAATGAGAACATAACTTTGTTGTGATATTTTGATACCACGGTTAGCATTTACAGGATATTGTTTTATACAGGAAAACTGTTACTCAATAAGGCCCATCTACTAGTTGTTTTTCTCTTTCTCTGTGACCCAAGAATTAATGTGTAAGACTCACAGGCTGGTACCCCAAGGTCGAAAACACCACAGAGACGAGACCACTTCCTTACTCCCATCCTCCCTTTTTCTTTATCTCTTAGAAAAAGGGTCGTTAAAGGCCAGGTGGTTTGTTTCAGAATTCACTAATGAAAGAACTCTGTATTCTATGTCTAGGAGTGTATTTTGCTGGGATGATCATAAATTGTAGCTGAACTGATAAACTACACAAAGGATACTTCTCTGCTCACAAGGCAGGAAGACGTTTCCTTATTTGGTCTGTACCGGTTTGAACTGAGAACTTGCTGACACACGAACCTTTTTTTCTCTATATAAGCTGTTGTATACTTAATAAACCTTTGAGTCGATTGGGAAGGCAACCTAAAGCAGTCTCTGTTTTCTTGTTCTCCCAAGCTGCTCCCGAGCTCGTACTAACACGCTGAATGGCATACCTGAGTGTTACTTTAAATAATTAGGAATCTTAGAAGGAAAGGACAGAACTCTGCTTATCGCTCGTGCCTTGGAGGGAAAACCGGGATGGACATTTTTTTCCTTCAATTTGGTGTCAGAAGTGGGATGGACTGACAGAAGGTAAATATGCGTCTTTCATATTTATATAAAGACCGTATTATACCTCTCTCAGTGATCGATCCATAAAAAAACGGGATATGCTGACGAAGTTTCACTTAGTGATCCAGAGAGATACACTGACGACTTCCTCAGTCCCCGAATAAAGTAAATTAACCCTTGTGTGGTGTTGGTGGACCCGCTCAGAAAGACACAGGAAGTTGCCTGTTGTCTTGAAACGTACGTTAAAAAGTGAGAAGTTGCTCACTCAGAGTTAAGTGAGAAGTTGCTCACCAAAAAGTGACACAGGAAGTTGCCTGTTGTCTTGAATATTTTAATTTTGTTAAAAAAAAACAAAAAAAAAACACGGGTCTCAAGGGTTAAAAGCAGTAAATTAAAAGCAGAAAGACACAGGGAGTTGCCTGTTGTTTTGCGAGAAGTTGCTCGTTAAGTGAGAAGTTGCTCACCAAAAAGTGACACAGGAAGTTGCCTGTTGTTAAGCGAGAAGTTGCTCGCTAAGTGAGAGTTGCTCACCCAAACAAAAAATTGCTAGCAATAAATTTAAAGTAACCTCAGCTGTGCCGCAGCGAAAATACTAACATAAATCCTCCTAGCGTGTAAACCCCTCTGGAAATCACTGAACATGGGTCAGAATTATTCAAAGACCACAGACAGGTCCGATAAAAAATCTAAAGTACCTGTAAAACCAAAAAATTAATAAAATACAAAATAAAGTCTCAAATAACGGCTCAGTACAACTCCCATTTCCGGTTACGTGTAACCTACGTCCGCGAATCGGTGAAGACGTCCATGATCACGTATCCAGAACATGCGGAAGTGCTTATGTGACTGACTTTGTTTACAACTTACGGACTGTAAGTACAATGCATTCTAATTTCTTTTCGGAGCCCTATCCCGAACGATTATCGCCAGAAAACAGGTCAGTAGAAATGTTGAATATCATTTGTGATAAGAAAAGTAGTCTGCTTAAAAAGTCCTGTAGAAAATACATGATAGAATGCCGCGACGTGATACATCAAATGTTACCACTATGGAAAAAGGGACCGGAACCAGGTGTAGATGCTTTAACATCAAATAAAACTAGTGCAGGCTCTAGCAAAGAACATAAACTTACCGCAGGAAAAGCTAGTCTTGCATGTTCAGCCGTTCAGCCTACAGCCCCACCTCATTACGATGAGACCGAATTAATAGTCGCTGTAGCAGCTGCACGTAAACAATGTCAGCATTCTGATCCAACCAGCTCAAAAGAAAGCGACGAAAAATCTGAATCACATGCAACGGATCTTAGCCATCTCTTTAAACAGGATCAGGAAAAACAATATATACGCCGCAAGGAAGAATTAGCAGAACATAGAAAAAGAGAAAAACTTTTGAAAGAAGAATGTGAGGAACTTATGAAAAACAATTTAGACGACTATGAAGAAAAACTTTTGCATCAGGCAGTGTCCACGATAGACACCCACATGAAACGCCACGATATCGTAGCTAGAGGTTTAGAGGTAGCTAAAGAAATACCTGTTACCCGAACTTTAATAAAGACTTATCTAAAAGGAAAAAAAGGAAAAACAAAGCCGGAATGACAAAGGTCCTCACGCCAACACTCGCAGTAGTAAACAAACAGACCCAAAATCTAGTGACGTCAATGATGCTTACCCCTTTATGATAATAGGAGATCAGTGTTGTATTCAGCCCCCTAAAATCTCAGAATTAGTGACAACTATTAAAGAGCTTCCCGATCCTCTTAAAAATCCTACAGCCTTTGTCTCTGCACTACAGAGAAGTACCAGATATCACCATTTGGGTGGTCCGGATTACAGGTACATATTGTGTCAATGCATTCCTGGAGTAACCGAGTCACAACTCATAAGAGAGATAGGTGAATTAGACCCAAAGCATGATAAAGCATCCACAACTGCAGAGTTTTTGTGGGTAAATAATGACAAAATCACCGATTTCTTTAAGAATCTAAAGAAATTCCTGCTAACAATGTCCAGAGACAAAATTGACTTAAATGCAGTAACTATGTGTAAACAGAAGCCTGATGAATCCATCCTAGTATTCATAAAACGCTTTATGCACTGTTGGACAAGCTAGAGGTGCAAATTTAGCTCAGTTTTCCAGCAGCCGCAGACACCCAGAGCAAAAATGAATTTGTGTATTTCATTTAACATAAAGGGTGAAATGTTTGCTGACACTGATAACAGCTTATGTTTTCTCTGCCCTATGTACCGACATGATGGAGAAGGAACATCCTCTGTGTCAGCTGGACCCTCAGCAGAGAATGAACTCAACATCCTTTTTGTCCGGTACTCTATGTCACACACTGTGCCAAAAAAACGTGTACAGACGCCACTACCAGGTAATCCCATGACTGGGAGCCACACTTTTGTTTCTCTAAGGTCAAACAGTGATTTTGTCACATAACTCAGACATAGGTTATGACATAACTACACCATGTCGTCACATAGATCTAACCTACCCTATCGACTGTACTATTTCTGCACTTACGTTGCCAGCTGAATACCAGAATATGACATTGTGGTCAAAAAGTGAGAATGATATAGGATTTATTGACTGTACACTTTATCACGTACACCTATTAAAACACAACAAGCCAGTATATGTCAGGCAATGTCCCATTTCTGCCGAAAAAGCCGCAGCCCTAGATGTCATGATAGGAGATTTATTGACTACAGGAGTAATAAAGCCCACACTCCTGTCAATCCTGTGCCAAAGCCTAACAAACCTGGCGTATGGCGTTTCATACAAGACTTAAGGCAAATTAATGCAGTCAACATTCCTCTGCCACCTCTCGTTTCAGATGTTCACAGCATATTGACATGCATTGCATACACATTTTACCGTGGTGGATTTATGCTCCGCTCCTTTTTCTCAGTACCTGTGCATGAAGACACACAGCCGTTATTTGCATTCACACATAGAAATAAGCAGTACACTTGGACTCGTTTGCCCCAAGGCATGGTAGACAGCCCTGCTGCTTTCTCAATGGTGGTCCGTGCTACCCTGGTGCTTCACTCCTCCAGGGCTGCACCCTGATCCACATGTGGATGACCTCCTCCTCTGTGCTGAAAGTGAAAAACTATGTCAAACTGCTACACACATGCTTCTCCAGCACCTCCAAAAGACTGGCCACAAAGCATCAGCAAAGAAAATGCAGTACTGTCAGACTTCTGTTCAATATTTGGGATTCACACTGTCTCACGGAAAACGTTCCATGACTGCAGACAGGGTCAAAGCTGTGACCTCTGTCCCTCGGCCCACTACACAGAAGGAAATGTTGTCCTTCCTGGGCATGGTGAACTATTGCAGACAGTGGATACCAGACTGTTCTTTTCATGACCACATTCTGCGTGACTGTTGTAAAAAAGACAAGCCTCCTCGAATACTGTGGTCCACAGAAATGACTGCCTCTTTCAATGCATTAAAGGGAGTGCTGACCTCCGCCACTCAAAGGTGCTGCCTGAATTGTTCAGGGAATGCCGGCCTGCCTGAGGGCAGTAGCAGCTTGCTCTATCATGATAAGGGACTGCGAGAAGCTTACACTCTCACATGACACTATTCTACACACCAATCACCAGGTCACGACCATTCTAGCAAACATAACTACACAACATATGCAAATCTCACTATAAAAGCGAGCAGCACACCCAATTCGCCAGCACATTTATTGATCCTATGCTGTGTTCTTCTGACCGACAGGATGGCTCAGACAGGCTTGATGATCATGACTGCATGACACGTATACAGGAATCCACAGCACCACATCCAGATTTAGAGCAAACACCTATCCCAGACTCAGCCACGGTTTATGTGGACGGGTCCTGTTCAAGGCCGAGTGACAACTCATTTCTTTGTGGCTATTCAGTGGTAACAGTGCCTGACATCATACTAGAGGCTCACTCATTACCATTTCACTCAGCACAAAAAGCAGAGCTCATGGCTTTAATACGCGCCTGTGAGCTACATTTGGATAAGCATGTGACGATTTACACAGACAGCCGCTATGCATTTGGCGTTGTGCATGACTTTGGCACATTGTGGAGACAGAGAGGATTTAGATCTGCTGATGGAAAATAAATTGCTAAATTCTGATTTTGTTCAAAGACTTTTTCAGGCTATACAGCTACCATCGGCCGTTGCAGTTGTAAAAACGAAAGGACACAGTACAGCTGACACAGACGAAGCAACAGGTAATGCCTTAGCAGACGTGACAGCCAAGGCTGCAGCTCCCACCGCCGCAGGAAGTATTATCTGTGCCCCTACAGCTGCCACTTGTTACACTCCCAGACTATTTAGAAACAAATGTTGGTTTAAAATTCATACAAGAGCAAGCCTCTGCATGTGTTTGCACCTATTGGGAGGATAATGACTGTACTTTAGATGACAGAGATGGCTTATACAAAATCTTAAGGGTTTGATTGCCCTCCCATATTCCCTGATGCCAGTCCTTGCCCGACATTTTCACTGTGTGAGTCATGTCGGACAAAGAGGGGTAATAGGGGCAATAAAATCAAGATTTGTAATTGAGAAAACATCACATGCAGTAAAAAGCATATTAGCAACCTGTCTAACATGTGCACGAACTAATGTAGGAAAATCAAAAGCAAAACATCAGCATTTACCACAACCAGATTTTCCATTTCATACATTACAAATTGATTTCACACATATGCCAGCACAAGGAAGCATCAAGTACTTACTGGTAATAGTGGATCAATTTAGTAAATGGGTAGAAGCTTATCCAACCTCAAAAGAAACTGCAGAAGTAGTCTGTCAAAAGTTGAGCAATGAAATAATACCCAGATTCGGAATACCTCACCAGATTAACAGTGATAGAGGATCTTCATTCACATTAGAAGTAATTCAAAAGTGTGCTAAAACTTTAATGACCTGGGTCAAATTACTTCCTCAAGTCCTCTGTGAGATTAGAATGACTCCATCTGCAGTAACCAAATTATCTCCATTTGAAATAAGATTATTTCCAACACCATGGTCAGCTTCCAGAGGGGCACCGCTAGTAGAAGGTGATGTATATTGCATTGTCCACTGATGTTCACAACCTGGTAGAAAAACTGAATAATAACTATCAGAAAGTTTGTCTCTCTCAGCCTTTCCCCTCCACAGTTCCACAAGTGGAGACAAGGAGATGCGTGTTGGAGAAGTCACTAAAACCAAGGACACTCTGGGAGGCCGCGCGTGTTCCAGCCCCAGACTGTACTGGCAGTGACGAAGAACCAGCATCCTCACAGACGGACAACCTCAGTGGATTCATGCCAGCAGGGTTAAGACCAGCCCAATCGGACCATCTCAGGCGTCGGATCAAGCAGATGACATCTCCGGCGGGCCAACGCCCGGAACCAGAGCAAATAAACACACGGGTAGACGACATCTCCGGCGAGCCAGCGCCAGGATCCAATGTACATACACACACACAATCACTGATTAACACACAACGCCTGAAAGAGCCAAGACTCAGAGAGTTCTTTGATGCTTCACCTGAACAACAACAAGGTACTCAAACATCCAGCAGGAACAGAAAGCCAAAAGTACCACATGATGTCTAACCTGATAAAGCCAGACTCATTCCATCCTGATAATGGAGAAAATGAAATGCCCATTGTCATCACACGACGCTTATTCTGTGTCTCTCGAACCTGGGACCAGGCCAGGAGACGACTGAAGAACTGTTTTTCTTATATATTTAGGTTATCTATCATATCTATCGCATTAACCTTAGGATTTTTCTTTGCTATTTTGTGTTGTAGACTGCAACCATGTTCACATTTCTGCAGGTCATATTTTGCTGACTATACCTCATGCTCTATTTTGCAAGACACCTACTTAATGCACTCCTCACGCTCCCTAAAATCAGTAAATGACAACATAGACGCCACTAATAAACCCTTTTATGCGCCTTCTAGAGCAGGAGTCAACTCCTGGTACGAAAATGCCAGAACAGCCGCTCGTGATTTAGGAAACAGTAACTGTTATGTCTGTTCAAAGGCTAATCCAGAACAGGTAATAGTAGGATACCCCATATCCGGTTTCCCCCTCACTGAGGGACTAGAGAAAATCGGTGGAGATAATGCTCTCCTTAAAGACACTTTACAGTTGACTCTGAGCCCTCTCGACTGCCTACTTACACACACACACACCAACTAACCCTGAGACTCCATTAGGCGAATTATTGAAGTTATCTAATGACACCGCAGGGACCTTCGCCCCAATGAAACGCCCTAAGAATAGGTTAAAGCCCTCACTGCCATTAGGACAGATCCCTCTCCATTTTAATACTAGTATGATATGTCTGCGCAGACTAAAGTTAACTGGCCCAGACACACACATAGATTATACAAAGGATAACTATACATTTTTCTCTGACTCCCCAGGTGCACGCTGTAATGAGACATGGCTAGCTGTCTCTATGGCTGAAGTTGTATCATATCTGGAGGAACACACACACAGTTCAAGTTCGAGCGGAGAATCGATCATTGTTCCCCCAGAGGGTGTATTAAATGACACTGACTGGGGGGAGTTAGTTAAATCACACATGGTCACGCGCCTGACCAGACCAATCCCACACGCTTATTGGATGTGCAATAATACCCTTAGATTAGCTTTACCTGTTAATTGGACCGGTACCTGTGGTCTAGTAACCGTTGATGTATGCTGTACTTTCATTCCCAATAACACCGCCCCTAACGGTCCATTCACACAAGCTATGAATAAACTTGAAGCATTGAAGATAGAACTAATTGCCAATACAGGTCACGGTCAGTGGCTACATAAGTGGCTGCAGGACACGTTTGGAAGATGGAAGGAACTAATTGTAGCCTTTGTAACCGTTGCAGCATGTTTTCGATGATTATTGTCTGTTGTGTGATACCATGTATACGCTCTCGGAATTTTTGATATTAAGCTTGCTCGAAGGACCAGTTACAGTTATGATTTGTCTTTATATTATGTTATTACATTCTGTCTTTATACTATGTTATCATTTCATGATAAAAGGAGAGAACTGTTGTGATATTTTGATACCACGGTTAGCATTTACAGGATATTGTTTTATACAGGAAAACTGTTACTCAATAAGGCCCATCTACTAGTTGTTTTTCTCTTTCTCTGTGACCCAAGAATTAATGTGTAAGACTCACAGGCTGGTACCCCAAGGTCGAAAACACCACAGAGACGAGACCACTTCCTTACTCCCATCCTCCCTTTTTCTTTATCTCTTAGAAAAAGGGTCGTTAAAGGCCAGGTGGTTTGTTTCAGAATTCACTAATGAAAGAACTCTGTATTCTATGTCTAGGAGTGTATTTTGCTGGGATGATCATAAATTGTAGCTGAACTGATAAACTACACAAAGGATACTTCTCTGCTCACAAGGCAGGAAGACGTTTCCTTATTTGGTCTGTACCGGTTTGAACTGAGAACTTGCTGACACACGAACCTTTTTTTCTCTATATAAGCTGTTGTATACTTAATAAACCTTTGAGTCGATTGGGAAGGCAACCTAAAGCAGTCTCTGTTTTCTTGTTCTCCCAAGCTGCTCCCGAGCTCGTACTAACACGCTGAATGGCATACCTGAGTGTTACTTTAAATAATTAGGAATCTTAGAAGGAAAGGACAGAACTCTGCTTATCGCTCGTGCCTTGGAGGGAAAACCGGGATGGACATTTTTTTCCTTCAAACTTTATTAGGAACACCTGGCTCATTAAATGATAACCCAAATCTGCTCTATGGCTAGAGATGAGATTACTGTGTAGGCCATCCTAGTACAGAGACAAGTGCAACAATCATTTTTATGATTTGAGCTTTATCCTGTTGGAAGCAGCCATCAGAAGATGGGTACACTGTGATCATACAAGCTGTGGAATTTAATGCTCGATTTAATGCTGTTATGTAATATTCTGACCCTACCATCTGAATGTCCCAACATAAATCAAGACTCATTAGACTGAACGATGTTTTTACAATGTTTTGTTGCCCAATGTTTGTGAGCTGGTCCAAATTGTAGACTTGGGGTCCGTTCTTCGTACCTCGCTTACTACATCCAAGATCAAATGACACATCCAAGATCAAAGCATCGCGCTAACTTTGAGCTCGCTATTCCGGTTCTCCGAACACACCTGTTCTTGACGATTAGTATACCTGGATGAAGTAATGTGAGATCACTGGGTGGCTTAAAAGGGGCTACGCATCGATAGTAGAAACATTGATCGGCAAACCTTTGATTGGTCGGCGAAAATGTCGAAGGAGCGAGCTCGGTATTTTTCGGCAGCAGAGCAAGAACTCTTGAGTGAGGGATTTCAGGAGTTTCAGAGTTTAATTAAAACGCAAGGGAACGCTGCAAAAGCAAGGAGAGAGGGCTGGCAGAAAGTTGCTGACAAATTAAACTCGTAAGTAATTTAATAATAATAATAATAATGGAGTAGATTTATATAGCGCTTTTCAAGGCACCCAAAGCGCTTTACAATACCACTCTTCATTCACTCTCACATTCATACACTGGTGGAAGCAGCTACGGTTGTAGCCACAGCTGCCCTGGGGCAGACTGACAGAAGCCAGCCTGCCATATCGCGCCATCGGCCCCTCTGGCCAACACCAGTAGGCGGTAGGGTAAATTTATTATATTACACTATATTATATTATATTATATTATATTATATTACATTATATCCTCTTTCACATTAGAGCCACTAGAACATGGGAACAAGTGAAAGTGCAATATAAGAATATTCTACAGAATGGTAATATTTATCACTTATATTGCTTTTAGTCTCTTGGAAAAGAACCCCTGAAATAATCTGTTTGTTTGTTTATAACAGCAACCAAGAAAAGGGCAGCGCAAAAAAAGACAGGTGGTGGTCCTGCACCCCCTCGTCAACAAGTTGGTTAAGTAAATAATACCCTCACCGGAAAATCGATATCTCTCAATGAGCACACTGTCGCGCTGAGCTAAAGGATCCTGTCTGTCCCGCAATATACGCTGAGTTCTGAAAACTCTCCTTATCAATCTTGCACCTTCCGCAATGGGTTGGTCGCGTATACGGACAGGATATGACTGCGACAGACTTCCCAAATCCACCTTCGCTTTTATAGCCGTGGTCTCTCATCTTGATTACACGAAGTAATTTACAATTACTACTCTAAAATATGAATTACATCTGTAATAATCAAATACATGTAATAGAATGATTAATAGTACATTTCCCTTTTTTTAGGAAATGACCTGTATGTATCTGTATGGAATCAATGAAAGGTTCAAGTACTGCATTAACTTTAGTTACATTGATAATATTTATTTATGGTAAAACAGTGGTAAAATATCGCTGTTGCTTTCGTATAAATGAAGCGGACATACCTGAGTGGCCGCGATCTAATCCTGTTTACATAAAGTAAGCCTGCTCCCGAGCAGGTTTACGCTTACGGATCTGTTGCTATGACAGCAAGTCCCGGATGAGCTTTGGAGAACCGAACGATCCAAGATCACGCGAAATCGTCAACAATCAAATCCAGCTAACTTACTTAGCGAGGTAGGAAGAACGGACCCCAGGTTTCCTGTTCTTAGCTGACTTGGTTGGCACTCCTGTGGTCTTCTGCTACAGGAGCCCATCTCCTTAAAGGTTTGTGTTGGGAATTTAGAGATGTTCTCTGCATGCCATGGTTATAATGAGTAGTTCTTTGAGTTACTGTTGCCTTTGTATGGGTTTTAAGCAGTCTGGCTATTCTCCCAGGAAAAATCACAGTAGATCAGCAGTTTATGAAATACTCAGATCAGCCCATCTGGCACCCACAAAGATACCACATTCCAAGTCACTTAAATCATCTTTCTGCTCAGTTCTGATGTTTAGTTTGAGACTTACCAGGTTGTTTTGACCATATCCACATGTGCTGAGTTGCTGCCATGTGATTTGGTATTTGTGTTAACGAGGGAAGTATGGTAGGTACTGGGGTTTGGTTAATTGGTGATTCTAAATTGGCCACAGGTGTGAATGTGAGTGCAAATGGTTGTCTGTCTCTATATGTTAGACAGACTGGCAACCTGTCCTGTCCTGGTCCTGAGCCATGTGAGACATGAGGTCAGAGCTCACTTTTGACTGTCCACTTAGTGAGAGCTGTGAATTCTGCTTTATTGCTGCTACTGCAGCAGTGATGAAGTGGGACGTAAAGCAGTTAAACTCTCTGCAGTCACTCAATACCACTCATATTTCTACAAGGATTTCTTCATATTCATACAACTAAGTACATTACAGAGTCTTTAATAGTCAGAAACGTTATGTTGGCTTGAAATACAATATCTCCCTCTTCTGTTACTGCAGCTTGAGGTGGTTCCACAGAAAAGGAGTCTGAAAGATGAAGGTTCTGCCTTCAGTAAGCCTGTAGTCTGAGAGCAAAGTGCTCTGTTGAGGTGGTACTATGAGGTCTTTAAGATACAATGGGGCGTGATTAATCAAGACCTTGTATGTGAGGAAAAGGATTTTAAATTCAAGTTTGAATTTAACAGAGAGTCAATGAAGAAAAGTCAACATGCCTTCTCTTTCTAGTCCCTGTCGGTAATCTTGCTGCAGGATTCTGGATCAACTAAAGGCTTTTCAGGTGTTTATAACAACTGGCTGATAATGAATTACTGTAGTCCAGCCTAGAAGTGGTGCTTTGAGCTTTCTTTAAAGTTCTTCATTTTTCTTCTTTTCATAATTCTAAATACAGTCTAAAAAAATCTGAAACAGGAATGCGAAGGCTAGTTATTGTGGAAAAGAGAGTCAATTATAGATAATACAGTTATTTTAACTGTATGAATTCTTCCTATGGCAAATATTGGTAGATTTATTTATTCAATGCTGAAAGTCTTCAGGTTACTCTATAGTTTTGAGAAGTCGACTGAAATTAAGATTGATTGACTCTAGGAGACGAGGACAAGGATATCTCATATTGCCAGCATGCAGAGAACAGAAGAGAAAAGGATGATGACACACAGGAAGAACAATGAACTTTAACCAATTAATAGTGCAATCTGAGGTGGTGGTAAACGTGTTTATAAGGTTGGTGGCTGCAGGCAGAGACTACAATAGATCCTGGCTGCAGGTAAAGTAATAAATCATCTGCATCTTATAGTTTATGATTTGGGATTGGATTCAAACAATGTTTATGTTTTGACAGATAGCTGCAATAAGTGGTTCACTGAATATGGCAAATAAAGACAGACAGACTGAGCATCCTGATACAGTAGATTATCATATCAGATCGTATTAAACCGCTTCCAAATGACTTTTACAAAATCACATAGAGCAGAAGGTAAATAAAAAAAAATATGAAAAAAAGGATGCTGCATCATTATTTTAGCCCTTAAGCGGAAGCAATAGTAACTGATTTGTTGTTTATTATGTCAGTCACCTGATTTGGAAAAAAATGTGTGTGATTGTGTTTGTGTGTGTGTTTGTGTGGGTGCTTTTACATATTTAAAGATATATAAATTCATAATTGTCCATATGAATTAGGTTCTCTTAACTCCTTGTCTGATGAGGAATATTATCAGCAGTGTTATTCCACTTTCAGTTGTCAGTGTGCAAACTTCCAAGAAGCATGACTCCAAATGTTCCAGGATTAGTTAATGTTGCAGTCGATGTCACTGAGGATGTGCTTTTTGTTAGCTGTCACCTTGGTTTCTGTACAGGTCTTGTCAAATCTTGTGATCACAGACATCAAAGTTCCAAGTTCTGAGAGATCTAATTTCTTTGCCACAATTTCACCATCTACATCTTGACTGTTTGTAACTTAGTTCATTCTGATTTAAAAGTTTACATATTTTTATCTTAAGAAACCCTTTTTACTGAACAGTATGAACCTGTAAGTACAATTTAAATGCAAGTGAACAGAGACAAACTGCTGGTCACAAACAAATGTGATTGGCGTCACTTTGTTTGGCATGCTGCCTTACTTTGTCAATATTTACTGCTCACAGTTTGATCTTAGCTCCTATTCTAAGTTCGCCTTTCCCTTAATGAGATTTGTTCTGCTGATTCTCCGTCTGCTTCAGCTGACAATAACCAGGAGCCATGCAAAGGCAAGCCAGTCGGGCTTGGATCTGAACTGAGACACCATAATGAGCCCAATTTCACAGCCTCCACCACAGGAGAGCCTAATGCCTAATGTCAGTAACCCACTGTGTAGTAATCACTGTGCACGTCACTCTCTAATGCTACTTCCTCAAACATACACACAAACACAGATATGGAGACATGTACACTCGTATGCAGACAAACAACAGTGTTGTCTGAAAAGAAAAATGTTTCATTATGCTCTTTTACCCCAGATACACTAATGGCCAATTATTTCTGATATTTTCCAGCAGTAAAGCTAGCTAGTGTTTAAACCGCAAATACCCAGCAGACTTTGTCCTGCGAACTATGTTGCTTCATGATAGCTTTGTGTAGAAGAAGAATGCTCGGGCAGCTAGTGAGAGATGGGGTTCATCCACAATCAGCACAGCTTCTCTGCAGCACTGACATTTGTAGGATCTAATAAAGTATATAGCTGTATTTCTCTTTCCATTTAAATAGGAGTTGGCTTTCATCCTGGTTCTTAGCTGGTAGCTCTTCAATATCTCCAGCACATTGTTTCCCACTGAAATTTATTGTAGCACTGAAAATGCCTAGGAAACTAGCTGGACACCACAGCACTAAAACTCTTCACTAAATCTAATACCAGTGAAATTGCTTCAGGTTGACTGCAGGTCAACTTCAGAGCAGAAAGATCTTTGCCTGGTGCTCAGACACATGCGTTTTTCACACTGAAACTAGAATCTACCCAAATTTAAAAGTAAGTGGACCAAACGTCATGACCTCTGTATCGCAGAAATATGATGACTACAACCCGGTTCGATTATTAAGGATTTTATTTTATTTTTTACAAGTTGGATTTGTTTACTTAACACATGAGCTCAGACTCATCAAAGCCACAGACCTGTGCAGTGATCATTGTCAGGTTGAATGTGTGCTGTCATGAGTTATAGAAACTGATGGATCAATAAAAGTGTAAAAAGAAAAAAAAGAGAAGGACACAAGTTTTTGTCATTTTCTTATTCCTATTTATAACAATACATTAAAATTTCAACCCAACAATATCAATATTCATGTCTCTTAAAACTGTCATCCTTCCTGTAATCACCGAGTTTGATTTTTACATTGAGCATCAGAAACTTCAGCTAAATGGTTGGGCACAGCTTATGCACCACACCACCACAGTCTTAACTGTTTTAACCTACTTCCTGAGGCAAGAGGAAGTAGAGAAGCATCACTTGCCAGCCACAGACAGTGAATCTAAAGCTTGTATACTCAAAAATACACATTTATCGGCCATAATAGGCTTAATCAACAAATAAAATGTTAAAGATGTTCAACTGTGTGGAAAAATTCAATGATTTATGATGAGAAGACATTGTTCCATGTAAACTGTCATGGTCAAGGATGGAGCAGAAAGAGAAGAGGACAAAGTGAATCCTATGGACTAGAACACACAGAAAGGCAATGGTGCATTTAAATGTAAACACATTTGCCAAACAAGTGAATGATGCTTTGTTTATTTCTGGGAGGAGACAGAAATCCCTTTGCGGTTTCATCCACCATATCAAACACAGTAGACGGACTGCTTCTAATGTGGCAGTTTTCTACTCTATGTCAGCACTCAAAGCACTTTATACACAGCAAATTCAAAAGTGTTAAATGTTTTGGTGTTAATAGTCTTCTTGCAAAAGTAGAGTTAATTTTACTCTAAGCAGAGTCACATTCTTTTAATGTAACTCTGAGGTGTAAAATGATAGTAGTTAAAATCGAGTGTTAAAAATGAGTGTTTCTCTGTCAAATCTGGAGGTGTTACAATGGAAACATTAACTCTTGACCTCTTAACTCTGAACTCCTAGAGGGGCTATGACACCAATAGAGTGAATTCACAGACTCCGCCCCCAGCACGGCTCCAATCGAAGCTGAAGTGAAGCCGTTTCAGAACATTTTGCTCTACATATTTGAGTTGTTTGCCATGCTTGGTAAGTCATTTTTTCAAAGATTGTTTCAATTATTTCTATTAACTTTTACTTCTGTGGCTCTTTGGAGTTGAGACAAAGCTGTGTGAAAGGCATTAGCCATGTTGCTCGCTGATAGCATAATAGTCTGTTTTAGCTAGCTGAAAGGTATTGTTTGCGGGCAAATACCACAGCCTTGAAAAAAGCTTGCATGTGAATTTTCAGTCAAACCTTTGGTCAAATACACCTAAAACAATGTGTAGAATGTGAAATGTTGGTATAATGGTGCTACTTGAAGCCTGAAAGCGATCGCCCATAAAAAAAAACAAAAAACGAGCAAACAGCAGTAGCTGACGTCCTGACTCGATTCTACGTTAGCATAGATCCCTCCAGAGTTTTGTGCACACGGTTTAGGTAAAAATTAAAAAGGTTGAGGTTTTACATTTAGTTCAGTATTACCTGTTGCCTGTGTCCTTGTCTTTTGGGAAAATACTTTACACAAGTAATGGCTCAAAGAGGATTCCTTTTTTTTTACTGTGCTGCAATTGTTTACTGGATTATTTGTGCCATTAATTAGTGTCAACAAATTTTTATTCAATCTCCGCACAGGATATGCTTGTGAAGATGGAATATGGGGGAGAGCAGAAGTGCGTTGAAGTTCCACAAAGGGATGAATGAAGGACATGCATATTGTATTGAAGAAATAAGTGATGAGAATGCTGTTATTTGCATTTACCATGTCAGACCTTTTGATAAACAAAATTCTAATGAAAGTGAGAACATGTACACTGTTACATCTTTCAGAAAATGTTTTGAAATTGTGGTGCACAGTTCAGAATAAATGTTTTTCAAAAACCATTGCATCTTTTTAGTAAATGTTTATTTCCAAAAGAAATTTCTAGAAGTTCAGAACAGTAAAATTCCCGCTTTTTAGAATGAATTAGAAGATAACTCTTACGTAGTTAAACTAAAATACTCTTTGAGAGTTAATATATAAACTCTTAACACCAAGTGTTAAATTATCAACTCCAGACAGATTTGGTGTTTAACACTAAATCAGAGTTAACGTACCAACTCTCCAAAAAGAGTTAAATTAACACTCTCTGGTGTGGACCCATATAGACACTTTAATAGTGTTGAAATCAAATCCGACAGTGTTAATTTGGACATGCTGGATTTGCTGTGTACAACGCTCCTCATCCACACATTCATACAGGTATTTTTTTTTCTGTGCTCAAGTGCTTCTATCTGCTATTTGCATACATTCCCACTCTAATAAAAGCATCGGCAAGCAACTTAGTATCTTTCCCAAGGATATTAGTATGGCATGGATACTAGAGCAACCAGGGATCAAACAACCTGCTCTGGTGATCTTTTCTGAGTAATGGGGCAGCTGAAAGTAGCTACCACTCAAAAGTAGAGGATATCTGTCTCCTGAAGTAAACTGGGAGTTGCTTCTACGTCAGAAGAGCATGATAGTTGAAGGCTCTGCCTCCCAATCTAGTTTTGGAAGCTGTAGTGAACCGCAGTGTAGGAAAGTGCTCTACCGGGAATACATGACAGACCCGTTTAATCAGAATATATATATATGTTATAAATAATTA
Organism: Copadichromis virginalis; assembly: GCF_057382275.1. NCBI lineage: Eukaryota > Metazoa > Chordata > Actinopteri > Cichliformes > Cichlidae > Copadichromis > Copadichromis virginalis. The sequence continues at coordinate 36,627,223 of NC_140639.1, read as the reverse complement.
CACAAAGAAGAACTAACTGACCAAGTTTTTGACAAACTTGACCACAAAAGTATGTCTCTCCCCAAGTTTAACACATTACACAAAACACTGAAATGATTCTTGGCTCATGTTCTGCTCATTAGCTGCCAAAGAGCTGCACAGAATGTTTGACTTGTCTTTGAACATGCTGCTGTGTTGCAGGTTGGACTAACATTGACATACTGATATCAAAGAGAATACGTGAGAAGCTGAGAGGTACAGCACGTCACACTGAGGTGACAAAGCCTCAAACAAGCACAATGCACAGACAAATCAAAGAGCTGTGTGTGTGTGTGTGTGTGTGTGTGTGTGTGTGTGTGTGTGCTGGAGAGCCAAAGTTAAAGGAATGGAAAGAGAGTCTGTGAAGGATTTCTGACATTTGTATATGCTGTTATTTCCGGCTGCCAGTGTTCAGCAGGTTAAGTTTGAATTCTTGTGATTCTGGTATTGCTTTGCCTCAAAAGTTTTGGCGCTTATACTTAAATGAGAAATGTCAGTAGCACCCCTGTGTGCTGTCAAACTTTAAAACAAGCACGAAATGCACAAATAACAGTTTCCACTTTAACAGAATAACAGTAAATTGTACTTGTAGCTCAACACAATTTCCACATCCTCCTGTTTTTCAAACAGCAGGGAGCAGTACAGAGTGAACGGGATTCTGAGGACACACGATGGATTGTAATTATAATATCCCTGATGCTGGTGTCCTGACACAAAATGACAATAGAGAACCAGTTAAAATGTTTCCAGATGCAGCAGCAGTCGCTGACTCCTTGGAGACGTGCGATAAGCATGAGTGCTAAACAAAACTTGTATTTTAAACTGTCAATTGAATCATAAAGGAAACAAGATTGTAGAAGAATTGGGCGATAGAAGAAGGAAATATCACATGAAGAAGCTATGAAGTAAAGCGAAACAACAACTGGATTTGTTTCTGCCGGTGTCACAAGGGACTGAGAGCAGAGGGAGAAGAAAAACACAAGTCTGTGACCTCAGACAATAAAAAATTTGTTTTGTAAACCAAAAAGTCCCCTGCGACTCCCCACTGAGGGGCTTTGTGATCTCGTGTTGCAGAGCAGCAGCATCTTTATTCCCTGCGTGCATGTCAGTGTTGCCTGTTTACCTGTGCATAAAGAGAGAAAACAAAACCGAGCATCACTAAGAGTGATGACTGAGCTCATTTTGTGATTCACCGTATTACTCAAACAAAAGGCATTAACACACAGATTTGTCTTTGCTTTGTCTGTGTAATTTCAACCAGTGGGTATTTGCATACATGATGTAGAATTCAAGAATTCATCTCTGGTACAGACCCAAGTACATTTTCACTGCTGACATGAAACTCATGCGAATGCACATAGAACAAGTGAGAGGTGGTTTGTAGGTGTGGGTGTGTGGGTGTTGCATTGTTAAGCATCCAACTGTTCCTATCAGTGTACCAGTGTATGTGACAGTGTGTCTCACCAATTAGTGAGCCACTATTGAACTTCAACAAACTTGAGTTCTTTTTCAGGTTGAAACAATTTGCACTACCGATGGATTCTACATTTTTTCGTCTATCTTAGAAATTAGCAGAATATTTTAAGCTTGTGAGCATGACCTAGAGTTCTTGTTCCAGCACTTGACTAACAAGGCCAAACCCCATGCTTTGGGCGTTTAGAAGTTAAAAAAAAAAAAGACAAGACACAAAAACTTCAAATATTAGCACTGCTTTAGCTAATATTATGAGCTATCTACTATGCAGATGATACTCAAATTTATCCATTAGGAGAGAAATCACACAAACTGACTGTAAAATATTAAAAACTGTTGTATATATCTGTCAAATCACTTAACAAATATCACATTTCTCTCATAAGTTTGAGACAAGACTACAAATCCCACTAGGGTTGTCACAATATTAAAATTTCAAGCTTGATACTCATACCCAGGAAAACAATATTTGACACCATTTTCTATAAGGACAAAGCAATTGTAAACACAAAAATTAGAAAGATTAGAAAAAGACAAACAACAACTGCAAAGAAGGACTCATCCAGGCTGGAAAAATGAATCAGGGAGGCTGGCTCTGTGGTCGGCATGAAGCTGGACATTCTGGTGACAGTGGCAGAGAAAAGGACACTAAAGAAACTGCTGGACATTATGGACAATGCTGGGCATCCTCTGCACACAGTCGTAAATAATCAGAGGAGCCTATTCAGCAATGGGTTGCTTCTCCCAAAGTCAAGAACCAACAGACTTAAAAACTCATTTGTCCCACACGCCATCACACTATTTAACTCCTCATTGGAAGGGAGAGGGAGGGGAAACAGGAGGACAAAGGAGGGCGGGAATAACTGAGCTGTAGTGCTTTTTTTCACTGTGCAATATTTGCAGTATTTTTTCCTTATATTCGACTGTGCAATAATCACTGTGAAATAGACTCACTCAAATGTGCAATGCACTGGTATTCCTTTTTATCCCTATTATATATTCTGTATTTATACATGTGTATTTGTGTATATATGCTATATTTATGCTAATATCCTTACTCTCATTCCCCTTTATTGTATCTGTAACATGCAACTTCTGTCGGTGCTGTGCTACTGGAAACTGAATTTCCCTGAGGAACCCAAATGAGGGATTAATAGACTAACAAGTTTCATCTAATCTAACCTAACAACATCAGTGACACCACTATTTTCAAGATGGCTGAAAATAATATATATGAATATACCTGTTATGTGTATAAATGATAAATGAAATATATTTTTAATTTATAAAGAAAATATTTGGAAATTTGATCAAAATTACTAATTGGTGTGTTTGTGTTGCACATCAGCTTTTTTACTCTGAGCACCCAATTATTTATTTGGCTCATTCACCCATTCTTACAACTTTTTAATGGTTTTTCTACGCAAGCGCACACACATTCATACTCTGATGGATATGGTACAGTGAACGGGCTTATTGTATAACACGAATTCTGGTTTGTGCTAAATGTTTATGCATTTATATGGTGATAGTTCTATTTGCTTTCAACCAGGCAGTCAGAAAATCACTGACTCTTTGTTTTCTTTTTTTAGCAACTTCGCCTTTCTTATTTTTTCAATATAATTTTGTCTTTTGATTTCAACCATATATCTCTGGCTGCTATCAGTAAAACTGGTCATTTAAAAGGGGTACTAACTTTGAGGAAGGATTTTGATTTTGACTGTTTCAGCCAATTAATGCTACTGGAAAACCGATCCAATGCAGTCGTAAAGTTCTGACAGCCTGGGGTAAACAGAAATACCTAGCTATTTAAGATATTTAATGTTGTGAGTGTGAAGTGGGAGGGTAGGGTGCTGAGCTGTAGAGTCCCATGCATCATCACAAAGTATGGTTGCTTTATTCCAGCTGATTGTCCCATTTGAGATTTTGAAGAATTTGTTGATTGCACTGAAAATTCCTGAAATGAGTTTTGTGGGTATTTTAGATACAATATTAAATTGTCTGCACAGAAACTGATTTTGTGTTGTGAATCATCATCTAGTGTTACTTTATTAGTTTTTATTTTGTCACATTCCTGCACTGAGTTAAAAAATCCTTGTCTGGTTCTCTGCAGAGTAATCTATGATGTGACCAAGTTTGTGGTTATTGCGGCCCTGTTATTAAATAACAAATATTTAAAGATTTTCTTTGGTAGTGCAAAAAGTCACGGTGTAGTGTTGTGCTTGTGGTAACCTATCGACATATTTTTGTCACTGTAGACTGTCTAGCTACTGACAGACTTTCTCAAACAATCCTTAAGTGAAACAGAACAGTTTTTAGACACAAATAATTGTAATATCCTGTTAAATTAACATCATCTATTATTATATCCCAGATGGGCAGGACTGATTATGTTTGCTGCATAGCTCCAACATTAATATTATTGTTTTATTGTTAGGCATAAGCACTAATGCCTTACTTAATGATAACTTAACAGATGGCTGATGTGGCTATCAGGCAAAGGTGCTTTCTCTTGCTCCCTCTGCACAGAGGTTACCACAGCTGATGTTTGATTTAGGAAAGACTTTATGCCAGCTGCTCTTCCTCATATAACTCTTCCAGTTTCCAGGCTTGGCACTAGTACTAGGAGTAGACTATTTTGTGACACCTTCAGGTTCCCTTAATTAGTCATCAGGTAAACATTTATAACTTTAATATTTCAATGTTATTGAAACATGAGTTTTATTGACCTTTTGAAATTCCTCCTAAAGCATTGTTCAGTGTTGTGAACTCTAGTAGTACGTATCCATACTGGTGGTGGAGTACACCAGAAAGAAGTATGCCTTTTTTTTTTTCATTTTTACCAATAAAAATATATTAATTCATAAAGTTTTGTTACTGAATGTGTAACAAGAAAAGAACAGGTTCTTTTTCTACTTAAAGAAATACAATGGTCAAACCCATGCTGTCCAGAAGAGAGAATTAATCAAAGTAAATATTTGCCACCACCTACTTGTTATAAATTCATAGATGGTTATAAATTTAGATGGATACTCATCTAATACACTGAATGTTGTGACAGACAACAGAAAGTTTTTCCTTGGAGGAAGTTTCATTAATTTTCAAATCCTCATCATTGCCTATCTCGTTAAAGGCTTACATGACCCCACGTGTAGAGCACTGTACGTTACACATCCACGAAGTGTGTCCTGCAGAGCCAGCGTTAAATTACACAGGCAGTGAAAGGCAGGTCATTACGCTGTATGGCAGATCGTTTTCCGTTCTACTCAGCGAGCCTTGTTTTACTCCTCCTCTCATTTCATGCACAATAACTCGCTTAGATGGAATGCCTACAGCAGGAATGATACAACGCATGAACTGTTACTGAATATTTTATGGCAACTCCATATTAAATTTTTAATTACATTTTAAATGGGATGATATTTAGAGATTTTTTTGTAACCACTTACATCAGAAGATTCTATGATCAGTAATTTGAATTCATTCTAGTTATTTTTGTTCAAATATCATAATCAAAAGCCTTTGGGCAGGTTTGTTGACACAGATGTAAACATGTTTACACTGCTTAAGGCTGTTTGAATTCAAAGATGTGTTAAAGAATTTTTAGTGTTCTGCTGTGGAAACATAATAACTGAGTTGGTGTTAATCATCCTTATGTATTTAATGGCTTGTCTTAGCCAGGCTTGATATGTTCATGGCTCCAAAATGAAATGTTTTTTCCCCCTGCTTTGTCTGTCTTCTATCACACCTTTTATAGTTATTCTGCAAACATTCCATGTCCAGACCAGTACAGGCAGTATCTGCAGGCCTCCTAGACAGCTGCTGCCCAGACCTGGATCACATATGCACAGCCGAGGTTTAGCTCACCATCTATTCGTCTTCCCTCTCTGCCGTGTATATTTCATAAGTGTTATCGGGGTCAACATGGCATTAAGTCGGCCTGGAATGAAGCGGACTCTTGTTTGAAACCGATTTATTTTCTCATGAAATGGTGTGTCATTACAATTTCTTCATCAAAGTGCAAAAAGAAGGGCAGAGGAGCGAATCGGAGGATGTGCAAAGTGGAAGAGGGAGTAAATGAATTGTTTTATTATCATGTCTGGCCATTTTACATGACTTATTAATCAGCGCGAATCAAAGCCATTCAGATATAGAAACACGCTGGCTTCTACCATCAAAACATGCAGACCTCATGTAGACATAAACTGCGTACACATAATGTCTCAGGAGATATTCTGTAATGGAAGCGAAATATGCACATGCAGCCTCATAAGAAAATAAATAAATATATTGCAATCTTCCGTACTTACATCTAAATATGGAACTTGACGTCTTTTAGCACATGCAAATCATAATGGACTTTTAAACAGAAAGATTTCTTCTGCTCCTGCTGCATTTACCCCTGGCATACTGTATGTGTGTTTTGAGCATTGCTGTTATCAATGACGCACCACTGGCCCACTATCCCAACAACGCCTACATCTACTGTACAGCACTTCTACAGTGTGTCCAAACTTTTGACTGTTACTGTTTGTCTGTGAATATGTTCTGCACGTTATATTATTGTCTCATGCAGGTTATGCAACAATGTATAATAGCATCTCAGTTAACACAACAGAATATCTAAACCAACACAGTTCCTCATGCAGCTCTACTTGGAGCATTTATCATAACCGCTGTAGCACTTGCAATCCTTTTTTAGCACAGACTACAGCACTGACCTTATATTTTGACTGGAAAACAATATCACAATGAAGAGTACAGCATCTTTTTGTTGTATCCCTTCAAAGAATCATGAATTAATTCCAAAATAGCACATAGTTGTATAACTTCTATGAAAAAACTGAGATGAGATCCTGAGGCCTAGCTCGAGTATTTCTAAAAAAGAAAATGTATAGTTGTGGAATGACAGCTGAAAACAAGAAAACAAGCTCTGTATGGAAGCCTCAAGCCAATACGTTACACCCTTGGACGATAAAAAGGGTTTCTACATCATTACTTAACAAGTGGATAGAGGCATTATGGACTGCATGATATGATATGGAGGTGGGCACTTGGAAGCTGAAGGTCAAACACGCATGCATTGATCACCCTCAGGAAAAAATGTGAGGCTTGTCTTTATTTCCTGGCAAAGCCAGACCTGGTGAGTCATTCCTTTAATATCATGAATTGAACTCTGAGCGATATGAAACAGCAATCTAAGTCAAAACCAAAAAAAGAGGGAAAGAAAAAGAAGAGGAAAAGAAGAGAGACAGAAATACAGTGAAACTACAGCACTCTCCTCTGTGCTTTAATACTGAGGTTTGTCCTTGAGCTTGCTGTCAGCGGAGGGTCCCATGGCAACGTTCCACAGGAAACACAAAGCTCATAAACCCACATGAAGCATCCTTTAGCAATACGTTAGAAGAATGACTGTATTACAGCAAGAAGAATTGAAAAGTGTTGGACATGTCCTCAAATTGACTATGTACTGTTACTGTACTCCACACACCCACCTGCTGCAAGTAATCATGCCAGCACACACCGCAAGCCACCCACATATACCACCTTTAACAAGTCAGTCTCTCTGATCTCTCTAATCTCTGGATGTGCATTCAACATCACTCTTTCTCCTGGTTTATATTTATATCGGGGCTGAATGGCAGAGTATTCAACATAACACAAAAGTTTGTACGACAAAAAGTTTTGAGGCTGCTTGTTGTTTCACTATCACCAGAATCGGCCCAGCTGCTGCTTTTGGATGCAGCCCAAAACAAATGTGGGGATTAAGTTGTTTTCGCTGCCCTAATAGTTAGCCACGCACATCCTTTGAAATAATATAAATATGTAAAAAAGGTCTTGGAGGTTGACGATTGTAGCAAATCTCACTTCAAATATGCATAAATTACCAACATTAGCACCGTGGTGCTGAGTGTTGTATTGTTTTTCAAATTATATTGGTGTGTGTGTGTGTGTGTGTGTGTGTGTGTGTGTGTGTGTGTGTGTGTGTGTGTGTGTGTGTGTGTGCGCATGTATGCATGTGCAAAAGCTGCTAAACTGGAAACGCTCCTAAAGGAAAATCTGCCAGCATGTACAAGGCCACACTCCTTTGTGTACCCTGTCAGGTGGAAACAGTGCTCTTCTAAAATGTCAACTTTTCACAAAGGCAGAATTTTCTCCAGCCTTGAGCACCGTGTAATTTTCACTCAGCCTGTGGGTTCTGAAACATGTTTAAAAAGACTAAGATTATATAAACTCTAACAGTACCAAGCAGCCTTTTAGTTAAGGTTATTTTCTAAGGATTCTTTAGCTTGTCGGGATAGGTTAATTGGATAATCCAAATTGCCACTAGGTGTGAATGTGCGAGTGAATGTGAGTGTGAATGGTTGTCTGTCCTTGTGTGTTAGTCCTGCGACAGACTGGCGACCTGTCCAGGGTGTACCCCGCCTCTCGCACTATGACAGCTGGAATTGGCTCCAGCGCCCCCCGCGACCCTGAAAAGGATAAGCGGAAGCAGATGGATGGATTCTTTAAATATAAAAACATAAAGCTAAATGTGCCTTGGTCTGTTTCATTCATTGGTTTAACTATGGACATAATCGGTATAAACAACTAAGATTACAACATAAATATTCTTTTATGCCTCTGCCTATTATGCCTACCACATGCTGCTCAGGCAAGGTGAATGAGTACCCCAAGGTGAGAAAAACTCTGCATCACCATCCTTCCTCCTCCTCTACAGAGTGGCTCTTCTTATTTCTCTCTGGGCTCTCAGTCCTTCCTGGCAGCTTGGGCTCCAGAGTCCCTTTTGTCATTTCCACTTCAATTGCAGCCACTTTCGCAAGGGAGCCCTGACTGCACTGCACATTTTCAGGTGCCCTGTGAATGACAAAACTTCTCTTCCTGGTGAGAGCATATATGCTAACTTTACAGAGTGATCAAACAGTCCAGCACCTTAATAATCTCTTGCTCCCTGTTTGAATCCGCCACTATCCTCCCGGACAAGCTGTGAGGAATGAGATTGGGGTCCGAGCCAAGCTGTTTGGCTGTGTAATTCCTCTCATAATGCCCTTCACTGGAAAACCAGGGGTTCATAAACAAACACTGGAGCGAGTGGCAGTGTGGCATCACAGACAGCTGGGAGGCAGCAGTGAGGCGGGCAGGTTATAAATTGGTCATGCCTAGGAAATGGGTCGGGGTTATAAGCACTGATGACTGAGAGTGTCACACAGTGCCATGATGTCACTGCTGCAAGTACTTATTATGCCAAAGGTGTAGTAGGTGGAGAAGAAGAGAAGAGGAAAAATAAATGGCAGAGCTGCCTACAGGTTATGTTGACTGCTGGCCCTTGTGATGATAGGAAGGCCCCGTGGGAAGACGGGGCACCTAGAAACAGCTTCCTACTGCAAATGCACTCTTTGTAAGTGTGTGTGTGTACATGTTTAGAGATCTTTGTGAGGACAGAAACTTGGCATGCCACTATACTTGTGGGGACCAAATGCCCATGCCCATGAGTTTGAAGGCATTTTTGAGGCTCAAAATGTGGTTTTATTGCCAGGGTTACAATTAGGTTATAGTTAGGCATTAATTTCTGATAGTTAGGGTTAGGGTAAGTGGCTAGGGAAAGCATTATGTCAATTAGATGTCCTCACTATGATATGAAAACGTGTGTGTGTGTGTGAGTGTGTGTGTGCATAACTGAATGCGTCTGCCAGGACGTGTTTGTGCCAGTGCTGGTCCGTCAGCTGCACAGCTGCAGGTGTTTCTTTTCCTGTAGCGGTGAGCTCAGCAGCATATTTCAGGTGCATATTTGCAAGTGGCTACAAGGTCAGTGTGGGCCTCATTGCTCAGTGTCAAAATGGAGGACAGGAAAAGGAGGTAGGTGGGAGTGAGAAGGTGGGAGGAGGAGCCATCATTGTCTCTGTGGGTGGCTGAGTGGGTGGGGAAGAGGGAGCTCCAGGGACTTGAGCCCTTGCTGAGTCCTTGAACTCATGTCTTCTGTGGCCACTCACACGCAGAAATAAACGCTTTTCTAAAATACAACTCCACAGAGTCCACTTCTGTTTATAAATCCTAAGTATTTAGCCTAATACATATTATGTATAATTACATTACCTTATCTAATATTATTTTCATTCAGTGATGTGGGTATAACAGTAATAACACACTACACCCCATATTGTCCTTTTGGACATTACATTTGTGTCTTTTGACAATGGCCAGATGAATAAACCATAATAATAAACACATCACAGCTACAGATTAACAGAAAACGATGCTGTGTGACACTCTGCACTTAATATATTTAATTTTACTTGGAATAAAACCGCTTCCAAAAACAGCAGCGGAAAAGCCCGCTATATCCACAATCAGCCTGTTAAAAGGATGCGCAAATCAAGTGCATATTAAATTAACTCCATCCCTGTATGAGACTGAAAGTGTTGGAATCGTTTATGTGATCGCTCCACTGATGCAAAGTTGTGATAGACCCAAGTCATCAATGTTGTGCTGTTTGCATTTTTCCAGATATCAAATTTTAAATGCTGCAATAACCCTTTATTTCTATTGGTATAATGTTACTGGGCATCTGTAACGAGATCATAAATATAATCTCTGCATCATCTAGTCTGTAGCTCTGTATTAAATCATTGCTACTTAAACAAAGCACTCTTTTGTACTGCTTTGTTTAAGTAGCTGAGTGCACCAATGATGTGCACATTCACAAAGTTGAATTGGAGCTTGTTTCTGAGGCCTGATCAAGGAGAAATGCAAATTGGTCAGTAATAACTGACCAGAAGATCATACAGTGCATGTTTAAATGATAAAGTCATCTATCTTTGAAGTCTCATCTCTATCTGTTTACATCTAAATTAGTCAGACAGTAGAGAAAGAGGAAATAAGAGTAGGTCTCACCGTTTTCTACACCTTCTCTTTAACTCTTGTTGTGTCACCCCTGACTCTCATCTCCACCCACACCACCCTAGCTGTGCTCTCTTCTTCAGCTCTTATGTACACTGTTGCTCTGTATGGTTGACCCCAGACATTTAAATGTATGTACCTTCACATTACACCTCTCTCCCTCTCACTGACTTTCATTCCTCTTCTCGCCAGTGCGTACCTCCACTCCTGTAAGTTCTGCTCCATAAGCTCCCTGCTCTCACTACAGACCATAAGGTCATCTGTGAACATCACAGTCCACATAGACTCCTGTCTGACCTCATCGGTTAAACTTTCTATCACCACTGTATACAAGAAGGAGCTCTGAGCTAATTGCTGATGTAATCCCACTGCCAGCTTGGATCCATCTGTCACTCCTACCACACATCTCACCACTGTCTTCATACATGTCCTGAACCACCCTCACGTACTTCTCTACCACTCCGGACGTACCACAGATCCACACTTTGTACCCAATCACATGCTGCATCCACAAAGCCACATTCTGACTCCTACAGACTCTATATTTCTGTGTCAACACTCTCAATACAAACATTGCATCTGTAGTGCTCTTTCTCAACATGAAACCATACTGCTACTCACTAATCAGCCTGTTATCTCAGCCAAGCTTCAACAACCAGAATTATATAATTTAGCTAATCAACTCAAATATATTGCATTTCTTTCAGAATAGTCTCTCATTTTTCTGGTAATTTCAATGAAATAAAGAGAGACAAAATCTGGACAAAATATTACATGAAAGTAAAACATTTTGATTTGCATGTCATCAACTGAAATAAGTATTTGATACACAAGGAAAACGTGACTTAGTTCTTGGTGGAGAAACCATTGTTGGCAAGCACAAGCGGGAAGACATTTGTTCTAGTTTGTCACCAGGTTTGCACACACCTCAGGAGGGATTTTGGTCCACTCTTCTTCCATAAACTCTGTAAATCCCCGAGGTTTCTTAGCTGCCACTTGGCAACTCGAAGCTTCAATTCCCTCCACAGGAGAATTGAGGTCTGGAGACTGGGTAGGCCACTCCAGGGACATTTAGCCATTCCCTTGTTTCCATCCACGACCCATCTTAAGTGTTCTAGCTGAGGGAAGAAAAGTTCTCATGCAAGAAGTTATGGTACATAGCCCTGTCCTTGGCCCTACAATACAGTGTGCACTTAGCTGAAAACAGGCCCAAAGCATGTCTCAATGCGTGACTGCAGTCCAAGGCAGGGGGAGACAGTCGTATTCTGTCAAACTGGTATTTACATTTTCATTTTTTAATTGGAGAAATGTCATACTACATCATTTGTATTATCCATTTATAAAGATAGATTTTGTACTTTTACAAATAACTAACAGACTGTTTCAATTTAACTACTATTTGACTTTTTGCACTGAAATGGATCATTTGAATTTTCAGTGTAGTCTGCAAGTTTCCTTCTTCCTTTTTCTATTTGCTGATTGAATTTAAATTAGTCCAAGAAAAGTGTCACTTCAACTGAAAGTGAGCACGCAGTCTACTGCAGCCCACCACTGTGCCACAGCAGTTCCCCTTTAAACTGAAATTAGACCTAGAATTACTTTTACATAACATACCACCGACACAAAGTACTTAGTATGCTATGCAACCCACTTTGAACCACCAGAGACAGCTACAAAGCCTGCACTCCCACGGATTGGAGTAGAGAGTAAGCGTGTGTGGCAGAGTGCTTACGTCCAGAGAAATAGTTTTGGGCACAACTTTGAAAGTTCAAGTTGTCTTTTTCACTTCAGTGGAAGCAGCAAAACAAAATTGTTCCGAAATGTAAAAGTGTATGTCAACAATGTTTGCCGAGACACTTCAGTGAAACTGAAACTAACAGATGGACACAGTGGGAAAAGTGTGGACAAGAAGATGAACACACTCAATCTAGAGTATACTTGTACTTTTTCCTTTTCTTATTTTAACTAAATTTCACAGAACTTTTTAGTGCCCTATTCTGCTGCTTCCATTTACTTCCTCTCATTTAATTCATCTCACAATACAGGTGGAAAAAATGAAAAATGACCAAGTTCATAAAGGTAGACGTGATATATGGGCATCGAAAGGTCTGCCTTTTGAACCTCGCTTTAATGTTATGCGGCATCAAGACACTATTGTGCCAAAGTCCATTCCTCCACACTGGAGGAATGGCAACATAGCACATAAAAGCCCCCTTATGAAGTGTGCTGTCAGCGCACGGAGGGAGGGCCTATTTGTCTACACAGAGTTTAGCTTTATCAAAGTCATGCATGGTTAAGTGTATGCAATCGCTCATTGAATACACAAAAGACTTAAGGATTTGGGTAAGGAGAAAGCATCGCTGCCCGCGCTCGGCAGCTCGTTTCTAACATCAAACATCTCTGTTCAAAGAATGGTGTGTGCGTGCGTGTGTGTGTGTGTAAAACACCTCCAGGAAATGGAAAGTGTAGCAAGTGTAAGAGAGAGGCAGGGGGTAAATGGTCAAAAGCAGGGTGAGCAAAAGAGATTTACCATAGAAAAGGAGTGAAGAGTGAAAAATGCATTGGCTATACAAGGAAGGTAGCAGCGCCTCTTGGTCTCTTTGGAAAACATTTTCATTTTCAAGTGCTTTCATCTTGATACCTTGCCATCAACAGTCAACCTCAAACACCAGGTTCTCCTCCAGTAAACCACTCACAGGCTTTTTTTAAAGTCTTCAACAGGCTTACAGACAAAGCCTTTAAAATATTTTAAACCAATGAATGAAACAGTCATAAAAAAAAATTAAAAAACAAAGTGCTGTAGAAACCAATGTTTCTTGGACTAAAAATCAGCATTTATGCTAGACTTACCAAACATAAATGCCTCTTTACAACCGATTTAAAACTCTAGGCTAGTAGCCACTTTTTAAAAATTAAGTACTATAAGAAACTTCATCAACTTTATAAAGCTGTAGCTTCAGAGAAAACTGGAAGGACACCCACCAGTTGGATGCCTGTCAATAAGACCATCCCACTCACCATCGACTGGCACCAACAAGGGAGTTTTGTTACTATATTATACAGTTACATGAACATCTGAACACCTGCCAGTTCACAGCAAACTGTCCTTTATCACATTTCCCACTACAGTAAGTGTCTCTCTTACACACAGACACAGACTCAGAATACCAGCAAATTTAATGCTGCTAGTAATTAGCTGCTTTAGCACTCACAGTCTCTATAGTTAGGGCTTTCTATGACTTTTCCAGGTTTGTCACTATAAAAACCTTGTTGCAATTAAGTCAGTGTTTTTTTTATCATAGTAGAAGAAGAGTGATTCATTTCTTTGATCCTAACTTTAGCAGAATTTTAGCTAAAATTGATGCCAAGCTTGCTAGCTTAAACTTTTACCAGCAGCAATACTGTTTACTATAAGTTTTTGATTTTTTTTCAAGAATACTGCAATAATTATTCAAATATTAGGAGAGCAGCACTTTGTTTCTGGGACTTTTCCTTGAAAGGTTTAATTAATAGGACCTCTTTATCACCTCCACTTACCCAGTGAACTGTATGAATTGGGCGTGCTTGACGAGTTGTCAGAAAGTTAAAACAATTTGTTAAAGAGGTGTGTGGGAGGGAGGCGGAGCAGAAAAAGAAGCATTGTGACACCTTTAAGCCTCTGTGGACGAGGGTAAAAATAAACACCTGCTTTTGTGCCTGCTAAAGTGAGAGCAGAACTGCAATGCTCTGGCAAAGCAGAAGCAGTTAAAGCAGCTCGGCCTTGTGACTGACTGTTTACGGTCTGCTCACAAGGACGTGTCAGACAAAAACTTTAAATTAGCAGCAAACTGAAACAAAACTCGGGGGTGGGGTGTCAGTCAACTGATTTAAAAAGAAAAACAGCTTGCGACCTTCACTTAAGATGAAACTGTAATTTGTCAAGAAATTTTCTGACTGGCACTGAAGGCGTGCATTATCACATGTTGAAAAACCAAAATGATCCACATAAAATGAACTGCTCTTCATAGCACTAAGCCAGGTTCAGCCGGCACTGCTGGTACAATTTCTTCTCCTCTTACAGATATTAACCCTGCAAACTAGAGGTGACCATAGTTGGACTGCCAGGGGAAATCGTAAGGTGCATCCAGCCTTTAGACATAGCCATGGCTTTGTGGTAAAAGGTTAAACGCTGGAGTTATAGAGCCTGGAAGCTGAGGTACACACCGCCATCACAGAGCTGGGGTAAGTGCAGACTCATAGATCGATCTCATTGATATTTCTAAGGCCTGCTTTAGATCTGTTTAACCGGCTCAGAGTGAGATAAGTGTAGATCAACAAAGTGTTCAAAGCAGCCTGAAGGAAAGCAAAGCCACGTCAGTATGCACACAACTGTAGCCAGAGAAAGGAAAATACAATCTTCTTCTTTATATACAAGTAGCATACGATAATTAATAGGAATGTGGAACAAAAAAAAAATGTATCCTTCAGTCTTGTTCTCTGTGCTGGATCTAAGGTGTCTAAAGAGCGCTTACTGAAATGAAGAACTGTATTATTTATTTTTCCGCACTGACACGAGCCACATATTAGTTTCCCCCCAGCTGACATAAATTTATGACACAGTCCAACAATGTCAGTGCTGTAATTTGATTGGTGCAGCATCTGTGTAGGTGGCCAGTAAAAATAGTTTGTAATATCATTTCAATTTCAACACCCACACAGGCTATTATTTTCGAGCTTGGAGGCCACAGCTTTGTCTCAGCTGTGATTTTCACATTCACTGCTTTACTCCCTGAGTCCCACTGGACCCATGAATCAGGGCTAGTGTTAGCTTGGTTTCCTACATTTTATTTAAAAAAAAAAAAAAGATGAACAGAGCAATAATCCACAAGTGGCCTATATCATGAAATATAATAAAGGCAATAATTAGAAGGAATCTCTAATACTGCTGGCAGGGCTTTTATCCTCCAAGTGGAAGCTTTTCAGGTTTATTTAAGCTCACTTTTAGGCACACCCTAGTACTAGGCTGTAGCGCTTTTTGCATTCAGAACTGACACACATTCAACAAGATATTAGAAACTTTCTTGAGATTTTAGTCCATATTGACATGCTAGCATCACACAGCTGCTCCAGACTTGTCAGCTGCACATCTCCTACTCCACCAAATCCCAAAGGTGCTCTACTAGATTGAGATGTTTGTTTAAGAAACCAGTTTGAGTTGATTTTAACTTCTTAACCTTCCTGCCTTCTTGGGACCTTTTTGTGCCACTGCTATGTGTTAAATGGCTGCCATTTCCACTGTGTTCAGTGGAATATAACCAAACTTGCCACAGGATAGTTTTTACCTGTCAATGTTAATATTCCAGTGTGAATTCCTTAAATCAGCCTAAAATGGCTGAGCAGCAGAAATCCCCACACCCATCACCCTGGGGACCATTTTCTGCCCATTGACTTCCATTATAAACGCTATTTTTCAACCCCAAATTATCATCATATGATTTTATTTTTTCTTCTTTTCTTGGATGTCAATGAAGACTCAGGGCCTTGAAGTTTTAATTTTTAAATTGCAAAAAAAATGCAAAAAAAATAATGGCAGGTCAAAATGTATGTTGGTGCCAATCTTTGGTCCATCTAAAGGCCTACTTATAATGACAATCACATATTACTTCAACTGGTTTTTTGTGGAAATATTTAGTTTCGTTTTTTGGTTTTTGGGGCTTATAACACAGGGCGCTCATGTAATAACACTGGGATTTGAAGGGTTAAAACAACGAAAATATAATTAAAACTTTACATGAATATTTCAGGGAGAAGTAGTTTTACAAGGTTGGCTAATTTAAAGTGGAATAAAATATGGATATATGGTCTTTTTATGGCGTGGCTGAGAATGGTCCCTAGGGTGATGGGTGTGAGTTTTTTAAAGGATGGCAGGAGGGTTAAACAGCCATCACAACACACTTTCAGTACATTGCAGTCATAGTTTGATGAACATGGTCATTGCATTACTCTGTGCTACTGAAATTTAAACCATTGTACCACCAGCAGCAGCCTGAGGCATTAATACAAGGGAGGATAGAGCAATCCTTTCTTGGTGTTTATGCCAAATTCTGATCATACAATCTGAATGTTGCAGGAGAAATCAAAATTCATCAGCCCATCCAAACATGCTTCATCCATACTATAGTAATACTCAGACCAGCCAGTCAAATGTCAATCACTTCAATTCCCTTTCATCCACATTTCGCTCAGTTTGCACTTCAGGATGTCATCTTTACCATGCCTAAATGCACTGAATTGCTGCCGTCTGCCGATTGGCTGATAAGATTTTTGTAATCCATAAGCAACTAAACAGGTAGATCTGACAGAATTAGAATAAAAAGATTTACGATGGGGCCAGTTTTTATTTCATTATGCTGTTAAGAAAATGTGTCCTACTTTTACTATTTTGTTATGTTTGTGAGCTTCATCTAAACATGTTAAATTGTTGTACTTTCAGTGCTTTGACCTACTATTTCCTTATGTTAACTCAGTCTGCCTTGGAGTCTGCATTTGGGGCCTAATTCATAGTATGTGATAATAAAAAATTGCACAAAAAAGCAAATTAGTGCTTAAACATGTTCAAATAGTGGGAATAAAATATTACAAAGTGGCTACAATGAAATACATTCATTGATCTAAATGAAAAAGTTTAATGGTGAACAATCCTGAAATAGCGCTGATAGTAATGTGGTTAGTTTCATGGTTAATTTACGAAGTTGAGCTTTTTTTCTAAACGCAGGTGCAGCCACTTCATTTCAATATAAGGGCCCAATCTGCCAAGAGCTGCGCAATTTAGAGCAAGGTCGCAAAGTTAGAGATCATATTCAGCTGCGGGTAATTTACTAACCGAATAGGTGCAGCTTGTTAATTGTAATCAGAAAAGCATATAAATACAGGTCATACATACTGTCTGACCAAACTGTCTGGCACACAGAGTTGCTATAATGGAAACAGGCGTTAGTAACTGACAGGCTCTAATGCAGGACTATAAGCCGTGCAACAATATTGTTACATTGTGTTCCATAGCATTTTTGTATTAAGACAACTTACATCACCTCAAAGGATAAAACAAGCCAGAAATGCCTGATTTGCAAAAGATTATACTTATACTTCACTACTGGTGGTGTTAACTGACTGTTTAAGAAAAAACTGAATTAGCAGATTGTGTGTGTGTGTGTGTATTATCAAAGAATTTGTGTAGGGCTAACACTCATGCGTTAGATTACAGCTCACTAGATGGTGAAAACCATGTGTGCTGTTCATAGTCCTGCAATGGTACCAGTTTGTTTAATTTAGAAATGTTTAATTGAAATGTTATTAAGAACATTTTTTTAAGGATTGAATGTATTGTGAATGCATTCCTCTGAACAAAAAAACAAACAACCTATCAAACCAGTTCAAAAATAACTGGGCCGCTATTAATTGACATTCATTCAAGACCCAATTATTTTTAAGATCAGGTCCGAAGTCAATATCTTCATTCCTCTGTCATTCAGCCTTTTCACTTTGAACCCCAGTACACAGCCTAAGAGCCAATACCATAAACTGAAGAGCAGCAAAATTTTTGTTGCTGCTAGTATGACTTCTTTTGGTTGGAGGTTCAAGGTCATCTCTAAATTCGTTGAGCAAATTTAGAATTAGGTGGCTTGGTAATCTGTACGTTTTTATCACATCTTCATCTGACACTCCAAAAACGTCAGCATGAGTGGATTGTAGCACACTCTCTTGAATCTCTGCAATAGCTCCTCCAAGCAATAACTGCCATCATATCAAGTGCAAATAATAAAACAAAATTATAAAGCGTTCAATAAATAAATAAATAAATAAAGCATTACATATTGGCACAAATAGCGATAAATTACATATAATCACTTTGCATACTTGATTTAAATCCAGTCCTCTCTATTTTCTGCACATAAAGAAAGGAACTCCCAGAAACGCATATGCAAGAGTCACAAAAGTCACATTTTAGTTCCACATGCTGGTCAGATCAGGGTTTTCAGGGAATGATCTAAATGTGTTGCACAAGAACACAACTTTAAAGGGGAAATCAGACAAATTATTGTTATTATTTTTTTTACTTTATGATGACTTTACCATCCCATCTTGTATTACTTCGACTCCATGACTCTCACCTGACAGGTCACACATATGATTTGAAATTTTACATGTCAGCTGAGACACCAGGAGCAGGTAAGGTAGTGCAATGATTCACGTGTCAGCAAAAACAAACAAGAGGGTCTTGAATAATTCACTGTTTCCTACACAGGACTTACCTGAACACCCCCACCCCCCTCCACACACACACAGACACACACACACAGTCTCACACATGGCCAATTTTAAACCGTCAGATGAATTCACGCACCTCTGGCTTGTTTTCTCACAGCCATGAGGCGTTATTGTTCCAATCAGGAGCCTCTTGCTGCTCTCCATTTGAAACCCCACTACACTTTCATTTAATCTGACAAGTATAATCTTCTGAGATTGCCCTTTCCCACTGTGATGTTTAGAAAGCTTATAAAAGACTCACTTCATTGATCTGAAGACACTTTAAGAGGCTTTATTGTGGTTCCCACGCCACAATCACAACTAGACCTTTTGGAACAGAATAGTGCCAAACAACACACGTCAGTAGACAAGTCAACCTTTCAATAAAAACGTAATCGTTTTATTGATGCAAAGTCCACCTATCTATGTGTGTTACACATAGATAGGTGGACAGCAAGCCGTTTAAGTACAACTCATTTTGATGCAACCACAAAAATCTGCTATGTGCTATAAAATCCAATCTGTAATTGGACAATTTACTATTCACACTGACATTCAATTCATTAATTACAGTCTGTACACTCTATGTCACATGGGACTTCCCCTCTACTTTGGCCAGGCCTGCTGTATGCATTGCCTCTGTCTATCTGTGGTTGTGTTTAAACAGTCCATTCATTCACTCACTCATCATTTTATAGTGTTTGCTACATAGTAATCTAACTAGGAAACAAGCACCCACACCTGCTGATACACTTCTTCTTACTTTTCTTTTTCTTTCAGCTGCTGCTTTAGAGCTTACCACACCAGATCATTTGCCTACATCTAACTCTATCCCTCCATGAACCTTATCTGTGGTCTTCCTCTTTTTCTCCTGCCTAGTAGATACATATTTAGCATCCTTTAGTTACTGCTTAGCTTAGCTCTTTAGCTGTCTCTCTCATGCACTTATCTAGTCTTGTCCATCCTGGCCACTGGCAAACAGAAATTTTAGCATCTTCAGCGGTGCTAGCTCTTGTCTTTTTGTTTCCAACCCACCATTTCCAACCCACACATCACAGCAGGTCTCATTACCATATTGTTAACCTTCCCTTTCACTGTATTATTTATCTTTCTGTCAAAAACGATTTTCAATTTTTTTGTAGTTTATTGCACTTTTTTGTAATTAATGTAATTACTATGGACTTAATACATACATATTATTAAAATATGGGCTATAACAGTTGTATTGATGTATAGCAACTTGAAATGCTCCCACAAATGGCACTACAGCATGTAAAAAAATAATATAAGCTCTGGCGGACTTGGTTCTATGGTAGGTCTTAAAGGGTTAAATAAATATCGTCAAATAATCGAGATCTCAATTTCAGTGAAAATAATCGTGATTATAATTTTTGCCATAATCGAGCAGCCCTAATCTCACCTTCACCTTGAATCCATCTCTCGCTCCGATTACACACCTCAACATGATTTCCCCGTCCTCATACATACCCTGTACCACCCTCACATACTTCTCTGCCACTCCTAACTTCCTCATACACTAGAAACGTTCTTCTCTTGGTACTCGCTCATGCTTTCTCCAGATCCACAAAGACACAGTGCAACCTTTCCTGACCTTCTCCATACATCTCTATCAGCACTCTCAAAGCAAACATTTGTAGTGCTGTCTTTCAGCCGAAGCTATACTGCTAGTCACTGATTGTCACCTCTTTTCTTAACCTTGCTTCAAAAACTCTTTCCGATAGTAAATAACAGCACAGTGTCCCCTAACTGTGTTGTTCTCTAGTAAGTTTGACTAGTGTGATACTAATTGTGATTTAATGTCACCCTGTCAAAGAAGTGCTTGGGGCTTGTGTGTCTTGAAAAAGAATGTGCACGGTGTGAGTGGCTACTACTATTATACTGTATCCAGAATTTATTTACATAGGGGTAGAATTTCAACACACCCAGTTTTCTTCCATTTCTCTGCTAAATGGATTTGATCACTGAAATTTAAAATCTAGGTATTTAATTACTAGGCACCATGGTGCGACATACACACACACACACACGTGCACACACACCCTTTCTTACTCATCAGCCCTCCACCTGCCACTAAGCTGAAAATAGATTTTCCTCTAAGGGCAGCGAGTTCAAGTTTACATTCCTAATGACCAACAATAATTTAACTGATTGACGACTGATTGTGAAAATCATCTAATGACTAGCAACCTCTGCACTTGATAATGCCATGCGCTGCTTCACGACTTTATTAAGCATACCGATCTCACTGCACGGTTAAATAATTCACTGCCATTGGCCAGGTGCAGGCTGATATTTCAGTGTGGTTGGCTGACATGATACTGTGCGTGACAAACTGTGCCCTGCGTTCACACTTAATTCAGGGGACGACTGCTCTGCATAAGGACAGCTTGGAAAGATGTATGAGCTGGGGACTTAATGTATTCATAGCGAAAAGGATGGAGAAATTGGTCTTGAGATGTGATAAAGCGCCTGCTGAGGTGTCTTTGATAAATTATGATGAAGCTATGCAAATAGTGCCTGGAGCAGCTGGATCTTCGCCATGTACTGTTCAATTAGCCTGTCACTGAGGTGGTAGTGTAGCACTTGGACTGGATGAGCAATGAATCCATTTATTACTGAAATTCATGATAACTTGATATCGAACATTATGATTAAATTAGAAATACTATTTAGGAGATCGGTACAAACCTAAATAAGAGATTAAACCCTTATTAACACTTTGTGCATGTGACCTTCATTAACACATCAACTACATACATACATGCTCTGGTCTTTGAATCTTTTACAGAGAACTGCTTCGCTAACGCTGCTAATGTGTATGAGATATAGGTCCCAAGAGCTTTCTTATCTAAACAAATTCAGTTTAGATAAGAGAGTTATGGACTAGTGCTCTAAAGTAGACTTAATTTTACTTAATTTTGCTGTTCAGATTCATACCAAATCCACTGTAACTCCCACAGTCCTAATCTGCAAAAAAGGGAAGAAGCTCAAAGAGCCCTCTCAGATATAGTCTCTTCCACCCCATGGCCCATCATCACATTGAGTCCCTTTCACTAAATATTTCACAACGAGCCCGTGCATTCAGATTTTACATTCCTGATATACAGTCTGCTGCCCAAAGAAACTCTCTCCAGCCCTCTGAAGTATGAGATTAGAGCAGCTTTGAAGGCCATTTTTTTTCCTTGTAGCCATAAAAACAAGGCACTGAAAAAAAAATATATCCAACATCCACCGCAGCCAGATGTGTTTCTCTAATCTCCTGTATTTCAATTAGGTTACTACTACTGAGTAGAGTTTCTTCTTGGAGCTGTCCTCACTGATGGGTTTAGAAAATGACATTTCAGTGTAATTAGAGCTTGGAATATCATAATGCAGCAAGAAACAAAATGTTGAAAAACTGAAAAACTGCTACAATTAAACGTGCCGTAACGTAAAAATAATCTTCAAGGATGAAAATTGTAAAATATAGGCTGGTTAGAAATACGACTAATTTATTAATTTGGTGGTGATTAGATGAGTAGGAGTAAGCAGCAGCCATTGAATTGCATCAACGTCTAAAAACAGAACGGTGAGGGGAAATGAAAGCCAGCCATTTCTTTCTTTTACTCAGTGTGAGAGTTGACCTTTTCACACAGTCCCTGCCTGCGGCGCTAAGGGAAGTGCACATATGCAGGGGATTTGAACTTTAGCTTCCATGGAGCATCTGGCATATGTATGCTAACTGTTTAAAGTCTCTGCAGGATATTGCAGACAGTAGCATAGTGTGAAGAAAAACATACAGGATGACGGCTGATAGCGATGTCTTATTTAAACAAAATTTTGCCAAATGTTATCCACTGGCCACAAGCGCGTTGTGGAATTTGTAGCAACTGTGGCAGGGGTTAATAGTGAAATCTCACATCCTGAAATTCACTTTGGCATGAGCCTACTGAGCCTGTGAAAACAGCTGTATAATGTCTCCTTTGGCTCTGGAGGACCTTTTTAAACTCAGCTGGTATTAGATTTATGTCGGTTAGAAATATGTAGGGAGTTTTTTAGGCTGCATTACAGACTAAGGGGAGGGACTTCTTTAAAAGACGTGGCTGTATATTTAATGCGCTACAGAATTGCATTATGGGAAAGGATCCATGGTAAAAGAGTACGTTTATTTTGAATTCCACTCCATCAATCATAACTTTTTTTTTTTCATTTCATGTGCTTCTTTGGCGACCTGAGAGTGCTCCGTTGTAGTGCCATGACATTTCCAAATGTGCGTGACCCAATAAAAACGTCTAAACATATTATGTAAAAAGATTTTGTCTTTTGTAAGCTGTAACGAAAAAAAAGAAAGAAAGAAAAGCGAAGCACACAAAAATATGTGCCTGTCTCACCATCATTGGTAACATCACTGCACAGCAAAACTGTCACAGCTAAATAAAATAAAATAAATAAAATAAAATGTTAGACTTCATTTAAACTACTCTGAACCAATGCAAACTCTAATTATCAAAAATGAGACCCGGGGTGATCTCAGCACTGTCAGACCAAACCCAGCATAGTTGATGCAAAAACCTGTGGTCAACCCTACAGTACCTGAGCTGAGTACAAATTCCAATAGGCCTCTTGAGTCCAGATGAAGTGAGTAGTTAAAATGATTTTCCACATTTTGAAGGCTCTATAGACCTTTCATTGTTAGCTCTATAGTTCTAGAAGTCAGCACAGCAGCTTTCTAAAATCTGGCTTTTATTGAACTATTTTATCAATAACTCTGAAGAAAGCCGGGAAGACGGCCATGAAACACACTGGTTTTATTTGATCTAATATTTTAATTTGTGCCCATTTTCATTGAAATGAAGTTGAATTTAGTTAAAAGTTGAAATAGCAACTGCCTTTGATATAAAAGCCCCAGTGGACTTGAAAAACTGAAGCAATCACTTGAATCCTATGTCAGCAACCTGTCTGTTCTGTTTTACAGTACGCAGTCTTGTCAGACTGACTGTTAATTAAAAGAAGGGCTGTACTGTTGCTGAGATAGAAGAAGGAAGTACATGGGTGCTAAATAGAAAAGTTCCACAACAAAATGGCGACGAGGATGGGATGGTCCGTGTGATCGCTGAACAACGGTTCCGTGGACGGGCTGATCACCCCTGAAGAAAAAGGTACCTTTGTCCTACCAGCTGTTGAAGCAAAGGAAATGGAGGAGTCACAGAGCCGTGTGTTTCAGTTACCACCGAGATCATCGATTTTGAGGGGACTGCTGCAGATGGGTGAGTTGTAGCTAACTTTGTATACAGTTATGAGGAGTTTTTTTGTCTGGCCGAGCGGTGAAATGCTTGCTGCTCCGGAGTTCGAGTCTCTGGAGGGAAAATCCTGGGGTTCGAGTCCCCAGGCTTGTGTTCGGTTCCTGTGTTGTGCAAAAGAAAAGCAGTCGTCTGCCAGAGTAATTGCAAAAACACCAGCCCATCACAGGGAACGGTGGTTCAAGTCCACCGTTGATAATCACGTCTGCACAATACAGTGTGTGGAGTGACGGTATTTTAGCACTTTTCTGCCGGTAAGGGAAGAAGGCCATTGCAGGGGACGCTCTGAATGTAAATATGGGATCTAGATCCAGTAGCAGCGCTCCACCGGGCGGCCAGAGACAAAACTCAATGTGTGACTGTATGGTAAGAATTGAGTAAATGTGTGGTGTGTAAGATTGCAGAGAATGGTTGTGTGGGAAAAGTTGATGTGTGTGTAAAAACAGTGAGAAATGGGGCTACAAAATGTTGAAAATGGGGAACAAAAACAAAAAAAAAAAGAGGAGTGTAGAAATGTGTGTAAAAGTTGTTTCCAACTAGAGGGAGAAGGTGGTACTGCAGGCCACCAGCTCCTCTAGGGTGGACACACGAAAAATTTCTTTTTAGCAGAATTGTTGATAAAAATAAGCAATAAAAATAGGAAGAGGGTTTGGTGTTTTTCAACGTAGAACAACTAAAATCTCTCTGGGATTTTAAGAAAGGGGAGATCAGAACCAGAGAGGGGAGATGTGTTGTTTCAAGTAGGGAGACGAATGATCAAAATGTCTCAGTGTGTCACTTGCAGGTGAAGAGCAGACCCGGATCAATTTTCCACGCGCAGCAGTCGGAAGCAAATTATAGGTTAACATGATTAGAAACACTCAAGCCAAGTTTTGGCTGAATTATTTTACAGCTTAACTTCCATGTGTTTGTCACCCTGAGAACACAAGCTCCAAGAATCTCTCCCTGAAGACAAGAAATGCAGTTCCAGACCAATGAGATGGATCTCAAGAGCTCACAGCAGCATCCTGAGCAGTGAAGAAAAGGTCCAGCAGCAGCAGCTGTGCAAGGCAGCGACAGCAAGGAGAAAAATGGCATCATCATGACTGGATGGATGGATGTGCATTTCCAACGAGCTGCACCTTCACTGTGTGTGAATGGACCTTTGAAAAGACTGCTTGAGTTGGACATTTGCCACTTTCGGCACAAAAATGGCAAGATGAGAGTGTTAAAGACACAGGACAAAGCTGAAAGACAACTGACTCTCACTGGACTGCTGCAAGGGGGGGAGATGAGATGACACCACAGTGGAAGGAGCAGGGGAGGACATGGAGGAAGGCTGTTTTAGTGTGGGAATGAAATTTGGGTTTAGGAAACTGGGAGTAAAAACGACTGCCTTGCATGGAGAATTGAAAAGTGTCTGGAGCACCGCAAAGAGGAGAGGTACACAAAAATTACACAAACAGAAAAATGCATTAATCCTACTAACACAAACACACATGCAATGAAGCTCATGAAGATCAAACAGAATGTGGCAGGATGAATGTTATCCCGCGGTCCAACCCACTTTCAGCCTGGCCCATTAGGGGGCGCTGGTATAAATAGTGGCCATTTGAGTGTCTCTGCATTGCTTGCCTGTGATCTCCTTTTTGGTCACCTGACTTCCTCGGTGTGGTAGAGATCGTTTGTGGGTTACTCCTCTAAAGTCTCCATCGCGGCTGGTCGTAGCTATAGAAGCCTCCTCTGAGCTATTCTGCTTACATTCTATGACCCGGCTTACTTGCTTTTACAGTGGACGTCGGCGTGGACAACGGCCATATGCATGCCGATTATCGGAGTCAGCTGGCGTGCATATTGATTGACTGTTAACTTATCGTCGTGTGGACGGCAAGTTGGAGCAGTACGGCGATTCCGTTTGCTCCAGATTTTAGAGTTTTATTCAGATTGTATGTTTTATTGCTTTTTGATTTGTAGTTTGGATTCTCTGTTACACCACTGGTGGGAGGCCCTTTTTCTAGCTGTGGATCACCAGTGTGGTCCTGCAGTTGGGTTATCCCCCGGTGCTACACATTAGTTTGTTGTAATATATTAAAATTTTCTTTGTTTCTTTTATTCAGATGCGGAGTGCCGACGTGGAGGAGACTAGGGTGCCTTGGTGGTGGGATCCCTTGAGTGTACACACCTGCCTTGTCTAGTTTATTAGTGTGAGTGTGTGATAGTGTGTGGCACTTGTGTTTTGGTGTGTTTTCTTTCTTTAGTTGTATGTGGCATCCCTGCCCCTCCACTGGTAAGCCTCAGCTCTGAATACCTTTTTAAGCATATTTGTATTTGAATATTTATGATTATGTTTTTATTCGGTGTTTTAAATAATTACCAATAAATTGTGAATTTGTTGATCATTGAACCTCGTCTCTGGACTGAGTATAGCGAACCTAAGTGCCTTTCTGGTGATTTTAGTGTTACTTTCAGTATTCTCTGGGTGAAATTCCCAGGGTGGCGTTGTCTTTTTAAAACTGCAAAGAGTATTTACTTTATATCCCAACCTCGTCTCGCCACAAGTATTTTAAGCATGCATTTCTGTTACCATCATCTTGTCCAGTTCACTTAGTGGGTTAAGAAGTGATACATAGACTAGTGAACTAGTATTATTTTTGGGGAGGGATGATTGAATCATTGCAGGGGTGAACAGAATGCTGCAGGAGGGTCAGATGAGTGGAGACTAATAGATTATTGAGTTTCTGGTTTCTGATGTGTGAGGGAGGTCTTATCATGACACACAGCTGGGAACATGGGGGAAAACAAACACACATTATCTAATAGAATATTGCTGTTGTGTGAGGTGTGACTGGTGGATGAAAGTTTTGGAGATTTACTGATGCATTTTCCTTTGGTACCACTTTGAACCTGCCAGTTTTGATCTATTATTCTAAAAGAGTATGCTTAGACAACTTCTAAAAAGAGGCCTTCATATTTTTTGATTTTAACAGTGCACTGAGATTTTTTGCTTGGCAATTTTCTCTTTTTCAAGCAGGCCTGCAAAATCGGAATCGAAAGCACTACACAACATGTTGACCAATCGCAAGTGAGGTTCTCCAAAATTAAAATGGGCTCGGGAGAAAGCCACTTATTTGGGACAATCAGAAAACAAGTCCCTGTCAAAAAGGATTCAGCGAGGTAATCCAGTCTAAATTGTTTTTTCTTTTTTTGAAATGACGTCATTGCTGGCAGTAGAAACTTATTGCATCACGAGAGGTTCTACTGTCAGCAAATAAAAAATGGGGACTGACTGTTGACTGACTGGACACCAGTATGCAAGATTGCACCTCCACCTAGACAGTGACAAAAGGGTGGATGTATGTATGTTTCTTTTTACAGGAGCAGAAAGGTGACAGCAACAGGTTGCATGAGCTTTTGGGCCGTGCTGATTTAACCTTTTAATTGACACTTTCTGTGTCTGTGAATTTACCAGCGGTGTGTTATTCATGACCTTGTATTGTTTACAGTGCAGAGGTCACTGTGAGAAAGTGTGCATACAGATGCGCAGCGTTAACATCTACATCACTTTTTCCACAGCAAAGGGTTAATCGTGGGATCTAATCACATGATTTACAGCAGGACACACCACTGGCTAATGTTTTTTTTCTTACAACAGGGCCTGGAGTGAAACTACTCCAGGGGAGAAGCCCTGGGAATTTTTAACAGACAATGCACAACTTCATTGTGCATGTCCAATTGTGATAAGCTGACAGAGGGCAAAAGAGGGTTTTCCGGGGAAGTTTTCATTTTAAAATTGCAGAGACCGCGACATGAGAGATATGGAAGGATTGACTGAGGCGCAGATGCAGACCATGACCATGAGAGAAGGCTTCAAGAGGACCATTGAGAAGCAGGAACCATCTGTAGGACAGCAGACAAACGACAGTGGGCTGCACCACTGGGCTTCCAAAGGATTGTCACGAGGAGATTTTGAACAGCAAAATCTTAAATAAAATGAAAGAGTTTCGCCGTTGAAGTTGAGGAAGACAACTAAGGTGTACGACGTGCTCTGCCTTAAATCTACAGCCGCGTTGGAACAGAAATCGAGGAATGGAGAGAGCGTGCCAAGCTCCAAAGGTGACAGCGCAGAGGGAGATCAGCGTTGGAATTATGACTCTGTAAACGGCACAGACACCAGGAGCCATGACCGTGACTGGAATGACCACCTAATGCTGCTTCACTTTGCCATGCAAAGTACTTTGACACTCTGGAGAAGACCTTTCCTCTGTATCATTGTTGCTGCCATTTGCATGTGAGAGCTTAGATTGTGGGGAAGATTAAAGATGAACAAAGGGTGGTGGGAAAACAGTGAAGTGAGGATACACAGTGTGAAACTCCTTTAAGTGTACAATAATGTTGATGTGATATACAGAATGTCAGGAAAGAAATTCTGGTTTTAATGTGATATAAGAATCAAAGGGTGGGATTGTATAGGAATTTCTTTCATTTATGTATTAATCACATTATTTTTGTATAATGCCTTGGTGCCACTGGATTTTAACATGTCTGATACCCATACTGAAGACAAATGGTGGGGGTGTAGTAAGGAAGTTTGGGGAAGCAGACCAGAGTCTTTTGTCTCTTCAGGACTCTGGGAAGTAGCAAGGGAGTGTGAACCTTAAGGTGTGAAACAGCTGTGTACTGCCTTTTGTTCCTGGAGAAGGTATTTAACTGAGAGCCATGCTAGGCTCAGGGAGACTCTGCTGACCGTCTGTCCCGCGGACATGCAGGGGCTCCATCAAGCTTGGTTGTCTGTTGTCTTTGTGTGTTTGGATTAAAGAATGTTAGCTACTGCTCACTGCTCGTCTGCAGGCTTTATTTAGACTTAAATAGACTTAAATAATTCTGGCTGTATATTTGACAACAGTTATTTTATTTGGTCAAAGGTAGCCTTGATTTCACCCAGTGTAAATAACAGTATAGACTAGTTCACCACAATTATGGCTGAAGATGGGGAAAAGCTCCCCATTTCACATAGCTCCAAACTGTAGGAAAGTGAACTTCAGATAAACCTCATATTGTCTCTAAAGTGACGCCATTTACTAGCATCTATATTTCTTCCCAGTCTTTTCTTTTTGTTACTGCACTCTCTCTCTCTGAAGAAGCTTTCAATCTCAAACCTATTTTTCTTTTAAAAAGACACAAGGCGGAAACAGTGATGGCAAGAGGGCAGCACACTGATTTTGCAAGGAAGCCACATTAAAAGTAATTTCATCACTTACTAAAATCCTTATGTTATGACTAATTACACCATAACCATTTAAACTTAATGAAAATTATTAGACAAAGTGTCATGGTTATGATGGCTAATAACAAAATGAACATTGAAGGAAGTATCATCTCTTTAAGATGTTTCTAACTCAACTGCCTCCATTCATTTAGCACTACTCCTTACATCTGTTGAGTACTTAACAGATGGGAACATATATTTCCCATCACTTCAGTGCACTCAGAAGCATTCTGCTTTTCCTATTACAAGACTTTCCTCATTCTTTCACTTAGTGCACAGCCCAGTAGTAAGAACTCAAAGCAAGAGCCTTGATCCAGACCTTTGTATTGTCACCAGACAGATTGCAAAATAAAGGTATAGAACAAACCTGATGTTCAGATGTGCCATGAGATGACATTCACGCATTATTACTGCAGTAGTAGTATTGTAAATGTGAATACAGTACAGTTAAAAATTACAGTTACAAACTGTGGGCTTAGATGCGTTTTTCCAATATACTCCACCTTACTACCTTTCATAGGGAAATTAAGTTTAATCCACTAAATTGACTGTGCATTTAGAGGAGAATAATTCTGAAACCAATCAATAAATATTAATATTTTTTTTCTAAAAACAAAAGAAAAAAAAAACACATCTATTTTGGCCTTCTCCAAAAATTGGGTTTAGGATAGTGTTATCACCTAGGATGACTGAGATCTCATCAAATCAAATTACTTTTCAGGATTTAAACCTGCTCCTCGAAATTTGGCTTTGATAGCAGGCCCCTCTCTTGGAGGGGTGCCTGTATGAGTCTGTGATGTGTTTAAAGAAGGGCAAATAAATCCATTATTATAATTTGCTAGAACTATATTGCTGTAGATTCAATGACTTCAATGGACGTTTGGATTTTGGATTTTGGATGTGACAATGGTAAAATATTTATATAGCAAAAGATTTGTGCGACACAACATGAATAAAACAAGTAAATATCACCCTTTATACCTTTGAGAGAAGCTACCAGATGTAGTCAGTTATAATTAAGTTAAGAAGCCTTGGCTTCTTAACTTAAGTTAAAGGACATTGTAGAAGGGTGTAGCATATATCTGAGCTGTTTGAAGTCTTTTTACCCTGCATGTGTTAGAGAAAATCCTAAATAAATTCAAACTTGTGTACAAAATTCTTTTTTTTAATTCATTAAAGATGTATGCTATTTGATCATTGAAAAATAACAGTTCAAAGAAATCAAAGAAAAAGCCCAAAATCACTGTGTAATTCATGCACTTGATGAGTAGAAAGTAACGTAAACTTCTACCTACAAATAGTAACAAAATACATTTGCACTTGTTTTGTAACATTTTGACATTTTGTACTTTTATCCATATATGCATCATTATAATATGCAGTGCATTAATATTTCTGGCCCCACAGTACAGGGAGACAAGAATGTCTTGAGAAAGAAATTGATATACTGGGAGGCACCACACACCGTGTTTTCTCTTCAATTATTAATTTAGTCATTCTCTTTGAAGACAAAGAGAACACAAGAGACTTAAATGCATGCAGGGGTGATAAAGCCTCTGCTTCATCAAACAGCAAGATTGGCCCGGTGAACCTCAGAAGCAACAATAGGTTTTATTCAAGACTTCAATTCTCAACTCCCTTTGGCTTTCTTCCAGCCAAAAGCTCTGAAATACACCACCACTGTGTCTGCCTATTATGGAAACCCTTTTAAAACCAGAAACAGGCTACACCCATGAGTGAGCAGCAATTTGACAAACGGACAGGAAGCTGAGGTCAGTGTAGCACACCATACCTGCCACAGCTGGCTCTCATCCAATGTAATTTGTGCCCCGTCTCTTCATAACATCCCTGTAAAAATGAAAACACAAAAAAGAGAGAGAAAGCGGCAGGTCAGACGATGTAATGAGACTTGAAGAAATAAAGTATACAGGAGAGGACAATGGCAGATTATATCGCATGGAGTATGAGTGGCTTTCAGACTTAAGTCTTAACATTTTAAATAATGTGTTTTATTGAGGCTGAAACATCACCGGGAATCTCTAAAAAGAATCTCTTTAACTTGAATAAATGAATTTTCATTTACTTAAAAGCTGAACCCATTCTGTCAGAAAATAAAACAAAGAATCAGCTTGCACTTCTCTAAACTGTGCACACACAAACGCTTTCCTTCATGTAAAGTCTCAGCTGAACTCAAATAGATCTTGACGTGAGTTTTAAGTGTAATCAGCCAATGCTTGATCAGTATGCTGCAGCCACCGGCACTATCTCCCCTAACTGTGGCAACAAACAGGAGGAGAAAGTGGAGGGATTTATCGGCATATGCTCTTTCATGAGAACTTATCATTCAAGACCCACTCACGCCCGGAAAAGGTCAAATGAAATTCTCTCCTATCAAATTAAGGTTTTCAATTGATTAATAAGCCTCAGTGGCAGATGCTGAGCCTGCACATGGTAAATTTCACAACACTTTCATGTTTTCTTTTACCCGGTGTGCAGCACCAAGTAATACAAGCCTAATTTGAAAATTATGTGAAAAGGAAATATTTCAGTCACAGGACATCAATATGACCTGCTTGGATGTCCTCCTGTTGTGTCTGAAATCACTCCTTCACCACATTCATCACTCCCATTTTAGTAGGCAGGTACTTGTTACAGGAAAAATGATTCTATGTTTCTTTACCTTCTTTTAAATGTACAAAGATGCCTTTTCTCTGCCCTCTGCCTATGGTTAGATTAGTTTAGAATTATCTTTTTAGACTTTCCCAGCAAACACATCTTGTTTCTGGGACATATTGTTTTAGATTGTTTTATCTTCCCTAGCTCTCTGCTGACGAGACTAGCACCATATATGGAGTTGTTTTATTTTATCTGTTTATTATTTGTTATCCTGTTCTCACTGTCTCTGTGCTCTGTGCCTATAAAAATTACCAAGCCACTGTGCATGGGGTGAGTTGTTCTTAGCAGCTCACCCGTGTACACGTTTGATAAAGAAAGTAACTTTGTCTCATTGTGTCTTTATTTCTCCTGGGTTTTTTTACAGAGTTTTCCCCCAACATTTCTTGGTCCTTCGGAGCCGGATCACCTCCATCGTGTCCCATCTCCGTGACCAGTCCACGTTGTTCGCCTGTCGACAGCCCACACACCAGGTGTGTGGAAAAAGACCAAGAGCGTTAAATTCGGGTCTTGGCCAACGTCTTAGAAAGCGACCCACGGTGGTGGGACCCGATCGAGGTGGACCAGACCCGGCGACACTGACCAGGTAGATACAGACACACTGACACAATCTTGCGTAAAAGCGTATTTTAAATTCAGGGAATTTAAAATAGCGAAAGTAGCTCGTCGCGACTGGAAGCTCCCCACCTCTGTGGGTTTAAAGTAGCTCGTCGGCTGGTAGCTTGGAGCTCGTCGACTGGAAGCTCCCCACTTCTGTGGGTTAGGTTTGGAGCTCTGGGTAGCTCCCCCAGCTGGGTCAAGGGAATAAGTAGCTCGTCTACAGAAAGACTGGCAGCTCCCCTTATGATAAGGGTTCCGATCGCGCGAATAAGTGTGAATGTGAATGTATGTGTGTGTATTGTTGTAATTAATGGAGCAAGCTGAATTTTCACGGTCCAATAAGAGACTGAGCTGCTCCTACTGTGTTTTTCTTTTACTGCTATTCACTGACGTGCTGGTGAGTTGAGAGAACGGTCGAGTTCCGTCTCGTAAAGTTCACACCGCTTTTGGAAATAGTCCGAAAGTAGAAGGGCGTGTGAGCAACCACTCTCGTCTCTAATACCAGCGAAGGTGATAGCAGCTGTATTGTGTATATATTACTTAAACAAAAATAAGTAAATACATAAATAAGATGGGTAATCAAGCAAGTGAAATTAAAACTCACTCCTGCTGACGAGCAGTGGTGAGAAAAGAAAAGTCCAGACGCCGGACAAAAACAGTGTCTGTAAACTGAGAGATTTAAGAAAACAAAATATAAACAGTCAGAAGAACAGAACTCAACTGCCAGTTTAGTAAAACCAGAAGACGAGACACTGTGCAGTTCCCACAATCCTTTTAGTAAACCATCACTCACTCCTGCAGCCGCATCTGCAGCAACACCCATATCAGGAAGAACATAATAATCCCTTATTAAGTGAAAACTAGAGATCAAAGTAGTTTGAGTTAGTTTAAAAGGGTTGAAAACAGACCCCACTGAGTAGATATAAATATAAAAAGTACGAAATAAAGATGAACAAAGGGAAAATTACAGTAGAAATTATCTTTAGAGTATTTGAAATTAATAATAGCAAGGATAACAACCTGTAAAGTGATATTATCAATGAAACACAGTTGGCATGATGACCATGCCCACAATGTATAAAATGAATATAAAGCAAATAATTCACACGAAAATATTTTAATAACATAAATAAAGTATATTAAGGCTGTGTCATTGTTCAGCCAAGGACAGTGTGTGAAAAGGTAACTGTCTCCACCTTGGGAAAAGGATGATTCTGCAGGTCATCTGAAGCCCTTGATGGATACAAAATTAAATATAAATAATATATTATAATAGAACTGCCTGGTCCGCCATGCAACAGAGAGAACAAATGTGACCGCAGATTGGATGAATTCTAAATTATCTGTTTGCTGAATAAGATGATCCTAACTAACAAATTGGCTCAGTAGTAGTATAGTGGTACACACTGATAAAATATTATAATATGCTATTGCTGTTATATAAGACAAAGAGGATAATATTAACAATGACATAATATTAATATGAAGAGGCACCTTAATCGGTTATGATGTGAGGTGGATAATTGTTAAGCAGTAGTCTGCATCAAGCTTAAGGTTTGCTGAAACTCAGTGTAATGACATGTGAGATGAAGACAATACAGAGAATAACTAAACTAATGAAGTGCATAGAGGCACTTGACCAGCTTGAAACCTATCATTCTAGAATGACACATTGCTGAGATATAGAGCACACCTATAATAACAACCAATAAGCAAAACCCTGTAGACAACAGCTAAAACTACAGGATTGAGAAGCTGAATTAAATATGTAGACACTGCTAAGCTGATGAGCATGTTCCACATTTTCTTTTCTTTTTCTTTTTTGTTTCTTTTAGAGCAGAAGCTGCTGTAACACACCCAAAGAAAGACTCTAGGTCTGACCAACCGTCTCAGTCGTGGGCAAAAAGATGACAGTCAATAAAATTCTAAAAGATAATTTATTGACGAAAAATATATCAAGAGATAAAAGATAAAACAGTCCAGTGTCCCACTTATGAATTGTATAAAAACACACAGTCCCAAGGCCAGAGCCAGCTATGCCACACGGCCAAGTTGCACCCCACATGTTGCCTCTAACAGGGTTAGAAGTTGTCCTTGGAGACCCACCACCCTGCAAGCATATAGTCAGTGGTCACTCAAGCCTCTGGAACTCTGCTGCCTTTAGGCTGTGGCATATAATAGGCCCTGGACTGCACAGAGAGACAAAACAACACAGCAGTGTTTGTAGTGTGGGCTATATGTAGACCAGTGTATCAGTGCAATCAAGTACACCTGCCTCTAATTAGTCCAACCCCATTCCAGCCATTGGCTCACCAAAAATGTGACAACCACAAAACCACTCCCAACCCAGTGCAACTTCACACAATAATATGGAGCTGAATTAACACAGGCACATTAGTCTACCATGTTACAAGCTGCATGCTATTAAAAGCCAACATATGCAGACTTCTGCCTTGTTCGGGTGGCAGCATTTTTCTTTTTTTTTTCTTTTGTGTCCTGACACGTTTATGTTTTTTGTTTTTGTTTGATTATTTTGTTGGTTTTGGAAACGAATTTAAACGAACTTGTGACAATACTTGAGAATCACAGTGACACATAGTGATTAGGCATATGATTGAAAAATGCCTAGGTTTAGAGCTGTAAGCTATGAGCTGTGAGCAATGCAAAGTTAAATATATATATATATATATATGTATAAATGGGAAACAACCCTAACTTGAAAGTTTGAAATGTGTGAGATCCATGAATTGTTTGAAAAACTAGAAATTATTTAAAATTGCCTTACGTGAACATGTAGTGTTGCATCTATTCTCCCAAACCAAGAAAAAAGAAGAAGCATTCTGTAACTTAGAAATAAGGCTGACGTGTTGACAACAGACTAAAACACTAATCCGCAGGTGGCTATCAGGAACAGAGAGGCGAGCAAAGTCATAAACACCAAGGCTGCAGACAGCCACGCAGAAACAGCAGATAACATAGAGACAACGCCTGCTAGAACCGTGGAGAGGAAGGTCACTTCACACGAGATTGTAGGAGTAGGCCACAGAGAAATAATGCAAAACAGTTTTGAGGCAGCCACTTAAGAACTTATTTGACCTTACAGCACAGGCCGAAATTGTGTAGGTTACGCAGTAACCACAGATAGTAAAATAATAGAAGCAAAACCACTCTCTTCTTCATGTTCTGAACAGAGCGCTGAGCTGATAGCTGTGATGCGCGAAAGCTAAATACACAAAGACAAACTAATAAACATACATACAGACAGCCAGTATGTTTTCTCTGCTGTGCATCATTTTGCAAAAAATTTGGCATAACAGAGGAATGATCACACCAACTGGAAAACCGGTTCACCATGCCAACCTCTTACAACGCCTACTGAATCTTTCATTACTACAGGCAAATGCTGACAGAGCAGCAAAATAGGCGGCACAAAAGACAAACATCACATTGATGGCAGTAAACACACATCAGATTCCACTGGATGTGTTGAAAAATGAACAAAAAGCAGCAAGCACAGCAGAGCAGGCAAAATGGCTAAAACACGGTGCAGTTCTGACAAACGACTTAATGATGTGTTATGGCAAGCTAGTGTTGCCAAAATTCCTCCACAAAATGGCGGCATTAGTGACTCATGGCTGTACGCATTTGTCAACGGGGGGACTGACCAGTATTGTCAACTCTCATTTCTACACTGTAAATTCTACACTGTAAATTTTGAAACCTCAGCAAAACAATTTGTCAGAACGTGCATGACGTGTCAAAAATATAATGCTCAGGGAAACCTGAGACCACACAATCCATATGGACTTTATTGAGCTAAATGAATGCCAAGGGTAAAAATACACCCTAGTGGTTATAGATGTATTCTCAAAGTGGCCAGAAATCTACCCAGTGAAAAAGGCAGATACAATTTCAGTAGCAAAATGTATGTCTAAGTTGTAGAAAAATAAAGAGATGATTGTAAATGACGAAGAATGTAATGATGTCTATCAAGTGTCTTGCAGATCACAGCCCGGTGACTGGGTTCTGATCAAAGTGCTCCAAAGGAAAAACTGGAGCTTGCAAAATAGCGGAACGACCATCTTGCATCCATCAGAGCCAGTAAGTGAAGCCATCTAAACACAGCTGACAGCAGGCTTGCCCACTTGTTGTGATCTCGCCCGGTGGAGGGGTCAGCTTTCCTGGCCGGGGGGTCTACTCGCGACAGGAGGGTGTGTCTCGTCGTCATGAGGTGGTGGCTCTTAACAACTGCAGCGGCCCTGACCATGGCCGGGCTCCTCACCTTTGCTTCCGTGAGGGACAACAAGTCACGCAATATGAAGAAAAGGCAGACACTGTATGACAAAGGAAAGTACACCAAGTTTCCCCATGGCTATGCCACTAATTTCTGGTGGCAGTTTATGAACACTACAGCTTACTTGAATAATAAAACTGACTGCTATGCAAATACATATACACTTTCTGCCCACCGAGGAACGAGAGGAAGTGTATGGACTGTTCACTCAACGAAACCTGTGCCAGTAACGCGACACTGATGAGCCTCAACTGTCGCTCCAACTACAGCTACCGAATGATACTACAAACAAAGACTCATTACCAGACAGGATGTGCACGGACGGCACCAAGCAGTAAAGGAACCAGAGTTTCGCATCTGAGGAGGAGTGAAATTCTTACAGAGCGTGATCCCCGGCATTGGAGTTGCCGAGGTGCGGGATCACGTGGAAATCAACCGATATGCTCTGCTACGACACATCAACTTAACTAAGGCCCTGGGAACGGCCTTAGCAGGAGAACAGAAGGCCATCAGAACGATGGTGCTGCAGAACAGACTGACACTAGACCTGCTAACAGCATCACAAGGAGGAGTTTGCAAGCTGATCGGGGAAACATGTTGCACTTTTATCCCTGATGGATACGAAACTGGAGGAGACATTTATGAAGCTTTGCAGAATTTGACCGCTCTGCAAAAATATGTCACTGACCACACACCTGGAGCAGCTACAGCACAAGGCTGGCTGGACTGGCTGTTCAGCGGTTCATGGCTGGCTGCTGTAGCAAAGCCATTTTTCCTTCTAGGTCTCATCATGATAGCACTGCTCATATTAGTGTTGTGTGTGTTGCCATGCCTAAGAGTAATGATTTCAACGATGATAACAACTACAATGACTGCTTATGTTGCCGTGCCTGAAGAAGACCAGCATCCCGTTGCAATTCTGTTAGAGGAGAACTTGTAATAACTGCTAATGAATGACGTGGTGATTAAAAATGACTTGTCAAGTGATCACGCACTGATTAAAACATTAGTAGGTTATGCAGGTTTTCATCCTTTTATTTTTTTTGAAGTTTTCATTTTAAATATGAAGTTTTCATCATTTTACATATAAAGTTTTCAATTTAAGGTTTGCATCATTTTATAAGGTTTTCATCCTTGTATTTTTTGAAGTTTTCATTTTACATATTAGGTTTTCATCATTTTTAAATACAAAGTTTTCATTTTAGTTTGCATCCTTTTATTTTTTGTAGTTTTTGTTTTAAAATATAAGGTTTTTATCCTTTATTTTTTGTAGTTTTAGTTTTATTATTTTTTCTTGTTTATTCCACTTGTTATTTCATTTACTATGATTTTCATTTACTATGTTTTTCTTTTTATTATTTTCTTTTGTTTTATTCTTTAGACCAAATGACTTCCATTTCTGCTATGCTGACATTTTCAAAATTAAAAGATTGCTTAAGATACTTAATAAATAACCTTCACAGACAATTGTTGTATACATTTAAAATAAGTTAAAACAGGAGGGAATGTTACAGGAAAAATGATTCTATGTTTCTTTACCTTCTTTTAAATGTACAAAGATGCCTTTTCTCTGCCCTCTGCCTATGGTTAGATTAGTTTAGAATTATCTTTTTAGATTTTCCCAGCAAACACATCTTGTTTCTGGGACATATTGTTTTAGATTGTTTTATCTTCCCTAGCTCTCTGCTGACGAGACTAGCACCATATATGGAGTTGTTTTATTTTATCTGTTTATTATTTGTTATCCTGTTCTCACTGTCTCTGTGCTCTGTGCCTATAAAAATTACCAAGCCACTGTGCATGGGGTGAGTTGTTCTTAGCAGCTCACCCGTGTACACGTTTGATAAAGAAAGTAACTTTGTCTCATTGTGTCTTTATTTCTCCTGGGTTTTTTTACAGAGTTTTCCCCCAACAGTACTACATGGTGAAAATAAACCATGTATGTTGTATACTCATGACTCAGTGCAGGACTGACAGCTGTAAAATGCGTTGATAGCAATATTCTACCCAGCATGTGCTTTTGGGACTTAACATGCTAATGGATGACATCACAGTTTCTATGTCCACCTTTTATCGTGTCAATATTTACATCCATAGAATTGTCAACATTTCCCAATGAAGCAGCCCAGGAACATAAGGTGATGTCCTCAAATGTATTTATTTGTTGTTATTAAAACAGCATGCCAAAATCAAACTTCAAATCAAATTAAAATCCCTTCAGGTTCAGTTTTAGTTAATTATCAACTCATGATTTCAGCTCTCTGGTGGTCTCTGAGATATTTCCATCTTTTACTACAGAACTACACAGCTAGTAACTCTAAAATGAAAATAATAAATCTCTAACAACAGTATTTACCTTTAAGAGAATAGTACATACATGGACTTTGTTATTTGCCCTGATATTGTATTCATTACATACATTCATTTTCCATCAGGCCATCAGACTGCTGAACACTTCATAGACACCTCACCTTCACTTACCAGAACTTCAACACTATGCACTCCATACTGTATATAAATGCCACTTGTTTTGCACATTTCCAACTGCCAACCTCTGTATATTTTATTTTATTGTTTATTCCATTTAATTTTTAAAAAATATAGATAGATAGATTGATAGATAGATAGACAGACACACACACACACACACACACACACGTAGATATACATATTTAGTATACACATTCAGTAATGCGCATACACTCTTATATTGTACATATATTATTCATATAATTCTCAGATTGGGGCAGGGATAGCTCAGTAGGTAAAGCGGTCGCCCCATGATCGGAAGGTCGGCGGTTCGAATCCACTTAACGGCTACGCTGAGGTACCCCTGAGCAAGGTACCGTCCCTACACACTGCTCCCCGGGCGCCTGCTTAGTGGGCTGCCCACTGCTTCACTGAGTGAATGGGTCAAATGCAGAGAAAAACAAGTAACAATAAAGTATCCATCATCATTATATTTTGCTTGTTCTTATGTTATTGTATTTTTGCACACCTCTGTTGCTCGTGGAGCTTGCACACAAGAATTTCACTTGTATGTACCAGTGTACCTGCACATGTGATGCGACAATAAAAGTGATTTGATTTTGATTTCATGTCACCTAAAATGTAAACCTGTTTGTCCATCACCTGTTCAGCTCTGATGATTCAGTAAGGACATCTCCTGGTTTCATCTTCATGTTTTCCTCTCACCACATATCCAAACCGATACCATGACCAGCAGCTTTACAGCTGTGGCTCCAGCAAACATCAGCTGATACTAGAAAGTAATATTAAATAAATTCTAACAACAGCTTATCAAGCTTAAACGTGCTGCTGTTGTTTAGCGCAACATCCGCTGGTTTCCTCTTTCTGGTGCAAAATGGGCGATAAACAAACGAGACAAAAGCCGATCAGCCGATCATTGATCAGTTTCCCGACTGAAGTAGCAACAGGAGAGGGAGAGAATGAGAGAAGAAGAGGCAGCTGACAGCGTGAAGACGCAGAATAACTCCAGCTTTGTATCTTTTTCCATTCTAGCTGAAGTCCGGGATAAACTGTGCTCCTTTTCGGCTCAAAACGCGTAATATTTTCTCTGAATACGGGACGATTAGGCTTTCTACGGGACGGTTGGCAACTCTACTAACTAACCTTATGAATAAAGTTCACTATCAGTAACATCATAGCACCCACCCAGCTGTATAGAAATTCTGTCATGCTAGCTAGTACGCAGTACGAGTTATTGTAACTGACTGTAAAAAGTCAGCACAACGAAAATAAACTCCACCTAAACTTGGTTTATATCTGACCCAGATAGACTGCAGGTCATAACTTCTTACCTGAAGTTCAGGTCACCTGACAAGCGGCCGCCTCGGATCTCTCCTTCTCCTGCCTCCCCTTTCCCTCATCCACCTGCTGGCCTCTGTGGAAGCTCCGGCATAGCCACCACCAAACAACTGAGTTATCTGGCCAATCCACCACCTTTCATTGTTTATACCGTTACAAAAGAAACCAAACAAACAAAAAAAACCATCGGCCCATAAAAACGAAAAATCACCATCAGTTAACCCTTCAGTTAACCCTGGGGTGCCCAGGGTTGCCAACGCCTGCACTAGAGAGCACGACGGAGTTACTGTCACACTGCTGTCAAGGTTATAGGAGAGAGGAAGCGCCACGTCAAAGTCAGGATGGAGGCCTGTCACTACCACTGCTAACAGGCAGGAAGCAGTAGAAGTAATTGGGAAGAACTTCCTGCCCTCAAACCTGAGTGGGTTGTCTCAGCCGTCGTGTTGAGTCAGTCACTCGATAGGAGCTTAGATACACCGAGCTGTCAGTTCAGCTCTGAAGTAATCACATACCTCCATTAACAAGCCACTTATGCACCAAAAACCATCTCTCACAGTGTGAACAAACACGCACGTAACATGCTTGCAGTAGTTCCAGTGGGTCAGCTGATTAGCAGTCACCTTGTACCTTTCAATAATAATAATGCACTTATTATCGCCTTTTATATATGCTCTACTGGTGGAGCTGTGCCTTACTATGGAAGCTATTTCACACTTCTTTCTAACACATTTGCCTCATTGTGAAATCATTCTTCTGCTTTCCATTAACATAATTTTTCTGATGCCTGGGAAGAAAAAAAAAATGGGCCATTTGCAATGCATTACCACCCCCCGTCACTGTGCTAATCAGCATAATATGAATTATTGCTATCATTACAGTGGGTGGCTGAGAAATAACAGTGGGTCTTAATTATTCAACAACGAGGAATAATAAAGGGAAAGCAAATGCACCTTTAGTTTGTGCTGCCAACAACCATTTCAGTTTGTATCTCTCTCCCCCTTTGGGAGAACAACTCAGCTGTGGTTTTCTGTTGTAGGAATCATTTCTAAGGTCATGTGACTGATGAGAATGCCCCGACCCTACCTGAATATACTCTGCGTGTTGTTTGTGTTGAGCAAAGAAATTGTCAGAATAAGGGCCCAATGAAAATGTCCTCTGAAATAGGATTTTCGTGTTAGATTTTTTGTTGTGTAATCATGATTGTTTCTGTGGCCAATAAAACACCATCTTCTGCTTCCCTATTAACCAGCTGACCAATCATACCCTTTTCTCCACTCTGTAGAGTCCACTGTGGACTTTACTTCATCATC
The DNA here is from genome assembly GCF_057382275.1 of Copadichromis virginalis. NCBI lineage: Eukaryota > Metazoa > Chordata > Actinopteri > Cichliformes > Cichlidae > Copadichromis > Copadichromis virginalis. The sequence goes on along the minus strand of NC_140639.1, from coordinate 36,585,298 downwards.
GTGGAATACAGCTGGCCATAGTGCTTGTTCAGCTCTGAAGAGCTGCTGTAAGTTAAGAGCTACTCTAACTAGAACTGTTGCTATGCTAAGTTAACAGAGACTGCAAAGCAGAACAAGAACCACTAGCTGGAGTCAGTGACAGTCTAGTTGAGGGTTCCTGGCATAACTTCACTTACTTCCAAGGATAGAGGAAGGATGAGTTGAAATGTCTACAAGCAACAGTTGTATTTAAAGAAAAAAGCTTTGGTATATTGCAGTAAGAAAGATGAAATATATGGTTACGTAGTTCCAAGCCGACTGTTGTCTGAGGCAGTAGTGTTAAATAAATGTATAAGGAGAGTGAAGAAAAACTATGCAGTGCATCATGGGGAGCCTTAGCCTATAGCAGGACAACAAAAGTTTGATTTATACTTGTGTTGAAAATCTATGTTGTAACCTACGACGTAAGCAGAGACCCCTCCAGTGGTGCAGGTCATGTTACATGGATGGGTTAAAAGGAGTTTTCTGGTGACGTCAAAAAAATATCCCACTGAAGCATACTTCAGGCATAAGAAATAGTTCTGGGTCACCCAATTCACCTCTAACTACAACCTTTGTCAAAAAGGAAAACTTCACTCCTAATCTTAAAAGTGAAGCGTCAGTGTCTGTCTCCAAACTAGGACATGACCTCCCATTCTACTTTTAGAAATTCTAGGAACCAAAAGTTAGCTATCGGGATAGATGATACTCAAGGGTCTTTAAGAGATTTAAGAGAAACATTCACTAACATAGCACCAATATTTAAGTTTTAACCAAGTTGCAACTTGGGCTGAAAAATGAAGACAATGGGAAGACAAAGTTACACTAACTAAAACCTAACTTCAGGCTGGCTCCAAAACCCATGAAAGGGCATCAAAGTCAGCTAAATGCCCAGCCAAATAGCATTAAAAAGTGTGTTATGTTCCCTATTCACGGGATTGTGCAGCTTGACAACCATGCCTGCTGTCATTCACTAAAACTGTTATCCAAATGTTGTCACTTCTAACTCGTAAATCAATTAATAAAAAAAGAAATGGCTGTGGTCAAAATAGTGACTATATCTGTTTTTCATAGGCTGTGGTTTCTAAGTAAAGTACTATACTGATCATGCCAGACTACTAGACTGTTTCCACTTGTGCTACAATTCATGTATTCTTTAACTTTCTCTGTCATTTAGAATTAGCTCTTTGCACATTTTTAGGGTAAAATATGTCAAGCAAATATGCATGTGAAAATATGCACTATGGTGAAGTCAACAGTAATTAGCCTCAAAAGTGACAAGGACATATATGAAAAGCAGTGCCTAGCACTGTTGAATGCCCAACTGTTTAAAAACCAAGGAAGAAAGAAACAACAGAGGAATTAATGCCAATTAAAACCTGCTGTATTCAGCACCACATTTCCTGTTAGCTTTAATAAGCCCTGGGTCACTGCTTTTGATTGTTTTCCAATGATCTAAGCTCAGATTATTCCTGTAAGGGTGTTTCAATTGGTCTTTCCAACTCTCATCCCCGCTCTGGAAGACATGTAATATATATTTTAAACATAAATTATATCTGGATATCATAAGTTGAGGTTGCCAAAGTCAAACTCATTATGGTTGACTTTTCTTGAGATAAAAGCTTTAGCTGAATCCACAAATCCGCCAGTACTTCAGGGTTTCTCTGACCTTTCAGAATGAACTGCCAATCAAATTTCAGTTTGTCTTAATGGAGACATGGTGATTACAACAGACATGATTCACAGCTATAAACTGCTGCCCTTCAAAAGGAAATTAAGTAACAAAAAGAGTGAAATGGCTTCAGTGAGATGATTCCCACAAAATACAGAAAAACAGAGTAATGTTTTCATTAGGGAATCAGTTTCTCTCTGCTAATGATCTAATGGCCAGTAGACACATCTGTAATCACTATCATTTGTCTTCTCATCCTATTGACAATCCTAATTAATAATTGGTGCTGCTAGCCATGAAACAGGTGCTTATAATACAGAGAGCCTGTGTATGGTCTGACAAGTTGAAAGCATTAAGATCCTAAAAAAACACAGAGAGTAAAATTATGCAAACAGTCCACTGAAAGACATCACAATCTGGTCAATGTTCGCGCGGCACTGGCGGCACGGAACACCGCCTTTGCCTCCGCGAACACATCGGACTACAAACACGCACATTACCAACTGCGGAAGACGATCAAAGCAGCCAAACGTGAGTACAGGGACAGGGTGGAACAACAGTTTGACAACCCTCGGAGTATGTGGCAGGGACTAAACACGATCACAGACTTTAGAGGGAAAACCAGCACACCGCAGACCACGGCCTCTCTGTGTGAGGATCTAAACGTATTCTACGCTAGATTCGACACAGCGAACACCATGAGACCGGACAGTGTGCGCACCGCGGATGACGTCAGTGCGCACACTGTGTCTGAGGAGGATGTGCGGAAGTGCTTCAGGAAGGTGAACGCAAGCAAAGCTACTGGTCCGGACGGGATTCCCGGCCGCGTCCTCAAGTCATGCGCGGCTCAGCTGGCTGGAGTGTTCACGCACATCTTCAACCTTTCCCTCTCTCTGTCTGTAGTCCCAGCCTGCTTCAAAATGGCCACCATCGTCCCTGTACCCAAATCCTCCACCATCTCCTCATTGAACGACTGGCGACCTGTAGCCCTGACCCCCATCGTAAGCAAATGCTTCGAGAAGCTGGTCAGGGACTTCATCTGCTCTGCACTACCCGACTCACTGGACCCTCTACAGTTTGCATACCGCCACAACAGGTCCACTGATGATGCCATAGCCCTGACACTACACACTGCCCTGTCACACCTGGAGAAGAGAGACACGTATGTGAGGATGCTGTTTGTAGATTACAGCTCAGCATTCAATACCATCGTTCCCTCGAAGCTGGACAGGAAACTGCAGGATCTAGGACTGAGCAGCTCCCTCTGCAGCTGGATCCTTAGCTTCCTGTCTGACAGACGCCAGGTGGTCAGACTGGGCAGCATCACCTCATCCCCCATCACACTGAACACTGGTGCTCCACAGGGGTGTGTACTGAGCCCTCTCCTGTACTCACTCTACACCTACGACTGCACAGCCACTAACAACTCCAACATCATTGTGAAGTTTGCGGACGACACTACAGTGGTGGGTCTTATCACCAACGGTGATGAGACGGCTTACAGGGAGGAGGTCAGCGCCCTGACCCACTGGTGTCAAGACAACCATCTCACCCTCAACGTCGCAAAGACAAAGGAGTTGATAGTGGACTTCCGCAGGTGCAGAGAAGTACACACCCCCATCACCATCAACGGTGCTGCTGTGGAGAGAGTGAGCAGCTTCCGGTTCCTTGGCGTACACCTGGCTGAGGATCTTACGTGGTCAGTACACACAAACAAAACAGTGAAGAAGGCGCAGCAGCGCCTCTTCTTTCTCAGGAGACTGAAAAGATTCGGCATGAGCCCCCGCATCCTCAGGACCTTCTATCACTGTGCCATTGAGAGCATCCTCACTGGATGCATCACCACCTGGTATGGCAACAGCACCGCCTACAACTGCAAAGCTCTCCAGCGAGTAGTGCGGTGCTCTGAACAGATAATTGGAGGTGAGCTTCCCTCCCTCCAAGACATCTACAGGAAGCGCTGCCTGAGGAAAGCGGGGAGGATCATCAAGGACTCCAGTCACCCCAGCCATAAACTGTTCAGACTGCTTCCATCAGGAAGGAGGTTCTGCAGCATCCGGTCCCGTACCAGCAGACTGAGAGACAGCTTTTTCCATCAGGCCATCAGACTGCTGAACACGTCATAGACACCTCAGCTTCACTACTGGAACTTCAACATTATGCACTCCACACTGTATATAAATGCCACTTGTTTTGCACATATTCAACTCTGTATATTTTATATATTTTATTATTATTATTATTATTATTTTATTTTATTTTTTTACTATTTAATTTGTAAAAATGTGTATACACACACACACACACACACACACACACACACACACACACACACACACACGTAGGAAAATATTTAGTATACACATCCAGAAATGAATACACTATTATATATTGTACATATATTTATTAGTTTCAGGTTGGCCATTCTTGTATTTTGCTCGTTTGTGTTGTTGTGTTTGCACATCTCTGTTGCTTGTGGGGCTCGCACACAAGAATTTCACTCGCATGTGCTGTGCCAGTGTGCCTGCACATGTGATGTGACAATAAAAAGTGATTTGATTTGATTTGATTTGATTTGAATTATCATGAAAAAAACCCTGAACTCAAGGGATGAACCAATATCATGTCTACACATAAGAGACAACTTAGCAAAGAACCAACTTGAAATTGTATCTTCATGCACGTTGTTACTAGCAGCATTATTTGGCGCCATTTCTTAGTTAAATCTATAAAAACACAATTGTTCAAGCACAAATGGACTTTAATGGAAGGAGTTATATTTGATATTTTTTGTCACAGAGGTTCTGCTCAACCCTTACTGCTTACTACTGTTACCTGTGCCAAGAGACAGGAAATTCAAGGTACACTTTAGTCCTCTGCTCAATGAATTCATTCTGAAATTGAAAGTCTGACACATATCCAGATCATATATAGTTTTTTGTCAAACTAAAGCTCTATCCTTCACATAAGCACCTGTCAGCTAGAGCAGGGCGATATGACCAAAAATATTTACCACGATATACATTTGAAAATTTGCGATAACGATATAATTGACGATATAATTGACACTAGACAAAATGCTTTACAACTCCACAACTTTATTAGTGCAAAAAACCCCATCAATGTATTTTCACTTAAACAAGCAGCTGTTTTTTATGTGCATTAAAGTTATATAAAAATGTAACAGTGCAAATTCCTTGCTGACAGTTTAACCGAAAGGCATTTCCAGTGGAAATTGGCCGACATATCCTCAGCATAACCATGTATAATATCCACAAAACTTAAAAAGAGCTTATACACACACAATACGGTAATATTATGTTGAAGCACAGTACGTATCACTCCGCGAGGCTCCTGCCTACGATAGCCGTAATGCTCCGACAATCCATCAAGCGGTCCGGGTTCGTAGCTTAGCAAAGTCGTACTAAAACATTTGACAGATTTTCGAGCGCCATGTACCACAGAAAATCGTTTCGAGGTCAGTAAACACAACCAGAATTCAAACATAAGGCACACGGGACTATAAGGGGCACTGTCGATTTTCAGAAAAATCAAAGGATTGATTTTAAGTGTGCCGTATTTTCCAAACAACACGGTAATAACGACGGCCCGCTAGCATGCTCTACCAAAAATAGTGCTTTGTTGTGTATGTGACAGACGAAAGCTAAATCAGTTCCACACCACTGAAGTTGCAGCATTTTTACAAACCAATTCTGGTTCATCCGCACATGGCGTCGGCACTGCACATGCGCGTTTTAACTATATTCTATTGCGATATTTCATTTTCCTATCGTGGCCCAAAATTACACCGGTATTACCGTGAACGGTATGATATTGCCCAGCCCTACTGTCAGCTTTACATAAATGTCTCCTTTCTTAGCTATGATCATATCAGACTTCTGAGAGTGACCAGACGGCATGTGGACTGAATCGCTGCAAGTATTCTTAGTCCCGGCCAAACAACCGAAACTACAGGCGTAAAAGACTTTAAAATAGGTGTCATGACAACCAGACAGGTCCGCACACAAAAGAAAAAAAATAAACAAAACACAAGAGAAGTAGAAAAACTAAAATCTCACAGAAGATAACAAAGGTGTTTCTGGGGACACATTAATATGACAGACCAGCTGCAGAAGGATTCCACGGCAACAAGCTTACAGTAAAAGAAGAGGGTTCGTCAGTGTTGTGAGAGAGAAATAGGTACAAAGTTAGATGTGTGCTTATCACTTCAACAGCTGTTCCGTTAGGTAACTGTCTCTCTTTTGTGATTCATTTTTAGCTTTCGCAGCATTTTTTTCTGCTTCCTTTGTGTTATTCAGCTTTTGCTTTTGCAGGGTTTTTCTAATTTCTGGTATTTACTTAAGTTGCACTCATTTTACCCCTCAAGGCCACCATACAACAGTGTCATTAAGGTATTAACATCCATAATTATGCAACTGTTTGCTGTGTATAATTTCATGGTTACATAGATTCCACGCACTTGCATTTGTAGTTTAAGTAATTTGACAAAGAGACAAAACCCAGTAAAGAAAGGCACGCGCATTTTGTTATTAATAATAATTATATATATATATATATATATATGTATATATGTATTCATTTTGTAGTCTTGTAGTGTCATATGGTAAATGGTAAATGGACTGATTCTTATATAGCGCTTTTCTATTTTCCCGGAGTACTCAAAGCGCTCTATACAACATGCCGCATTCACACGCATTCATACTCCGATGAACGCATCGGAGTATATGACACCACAAGACTACAAAATTAATACACAATCTTAAAAGATTATTTAACCTATTCACAGCTCTTTAATGTTTGAGTATTATATTTAAAAATATTTTATGATGTATTACACAACAGATCAATGATTACTGTAATGTTGTTTCTGCAGTTATGCTTCAACACTTAATCAAAACCTTTGCCACAGTGAATACTGAAAAATTGAAATATCTCTCAGATAAATACCACACATCAGGACACAGTTGTGACTGGACCTGATAAGAGTTCTGTCGGGTTTCGCAAAGGCAAATCGTGTGGAGTGAGTGAGGAGTGGACCCAAATGCAGGCAAACGGAGACCAGAATGGATAATAAAAGAAGGCGAGCCTTTATTTTGCTTGGTACACAACTACAAACAGGCAGAACAGGGAAAACTAACCAAAACCTATACTGGGAAAAACTAAGCATGAAATAGCACGGACCTGAAACTAGACAAGTAGGCAGACTGACGAAGAGTAAAGGACAACACGCACTATAAATACTAGGGGTGCAACGATACTCGTATCAATATTGGGGTGGCTGTAGCTCAGGCGGTAGAGCAGGTCATCTCCTGATTGGAAGGTTGGTGGTTCGATTCCTGGCTTCCCCTAGTCTGCATGCCAAATATCCTTGGGCAAGATATTAACCCCAAATTGCTCTCTGATGCATCCATCGGAGTATGTGTGTGTGACGATGCTGTCTGTGTTGAGAGCTCAGTGGATCTGCGTTCGACTACTCCGCCTAGGCTGCACTGTCGAGTGCAGATCCACTGAGCGCAGGGCAAGCTAGCAAGACAGAAGCTAAGCTCGTTGCAACATGGCAAATTGAACCTCCCCCACCCTCATTCAGATCTGACCTTTGGAACTATTTTGGTCTTCATGTGAAGTATGACCCTGAAGGTAAGCGCATCATGGACAAAAGTAAAACAGTATGTCGGATGTGCTACGCAATGCTCAATTACATGGTGGGAACTACTGCGTTAGCACAGTTTGCTCGTTAACGTGTTGATGCCGTCCAGCCCCACGTACTGGGCGTTCCGCGGAAGCTCGTTAACGGAGATTTGCCGTGTTGTGGCGTTAACGTCATTTCAGATTAACGCTGACAGCACTAGTGGGAACACAATGAATATGACTGCACATTTACGCCGACATCATCCTAGTGCAAAGACAAGTGGAAGCAGACAAAAACAACAAGCACGCATGCTACAAACTTTACCCGAGTCATTTAGACAGCTGTTAGCACATGATTCTCCTTATGGGGACCTGATATGTTTAATATGCTGCTGAGAGTATACCCCAGAAGAAGCGTGTAGTATAGCTTTTATTTTTTTGTATCGAAAAAATATCGAACCGTGACACCAAAGTATCAAACCGAACCGAACCATGAATTTTGTGTATCGTTGCACCCCTAATAAATACATAGCAGGTAATGAGGGGGAAACGCACAACAGGAGGGAGACAAGTCTGGGAAAACTCTGACATAACGAGACACAGGAAGTAAAGCAGATTATACTGACAAAGGACCAAGACTATCAAAGTAAAACAGGAAACACTCAGGCTGAACTCAAGACACATAAGCTAAATACAATGACTTTTCCCAAGAACACAGAGGAGGCACAGAAACAGAACAGGAACCCCAAACCCAGGAACTATAAATATAACACAAACAGAAAACCACAACTCACAGAAAAAAACTTAAACCAAAAACACAACACGCTAGGTCGCAGACGCAGGACCATGACAAGTTCATTCAGGCAATCAAACTGGCGACAGAGTTCCTGATGAATTTGATAACAAGTGTCTGTTAGAATCCACCTTCATTATGACTGTGGCTGTTACTTTAAGAGCTTCATACGATGAATGATTAGAAATGCTTGTGACTTTCCGTTTTAATGGAAATGACATGGATCTAATTGGAAATGGCCTAGATCTTAATTACTCTAATTATGCTCTTGGAGCAGACAACACATAGTATACTTGTTTTAATCCCAGTATTTTTAATATAACTATATGCTTAATTGGTTGACCTTTTTAAAGCTCATGGAATTATCAAAGCTGTAATTAAGAGTCCCATTAGAATCTGAGATCCCGTCAATTAAGTCCTTGAACACAAAGATTTAGGTCTCTCTAGAAACCCTCAGCAGCCATCAAATGTCAGCTAATGACAGTCAAAAGCAAACGTTCAAAACAAAGTTTGAGAAACGGTCCGAGCAAAATAAATGAAAAATGTGAAGTTATGGAACAGAGTTACACAACAGAGAACACAGATGAAGACATGCTCAACATCCATCTACAGTATTCATAAAACACTTTGTGCTCACATCTTATAGATGGTTTTACCAGTGGATGTTAGAGATGGCCCTCTTTAGTCTGCCTATTTTTCAAAACTGTTGATGCATAGGAAATCAAGACAATTTCACATTTGTCAGCCTGACTCTATTCCTCCTCCTCCTCCCTCTGCCTTCAGTGTTGCAGTGCAGACAAGCTGCACTTGGGAGACAGAAATGGGTCATTTCGCCCCAGATCGCCTTTGTAACCTCTCAGTTCATAATGACCATGTTTAATGAGTGAGGCACTCTCCAAGGCATTCTTGAACATGGAAAATGGAAGTATGCCAGCTTCCCTGTTACAACGCTACATTAGTTGCCTTTCAGCAGGAACCACAAGTTAGCAGGAACCACAAGTTAGCAAGTTACCCCAATCCCACGGTTGAGTGTTCTTCTGGTTTTATTGAGGGGCCAGCCTGTCAATTTGAAGCCTGGGTACTGCTGCGAGATGCACAAGTTTTATCTAAACACCATTAGTGGAGCACACTGCATCTGACACATGACTGTGCAGACAAGGTATGAATCCCACATCAAACTAATCAGTATAAATTATAATAATTCTAGTATTGTGCAATTAGCTGCTCCCTCAAGTTTCAGCAAACCCCTAAAAATCAATTAATAAATAAATTACACAAACTAGTGAAAGGAAAAGTAAAGAGATGGCACACCTTCAATTCATATTAATTGCTGTACACACGTACACTCAGCAGCAGCTGCAAGTATTGCTGTCAGTAATGGGGACATATCATGCTTAATCCCAGATTCATTTTTATTCTTGAACTGTACTACAGCCTTCTAGTTCACCTTGAAATGAGCCATATTAGCTCCATTGCCTCTCCCTTAAAGCCAAATATCTTCTGACTGGCTGCTTTACAAACACAAGGTTGATGAGGGGCAGCCAGTCAGAAGGTTTACCAGGACAGCAGGTGGATTGGGCTTTTGTGCTTACAGCCAATACTCTGTATCTGGGATGACCATGTCAGGGATATCCCCTCTTTTTCAGAACCAACAACAGAGAAGAAAAAGAAAAAGGGCTCAGAGGGATTACTTGCAGATACACTGACCTGAAACCTTAACCACATTTAATGTGAATGTCCACAATTTAAGAGTGTATATGTGCCAAAAGGAAAGCCATAAAACATCTCCTTCAAATGCAAACTTCAAAGCTACCTTTGTTTAGACTGCTATTTTATCTCTTCGTCTTTTCAATCTAGATTTGTGGATATTTATATAAAAATTAAAACTCATTACCTGGTGGTCACTCAGCTGTAAAACACTTTGAATTGCACAGACATGTAGAATTCTGCTACATAACTCAAGTTTGACACACTAACTGATATAACTGTAAAAAGCTGACTGCGTTCTATTATCAAACTATTCTATAGAACATAATCCATAGGTTTTCAGCCTAGGCTTTATTGAACTGCACATGCATAAATATAAATATATATAGGGCTTTGGAGTTGACGTCACGCCGCAATGCATTGTGGGAGCGCGGCGCCATTTTCGGGGTCTACGATCCAAACAAACTCACTGTTGGAACGGCGACGACGACAAGAAACATGTTTAAAAGCAGCTCAAAAGAAAACGGACGGTATAGAGACCGATTGCGTCCAGAGGCGAAGCAGCGGTATTTGAAAAAAAATAGAGTGCATCGCAAATCTGGACCCATATGACATACGGCAGTGGAGTAAAGACCCAGACGACTTACCGCCACTGTCCTACCCCGATATCTTCACCTATCTTGTTTGTGGAGTAAGCGCTTACACTGCGAACCAGTTTCGTAATTACAAGTCACTGGAGGCGCACATCCAATTTACAAATGGCTGGGTGCAAGATTTGGCTATTTTCAAGCCGCCAAACTCTTGAGTACGTCGTCAAAGTAAGTCAGCTGGAGTGCATCGAGTGAAATAGCCATTTTCCACCCCCCACCATAATTAATGTTATACATTTATCAGTAAACTGCTAAAATATCGTTATCATATTATGTGCCCATAATTGTAAAGTAGATGCAAATTAACACATTGATAATCGGGCAAATTATTAACGCCAATTTGTGTCCTCCCTGTCTCCTCCTGCGAATCTTTACATAGCACATATGTCTGCAAAGTCACTCCATTTGATGTTTGATCGCAATTTCTATAACTTCCGAGACCACCAACGATAATATTATTCAGCTATAAAGTGTGATAAGAACATATTTAGAACTTACCGGAATGAAAATGTCTTGAGCACACCAGCTGATATCTGGAGACGTAACAGAACTTGATATCAGCTCCTCTCTGCTATCCAGGCTAGACGCCTTCGTTTGGTAATATCCGATACATGAGCTCCTTCATGTTGCTTCCAGGTTGGGAAAGCATAAAAAGACAATCCAAACTTATTCCCGTGCCAGTCGTAAGATCGAACATTGCAGCCGAGCACACAGCAAGTACGAACCATGGCTATGCTTTCGCTCCTTACTTAGACCCCCAAAATGGCGGATCAGGCCAAAATCCTTTCCACGCCCACCCCCGTGACATCACGGTCCAAAGCCCTATAGCCTTCAGGAAGGGTGTATAGAATGTAAATTATATAATATTATGCTGACAGAAGTATAGAGAGACTGAGCCACAGATGGGAGTACTTGGTGCTCTCCAGGTTTATTACAGCTCTATGGCGTCTCGGCCCCCCACTCCCCCCTTCACACCTCTTTGCCCCTGTCAAAGTAAAGAAGAGACAACCCCTTGATGAGCGCACCTTTGATCTCTCTGACGCACCTCTGCTCCTCCTCCTTTCATTCTCCAATCACCCTCCTCCTCCTTTCTGCTGGGGAGCTGTCAGAGTTCTGAAGCCTTGGTCCGCACTCTGCTGTCTTATCCGGCCAGTCTCTGGCCTCTTTTATCCTCACGCTCCAATGCTTCACAAAGGGCTCGAGTCCAAGAAGGACCAAAGTCTTTTCTCAGCCAAGCAGCCACCACCTCCCTCCACTCAGCCCTGCAGTTAATCGTAGTGGGCTTTTTCTTTCAGTCAGTGCAGCTTTTAGCTGGCATTAAGGGCTCATTCCTCACTGCTAACAGTTAGCTGTTGCAATCACTCTACTGAAGCACCAGCAGTGTAGTATCTAAGTGTGAAGAACAGTGATCCTGCTGTATTAAACATCCAGCTCTGTAAAGGCACTCTCATTTTCTGTTTATTTATTAAAACGGTCAGGGCCAGAGGGCAGCGTTTCAATCACAGCTTGGCCCATGATTTAATCTTGTTATTTACACTACGTCCTCCAAGTTCCTTGTTTATCATCGCTCCGCAGATCTCGAAGCAGAATTTCACTTCAGAAGAATGGCTGGACTCAGAGCTTCCGTTGAGGAATTTGCATGTGACATCTCTGCAGCCCAGCATTTGTTATCTTCCCATGAAGAGATCCATTGACTGGGCCATGCTTTAACAAAGCAATGAGGCGAGGCCTGCTTCACTCCCTTGTGCTATTATATATTCAATTAAATTCATAGTCTCCTCGCAAGTAATGGTGATGAATATGCAGCGTGTTAATTTCTTTGTGTCACAGTCTCAGATGAAGGAGACATTGGGAGTTGACAAAGCATGCAAGTTGATTGGATCCCTCGTAGCTGCAGGGCAAACTGGTGGAGGTTAATGCTTTACAAGGACAAAGAGTTCTAAATGAGATGTTGCTCAGTGCCAGCGCAATTGGCACGATAAGAAACGACACAAATGAAGAAATGACTAATTCCAAGAAGGACGCTCAACGCTTTGTTAGGCCTCCACAATTTGCAGTTTCAAAGGCAAACGGAAGGTTTAGTATGTACAAGAAGGCCTGCATAAGATCAAAAGATGATCAGGACATCTCTTTCTGTTAACAATCCCGAGAAAAACAGTAAAGGTTCTGGATAGACTCTTTTGGTTTGTTGCCTCTAGTCCCACATTTTCACCTGCCTGATGGCATGATGACCTCGAGCCAAGACAAAGAAATGTTAGGCAAGTTCCAGTAATCACAGTTTTGGGTTCATATCTGAATGAAACCTTCACTAACAAGTATCTTTTATCTTAAAGTCAGTATTTTCACACTAAAGCATACATGAGGCTAATAATAGAAAAAGCAAAGGTGACATGGTGGTGCAGAGCTTCACAGCCCAAGTGTTTCACTTGCACTCACTAAAAATAGAAGAATGCAGACTGTGAAATTCATTAAAGGGCAGGTGTGCAAACAAAATGTAATCTAAAACACAGCTTCGATAACACAACAGTGAAGAAACTGCTGCTACCGTGGAGGTACAGTCGCCTCTGCACTCTGTGTACCATACGTACAGCCCTGTAACTGAAACACTGAACCCAGCTGTACTGTAATCGCAATCAAATCATTTGCAGGTAAAAAGCCAATAATTCTTGTATCAAACCAGGTTTGCAAAAGTTTAAAAGAGAGAACAAACAATCTTTTCACCTGCTCCCATCCATCAACAATTTGTGTCACAAACAGTCCAAAGTGATTATATAATTACATAAATGCTGTTTAAATGTCTTATCTGGCACAGTGACACAGACTGCCAAAGTAATCATTTGATGTAATGACTAACAGCCTGGACTTAACACTAACATTAGAGAAAGGATAAGATAAGATAACCTTTATTAGTCCCACACGTGGGACTAATAAAGGTTATCTTATCTTATAACTAAAGTTTATTAAGAGAGACGCAATCACACATTTGGTATAGTAAGAGCTCTGCGTGTTTTGGCAGATGCCACCAAATGACTTGAAATTCTAACATTCCAAATATTTACAGGTACAGAGCCAGATGTTATAGTGTATACCTTACCGTTACTGTCAGAGAAGTGCAGATACATTCAGAACGAGAAGGGCTTTTTCATTTTAGATGACATCCAATTGCATAAACTATATCGGCCTGCAAGCCATCAAGACCTTGAGGTTTCAAAGCAGCCCCACACCATGATGCTCCCGCCACCATGTTTCATAGAAGGAATGAGATTTTGGTGTGTAGTGTTTTATTTTGGGGGTTTTGTCATCCTTTTGTTAATTTTTTTTGTCTGAGTTTGGTCAAACTGTGTGTTTACAGTGCTTAACAAATTTATTAGATCATCCATATACTACTCTGACATATGGATGATAATTATGATAACTATTTTTAATGGGTAATCCATGTTTAGGATTTTTGGTAGCGTGACAAGAAATTGAGCTGAAATGTCTTCAGAAACAAAATAACATAACATAAAATAACACAACATAACATCTATTTCATAATTATTTGATGTGACGTTACCAACAAAAACTATGTGGAAAATTCCAGAGTGACCATCCTGCTATGAGGGATCATGGCAGTCATGAAGAAAGATTTAAGAATTGATATTATATTATCACTTGTCGGAAATCGCTCATATGACACCTCAATATAAACTTTTAAAATCCATGTTCCAGAAAACTGAGATGCTATACCCCTAAACCAAACGCCTGATAAATGTATGTCTGGTTTTCCACAGTCATTTGCACTTAATGTGAAGATGCAGAGATATTATTGAATTCACATAGCACAAGCATCATGATTTCACAGGTCTCCTATTTGTTAATAAATAGAAAATCTTTTCTAAAATCTGACAGTTACAAAATGGTAATTTAATCCTGAATGTAATTTGTAAGCAATGCTGAAACAGGCGGCTGACCATGACTCACACCTTACCAAACAAAAGGAGCCAACCAGTGGTTGCCTTAGGAACCCTCTGAGCGGTGAGAACAGTTTGCACTTTACACTCCACATGAAAAGGATTTATTCACTCGTACTCCAAAGTTACCACTTGTCTTGCTGCAAAGCCATTACGAGTTCAGAGGAATCAATGGCTTCAAATGAGTGTAAAAACTAAAATTGTGAGCAACTAACATACTCAGGCGAGCCTAAATTGCTTTTCCCCACACTCGCGATAGCTCAAGCTTTGACCTGACAATAAATGAGAGTCTGCTTTAAATGCTGTGGCATTAGTGTGGTTGTAATACACTGAGGAGAAGCCTGTATATCGCCTTGGCTTAAGTAGTAGTAATTTGCTCAAAGAAACTGAACGAACACTTGCTAGAAATCACACTGATACCTGAGGAGGCACTTTGTCTGCGGCAATAGTAAAAGAAATGACCGAAGCGCGCTGATTAAATGTACAGATGATGGAAAACAAGGTTCAGCCACTGTAGTCATGTCAGAAGTGATGTGGTTATAGTAATCAAGCACCTCAGTGGAGAGTTTTACATGAGTTTACTTAGCATTACAAGAGATAATAATATAGATAATAAATCACTGAAGATGGCTTAAATACATTGTTTTTGTCTGAGGGCATCATCATTTCACACTTGTTCTGTCCTTCAGTATGAGGCTACTGGCTCAAATAAGGGCAGATTTTATAACTTAATGCTGTTTGTGCTTGGATCTTTTTATACGCCTTCTACACAAATTGCTGCCTTAAAACCTGAAAAATGAGTACAGATAAATATTTTGGGCTGTGAGTGAAAAAGCAAGAGGAAAAAGGGAAAAGGGATATGGGATCCTCTCTTATGGAGCGAGACAATAAAACAGCGTTTCTTCTCAAACATCCATCCCCTTCTTTCAAGAAAACTTTGACTCCCAAATATAACCAGTTTATCTTCCACGTTTCCCATTCCTCTGCTTCCCTCCCTCTTCCTCTCACAAAAGCCACTGTGAAAATCGATGATAGTGACAGAGCGTAGGTGGCAGAGTCTGCCAGAGCAATGTCATCCTGAGTCGCTGATGTCACCTCTACTGTACACTGCACCGGGAGCGCTGCCAAAGTGCGACTTTTTACCGCTGATTCAGCCGGCGCTCAGCCTGGCAACCATGGTGATGTGCATCGTGGGATGCCTGTAAGTGTCATTAACTGGCACAGATGAGTGTTGGTCGTGGCAGGGTACTGTCACATGCTTTTGCCATCACACAGCTGCAACTGGTGCAGGGCTCAAAGGAAAGACGGCAGGTAGGAGGGAGACAAAGAAAAGCATAAGAAACGGAAAGGGAAGAGACAGTATGACAAAAAAAAAAGGAAGGACAGAGAGACGAGCATAGATTTGAAAGGTTGTATAAGAGCATGAGTAAAACTCATGAGAGACAGCGAGTAAGAACGCACAACACGAAGTGAGAAAGTGAGAGGCAGAGTGGGAAGCAGAATAAAGACAAGCGAGTGAAGTCGGGCTGACTCATTCCCCACGGTTCATTTGAAAATGCTCTTTTGCCTTCTGTTCTCTGTCTACCAAGTCACATAACACCACATTGAAAAAGGCCTTAACAGATACAACAGATTCATAAAGAACTACCTCTTTATAGTAAAGGCATTTTCTGAATCTGAAGCAGTGTTGAGAACAATGACAGCAGACTCGTGGCGTTAGCTTGGAAATACATAAAGCTACCAATCGTATCATACGGCGTTAAACACCACAATGCCCAACTTTGCTGTTACAGGATTAGGAAGGATCCAAGATCAACAGGATTATGGCTGTCTCAGCTCCCATGTGAAGAAAAAAAAAACAAGACACAAAGACACACACAAAACAATAAAAAAAAAACAGTTATTCTGAGCAGCAGTAATCTCTACTTGGAAGCAGGAAAAAAGCCGCCAATTGAACAACATTAAGAAAAAACATGATGGAGGAGGAAGTTTTTTTTCCAAATAGAAAAATCACTGACAATAACTGCACCACCTATCTTCCCTTTCCACATCTAGAGACAAGGAGAAACAGGCCTCAATATTTGCAGAGAGCCCTGTCTTTCAATGATAATTGGCTTCTTTTGGTGCACCTACTATCAAATCCACTTTCAGCTGCTTTCAGCCCATTGCATCCATGAAGGGTGAGGTCTTATTAAACCTGCAGCTTTCAGGTAAATCACAGAGGAGAGAGCACACTGCAAAAAGCTCTATTTGTTCCCCACTTGCAAACTGACGCAATTGTTGTTTACATGCTGGTTATTGTTCAGCTGCTTATCATTGTTATTAATACTTCCTTTTTCTGCTTCTACACACACAATGTATCCACTTGGACAGTATATGTAAGCCTCCCCAAGCACCGACAGGAAAACAAAACCACTCTTGCCCAGGTGTGTTTTTTTGTTTTCGAATATTTGATGTCTGTGTGAGCACTGCTCCCATCAGCCCCTCACTCTCAACAGCACCAGATGGATCCTCTGGAAATAGCCGGGGAGAAAATTAAGAACAACAGCTGTCAAATCAGCAAGCGAAATGAGCAGGGAAAAAGAAGACGGTATGAGAAGAGGAGGGTGGGGGTGGGGAGTCGTACCTCACCCAGGTAAAGCCGGACTGACAATCAATGAAAGGCTTATTAGGAAATTTCACGGGAGTCTTGAAGTGATTATCCTGAAGCTGTCAGCTGCAAACAGCATGTCAAAATGCCACCCAGGCATTTCTCCCATCTCCAGGTGGTTGGTGTACCTCTGTAAGGAAAACTGAGCGTGTGTGCATGAGACTGACAAGGTAGTGGAGCAGGTGAGGTGGTGGCTGGTACAGTACAGACAGAGGGCAAAAATACACACCTGAACACACACCAAACATTATCTCTTTAATAAATAATTTATCTTAAGCAAAGCAGGCATGTGGGAAAACCCAAGCGCACTCAAGTGTCAATGTTTTCCCTCTCCCTCTCTCATTTGTCTCTCTTGATGCGTGCAGAGCAGCTAATAACGGGTGTGAGTGAATGAAAGTGTGTCATTCTGTCTGCCCATCTCTCCCTCATCTGCTGCCACTCTGATGTTTAATAATTACAAATCACCTACAATGTTTTTCTTTCAATACACATCCTCGAGGGGAGACACCTTTCTAACTCAAAAGCTATTTTCACAGGGTGTATGGTCAGCTGTCCTATTGATTGGATGAACAGGAAGAGGGAGCAAAGTGAGGAAACTATCCCTGAATTACTGAAGTAAAGTTCTTACTTTAGTCCCTGTGTGCAATTTAATACCTGGTTTCACTGCTATAGCAGCTGAAAGCCAAAGGAAACCAGTGTGTATAATGAGGCCTAAGTGCATGAATTTCCATTTGACATTCTTGTCGGTATGTCTCAGCTATACCATACTAATAAAGCATCAGGATACGCAGAAGAACAATAAAAAGGAAACAAGCTCAAAAACTAAAAATCACTGCTTTTTAAGAGTTGGGGTTGCTGGCATTGGCAGCTATAGGATTTCAGAATATCGTAAGAGTGCCACAAACACAAAAACGTGTGAACTCAAACCAGTGCATAATCTTTTCAAATAATTGGACTGTTTTTCAAGTGTTTCCCACACAAACTCATTCTTGTACTGTTTGAGTTGCTGGGTATGCGTGTGTCTCTATGTACTGTATATCTGCACGCACACCAGCACTTTCTTTAAAACACTTATATAATTATACAGTATACATTATAAACCCAGTTACATAAATGTTAGTGTGCTAGTGTGTGTACAATAAAAATTAAAAACAATATTAATTGATTTGCAGATTTCATAAACCCATATTTTAATCCCAGTAGAATATGGCAAACATACCAAATGTTTGAAGGGAGACATTTTTTCTTCCATTAAATTTTTAGCTCATCTAAAACAGGTTGGGACCAGGGCAACAACATCCATCTTACAGACACAGTTTAATGAAAGTAGAGGGTATTTCAATGTTTCTCACCCTAAACTTTTAACGTCTCATTATCTACAATACATAATGGTAAATGGCCTGCATTTGTATAGCGCTTTTCTAGTCCTTAAGGACCCCAAAGCGCTTTACACTACATTCAGTCATTCACCCATTGGTGATGGCAGCTACATTGTAGCCACAGCTGCCCTGGGGCACACTGACAGAGGCGAGGCTGCCGGACACTGGCGCCACCGGGCCCTCTGACCACCACCAGTAGGCAAACATGGGGTTAGTATCTTGCCCAAGGATATTTGGCATGCAGCCAGGAGGCAGCCTGGGATCGAACCACCAACCTTCTGATTAGTGGCTGACCTGCTCTGCCACCTGAGCTACAGCCACCCCCATAATTTCTTGATAATACATAATATTATCAAGAAATCCAAAGAATCTGGAGAAATCTCTGGGTGCAAAGGACAAAGCTATACTGGATGTCTGTGATCTTCAGGCCTTCAGGAGCCACTGCATTAAGAACAGGTATTATTCTGTCATGGAAAAGCACTTCCAGAAATGGACATAGCTTATATACAGTTTTTCTACTCTATCTGAGCACTCAAACTTTATGTAACTTGCCTCATTTACCCATTCATACAGGCACTTTTTCTATACAAGGACTTTCTAACATCCACACACACATTCATCTATTGGAAAGCAATTTGAAAATTGTTCTGTGGCCATATCGAATCAAAATGTTACATTTTTTTATGGAAAACAACTAAACCTCTGCATTTACTACAGCAGAAGACTTAAGAGTCTGAGCTGACCTGTCTGTAGTCCGTAACTTTCACCAACTGGAAACCAAATATGAACACATGAAAGCCTGATTGGATGTAGATCATTGTCAATCAATCTCCTCCGTTCCATGCCTCCTGTACAGTACAGAATGCGTTCAGCTTTTTATGACCTCCTTAAAGGGGGTCCTGCAAGGAGGTCATAAATACAAGCAGCACAAATTAGTTTCCTTCAAAAAGTGGCAGGACTCTTAGAGATGGGGTGAGGAGCTTAGTCATTCGAGAGGTGGTTCAGGCATCTGAACAGAATAGTTACTGGGCGTCTCATAGGTGATTCTGTGATTCCAGGCATGTTCTATCGGGAGGAAGCCCCAGGGCAGACCCAGGACTTGCTGGAGAGATTATACATCCCACCACTAGAAGACCTGAAGAAGGTGGCTGGGGTGACAGAAGTCTGGGCTTCTCTGGTCAGACCCGAATCCACATAAGCACCAGCAATGGTGGATGGATGGACTGATGGGTGTTTTGAAGGCAAAACCTTCCATAGGTCATGTAAAGGCCATGGTATAGATGTCGAGGTAAAAATTTATATCATTATAAAAATTAACAAATGTAGTAATACACTGTGATCAATGGCTGGGAGATGAGAGCCTGGACAGCCAACTCTCATTGGCCAATCAGTGAGTGAGTTTAAAATACTTCTATTAATGTTTGCATTTATAATTTTCTATATTGTTTAATATTCTTATTTTTAATTTTGTTCTAAAAGTTATTTTGCCTTAGTTTAAAAGGAATGGCTCAGGAGATATAGGAGGGGGGTTTGCGGGATGGTGTCTAGTGCTTTTCAATTTTCAAAATAAATGAGAAAATGTTTTTTCACACACTTGTTTTGTTTTGTTGCTGCACTGAAAAACTGTGATCTGAAAAATGAGGCACATAGAAAACCATCAATTTAGTGTACCGTTACTCTGGTATTGCTCTAAAGGGAAAGCATGGATTCTGAAAATTATCTGCAAATGCACAGGCCATATTAAAGGTTTTTCACACGCAGGACATTGAGTACTCTGAGATTTTAATTCCTGTTTGCATTTGTTGTGGACTTTGACTTCAAAGAGCACCTTTGTGCACTCAGTGTGACTTCTTCAATTACTTTTTCAAAATTACTTTTACTTACCGAGTGCAAAGGGGCACTCTGGGTTTCTTCTTTTTTGGCTCGGCAAATTACCTCTCAAGGACAAAACAGAAGCACAATTCCAGCTGTGCTGCACTTTTCAGAAATGACACCTGGAAAGGACTTTTTCTCCTCCAAGCACCACAAACAGCAGGTTTTTCTGTGGGTTATTACACTTGACGGTGATGTGAGCTCAACTCGAGTGCTGACAGGACAAAGTAAGTGACAAGACAGGCAAAAGTGAAAATCAGGTGTTTCTTTACAGAGCAAGTTTAAGGTCTGTTGAGCACCAGCACTTTAGGTTTCTAATTAAGGACGGAAACAATGAGGCAGCTGACAAGATGGAGACAGCTTACGAGTTAAGCATTGTTTTACACTGTTTTACATAAGCCTGAAATCAGCTGTTGATAGGAAAGTACTCAGAGCAGAGGCCTGCTGCTGATATTTTTGTCATTTATCTATTTTTTATCTGCAGTTTTAGAGTTTTTGTTTTTGTTTCGACAGGCATTAATGCAAATTTGAAAGGCTGTTTACTTATGCATTTATAAGATGTTTTTTTATTCATTTATACAGCCCTTTCATGCATACATATGCTTCATTTGGTGGCAGCATAACAATTTCTTACACAGAAAATATAGTGTTATCCTGAGGAAATTCTCCTGGATGCTCTCTGTCACCTTTATTATCCTTCCTTAAATACTCATGAGCCGCAAATGATTTCTCATTTTGATGGAGTGACAGCTTCTCTTTTCTTTTTTCACTCTCCACTTTTATTGATGGGATAGCTTGACTTGACAACACTGATTAGATTCTGGCAGACTGGAAAAATACCTCAATTACAACTCTGCTAATTTCAGAAATAAGTGATGTAATGATTTAAACATGTCAGGGAAGAACATTACAGAGCCAATGTTGTCAATATGCAAAACTTTATTGTGTGTGCATTCTGTAATAAGCTGGAGAGCATATATTTCCACTAAAACTGTGTGGATGATGAATGACAAGAGAAGAGCGATTGTGAAAAAAATATCAGGCAAAGCGATTGTTCAGGCCAGACAGAGTGATATGTGTGTGTCTGCGTGTGTGTATGAGGTGGTTTTGCATGCAGGGTTGCACTACAGCTGAGGAGACTGATTAGCAGCAACATCTTGTGCCAAGCTATTTCTTAGCTGTAATGATTTCACACAGCTATCTGTATTCATTTATGCACAGAGTGACTGAGAATGACGAGCGGTGTGCAAAACGAAATATATTTTCCTACATATGGTCTCTATTTCTCTATATTGTCTCCTCAATATTCAGCTCTCACTAATGCTATCTTCTGTTTTTCAAGTCTTCACTCGCTTCACAGTTGCAGTTCAACATTCTAAGATAGGAAAAAATGTTTCTGAATTTTCTTTTTGTCTTTCTTTTTGTGTTTGTATTCTAGACTAAAAGGAGTACAATGCTGTTTTTTTTTAGGTTTTTAAAGCCAGCATGTGTCCACCTACTGTGGAGGAACAGTCTGACTGGGAATAATAACTAAACGACTCGGAGAGGGTGCAAAACATCTGAGTGAAAGCAAACTGCTGGGCATTGCACATTATCATCGGGCTCTCCGCCATCACTCCCCTCTCTGTTCATCCATGTGCCTTATTTTCCAGGCTGATTTGGAAAAGGGAGAAACATATGAATTCATATCTCGATATTCTTTAGCTGGATGGCGATATACAATATATATCTTGATATTTTTTTAAAGCCATAAAGTAAGAACAAAAGGAGAGTTCTTAGTCAAAGCTGTGTCCCAGATCTCACACGGGCACTTTTATTAACATACAGCGTAGATGTACATGAAGAAATTACTCAGAAATAAATTATCAGCATTTATTAAATAATAATGCTCCATGAATAAAATAAAACAATGTTGTTTTTGTGCATAACAAAAAGCTCACAATTGTGCAGTCAAAATGTAAACTAAAAGACGCTGAGCATAATAACAAAGACAGACAGATTTCGCAGCTGCTCTGTTCCCAAGTTCTACTGCGTGAAAATCTGCTTCGTAACCACGTCTCTTAACAGGTGTCATTTGTGGTCCTTATACACACACAGTACGGTAATATTACGTTAAAGAAAGTACGTATCACTCCGCGAGGCTCCTGACTACGGTAGCCGTAATGCTCCGATAATCAATCAAGCGGTGCAGCTTCGTAGCTTACCAAAGTCGTACTAAAACATTTTTGACAGATTGCTGAGCGCCGTGTACCACATAAAATCGGTTCGCAGTCAGTAAGCACAACAAGAATTCATAAGGCGCACTGTCGATTTTTGAGAAGATGAAAGGATTTCAGGCAGCCACGCACGGGCTGTTAACTCGTTAACGGAGACTTGCCGTGTTAATTCAGTTATGGCGGTAACGTCATTTTAACGAGAGTAATGCTATCAGCACTAAAATAGCAATCTCCAAATGTTTTCTTTTTACCAACCAGCTCCTCTTTGATAGCTGCCGTGTCCGTCTTGTCGTTGCCTGCAGGTGAAGCGATGGGGGAGTTGTGTTAACTGAAGGAGAGAGGCGAGGCAGAGTAACGTTGCTTAGAGACAAAAGTGGACAAAAGAGAGGCAAACTTGTGGCTCCACAAGGATAATTATAACGTAGCATATACTATATCAATATAAACAATACTGTCACATCTCATATCTTGTATAAAAATATATCGATATAATTAAAAACTCGATATATCGCCCAGTCCTAATATGAATATGTCTGAACATTTGTTCACAACTACAGTTTCTTTTTTAACACCTAATAGCAGACAGCAGTGAGGCACGACTGATAGATAGGCAACATGTAATTGCAGCTTTTTTAGAAATAGTAGGGATGGGTATTGATAAGATTTTCACGATTCTGATTCCATTTTCGATTCTGTTTAACGATTCGATTCTTTATCGATTCTCTTATCGATTCTTTTAAAAAAGGAGAACACTAAGGTCGATTAGATTAAAACTTTGTTTGGGTGCAAGCCTTTTACCACAAACTTAGTCACTGCTTGGTGACATTCGTCTATCCTGGCCTGAAAGGAGACGCTACCGGTAGACTGCAGCGAGAACTGCCAGCATCTGAGCCAGCCAGACTCTGTCTCTCTCATCATGGTCACCTAAATGCACAGAAATGGCAGGTTTTGTAATAAGGCAGATCGCGCTAACATAATATGCACTGTTAGTTGATTATTTACCTGCCGCATTAACGGGAGAGGACGTGCAAACGTTACCGCTGCTGCTGGGTTGAGATTCACGAGTCCAGAGCGGAATTAAAAACACGACATTCATTTAAGGTCATCGCGTGTTTTGTGAGCAAATGCTTTTGCATATTCGTAGTGTTTCCTCCCTTAAATGAAATATCTACTTTGCAAGTATTGCAAGTTGCCCTGTTGCCATCCGTTCACGTAAAGTATAACCAAACTTTTGAGCATTTGAGCCGCCATGTTTCCTGCCAGGTAAATGACGCTCCGCAACGTGGTGATGTCATTCGGGGCGACTGGAATTGATAAGGGAATTGTTTGCGAAAATGGCAAACAATTCCATGAATTGAAACAGTGGGAACCGGTTCTCAACAAGAACCGGGTTTTGATACCCATCCCTAGCCAAAAGGTATAATGCTAAAGTAAGCATGATACTGTTATACCAAAGCTATCATACTTTTGTGTGAACAGAAAGATGCAGTTGTTCTGGCTGAATGCAGACCATTAAGAACTGCCTTTTCTCCATGTTTTCCTTCCTTAAATATGGCTTCCTGACAGCCACCCTTCCATTGAGACCATTCCTGATGAGGCTTTGGTGAACTGAAGGGCCAGATGCTCTCTCAGATACCGTGTCGGGTCTTTTCTGGATTTTCTCCTTTGTTTTTTACTGCCTTGACTTTCAGACACTCTTCATCTGCTGTAGATATTTTTAGCCATGGCACTTATTTTGTAGGCGACGCTTGTCCAGTTTCATCACACTATGCCGAGATATGCAAAGTTCTTTGGGAATTATGCTTCTTTTGCAAAAATACCAGTGAAGCTGTTTTTGTTTTTATTTTTATCTTTATCGTGTTTCTTGTAGATTTGGCTAAAAAAAATTTGATCAAATTACATATTTTTGTAACAGGCAGCTAGCAACAAAGTGCCTGAAGGCACAAATTTGATTGTTGTCTGATTTGTTGAGATACAAACCTCTTTTATCCCTTGCGTTTGGTCAGTGTTAAGTGGTTCAAACAACAAAAGGACATTCCTCTGAAGGTGCTCAGGTGCAAGGTCTGGACTAAACAAGAAAAAACTTTGAACACCATTAAGCAAGCCTGGAGAATTTTTGCTCAAGACCACTTAAAAAATGACAAGAATGGAAGCAGAATATGAGGTTTGACTCAGGACTGTGTACCTGGCACTGTTTACCTATCTACTTTTTTCATTTGAAATATACAACTATATATAGGGAGACTGAAGAAGTCACTTGGGATGAGTGACAAAATGTTTCTTCCACTGAAAACGCTACCCCCTGATGAACACAATCAACCTTTTTGGGATTTCCTTACCTGGATGATTGAGCATGCATCAAACAACTATACATAGAGCTAGTTTTTCAGGGAGGGTGATGTGCTGATTGTGTTGGCAACATATCACACCTATCTGCATTAAAAGGATGATTGTTTATAAATAATGTGCCTCACCTATATTAGTGAAGCTAACTGAAAACAAAAAGGGGAGGAAAATTTGCATATGTTCAGTTAGTAAAGTAGCACTTCTAATTTACAAAAACATGAACTTAGTGGCTCATAATTTGCTTGGCTTAGAAACTTGAGAAGAAAATGTTCTAATGCTGGACTTGATCCTCCACAGTAATCACCCTGCATCTGTGAGAACATTCCCAGAGGTCAGACATTCATTAGCAAGAAAAAAACAGAACACAGCTTGTAGCCTTTCTGTCAAGATGAAAAAACACACTGTTCATTTCATACTCACATCAAGTTGAACATGGTATCAAAATGGGAGAAAACTGCAATGTATTTCCTATTTTTCCTCAGTCTGAAACTATAACACATTCAACAAAATAAGCCTACTGATGTGAAATGATGTACAAATTAGTCCAAATACTAATTCACTGTACACCCATTCAATATAGTTACGATTACATATCCATGTAATTGAAAAAACAGACAGGGCAACATCTGCCACAAATAAAAACACAATATCTTTTTTGTAAAAAACGACAACAACAAAAAACACACATAAAAAAACTTGCCACTATATCCTGTTCTGACCAGCAAGTTTTCCTGAATCCCTACCATGGAGGTAGACAGTATTAAGGCAGAATGACCATTATGGACACAACAGGCACATTACAAGGAGACATGATCTTGAAGTTTCCTTTCACTGAAGGCTAATTTATGCTCATTAAATTGTGAAACTGTGAATGCTACTTTCTGAAATCGCAATGTTGCTATAAATTCTCTATGTGCAGCACTTTGAGGCTTCTTTTGTGACTTCTCTTCTCACACATCCAATGAGATAAGAGCATTTCAGAACTACTGGTGATTTTTGGAGTGCCAAACAGACCACAAAAAGAAAACTCTACAAAGACAATCAAGGGGACCTTTTCCACTCTGAGCTGAATGCTGTAGAGCTGTTGTACCTATACTGTGGTGAATTTGCCGACACATCCACTCATGGGAAGTTTGGGAACTGTAACTGAATGTTTTAGTCTTGTGAAAGATGTTTCTCACTGTAAAATTATAATTGTTTTTGTTTGGTAATGATCGTCTGTTCTTCCCCACCACCTGGGAAGCAACAATTGCTTCTCAAACATCACTACTGATGTCTTTCCTCCTGGGCATTGTCTTCACGCACACATGAATGCTTCAGATCCGCAAACTGCCAAAACGTCTGGTATTATAGGGACGGTCACACTTGCTGACGATTAGTTAATCAGGTGTATTTGATTAGCAGCACCTGGCTGCCACTCTCCCTCTTAAGCCCAGGAAGGGTGTACTTAATTTTTCAATTTTTCAAACATTTTTTTACATGACTGTATACCTTCAAAATTTTAAATATGACTTATTTTTGGAGTGATGCTCAATAAGGTGGGGCCACAGATGCAGGGAGAGTGTGGGGGCATTGCTGCATCAGTTAGACAGTGTAGCGAGAAAGAGGAGATGCCACTGAAATGACTCTAATGAAGGAAATGGGGCAAATCAATTTATATTGTAATAAAAAAATGGTCTTATCCTCTTTTTGATTTAAAAATATATTGATGCACGTTAAAAAGTCAATATACCACCAGGCCATACTTGATGTGATGTGGAAATTTGGAAATGGTAAGAATGTGGACACTGACATTGAATCAATCAATTTAAGAAAAACAAATCAATACCAATAACAGGGCCTTGAACAAACTATTATTTTTACAATTGATTCAGGTACAGAATATTCTTTCCAATTAATTATAAAATGTCTAGAAAAGGAAAAAACCTAAATTTCCCATAGCCATGCTGACATCCTAGAACAGAATAGGCTTCTATTCTATTAAATGTTTCAATCCATACTTCATTTTACCCTATTTTTTCCCTCTGGCTTTCTTTGTAAAGTGTAATCTCCACAGAGAGCTGCTGAAATTACACAAACCTCCTGCTGTTCATGTGTTGCAAACTCTTTAATGGCTCTGGGTTTCAATACAAGATTTCTGTTTTCATCCACCCCTCTGGAGAAAGTGGGGGGAAATCAATACAACTCCATCAAGTTGTACATAAAAACATTGTTCTTTTCCTTTTGCACAGTCAAAATAAACTGTTCCTATCTACTAAATTCTTTACTATTAGTTAGCCTGTCAAGCAATTCTCTCCTCAGTTACTGTGCAATGTTGACAGACAGCTAGTTCTGGGTAGAGACACCAGATGGACATATCGACTGAAATGCGTGTATCTTGCTCACATGTTGTTTTTTAGTGTGAACTGTTGCAAAGAAAATCCCCAAATATCCATGTGATCCCAGTAACGACCCGAGACACTCAGTGTGCTGGTGACCGTCTTTTTCTTTACAAAATGTGTGTTTCTCAGTATCAATCCCTTGTCCTGACAGCTTTCCAGCTCTCTCCACCTTTCCTGCTTTCCTCCAGGTCCTGGGGAAATAGGGAAATCGTACTTACTGAATTGCTCCCAGCTGCCATGCCAGCCTCCCTGGCATTGCCCCTCGAGCTCGCTGCACCACACCACACACCTCCATCACCCAACGGAGGGCCGGGGAGCCATCTGGATCCAGCAATGGCTGTTGTTTTCTCCACCTGTGGGCGCACCTACCTCCCAAGTGGTACCCCAAATACTATACCTCCCTCCATCCAACCGCACACTTCTTCGGGTTGACCGGGAGCCCCGCCTGCACCAGGGAACACCAGGACCATGGTCGCCACCCAGGTGTTACTATCCATGATGATGTAGGCAGCAGGATATGAGGTGTGGATGCCTTAGTGCACCTGGTCCATGAGGCGCTGTGGCCAGGGCTATATTGGTACAAACTGTCGGGACTCTGTAGACAAGAGAATCTGCCACTAGCCCTTGGTTAAATCCAGTGTCATAAAAAAGCTAGCAGTGCCTAACCGATCCAAGAGCTCATCGACGTGGGGCAGGGGGTAGAACACATCTGCAAAATGCTTTTGCAATGCAGCAACATCCACTCTCTGTTCCTGTGTAAGATGGCCATCACAAAGGAAGGAGGTGGGAATCCTGGAATTTGGCACTGCCGACCCCAGTATTTTAATAACTGTACAGTAGTCTGTTTTTGGTAACTATAAATACGTAAAAAAATGTATGTTTCTGTTCTGTGTCCTGTGTACTGTTTGTATATGTGTTTTTCTTGCTTGCTGCTGTTACAACCAAATTTCCCCTTGTGGGACAATTAAAGGATTATTCTATTCTATTCTAACTTATCTCTCTCCTTAACCATGCTCACCAGATAAGTAGTTTCAGCCTCTCTCAAAGCTTTGAGGCGGTTGAGGTGATATATTTGTGTGGCTCCTGCCCTGTCCAACCGTACCCCTTTATAATCAACGTCCCCCACTCACTGTGTGGCCACAAAGGGTCCTTGCCACTTGGCAAGTAACTTTAAGGAAGAAAAAAGTAGTAATACAACCACTTTGCCCCCAGTGAAAACTGCTCCTCTGTTGTACAGGCGCGTGACAACCTTTCCAAAGTGTGTAGCTTTGCTCTCGGGTCCAGAACATACTGATTTTCATTTTTAGCTGGGCTTGGACCTTCCTCCTAGTTTTCTTTAATTAGGTCCAACACTCCCTACAGCTTTCTGCCAAATGGTAACTCAAAGGGAGAAAATGCTTTGGAGGCCTGGGGTAATTCATGCACTGCAAACAACAGAGGGTCTAACTTGCAATCTTACAGATTTAATCCCCAATAATTCATACAGGTGGTGATGATCGACCCAGAAGGTTGCCGCCCTCAGGCAGACTGAAGAAACGGTGGATAGACAAAATTAAGGAGGACATTAAGACTGTCAACACATCACCTGAGGATGCCTTGGACAGAACCAAATGGAGACACCTTTGCCGAAGAGCGGACCCTGCACCGGCGGGAACAACGCCAGGATGAAGAAGATTTCATACAGCTCTTTCAGTGTGGGAGACACAAATGATGTGCCCTGGTCGGTCAGAATCTTTTTGGGGATGCAAACTCGGGAGATGACCTGAAACACCACCTGCGCTACACTCTTTGCAGAAATGGTGTGCAGCGGCACTCCTTCTGGAGGTGGCATTGCATAATCCCCCAGAACTAATACAAAGTGGCCCAATGAGGTCCATGCCAATGCGCTCAAATGGGACCAGCAGCTGGACCGGCTGTGTGGTGGTCTGACATGATAAACGGGACACTCAACGTCCTTGTGACTGTGTTTTTATTTACAAAATGTGTCTTTGTTTTATACAGCAAAAATCTACAGTGAAGCTACAAAATTTACATTCAAATATGCAGACAAACTTAGTCTGACAGGATGTTTAGGCAGCTTTTGCTGAAGGCTAACAGCAGCCGTCCCACTTTCTATCGCAGTGATACCTGCAGCAACTAGGGGTGAGACATGGGGTGTACAAGACCATATTTTAAGGCTTTCGTCACATTGTTTTTCACATTTAAAGTGAAAGTGAATACAATTTGAATAAAACTGTTATTTTTTAAAATGTAAATATAAAAGTCTTTACTGCCAATAAAAATTAACAGGGGCGAGTAAAACTCTGAGTTACTGACTGGGGCTGAATTATTATAAACATTTATTATAGACATGTAGACCATAATAACATCTTGTTTTCAGCAGCATAAACACACATGAAGTCTACCTCATCTAGAAAACTGCAATTAAAGGGTTCAGGGGGTTTTTTTTGACAGATTCTGTCAATTATTAAAACACTGCAATTTCTAAAGTGGAAACCAATGAGCAGTTTATTTTGAAAGACCTGTGTTTTTTCTCTTTTGAATATTTATACTTGCTCATTAATAAAATTTCTGTTCAGATTACTAAATTAAAAGATGGAATAATTGATTGCATACTTGATTACTATCGATGGTTGATAATTGCAGACCTAGATCAATCTGTATTTATGAATATGATATGTACCACAGTTTGCTGTAAGTAGCCCATTATATATCATAGACCTTTACTTGATCCATCTGTCTTAACTAGTTATAGACCAATCTCCAACCTTGCTTTTCCCATAAATTTTTAAAAGAGTAGTTTCAGTCAGGATTTAGAGTGCACCATAGTACTGAAACAACACTAGGTTACTTCATACGACCTTCATACGACCTACGACAGTGGACTCGTTTCTATGCTTGTGCACCTCAATGATCATACTGATCACAAAATTTAGACCAACACCAGAACACACCACATCTATCAAAGGAGTCATGCTGAAATGGTTTGAATCTTATCTGATAGACTCCGACATGCTCATGTAATGGAGTGAATTAATATTATTACACAAATAAAAAAACAGAGAGATACAGGGAGTGCAGAATTATTAGGCAAATGAGTATTTTGTCCACATCATCCTCTTCATGCATGTTGTCTTACTCCAAGCTGTATAGGCTCGAAAGCCTACTACCAATTAAGCATATTAGGGGATGTGCATCTCTGTAATGAGAAGGGGTGTGGTCTAATGACATCAACACCCTATATCAGGTGTGCATAATTATTAGGCAACTTCCTTTCCTTTGGCAAAATGGGTCAAAAGAAGGACTTGACAGGCTCAGAAAAGTCAAAAATAGTGAGATATCTTGCAGAGGGATGCAGCAGTCTCAAAATTGCAAAGCTTCTGAAGCGTGATCATCGAACAATCAAGCGTTTCATTCAAAATAGTCGACAGGGTCGCAAGAAGCGTGTGGAAAAACCAAGGCGCAAAATAACTGCCCATGAACTGAGAAAAGTCAAGCGTGCAGCTGCCAAGATGCCACTTGCCACCAGTTTGGCCATATTTCAGAGCTGCAACATCACTGGAGTGCCCAAAAGCACAAGGTGTGCAATACTCAGAGACATGGCCAAGGTAAGAAAGGCTGAAAGACGACCACCACTGAACAAGACACACAAGCTGAAACGTCAAGACTGGGCCAAGAAATATCTCAAGACTGGTTTTTCTAAGGTTTTATGGACTGATGAAATGAGAGTGAGTCTTGATGGGCCAGATGGATGGGCCCGTGGCTGGATTGGTAAAGGGCAGAGAGCTCCAGTCCGACTCAGACGCCAGCAAGGTGGAGGTGGAGTACTGGTTTGGGCTGATATCATCAAAGATGAGCTTGTGGGGCCTTTTCGGGTTGAGGATGGAGTCAAGCTCAACTCCCAGTCCTACTGCCAGTTTCTGGAAGACACCTTCTTCAAGCAGTGGTACAGGAAGAAGTCTGCATCCTTCAAGAAAAACATGATTTTCATGCAGGACAATGCTCCATCACACGCGTCCAAGTACTCCACAGCGTGGCTGGCAAGAAAGGGTATAAAAGAAGAAAAACTAATGACATGGCCACCTTGTTCACCTGATCTGAACCCCATTGAGAACCTGTGGTCCATCATCAAATGTGAGATTTACAAGGAGGGAAAACAGTACACCTCTCTGAACAGTGTCTGGGAGGCTGTGGTTGCTGCTGCACGCAATGTTGATGGTGAACAGATCAAAACACTGACAGAATCCATGAATGGCAGGCTTTTGAGTGTCCTTGCAAAGAAAGGTGACTATATTGGTCGCTGATTTGTTTTTGTTTTGTTTTTGAATGTCAGAAATGTATATTTGTGAATGTGGAGATGTTATATTGGTTTCACTGGTAAAAATAAATAATTGGAATGGGTATATATTTGTTTTTTGTTAGGTTGCCTAATAATTATGCACAGTAATAGTCACCTGCACACACAGATATCCCCCTAAAATAGCTAAAACTAAAAACAAATTAAAAACTACTTCCAAAAACATTCAGCTTTGATATTAATGAGTTTTTTGGGTTCATTGAGAACATGGTTGTTGTTCAATAATAAAATTATTCCTCAAAAATATAACTTGCCTAATAATTCTGCACTCCCTGTAGATAGATAGATAGATAGATAGATAGATAGATAGATAGATAGATAGATAGATAGATAGATAGATAGATAGATAGATAGATAGATAGATAGATAGATAGATAGATAGATAGATAGATAGATAGATAGATAGATAGAAAGAAAGAAAGAAAGCACTGCATATATTTCCATTGCTATGCTGATGATACCTGCTTTATTTATCCACAATGCCAAATTCAGACAAAAAGAGTTTATTGTACTGTACTGATAAGGCATTATTCAAGTATCAGTGTGAGGATTCTCAGAACTTGTTTTATTTACCAAGATATGTCCTTCAACATGCAAATTAAAGAAGCACTTTTATGTGTTTTGTTGTGATATGCCACAATGTGAAATGTCTTCTATGAAAAAGGCTGATTGAAACGTGATTTTTGCCTAGAAGCATAGTAGATGGCAGCAATAATCACACACATCACAATTCCGCACTACCATGAATGAATATCAAGAGTTACAGAGTATGAATACTTCTAACCAAATATCAAATCTTAAAACAGTTTAAAAATGTATTTGTTTGTTGTTTTTATACTGTATTAAAAACAACTTCATTCTACTTTGCAGGGAAAAGACATTAAAAGCCATTTTCCCTCTGTTTCAGATTAGGCTGATGTGATTTATAGGCATGACTCTGCCTCTACTCTTACACCCATGGGCACTGTCTATCATTCTGCCCCGGGATTCATTACTGGTAATCTACAGAGTGCTCATCACTGCATCCTATATGAAACGGTTGGGTGGTATTTTTGTATGAGAAACATGATCTGAATACGTTATTTTTAATCTTCAAGTTCTTTAATGGGAAACAGTCATTGTAAAACACTTACATGCTAGACCTGTACTCTGCACATATCATAGTTGATACTAATGACAGGCTTTCACTGCAAATTTCTCAAATCTGCAT
This sequence comes from Copadichromis virginalis, assembly GCF_057382275.1. Lineage (NCBI taxonomy): Eukaryota > Metazoa > Chordata > Actinopteri > Cichliformes > Cichlidae > Copadichromis > Copadichromis virginalis. The sequence goes on along the minus strand of NC_140639.1, from coordinate 36,552,445 downwards.
TAAGCTTTTAGTTTTTATACTCCAAACACCTGAAACTCTCTATAATGTACCCTAGAAATTAATTCTGTAGTCACAATGTTTCTAACAATGTTGCTGATTTAGTTGCAACTATTAGATTTATATTGCATCTTGATCTCATTCGTCAAGTAGCTGCTATGAATTTAACTAAAGTCAACTAAATTAAATTCATAAAAATAAGGTAAACCAGCTAAAGACAGGTAAAGACAGACACTTCATATAATTCTAAGACACTTCACAACGTTCACATTAAGAGGCTCATACAAACTGACAAAAACTGACAAAAACTGACAAAAAAATGACTTTTTGAGTTTTTAGCAAAAAAAATCATTTTTTTTAAATTAATGTGCTGTAATCAAAGGATTATGATATTTTTTTTTATCTCTAAAAACTGTGCAGTCTTTAAACCATAATAAAATAGAAGGCATTGTTAAGTTACATAAGTGTTGTTAAGTTCGATGTCTGGATGTATAAACAGTATATTTATACATATATATGTGTATAAATATACTGTATATATGACATTAGGTGACTTATTTATTAGGAGCTGGGATGCACCAGTTTATTGTCATCTTATCATTGGTTACTGGACTCAATGACAGTCATAGGCATATAAGATGACTCCACTTACAGTGATGTCAGTGTAGCTTTATTTTACTCTGGCTAACTTTGTTGGCTATTTGAGGTGCTACATAGGTTTAGGCTGGTTGGCTGGACATGGCTCAAATGAAAAACAGCACAAAAAGAGCCTGACTGTTCTGTAAGTGCATCAAATATTGTTACAACAGGGTGATAATTTACATGAAGTGAGTGGAACATTAAACTAGTACCTTCAAAATAATCTAAAAGAGCTTATCAGAAATTAAAATCAATAATGACCTTAGTCATGCAAAGGATGGCCAGTACTGAGGCAGAATTCTACAATCCTCCCAATAAATAAACAGTTAAATATGAGAGAGGCAGTAAATGTTGTCCTCATGCTAACAAAAGGCTTATGCTACATAATGAAGGCTGGGATCCACATAACTGTGGTTTATTGATAACTTTCTGTTATTGATGAGCATCAAGTTGTTTGCCGGCGTCGCTGTAATTGTAACTCCCAGGCTTTGCCACTGTTTTGTCAATGTGAAAATGTGATGTTTAGAACACAATGGCTAAATGATAAACTGCTTGTTTTGTGCACGCCCAGAGGGAGGTATGAAAAACTACTCTGTTAACAGTCCCTGAATTTGTAGTCAAAACTGAATCCTTAACATGGTGCCTTCAGATTCTGCATCCAAACAGAACTACAAACAGCTCATGGGCCATTAAAGAGTGAGCTGTAGAACAGCCACTCCCTGGCACCCTGGCATCTTTTGATTTATTACTGGGCTAAGTTCTTCATCGTATGGAGAAGCCGACATGCTGATGTATCCCTGGAGACACATTGCAATAAAATGAACTGCCATTGTTTTCTTGCAGAACTGTACAAATTGCCTCATCAAAGCCACAACATGGGTCCTCCACCTCTAGCCATTAATCAGTGGGAGAGATGTAGACGCCACAAAATGCCTTTGCATTTTCCTGAGATGAGCATCAGGCTGACAAGTGTTGTTGTTTCCATGTTTCACTACCTGCAAGTCAAATACAAAAGCTCTGAGTTCAGTGCCTCTTATGAGACACGGCATTGTTCGAAATGACATTCTACAATGGAAATCTTGCCATCACCTTCACCCTAAATATGGGCATCCATAAATGAATGACATCACTTTGGGAATAATTTAGAGGCACTGCGGGCTGAATTCTAATGACCATGTTAACCTTTGCTAACAAAGTTCCCTTGACATTCACTTTTCAAAGAGGAGTAAGAAGAAGAGAGTCATTTGTAATTTCCAATTACTCGTAACTGTTCTTTTAATAATTTTCCACTCTTGTCTTCACAGTTTTTTATTTCTAATTAGGACAAGAATTGTAAGGAGGTTCAATTTTATTAAATTTCCAAATATGGATTTAATACCATTAAGATGTGCGGTGTGACGCCCTATTTTTTGCAAGTTACTGGTTTAAGAGCATTTCAAGCAAAAACTGTATTAGGTATTCACTGGGCCTATTCAGCTGTTCTTCAAAGATTGTTCTCAAATGTCTGTGCACAGCTGTGGCAGACCTGTGACATGCAAGCCTCACCTGGCAGACTTTGCAATGCTACCCTTGCGAGATGGGCTTTATGGTCAAATACACCCCCTAGTAACAACCCAAACATCCTCCAGTTTATTTATTAATTTAGTTAGTTATTTGTGTCATTTTAATTGTATTTAACCTCCTAAGACCCGAACTCTTTCATGGCATGCATTTTTAATTTCTCTTTGCTATTTGGGCTGATTGGGACTCGATGGATGTAAAAACAAAGAATTACCTGATTTTTATTTTTTACCTGATTTTTGTTTTTGACAAAAATGAGATCCACATTTAAGGACTTTCTTTTTAAATTTTGATAGAACAGTGGCAGTATAATGTCCTCTTAAGTGGATATCAGGCCCTTGTAGAGCAAAATTTAGTATTTTGGTCTAGACGACCCAAAACCTCTGTAAAAATATTTTTTCTTCTACTCGAGCAGCTTTAGTGTTGAAACAGTTTCAAAGAAATCTTCAAGATGGCGCCGAGTATGGCAGCCTCGTCGCGAGCTCCCCCAAGCAACAGCTTTTTTCTGTGTTTAATTTTACTTTTCCTTCATTTTTTCGCGAGTAGCACATGTCTCCTTGTGTACGACCGACAAGCCTTACTGGACATAAAAGACGGTCTTTCTTATAACTTTCCGGAGTTCAAGTTTTGCAACACGGACGCTCCATTTGCAGACCCCCCATTCATCTCACCTGAGACACCTTTGTTCTCTGTCCCTGGAGGCCGCAAACGCCGACGCAGAGGGAGAAGATCTGGCGTTCTGGTTCGACTGAGACGGCGCACTAACAGATCACCGTTACCCAGTTTATTACTGGCTAATGTGCAGTCTCTGGAGAACAAGCTGTGCGAGCTTCGGGCACGGATCTCATTCCAGCGAGAGATGCGGGACTGCTGCATGATCTGCCTCACAGAAACCTGGCTATTGGACAAGGTACCGGACTCCGCAACACAACTACCGGGGTTCTCTGTGCAACGCGCGGACAGGTCACAGGATCTTACTGGGAAAAGCAGAGGCGGTGGTGTATGTTTCATGATCAACAACAGCTGGTGTGATTATGCGACCGTGCACCCGGTCAAATCCTTCTGCTCACCGGACCTGGAGTACCTGATGATTAAGTGCCAGCCATTCTGGCTACCGAGGGAATTTACAGCAGTGATTATTATGGCTGTTTACATTCCCCCACAAGCCGACACTAACCGAGCACTCAGGGAACTGTACAGCGCGATCAGCAGTGAGGAAACCGCACACCCAGAGGCAGCGTTTATCACGACCGGGGACTTTAATAAGGGAAACCTGAAGAAAGTCTCACCAAAACTCCACCAACACATCCACTTTAACACTCGTGGAGACCGGCTACTTGACCACTGCTACACCTCTTTCCGGGATGCGTACAAAGCCCTCCCCCACGCCCCATTCGGCCAATCAGATCACCGCTCCATCCTGCTCCTGCCCGCCTACAGGCAGAAGCTGAAACAGGAAGCTCCAACCCGGAGGGCGGTGCACCGTTGGATGGACCAATCGGAGTGTGCGCTGCGGGACTGTTTTGATCACGCGGACTGGGAAATGTTTCACGTGGCTGCTAGGGACATTGATGAATACACAGACTCAGTCTGCGGATTTATCAGGAAATGCGTGGAAGATGTCGTCCCATCCAGAACAGTTAAATCCTTCCCAAATCAAAAACCCTGGATTAACGGAGATGTTCGCGCGGCACGGAGCACCGCCTTTGCCTCCGCGAACACATCGGACTACAAACACGCACATTACCAACTCCGGAAGACGATCAAAGCAGCCAAACGTGAGTACAGGGACAGGGTGGAGAAACAGTTTGACAACCCTCGGAGTATGTGGCAGGGACTAAACACGATCGCAGACTTTAGAGGGAAAACCAGCACACCGCAGACCACGGCCTCTCTGTGTGAGGATCTAAACGTATTCTACGCTAGATTCGACACAGCGAACACCATGAGACCGGACAGTGTGCGCACCGCGGATGACGTCAGTGCGCACACTGTGTCTGAGGAGGATGTGCGGAAGTGCTTCAGGAAGGTGAACGCACGCAAAGCTACTGGTCCGGACGGGATTCCCGGCCGCGTCCTCAAGTCATGCGCGGCTCAGCTGGCTGGAGTGTTCACGCACATCTTCAACCTTTCCCTCTCTCTGTCTGTAGTCCCAGCCTGCTTCAAAATGGCCACCGTCGTCCCTGTACCCAAATCCTCCACCATCTCCTCATTGAACGACTGGCGACCTGTAGCCCTGACCCCCATCGTGAGCAAATGCTTCGAGAAGCTGGTCAGGGACTTCATCCGCTCTGCACTACCCGACTCACTGGACCCTCTACAGTTCGCATACCGCCACAACAGGTCCACTGATGATGCCATAGCCCTGACACTACACACTGCCCTGTCACACCTGGAGAAGAGAGACACGTATGTGAGAATGCTGTTTGTGGATTACAGCTCAGCATTCAATACCATCGTTCCCTCGAAGCTGGACAGGAAACTGCAGGATCTAGGACTGAGCAGCTCCCTCTGCAGCTGGATCCTTAGCTTCCTGTCTGACAGACGCCAAGTGGTCATCCCCCATCACACTGAACACTGGTGCTCCACAGGGGTGTGTACTGAGCCCTCTCCTATACTCACTCTACACTTACGACTGCACAGCCACTAACAACTCCAACATCATTGTGAAGTTTGCGGACGACACTACAGTGGTGGGTCTTATCACCAACGGTGATGAGACAGCTTACAGGGAGGAGGTCAGCGCCCTGACCCACTGGTGTCAAGACAACCATCTCACCCTCAACGTCGCAAAGACAAAGGAGTTGATAGTGGACTTCCGCAGGTGCAGAGAAGTACACACCCCCATCACCATCAACGGCGCTGCTGTGGAGAGAGTGGGCAGCTTCCGGTTCCTTGGTGTACATCTGGCTGAGGATCTTACGTGGTCAGTACACACAAACAAAACAGTGAAGAAGGCGCAGCAGCGCCTCTTCTTTCTCAGGAGACTGAAAAGATTCGGCATGAGCCCCCGCATCCTCAGGACCTTCTATCACTGTGCCATTGAGAGCATCCTCACTGGATGCATCACCACCTGGTATGGCAACAGCACCGCCTACAACTGCAAAGCTCTCCAGCGAGTAGTGCGGTGCTCTGAACGGATAATTGGAGGTGAGCTTCCCTCCCTCCAAGACATCTACAGGAAGCGGTGCCTGAGGAAAGCGGGGAGGATCATCAAGGACTCCAGTCACCCCAGCCATAAACTGTTCAGACTACTTCAGCAGACTGAGAGACAGCTTTTTCCATCAGGCCATCAGACTGCTGAACACGTCATAGACACCTCAGCTTCACTACTGGAACTTCAACATTATGCACTCCATACTGTACAGTAATGCCACTGTTTTGCACATCTCAACTCTGTATATTTTTATATATTTTATTTTATTGTTTACTCTATTTAATTTGTAAAATATGTGTACACACACACACACGTAGAAAAATATTTAGTATACACATCCAGAAATGCATATACTATTATATATTGTACATATATTTAGTTTCAGATGTAGCCATTCTTGTATTTTGCTTGTTTACGTTATTGTATTTTGAACAAATCTGTTGCTTGTGAAGCTCGCACACAAGAATTTCACTCACATGTGCTGTACCAATGTACCTGCACATGTGATGTGACAATGAAAGTGATTTGATTTGATTTGAAGAGTTATTATCTATTAGAAAATTCGTATTTTTGACAACACTGGACAATCTGTACATGCTACAGAAATTTACATTAGTTAAATTCAAGTTTGTATTTCCACTGCAACGGAGAAGCTTTATTCCAAGCATACTCTGTATGAAAAGCCTGTGACACAACAGGATTTGAACTCAACTGCTCTTATAAAACAGAGAAAAACAAACAAGCTATTCCTCTGAGCCCGAGCCAGCATGGCCACTTAACCTGAACACGCAACATTCAGACAGGCAACAAATGAAGCTTTCTGTATGACTGGGTTTTCACAAACTCCCATTTTGCTGCATAAACTCACCTCGATCAGACTAAAATCTCATGCTGACTTCATGAAGACGTGACGTGTCTCAGCAGGTGGATCCATGCTAACTGTTTTTCTTATTAGGAGCAATGGAATATCATACATAAGTGCTTGTCAGAGAAAACCAAATGGTTTAACCTTTAAACGCTGATACTATTGCACATTCAGCTCAACAAATTCCAAATGATCTCTACCAATATAATGCAGCAAGTGTTTCACTTTTATTGCAACCATGTACTGAAATGCTTCCTATGTTTGTTGTGATGCCAGTTTGTGACGCTACTAACTACTGTTCACTGTTAAACCAGATAACCAGTCAGATCAACCATAATGTAACAGTAGGCCTTGACCGCTTTACAGTTTGATGTAACAAAGACATTACACAGTTGTGCCTGTTATTTCCATTAAATTATGGAGTAGTGTTTAGATGATAACTAAAAATTGATTAACGGAAAATTTAGGAGTATTTGGGATTTTTAAAAAAACTATTATCTGGCATTTTGTAGACCATTAATTAAGTAGAAAACCAAGCAGAGAACCAACAGACCAGTGATTCCCAAAGTGTGGGCCAATGCCCCCTGGTGGGCAGCAAAGGCTCTGCAGGTGGGCTGCAGTAATAACAGAAATTCAGTTTGAAATTAGTCAGAAATATGTACAGTTGCATATTTATATATTTAAATAAATGTGGGTAGTTTATGATGTTAGTCATTGCACTAAATTTACTGCTCTTTTATTCATACTCGTCTCCCTGTAGCAGTGGGTCAAACATATGACTGGGTAGCATTAGCAATTTATAGCCAACACCCTTTGTTTGATTTTTTTGAATACTGTGGGGTAGCATAACGTAAGCAGCGAGGAAAGTGATAGGAAGACAGCATCAGCAGACTGTTCAAAGTTTCTTTTATATGTCCTTTATTTTCTGGTGTCGCCATTCAACAATTCTTTCACTCAAACATAAGAACCCACCTGCTTTAAACAGAATTCCACCCACAGCTGAACCTCATTAATCCCTACCACTGAGAAAACAGGTTAGACCAAATAAAACAGGAATAAAATTCAGACAAAGAAACAGGAATATACCTGTTTCACATATGGGACTTGCACAAAGGAACACACAATGGTAAATATAACCAAACTACATAAAAAAATGAAAGATTCAAATCAACTAATGATTAAGTGACATTTGGCTTTAAGAACATTTGCACAGATGTAGTGAATGTAACAGACCTGGGATAGTATGTAGAGCCAAGGTTACATTTGCAGTGTCTACATTAAAGCATTATGATTGACTATAAGATAACACAAGACAAATTAACAATATATGGAAGTGACAAATGGTAAATGAATTCAATCCACTTTGTCACAAATACAAATTTCACGTCAATATATGACTTTCCGTTGTATTTTTATTACAGTGAAGATTTAAGATTGGGTGGCCCACGTGAAATTTTCTGGTTTTTAAGTGGTCAGTAGCCTGCTTGGCTTTGGCAATGGATACTAATATGTACAAACTCCAGCAGATTCAACAACTATACCTCTCAGTTACAGCCGCTCAGTTCGTCTAACCACACAGTCTTCATTTTGAACTGAAGAAACTGAAGAAATTTTATTTCTAAATCCTCAAGTGCTGTTTTGATGAATTTAAAGAGAGCGCAACTGAGTCGAAATGTATTTTCAACCTGAGTTCCTCCAAACTAAACCCACCAAGACTTTTTCTGTGAACCTCAGACTTTAATTCCTGACTGCCAATCCAGCAGAAATCCCCCTCAGACAGCTTTTCACATAAAAAGAGCAATTTCCCCCTCGATTTACTAAATATAACTGTGATGTCACACATCATGTATCGGAAGATTCACGTCCAGGCTTGACTGCCATTCATTTCTCATAATTACTGTGTCACACTTGTTGCCCACAAGCGCAGCTCGTCATCCACCGGGGCTGTTGTCGGCTCACCTCTATCAGCCAAAAGGCCTGGGAAATCAGCCAGGCACTGAGAGAATAATGGCTTCTGCACGCCAGTGTCTCACACCTGACTAAACAGAGGAAAACGCAAATGGGTCGGGCATTGCTCTTGTGTGATTACAACAGATGGTGACCTACTGCCTCCCAAAACTTGTACGGAGATGGTGGGTAGGCACTGCATCACAGTACAAAAGGCTGTGAGGAGTTCATAAGATGTTTGTTTATTTTGCTTTTACTGCTATGAGTCACCTGTCTGCCTATGAAATGTTTTCTTTCAGCCTTATTTGTGAACTCAGGTGTTTTTTTTTCTTTTTTTATCAGTTTGATCAAAATGTCAACCTCCTCCAAAAATGTCACTTCAAAGATTACCTCAAATAACATCCCTCAAAGAAAGCAATTCTCACACCAAGGGGTTAGAAACCAACGTAACAATGCCGGTCAATGGAAACCAATATGGTGGCAAACATTAGATGCAGCTGCACTAAGCTGTGGCTTTTCTGCTGCTTCTGAAAGTTACAGTGTAGAGTATTACACAGGCACACACTGGAGATTATGCTGCTAATCTTTTCTGACAACCACACTGTCATTGATTATTAAGAGCCCAATCTATAATCCAAAAGCATAAAGAGAGGACGGCTCAGCAGAGAAAAGCTTCTGTAAGCATTCATTCATTATTGGGAGCTGTGATAAGCACAGCAAGCACAGCTCATAGCAAACTTGTGATGTATACATTAGGGCTGTTAGCTCAATCAGATTTTATCTTTGATTTCAGTTTTTTGCCTTTAATAAAGACAAATACAGAACAGTAAAAGAATTACTGAGCTGAATTCATTGTCACAATGATGCTCTTATTTTGTCTTGTTACAACTCTAGTTTCTCCTTTTTCTGGCCCTCTAGTCTAAACTCACTCCTATTAAATTAGTTCAAGCCAACAAGACAGAAAAACAACCTCTGTTCCAAAACCGGTTCCACCCAGAGGAAGTAAAAGTTATATAAATGAAAGTTTCTGTATTGAACCTGCAGAAACCCTGCACTGTGTCTCTCATGCCGATTTCCCAAGGCATGCCCACATCTGCATCTACACAACTCACACGGTGAAGTCTTGAGCCGGTGGCTGCCTGTGTGAAAAACACCACTAGTCAGAGCCTAATGAGAGATTTACAGTCCCATGTTGCTCTGACTCAGAGGGATTCTGGGAATTCAAATAATACTGAGGCACTTGCATGCAGCTGTCCAAAAAAGTCAACATCAAATAACTCCACAGCTATGATGCTATGCACAGATGGTATGCTGACTGGCTGAAAAGTCCAATTCAAAGCGAAGGAAAATACACCCGAGTTCCTCATGAACTGAATCATAGGAAACAAAGGCAGCCCACATTACCACCTATTCCACAATTTTTGACATGTCTCTAGTGAAGTACACAGCTACAAAGCTGTGGTCAAGTCTTTTCAATCAGCAATCATTCTGAAATGCTTCAAGGCAACTGTTTTGCAGCAGTATTGTTAACTGTTATCAGTGTCTACTTTAATTTCTAAAACTACCTTTAATTTTATTGGATATAGTAACTACTTGTATAGAGTCACCTGTCGAATTTGATCAAATATAAGTGCCTAAACAATTTGCTGACTTTGCCTCAAAAGATTTGAAAAGCTTGTTATACCTAAAAGTTGCCGTTGCACATTCCCTGATGTTTCAATTCAGAATTCATTGAGTACAAGGTCGCGTGGCACTAAGTGAGCTACCATGCTGTGAGCTTGAGTTTTCACAGGAAATCCCAGTATACAACAGCACCATTTTCCATTTTCCTTAAATATATATATATATGTTATACATCACATGAATATTTAACACTAGAACCACAAGAGTCATTTTAACCCTATCCTGCAGCAACCACAGATAATTTCAATCTAGTTTTTCTAATTATAAGTCATATGTAACAAAATAAGTATTATTAGAATTATTATATATTATTACATTAAAATTCACTAATAACTGAAGGGTACAATAAACAATGCCTAGATAATACACATCTAGATAATTTAATTATTGTAAAAGAAGAATATGGCAGAAGAGTTAAAAATGAATTTTGGCTAATATGTGGTATTAGTTACGTTTGACAAACTCATTGACTACATTTTAAAGTTGATGTCACAGCTACAAGATCATAAGAAACACATTGGATGGGCCTTAAACCCATCCACTTCAGCTGCTCGGCTGAACAATTCACTGTTTATTGCTCGACTTAGTACTCCACACTCTTGACTCTCTGTGGGCTGACAGATCTAATATCAATTGTGCTGACACCAACACTGGTATTGGTATTAAATTGATACTAGCATGATAGGACACTTTGTTTCTATTCTCTAAGTTCAGTATGTAGCCCACTGAATTGCGTTAAATTATATATTTTTGGGAAATGAAAAATATAACTCAACATGCTCTATGAAAGATCTAAAACCAAATGTAACCAAAAGACATTGATCCAAAGACAGATTGGTCCAAAGTGAGACAGGTACAATTGCATTCCAGGTTTATTTCATTAATTTCATTTCATTCATTAATTATTGTGGAAAGTAAAAATCACAGTGATTTAGTGGTCATTAAAGCGTGCGAAGAATTTCCAAACTGATTGATGATTAATCTCATAAGTCATGACACACTTCTCTCCCCTTCATACTGTGAGCTGCATTTAAGTTAAAAGTGTCGGTATGGCCCTGTATTTAAATGGTATTGGATCAAGACCAAAGTTTGCAGTATCACAAATCACAAAACATGTTTCATTCTCCATGTTTTCTATCACACACTATTTTCCTTTTATTCAACACATCACAAGATCCACTATGTGATGAATAAACTCATTTCAGGAAAAGTCATTAAATATTAGATGATGGTGTTGTAATTTAACAGAGTAATGTAATTTTTAGGCTGTTCTAGAGTTACAGTTCTACAAATGCATATCAGAGAGTTCCTTATTGTTGGCAGAATCGGGCAGCTGTCATACAGATATAAAAATACAGCAAAATAAACAGCAAAAGGACTGTTTTTCATGTGTAGTTGGTTGAAAAAAAGTTAATTTCCACTATGTACCCAGACATTTTAAAACATGACTTGGTGCTTTTGAAGAAGGTTCCTGATCTGTATCGATTGGAATGAAAAAACTACAGCAGATCAAAGGTGAGCAAAAAAACATAAAGCTCAATTGCTCAACTTATTATGAGACTGCAAGACAAAACTCTCTTTGCACTCGCCCAAATGCAAACAGCCAAGATGTCCTCATTAATAATAAACTAGAGGGCAACCAAATGATACACAAGAGGGGTTATACAGAAAATGACAATTTCACAACATTACAGCTGTTAATCTACAGTAAATTTAAGCAAAACTGTGCCCATACATGAAAAAGAGGGAGCATGAACCAGCAGCTAATTCCTCTCCTCCCTCTGTGAAAAGTCCCCTGCTCAACAACAGACGAGCACAATGAGGTCCTTTCTTTACTAGCTTTAACAGATATTCAATTCTGCTATAATCACAGAAGTGGAAAAAAACCTCTTGTAGGACGGATTCTCCTTGTTAGGTAGACATGCTTTCACTGGTAGCAGATGAAGGAGACGGGCATGCCTGTCGCAATTAATATCACGCTGGTTTTCAGCAGCCTATTTTATTATGACACGGGCCTATCATTTGCTGGAACACAAGGCAACTCTGGGTGCCAAAGTCTGAAAGCCTGGCATCCTTCGTTGCTCTCCAGACACCTGTAACGCCGGCATCCCTGTATGATGCAATCCGTCTTTTCTTCATTTTACTCCATTAATCTCCCAGCATAGTAATTCAGTTTTCATTTGTTCCTCCTCTTGTGGGCTGCTGAATGCAAAGCCAGCAGCGCAGACTCATGCCAGATGACTGCTCAAAGCTCCAGATTTTTTCCCCCCCTCGCAGACAGGATGAGGTCGGGGGACAGATTAGACTAACCGCAATTACAAGGGAAACGGCGAAGGGGAGGATTCTCTTCGTTAGCTATAGACCTCATCTGCAGTAACCCTGACTGGTATCACACAACCTGGTCCGGCCCTTGTGGGCTTCTGTGTTTTACCCAATTTGTAGAGATCCTTTGTTGCAAATGTGCCTCCCATTCAGCAGCCCGATTATGCCCTTTCTCTTACTGATGATGGCAAGCATCCAACAGCATAGCAAAGACAAGCCTTTTATCACCGTCTCTCCTTTTAGCTCTCACTGTGTGTCTCTCTGCCTCTCAGATGTTTCCTCTGCTCACACTTATCAAAAATAGATATTTGAATGATTCTTGCAGCACCTGAGAACATTCTCAGCCTGCCACTTTCTGAGAATCAATCGTCAGGTTGAAAAACTGTGAAAAAGATAAGGACACGACTTCAGAAGGCATCAACGTGTGTGTGTGCTATGGCTAATCTTTTTCAGGTGCATTTTGATATTCCTAAAAATAATCCCTGCTGACCCTTGTAAACACATTGCAAAAAACCAGAAAAGCAGCCTTTTTCTCTCTACAGATCATCCATCAGTGACTGCCAGAAGTTGCCAAAAGAGCTCGTCTGTGCTGTGATTCACACATTATAACGACACTACAGTGGCCTCTCACATTTAGTTGGCCTTGAGGAACTGGCTCTTTATCACGAAAACACAAGCCCCCGTGAAATTGAGCAAAACACAAACTACAGATACCACAAGTGGAGCGCAAAAATTCACTCCACGCCACATAGCAGAAAAGCCTATAGGGATTTATGGACAACGGAGATGACTTGCAGTGACACTATAGGATGTTTAAGCTCTTTTGTGCTCCCCATGAAAAGAAAATACTCACCCACAGTTTGTTTTATGCTGACTTGGTGTTTGTGCAGTCTTTTGTTGGAGGATTGATATCAGAAGCAAGAATAATAAAGTAAGAGAAAAGCTGGGTAAGCCGAGGCAGCATCACAGAAGACACTTTAGTGGAAATGTAACTTTTTTTTATCCACATTGCATAAAAAATACTTTCTCATTGCTTAATGTTGCTACACATCATTTAAGCGACACTCATTTCATCTTATTTAGTGACCCTACCCTAGATTTTTAAGAATTGCTAAGTCTTTCTTCTTAAAACGGACCTTCTTTTCATACCATAAGGTGCAGCTCACAGTTCAACACGTGTAATTTTTGAAGTCAGAGTGAAGAATGTACCATAAGTGTCTCTACATTACACCTATGGGCTTTAACAATGAACAACAAAACGGCACAGTAAAAATAGTAGTAAACAGCTCCATAAAACCGCAGGTGCTAGTATAACTGCTGAGCCAGAGAGTGGCTGAGATAAAATAACCCATACACAATGAACTTAGATAAAGCAAGTATGAAGGTATATAAAAGGCCAACACTACAAGATAAAATTAAACTGATGACAATAAAATTACTTCCTAAAGAACTTTGCTATTGCAGTGAGATATTAACATAGAACTTTTTTCTGGTTTGCAAGCAGAAGTTGATGTACAAAAATCCAAACTTTATTAATGTGGAATGCTTAAGTCTATTTAAAAAACACAGCAGACTAGAGCTGCAGGGGGGCAAACGTCACGTGGGATAACAGGCAGGCTACAGACACCCTGACAACACACTAGCTACAGAGTCTTTTAATTAGACATGGGGGGTGATCAGAAAAGTTCAAATGCAATACTGATACCCAGAAACACCATAAATACTCAACACCAGTTTCAATACGATGAGGGAAAAGCATGAACAAATTACAAAGGCATCTTTGGTGTTGTGCTGACTCATAAAAATGTGTTCTGCTACAGGCCTGTTTATTTCCTATGCTTCTGTTGACATGGCACCATATTTTTATTGTCGATTAAATTGAGTTTTTAATGTCGATTGGTGCTGTTTCTGTCTAGGTGCTGGTAGACTTTACTTCTCAGCTTCAATCAGGAACTAACAACAAGAGCAATAAAACACTTCACACACAAATATCCTGTTAAAATAACAACGCCTGTTATAACATTAGAGGCTTGCAGGACTGATGATGTTTGCTGTCTAGCTTCAACATTATTGTTTTATTATTAGCCATATAGCTACTACATGCTACCTTAAAAATAACTCAACAGATGGCTAATTGTTAATGTGTGCAGCAGCCAGGTTAACATTTATGGTAACTGTTTAATACTTCAGTGTTGTTGAAATGCGAGCTTTACTGACCTCACAAATTTCCTTAAAGACCAGGATGTCAGTCTCTATGGAGTTTGTTGAACTACTGTTTATTTTTTCAGCTGCTAGCGATAGGAGGGGCTGTGAGTGTCTGTCTGTGTGTCTAGGGGAGGAGGGAAAGACTTTACTATTAGTATTAATATTAACTGCAAATTAATATTAAACCCAATAGTAATTTTTAGGATCAATTACAATCTGAGATTTTTTTAACAACTTTACTCAGTATATACACTGTCACTTTTGTCAAAGACAAAGGGACAAAGAGTGTAAAACTAAGGAAAAAGCACAAGAAAAAAAATGACATGCATACACGGGGCAATCTAACACAGAGACAAAGACTTGGCAACATGACAAAATATAACACTGGGGACCCAATGGAGTACAACCAGCCTACTAATGCAGAAGAAGGACTAGCAGCTGGAAGTGTACCACTTAAAAATAAACACATGTCTCAAGTACGCATGTTACTGGAGACTAATTTGGCGACTAGTCAAATTTTTTACCTTGTCTAAAAGTAAAAAACACTCAGATATTAAGTTAAATTTAAGAATTGCCTACAGTTCAAAATGTAAAGGCACTTGAAACCATCATTCACATTCTTCAATAACGGATCATGGTGCTTAACTGTGCGGGACCTCATGTAATGAATTATGAACATTGCATGCTATACTTCAAACAGACAATATACAAGAACATTTATATTATATGAAAACATGTTACTAAAAAAGATGTTCACGTATAAGGGAGAGCCCATCCACCCTTTAGAGGAAAATAATTTCTGCTTCTGTACGAAATGCAGTTTTTAAATGGTGATTTTATTTATTCAGGGACAAGAGCCACTCAAACCTAGCTGTCCATAGATGGCCAAGTGTGAAAAAAGAATTGCCTCCCCTTTTGAAATTGAATTAATCACCTGTGATTAAACACATCATCGTCAAGGCAAAAACCAGTTAACCAAAAAGAACATTAAGACTTTTCTTATTTTTTCCAAAACACATCTTCACAATTTCCAAGACTTAAAACATTCTGTGAAATAACGAGACAAAAGTTTAACTTTTTGGCAGATTTGGATCCCATTACATGTAGTAAAAAACTAACATAACCTTTAATAAAAAGAACATAACAGTCAAACATGGTGCTGGTAGTGTGACCATCTGGGACTACTTTGCCGAGGAGGAGAATGCCCAGCCATTAGCTCATACCCTGAAGCTCAAGCACACTTGGGTTATGCATGACAATGATCCAAAACACACAAGCAAGTCTACCTCCAGATTGACTAAGACATAAAATGAAGCTTGTGGAGTGGCTTAGTCAAAGTTTGATTGTCAGCTATTGCAAATTCTTGACTGTAGCTCTTGATGGTGGCACAATTAGGTTTAGGGGGTAAATACTTTTTCTCAGCACTATTTCTCAACTTAGCATTGTCAACTTTGGCATCTCTAACTCCACGTCCTTACAGTTTGTTAGTGCTATTATCCCCAAGCCATTCATCACACCAGATCTCAATATTATCTTGTAAAACATTCCTTTGACTCTTGCTGATATCTTTCTGTCATAAATCACCCAACACTAGTCTCCACCCACTCCACCCTGTCTGCATTGTTTTCATCACCACTCTTGTGCACTGAGCGTTGCTTCAGATAGCCCCAGGTATTTAAACTCTGCCTCCACTATCTCACCTCCATGCCTCTTCATGTTTTTATCTGTCTCTTTCTCACACACACGCATTCTGTATTGTTTCTAGATACCTTCGTTCATCTTCTCTCCTGAGGATATCTCCACTTCTCTTCCAGCTGCTACTTACTTTCACTACAGATCACAATGTTGTCTGCAAACCCTCACCTTGAGGGTGAGGATTGTATCGAGGCACAGATGTGGTGAAGGGTATAGAAGCAGTATTTAAGATCCCAGTATGCACAGTGGCCTCCATCATGTATAAATGGAAGGCATCTAGAACTGGCCATCCAACCAACCTGTGTGTCAGGGTAGGGAGTTGACCAAAAAACCCAATGGTCACTCTGACAGATACCATTGCTCTGTGAAGAGAGGACAACCGTCGAAAAGGACAACTCTTTCTGCAGCACTCCACCAACCAGGTCTGTATGGTAAAAGGCACATGACTGCCCGCCTGGAGTTTACCAAATCACACCTGAAGGACTCTCAGACCACGAGAAACTACATTGTGTAGTCTGATGAAACGAAGATTGAACACTCTGGTCTGAATGCCAGGCATCTATCGCTCCAGAGTGACCTGAACCCCAAACTGGGGCAAAGGTTCCCCTTCCAACAGGACCACAATTATTAGCACAACAAAGACAACTAAGGAGTGGCTTTGGGACCACTCTGTGAATTGTAGCCTAGTCAGAGCCGAGACTTGAACATCACTAAACATCTCTGGAGAGATCAGACTGAGATTGAGAATAGACTGTAATGTTTATTACAATAACCACAAAGGTTTTCTGCCGTTTTTGGAGAAGGTGCTCGCCACCTTTGGAATAAAACCCTCAAATATTTGATGTGTTTAGCTGACTTTGAAGCACTTGGAAATAAATATTTCATTAACTGATGTTTTCTGTGAGTTAATGTTGTCAGGTTTGTTCTATAAACTGTCAAACAAAGCTAGTCACTA
This sequence comes from Copadichromis virginalis, assembly GCF_057382275.1. Taxonomy (NCBI): domain Eukaryota; kingdom Metazoa; phylum Chordata; class Actinopteri; order Cichliformes; family Cichlidae; genus Copadichromis; species Copadichromis virginalis. The sequence goes on along the minus strand of NC_140639.1, from coordinate 36,535,420 downwards.
CAGTGGCATGAGGTTAATTAATGAAATTAATGAAACAATAGTATTGTATGAAATAATGTCAGTAACAATGCTTAGGAAAACTACCAGTAACAAACTCATAATTTAGCTGTGTTTAGCTTAGCGAACATGTAAGGAAAATCAGTAAAGAAATGAGCCACAGCAACATTAGCTTCACACTCACCACTAAAATAACAGCTCTATTTTGCTGACTCGATGCAACTGAATAAGTAAGAAAAGAAATCAACCTGTGTTGTTGGCCATGTGCACACTCAGGCCTCTAGAGGGCATGGGTTAGTCCCGTAACTCTTGGATATTAAACTTTGCAAAGCGCAAAGTTTTTGTTTCTTGAGATTTGTGGAGCATAAGTCAAATAATGAATTTTGTCTGTATTTAAAAATAAAATCATCACTCAGGAAGAAGTCACCTCACTTTTCTTTCACAGTACTGAGCCTCCATTCAGGTGCTTAATTGCTGAGCAATTTGGAGGAAGACAAATGTGTTCATAACTCTTGGTACAGAGTTCTTGTGGGATAGAAAGACCTGAAATCCATTAGCATGGATTACAGCAGAATAACAAGTTGTTATCAAGTCAGTTGACTTCATCTTCTGTTAATCCTGTGTCTCTTGTGCCTCTGAACTCTGCCCCTTTCTTCTTCTTTTGCAAAACAGAAACAACCAATACGCATAAAATAAAACACAGCAAATCTGGAAACCTCTAGTTGAGCGCAGTACCTCCTAATGATGTAAAAATTGCTATAACTTAACAACAAGTTAGGCTCACCAACAGGTTAATGCTTCTGAGTGACAGGCAAATACTGCCTGGCCTGTTCTATTTTAGAGTCCTGGCTGTTCTCATCAGCATTCACTCTGGGGAGCACCTGCTGCTGAGGTGGATGCTCCACGAGTTATTGGATTGCTAATCTCTTCCTGGGAGGCCTTTTCAGCCAGCCAGACAGATGAGGCTGGAACAGGCAATAAGCCATCTACGGCGAGCAGCTCATGATAAACTTGAGTGAGAAGGAAGCAACAGAGGGGGTGTCGGGTTGAGGGGTGGGGTAGGTGGAGAGATGAGAAACGTATGTTCATATACACGGCTGAGTTGGGAGAGGTATGGTGCCTGGCTTGCTAGGACACTTCTTCCTCCTGATTTCCTTCTCCACAGCCACACAGTTATTGCTTTTATTTGAAGACTGCTCCAGCTTTCTCCTGCAATAGATCATAGTGCTCGATAAAGTGGTAGTGGCTTCGGTGGGTTTGGGGTAGGGGGTGGCATGAATCTGGTCCTGCCATCTACACTGCATGCTTCCTATAGCCTGGCTGGTGTCCTCCACCGCTGATTGCTTTCTTAATGGTGATGAATGCAGAGGAAACGGCGGGCCTACTGCCACAGATGCAGTGATTGAAGGGAGCAATAACTCTAGATCATGGGGACCATTCTAGTGTGAACATGGCATGGGATTACACAGAATGCACAGTGTCATCAAAGAAACACTAACCAAGTCCAACAAAAGGGGTCTGCTCACAGCTTTGCCTGATAAGACCAACATATTATTTTAAGATGATTTAAAATAACACTTTGTCTGTGCCTTATTTTCTTGATGTAAATGGTTACATTTAAAGGTTATTCACATTCTTTCTTATTAAAATAACAACTTAAAGTCCCGTTTTTAAATAATGAAACTTCCTGCTCTTTTGATCCTCAACAAATCAATGCAATGTTCCCCATATGCACACCAGGTATATTAATGACTTCCTAAGTACTTCATTCAACTGATTCTCTGAAAAAAGTGATCAGCAGGCAAGAGGATTACTAACCAGAAAGTACTGAGAACTGGTTAATGCTGTGCTCACTGATGCCACAAAAAAGAAGATGCAATTTGTTGTTTCTATCAAAAAGAAAATCTGGCAATTAAAACATTTGCAGAGAAAAAAATTATAAACAGGATTTAACCATTAATGCAAATAAGCATGCCAGTCTGAATCATGAAACAATGCCACACTACACCAGTGAGCTTACATAATGCTACTGCTAAAAGACCTCCCTCCCTCGTTATCTTGTCCTTCTCTTTGGGGGTGTTCAGTGCTTTGATGCATGGTCCAACGTTTGTTTACTGTTCAGATAGATGAGCAGTGTCTCAGCACTACAAAAGAAAAGATAAAAGGTATAATTCACCAGACCTTTATGGCAGTCTGCTACACTTCGAAAATGATACTGTATGCAACGATATAGATTGTGACATTATTTCACCTGTCTCGCTTATCTCAGTGTAACATGCAATGTCCAACAAGATTATTTATTCCTGCTCAGCTCCATAAAACACAAGGAGGCCGTTTTTTTGCCAGGCAGTTCTTGTGGAGATTCTTCCTTTAATTGTACAGATGATCAACATGACATAATTTCTATTATTAATAATATAGAAATCTGTACAGAAAACTATTTTATGTGGCAAGTTTCTTATTGTAGTTTTTTTTTTTTTTTTAGCTCTGTGAGTTAAATTCAACAGCTTCTCCTAAACTGCAAAACCTAATCTTGCATCCAGCAGCCACTTGCTGCCAAGCAGATGCCAACCAGTCTGTAGTCCTGAAAAATATTGCCATTAGCATCAACTTTAGCTGTAGTTTGTTTTTATGCTTATTGGAAAATAAAAATACATAATACAATATCAGTAAATCACCAGTATAAAGTTGGGCATATGTTCCAGGTCAGGTCTGAAAAGTTAAGCCAACGCAGAATGTGGATCGATGCTAAATGGACTGGTTCTTACACATTCTACTCTTAAAGCATTTTATACAACATTCAAACAAACACCTTCTTCCTATCAAACACCCACACACATGCCTACTCTGAGTAGCACATTGGGAAGAAACTTGGGATTCTGTGTCTTGCCCAAGCATACTTTGGCATGCAGACTTGAACAGCCAAGGATCAAACTACCAACCTTCGGATAAGCTGTAGATAACCTGCTCTACCTCCTGAGCTACAGCCACCCCAATGATGGGTTCAGTTTCAGGCTTCAGGTCAGTCTGGATAAAAAAAATATGTTCATTTGGTGAATTTTGGCCACTTCAGTGAAGGAGAATTATCTACATTATGATCTCTGGCAAACAATCTGCTGCTGTTTAACATCGATCCATTAACAAAGACCACGCAGTTTCACAGTTAGCAACCAAGATGGCAGTGGCAATGGCACCGGAACTTCACTGCCCTCAACAGCTACTCAACTACTAAAGCTGGAATATTTTTGTAGTAATATGATTTTGCTCTCAATCACTGAAACTATTTTCTTGCAGTTTTCTGTTTTCTTCTATTTGTTTGCTGTTATCTTTACTAAAGGTAAAATATGTGTACAAAGGAAAGGACATGGTACTTTTTTATATTATTTTGTTTTATCGATGTTAAGCAACTGTCAAGATTAGATTTACCATTATCATTTAGCTCAAAGTCTTCTAGAACAGCTAACATAGCCATGGATGCCTTGTTTTATCAGCCTACCAAGCCAAAAATTAGAAGCAACATTACCTGTTGTCAAAGGAGCTTGCAAAGAAAAGCGTCTGGACTTCTTTAAGTTATTTGAAGACGTTTCACCTCTCATCCGAGAAGCTTCTTCAGTTCTAAGGTCAAATGGTGGAGAGTCCCAGATATAAACCTAGTGGGAGTATCCCCCCACAGAGGGACAAAAGGACCCCCTGATGATCCTCTAATCGCCTGAGCCAAGGTGTGAAACTGGGTGTGGGTCCCAATCAGCCAGAGTTTCAGGTGAGTTCATTGTGAAACCTGGCCCCACCTTATCATGCGAATTCCTGAGATGGCTTCTTTCACTCCTCTTTCAAACCAAGAGGAGTGAAAGAAGCCATCTATGTCCACTGTGAGCGACCATCTTTGAACAGAGGCGGGGGTTTACGACACCAACTCTCTGCCATCTATAATCCAGTTTTGAGATCCCTTCCCAGACACCTTAACGCCCACTCACATCCTGGGCCATCTGATCTCAGGAATTCGCATGATAAGGTGGGGCCAGGTTTCACAATGAACTCACCCGAAACTCTGGCTGATTGGGACCCACACCCAGTTTCACACCTTGGCTCAGGCGATTAGAGGATCATCAGGGGGTCCTTTTTTCCCTCTGTGGGGGGAAACTCCCACTAGGTTTATATCTGGGACTTTCCACCATTTGACCTTAGAAGTGAAGAAGCTTCTCGGATGAGAGGTGAAACGTCTTCAAGTAACTTAAAGAAGTCCAGACGCTTTTCTTTGCAAGCTCCTTTGACTACGATGACCTGGATGACTGAGAACCTTCACAGAAACATTACCTGTTATTCCTGACCTCTGCCCTGTTACACTATATTCCACGGCTATGTACAGTACAATAACTAAGGCTTACCAAAATGCTTTGAAGCTTTGTCCATTTCCATAGCAATTAAAGTCATCATCAATGCAAGAGTTCATGACAGCCCATCCATTTGCTGAACCCTTTCATGCATGAAGTATGACAACCTCAATCAGGATTTTTTTCTTAAGTATTTTTATTCGTCTTTAGGCATGAAAAAAAGATTTTTGAACTTCATTTGAACACAAATACAAGAAAACAACCTTTGAATAACTGTCCACTGTAGTGACCACTATCCATGAAAGGGTTAAATGCTTATGGTGGGGCTGGGGACCATCCCAGCTGCCATAATGCAAAATCCGGGGCATACTCTGGGGCGATCGTGGCTCAAGAGTTGGGAGTTCGCCTTGTAATTGGAAGGTTGCCGGTTCGAGCCCTGGCTTGGACAGTCTCGGTTGTTGTGTCCTTGGGCAAGACACTTCACCCGTTGCCTACTGGTGGTGGTCAGAGGGCCCGGTGGCGCCAGTGTCCGGCAGCCTCGCCTCTGTCAGTGCGCCCCAGGGTGGCTGTGGCTACAATGTAGCTTGCCATCACCAGTGTGTGAATGTGTGTGTGAATGGGTGGATGACTGGATATGTAAAGAGCTTTGGGGTCCTTAGGGACTAGTAAAGCACTATATAAATACAGGCCATTTACCATACTCTGAATAGGTCACTAGTCCATTGCAGGCCTAGTGACACATGACATAATGAATACCAATCAACATTATACATTTATTGTTATTATTCATTTCCAGATAAGGATATTTAAGTTTAGATAGTTCTTATCTAACATTGATAATACTAATACTACAACTACTACAACAAGATTATGAATTTAAAATGGCACATGAAAAACATCTAGTGCCAGATTTGACAAACACAGCTTTTATATGAAAACAAGATTGTCATATTACCTGTAAAATGTAAGGAACAGTTTAGCCATCTACTGTGACATGCATGCTAACAAAGTAAGATACCAACCAAGGCTTAATGTCACATAAGTCCTATCAGTGAGACAACTGACTAACAGCAGTTGGAAGTGTCTGATCATTTGAATTGCTGACATTCAAAGACAAGGCCTAGTCTACTTGTAATCAACAGTATTTATCAAAATGACAAAACTGAAAACAGCATCTTACTGTCATAAAACTCTCCTATGTATGTTACATATGGAAACAGCTGTGTGGTTGACTTTGAACCTGCAGGATTATTGTAGCATTGTTTGGCATCATAGCACATCAAACACATCTCACAGGCTGTGGGGAGGCAGAGCTGCAAAGTCAAACCACAAAGCAGGACTACCATCCACTGGTTCATTACACAAAGGCTGTTTATACTGATGTGAATAGGAGGACTGTCAGCAGCAACACACATATGATGGCTTCCTGTTTCCTCTCGACAATAACAGGTGAACACATCTTTTATCAGTAGAGTTTTGTGACATGACGGAAACATGATGGAAAGTGAGTGACAGCTACTCTCCCAGCTATCAGTGGCTGAGAGAGTACCTTTAAGTCAGTGTAAAGCCAGCTATATTAAATGACTTAGGGTCTAATTTTTCATTGCTGGAAAGGTCACCAGGTGTATATAAGACACCCAATGCTGCCATTTCCTAAGGGCAGAGTGTAATGATGACAGCTGAATGAATGACAAATGATCCAAATATCAAGATTATCCACAGAGCTGGTGAGTAGACAAACATCTAATGACTGCATGGCCACATGAAGAAAACCTAAACTGTTTTGTTCCCCTGTATAAATCATACAAAGTAGCTGAACATATTCTACTTCTAGCTGATGACTTTTCTTCCACATTATTACAATATGTTTGTTTTGTTGCTTTCAGGTGCCATTACAATCTTCATTATCGTTTACTTCTTTGCTTTTTTTCTGTGAATTTTCAATATAAAATAGGATCAAATCTGTGCTAACTGAAGAAGAATCACTAAATACGTGATTACTTTTCACATTTCTGCTCTATAAAAACTAGAACAAATTAAAAGCAGAGAATGGATGATTCGATGAAGATTCTTAGCATATCAGCGTATGCAATCAAATGCATGTTATATGGATATACTGGATAGTTATGTCCACTCAAAGTAAATTCCAAAGCCTGCAGTTGATTAACTGTAAAAAAAAAACAAAAAAAATAAAACACTATGACAATATAATCAACCACATTTTTAAAAGATACATCAAGAGAGGACATACTGCTTATCTCACCACGGTGCATATTAGCCTAGCCATATTACATTATTATTTTTCTCAAGGCAGCTAGATAACACACACATTCCTCAAGTAATCCAAGCAGATAAAAGCATCTTTAGAGCTAAAGCTCTAAACAAGCCATGCATTCATGTTGTAAAGCATGCATGCACTCTAAAGTCACGGTGTAATGGAGTGCAACATACAGTATTCAAATCTATAAAGAACATATTCATGGGCTTTTCTGGAAAGATAAGCCTGCGCTGCCTGTCTTGACAACAAAAATAATGAAAAAAAAGTGCCCTGAATGCCTGAGAATAAACACGCTCCAAGAAATGATTATACCAAACAAACCTCAAATGTGTTTTGCCTCTCCTAGTGTTTTCTTGGGTGCTCAAGGGGAAGAATTGTTTTTTTTTCCCTACCTCGGTGCCAATATGAGAGCACAGTCAAACAGCAAATAAACCATGTCTGGTGCCATAAATAAAAGAGAAGAATTGAGTGTGCACACTTGCTTAGATATACTCCAAATATTGATACTCATTTTTCAATGTTTCAGACGCATGGGGTTTTGTAGTCCACGTGCCCAGAGAACACATCTTTATGGTGGTGTCTTTATTTTGGTCGTGTACCACAGTGTCTGACTTTGATCGATCGTTTGCTTGGTGTTTGGTTAGACAACATGACACTTGACCAGAAAGTAAAACCAAAATATCTCTGTCGCCCCCTGGTGGCCGGCCTCCTGGCTGAATCATACAAACTTCAGAGAGCTGTTTAATGGCTCAGCCACACTAGAGTTAAAATAGAAAGGGAACTTGTGATGCACCTGATGCACTATTCACCAAAATCATTTTGGTGGTGTCTCTTATCTTATCTTATCCACACATCCATCCATCAATCCATTTTCTTCTACTTATCCATTTCAGGGTCGCAGGGGATGGAGCCTATCCCAGCTGCTATAGGACAATAGGTGGGATACACCCTGCACTCTAAAAAAGTAATTCATCAGGCCTTTTACCACCACTTGACTAAATCCATGGCTGCAAGATAAACATTCTAATTTACTGATTAAGATAGACCTTTTAAGTTGCAAACTTTATTTTTTGGGGTTTTGTTGAATTAATAATGTTGGTAATTGCATTCAATTAATTTTATATGTAATTTGAAATTAAATCCCAATGTTAGTGGGTTCAAAATAAAATTCAACTTGTAATTACTTAAAGAAATTGAATAGGTAACTTATTTTTTCTCCACTGTAACTTCTGATTTCAAGTTCCCTCCCCTGCCCACTTAACTAGCCCAGGCAAATTCACATATTGTGAATATGGCATGATGGACTTGCAAGCTTATGTAAAAGACATTTCAAGGTAAGTAACATTTCATTTACAAATAACAGTTCTAACAAAGCAAAGCATTTGTGCTAGTCACTTGTAGTGGATTTGTGTATGATGTTATGCTCATACAGTTAAGGACATTTTTTGCATTACCACATGTAGGTAATGCTAGCCATTCTAAACCTTAGCACAGGAGAGGATAAGACTTATAAAGTTTCATTTGACAAAGGTCTTCAGCTAGAGAGTGCTGCTGTGGCTAGGAAAAGCAGGTTTTGCTACACAATGCAATCTAATTTCGATCATAGGCTGATTTTGTTTTTCTTTTTAACAAAATTAGAAGCCTTTAAGCTGTGAATAGTTTTGTCAGAGGGGTAACCATAGAGGCTCCTTTTTTCTGTCTGGCTCACCTATTTTATGTCTTCATAAAACTTGCATGACCTATACATAATATTACATTGTAAATGATTTTGGTTACTATTGTGATACAGCTTAAAGTAAGTATTGTTCTTGATCTTAAGAGCTGTAGCTATCTTTGTTTTTTTTAACACATCAGGTTGTGTGAAATATTGTTAATGTCATTCCGATAGCATCATTCTGCATTGGCTATGTGAATCTACTTAACATTAAGACTTTACATTAGTATATTAGTATAGTGTGATAATCTAGGGTCATTAGTGCGTTGTTAAGTTGGGACATATTTTTTACAAAATGGTCTGGGAGTGAACAATGTGTAAATTTGAAACCTCTGCAAAAACAGGGTTGCTAAAACATTACAGATTACGCCATGGTTATGGTGTGGAATGTCTCTCTTGTCTTCACTAAGATTGTTTTTGTTCCCTCCAAAACTTGGGGTAGCCTTAGATCACATCTATCATCTTTAACTAATGTATTAGAGCATTAATTAATGCAATATAGTCTGCAAGATTGAATTCTTCTGTTTGTGTGGTCCACAGATAAAGGAGACGTTCAAGAGTTCAACCACTGTAAGCCTTGAATGGCTACACTTGACCATTGCAACTGATGGATGTCATTTTTTCCAAGGGGAGGACCTAAAGGAGTGAGAATCAGGCAGATCAACGACATGCTTCTTGAGGTAGGACAACTATTTAGACTTTGGGTAGCTTTGAAATGCACTTTGTTGGCAGTAACCCATGTAGTTTATACTCATATTTTTTTCTTAAATATTACAATACAATTGAAATACTTAGAGAAGTAGCCATCTGCTGCCTTATCACATACCTTGGAGAGACGGAAGAGGACCTTTTCATGCGGTTTGGTGTAAGTAATTCAGCATCGTGTGTGTGTGTGTGTGTGTGTGTATTCCACTGATCATCTGAATTCATTAAGATTCAGTAAGTATAAATGTCTAATGCATAATCCACTAACCTATTTTTAATTTGCTTTACAAGGACACCAAAGAATTTAAGGCCAACCTTGAAAGGCAGGTGATGAAAACTGCCATCATCGGTGACCAGTACACCCCTGGATCTGACCATACAGTGGGGCAAAAAAGTATTTAGTCAGCCACCGATTGTGCAAGTTCCCCCACTTAAAATGATGACAGAGGTCAGTAATTTGCACCAGAGGTACACTTCAACTGTGAGAGACAGAATGTGAAAAAAAAATCCATGAATCCACATGGTAGGATTTGTAAAGAATCGGTGGCTGACTAAATACTTTTTTGCCCCACTGTAAGTAGCAACCATTGTGATGGGAACAAAAATCCTGGAGGGCCAGGATTTCCCAAGGTGCTGTGTGTTACTCATGGGAATAATATAAGATCTCAATCTGAGCTAATGCAAGGATCTGAAATACACTTTTGAAGTTGTTCAGAAGCTGTTCCTTGACCTTGATAGAACCAGCATTATGTTAAAAATGCTGACTCTGTTTCAAAAATTGTTAACTGTTTTGAATCCTGTAGGTGTAACATTGACCTTAAAGGTGTTTGCTGCATTGTGTAAAAGAAAGATGCAAGATCTTGTAAAGTTTGGTAGGCATTGAAAGTTGACATTTACTGAACACTTGCTTGGAAGTATTACTGCAACAAAATGTTTTCTAAGTGTTTTTTTTTTTTTTTTTTACTAGTTGAACACATTTGTTTATGTGGTCTTAAATACATAAAGGCATATTGTTTAACTCGGCTGCGATGGTATAAATTGAAGTTTCTGATTTATTTTCACTTTTTAAATATAAAGTGTTGAATGCCTACAGTTAAAAAATAAAAAAAAAGTTATTTGCTAATTGTTGAATGAATTCATTTTTTAAAAGCTATTACAATAAAAAAAATGAGAAAAAGCTAAAATGATGATAATAATGAAGAAAATCAGCAACTTAATATTTTAAACGATTAAACTTGAAAAAAATTGCTTTTGTAATTTATTATTAATTACATAACACTTAAAAATCATTTTAAATAATGTGGAAAATGTAATTGGAGAAACATAATTTTTATGAGTAAGCAACTTAAAAACATGTTTTTAAGTGGTAATTAAAATCACCTTTGATTATGGAGGAAAAGTTAAGTCCCCTAACTCTAGTTTGTTGGTTTAATATAATTTCAACATAAGTTATCGTAACTCAAAAAGATTAATGGAAACTGTTGTGTTAATTTTTTTTTGTTGAGCTTAAACAATAGTTTGTAGAGTGTGGACAGGTCACAAATCTGTTGCATAGACAACAATTCACACTAGTATTCAATTTAGAATCACTAATTAACCTAACCTCCACTAACGGCATGTCTTTAGACTATGAGACAGCCAGAGAACCCATGCAGACATGTGAAGAACATCCAAACTCCACACAGAAAGGACCCAGCCAGATGGTGGGCCCAGGGCCTTCTTGCTATGAGGCAACAGTGCTGCCCACCATGCTATAAAATTAGTTTTTACATTTGTGTAGCTGTGTAACTTGCATTGGTCTAACCCTTCATGTCAGTTTGAAATCAAGACAGCTTCCTGGTAGCTGATAAAACCTCAGCCACCTCCCTCCATGTTAGCAGATGGAACAGGAGAAAAACTGGAGAAAAAAAATTACAGTAAATTGTTCTGAAATTAGATTTCTGACAAACTAAAGTCATATTTGAAAACTTACAATGCAACTCTTCTCCCGGTGTCTGATTGCTTTCGGTTTAACAAGTCGTGTTTGCATTAACCCTTTAAGACCTACCATAGCACCAAGTCTGCCAGAGCTTATATTATATTTTTACATGTTGTAGTGCCATTTCTGGAAGCATTTCAAGTTGCTATACATCAATACAATCATTATAGCCCAGATTTTAATAATATGTATGCATTAAGTGCATGGTAATTACATAAATTGAAAAAAAGTGCAATAAACTACATAAAAATTGAAAATAGCATCAAAATAAACTATTTCCAGCAGTGCAATTTGAGTTCTAAGCATTCCAGAAACTATTCAGAAAGTCTTAACGTCAAACATAACTTTTAAAAACACCAGTTTAGGCTGATGAGGCTCTGAAGGTTAAAAAAACTACATTTTCCGCGAAAATTATGTCACTTCCGGTTTCGGGCAGGAAACTGCACAGTGTGAAGCTCTAAGTTAAGCACACTATGGGAAAAAATGTCCAGAACAATCAAGGACGCAGCCAGCTATGTGAAGTTCCAAGGAGGGGTGGGCAATATATCAAATACACACGATGCATCGTGGGATTTTCCACGTACGATGGTTAAAGTGGCTTTATCGTAACCATCAAGACACATGCACACATGCATGTATTTTTCTCCCACATGCTGCAAATGCATCATTTTCCAACCAGAAAATCTTCTACCCGGTACACTGCACTGAGCTTGCATGTTTATATACTACCAGATAGAGAATATACTCGCTGTTATTTGGATTTCACAAGGAGGATGTTGAACAAAATGCAGTAATTTGCAAAACATGCCGTAAAACTATTGCTGCCAAAGGTAGAAGTACCACGAATTTATTCTATGGCAAAACGAAGAATGTTTTGAACCCCGCATGCCAACATTCCCTGATACATCAAAGAAAAGGTCAAATAAACTAGGTGTGATACCTGTGACTCTTCTACGTCAGTCTTTTTTATAGTCGCTGCCTAGACTTTTTTTTGCGCACTGCTGGCACGGTCTGTGTGAAGGCAAATTAATGACAACGTGAACAACCATTGGAGATGTGAGCAGGACAGATGGAAACAAATGACGGAAAAAGTGTGGACTTTATACCAGTTTTTAAATTGTGTTGATAGGCCACGTAAAACCAGTTATGATAAGAAATATATATACATACAATATTAGACTTTCTTCCTGAATACTATCGTTACATTTACTGTGGGAAGAGACGGTAAAAACTGTGTTTTATAAGGTAAACGCTCGAAAGCACTCTCCGCCTGTGAGCAAAACCAACCCCCACCAAAAAAAAAAAAAAAAACTAAATGCAAAATGGCATTTAGTTGCTTAGGAAGGGGCGAAGTTTTAGCAGTGACGGCGGTGTTTTGAGATGTAAGAAATTTGCGACGTTTAGCGCAAATCTTGTGTAGTTAGTGTGTAGTCTAGTCAATAGTTGGGATAAAAAATCAGCCCGGGCATTTTGACTGTAGACAGGCCCACCAGGTATTATAGGAAAAACCATAAAGCCTTTGAATGAAAACAAACATCGTTGTGACAGTGATGTACACTGTCTTGTTGGTATATATGTATCACTCTGATAAACTTAACTCCCTATTCTGGTATTCTAAACAGTACTTTGCCGAAACCAAGAGACTGCTTGGTCGAGTTAACCTCCTGAACTATCTACAACATATGGTGGAAATCTGACATTAAGACAGAGAAGACTAGAGGTGACACATGACCATTACTGAATATTAAAAATAATAAATGACAGATTTAGTGATATTTTGACAAACTATTTATTTATCACATCAATAAACAGCAGGGCAGGGCAAAATATTTTTTTCTAACATGGCAACCTTTAAAAAGTGAAAGGAGACAGAAAGACAGATGAGAAAAAATACATCTTAATTGACTTTTTGATGGCATTTTACACAGTACTGGTACAGTATCTAGAAAATGTGGGAAAATACTGGCATCATATACATACTTATGTACAATAATGGATTTCTATACGTTTGACATCAGATGAAAACTTTGTTTGTAAGTAGAGCAGGGCGATATGGCCAAAAATATTTATCGATATAACTGACGATATAATTGATTGCGAGACAAAATACAACTCCACAACATTACTAGCACAAAAAAACCCCATCTGTTTATTTTCACTTAAACAAGCAGCTGTTTTTTATGTGCAGAAAAGCTATATAAAAATTTAACAGTCCAAATGCAAATTCCTTGCTGAAAGTTTAACCAAAAGGCATTTCCAGTAGAAATGGGCTGACATATCCTGAGCATAACCATGTATAATATCCACTGAAGTTAAAAAGAGGTGCTTTGTAACATTAAACTGTAGTGTGCCAAATAAAAAAGTCAAATACGTGTTTTTTGGACCATAAGGTGCACGGGATTATAAGACACATTAAGCGAAACAAAGCAGTCAGATAAATAAAACTATTCAACTCATTCTTCTTGCTTCCTCCACTTCTGTACCATTGATTCATTAATCCTGTATTGTATCACAGCTGCTCTATTCCCATGTTGTTGCAGTAGGTTAGTCATTAATTGCAAATATTAATGACTAACCTTCTATTGTGGATGGATTATCTCAGTTGATCTCCTGACTGAAGTTTGGTCCGTTTACAGCATCCTGCCATGTGATTGCATTTGTCTCTAACCATCAGGAAACTTCATGTTAACTTTTATCGAGTGGAAAAGTGTTAGTGTTGATTCCTCCAGCTTCACTGTTTATGTTATGCTAACATAGCTGTGTCGCCAGTGTTGCCAACTCCTCAGTAAGGAAAATCGCTATTTGTTGTCCTAAAAGTCGCTAGAAGTCGCTAAATGACGTCATCGCCTAATTTGCATAATAGGTCATGCTAATATAATTGTAACCTATGTTGTTGAAGAGAGAGATAACATCGTGGAAGAGACATAAAGTGAGTAAAAAAAACGTAAATAAATACATTTATAGTTTATTTAGAACTACAAATTAAATTTATTTTAGCAATTATTGTTTTTTTTAATGTCACAATTCCAACCCTGCTCCTTTACCCGGGCTTGGACTGGCAAAAGTGACCCAAAATAGGCACTCTGGTGGAGTTACTTTGTGTGTGTGTGTTTATAAGTAGTTTTAAACCTTGTGATCCAAAAAACAGCATAAGAGTAAAAGAAGAACTGACTGCGTTACAGTCAGTGCGGGAGCAGCGGCTTCGCTCATGCACGATTCATTTGCAGTTTGGACGCATAGGTGTGAACATCTCCTGCCCTGATAGCAGCTGGGGGAAGACTATGCTCCGCCCGTGAGCGCTTTGGAACAGGCGAGGTGCCCACGGCAGCACCCGCTGCTTGTTGAGAGTAAAAGCGATACGCACTTTCACGGCAAAAAGTCGTCATAAATAAGTCTCCAATAACACCAGAAAAAGTCGCCAGATTTGTCGCTAGTCGCTTTTTAGAAAAAAGTCGCTAAGGGGGTCTGAAAACTCGCTAAATATAGCGACAAATTCGTTAAGTTGACAACACTGTGTGTCGCTAGCAATCACGTAGCACATCATTATATACCAGCTCGCCCAACTTCAGTAACCTTACTAACGTCACTGCTGTTTAGTTTCCTGTCTTCATTTATGTTGGAAGTGATAGCAGAGCTGTATGTTTGAATTTTTTCAGAAATCTCTCAGTCAGAACATGTTACATCATGCTTAGGTAACTAGCGAAACTAGCGAGCTAACTTCCACTAACTTCCAACTCCGTTAAATGTAATAAATTCTGTTTTCAGGACCCAGACTACACCCAGATTTACGAGCACCTTAGTCCGATAAATACGGCAACAATGACGGCCTGCTTGCATGTTCTACATAAAAAAGTGCTTTGGTGGGTATCTGACGGACAAACACCAAACCAGTTCCAGATCACTGAAGTGGCACCATTTTTACAAACCAATTCTGGTTCATCCGTTTCACTGAACGATCCGCTTTCTCCCTTATCATTCTCCGTTAACAACATGCTTTTTCGGCCATGTGCACATGCGTGTTTTACCCATATTCTATCGCGATATTTCATTTTCTTATCATTGCCTAACACTGTACCGGTATTACCGTAAATGGTATAATATGGCCCAGCCCTAGTTGTAAGATTCGGATAATTATTTGTTAAAAGCTAGAAATTTTAAATGAGAATAAGAAAGAAAAGTATTTCTTTGTGCCCTGGCAAAACTTTGCTAGACCCGCTCCTGCACAGTTACCAGCTGTCAGCCGCTTAGAAAAGGATCCTGGTGTTATTTGTCTCTCAGAAACAGTTCATAACTTCCCTTCAACTCATTCATGTTACCTAAAAGGTAAACCTGTTTGTCCATCACCTGTTCAGCTCTGATGATTCAGTAAGGACATCTCCTGGTTTCATCTTCGTGTTTCCCTCTCACCACATATCCAACTGATATCAAGACCAGCAGCTTTTACAGCTGTGGCTCCAGCAAACATCAGCTGATACTAGAAAGTATTATTAAATCAATTCTAACAACAGCTTATCAAGTTTAAGGGTGCTTCTGTTGTTTAACACGACCTCCGCTAGTTTCCTCTTTCTGGCGCAAAGTGGGTTATAAATAAGCAAGAGAGACGGGACTTGCGGCAGAAACGCCGATCAGCTGATCATTGATCAGTTTTGTGATTGAAGTAGCAGCAGGAGAGGGAGGGGTAGAGAAGAGAGAAGAAGAGGCAGCTGACAGCGTAAAGAGACAGAATAACTCCAGCTTTGTGTCTTTTTTTTTCACTCTAGCTGAAGTACGGGACAAATCGTGTTTATTTTCAGCTCAATATGAAACGTGTAATATTAACTCTGAATACAAGAGGATTCCATCTTTTACGGGACGGTTGGCAACTCTACTAACTAACCTTATGAATAAAATAAAGTTCACTATCAGTAACATCATAGCACCCACCCAGCAGTATAGAAACTCCGTCAAGCTAGCTAGTACGCAGTACGAGTTATTGTAACTGACGGTAAAAGGTTAGCAAAACGAAAATAAACTATATCTAAACTTGGTTTATATCTGACCCAGTTAGACTGCAGTTCATAACTTCTTACCTGAAGTTCAGTTCACCTGACAATCGCACCAGCGGCCGCCGCAGATCTCTCCTCCTCCGCCTCGCCTCCCCTTTCCCTCATCCACCTGCTGGCCTCCACCACTTGCTAATTTTACTGAATGTGTGAAAGCTCCACCATAGCCACCACCAAACAGTTGAGTTATTTTTACACATCTGCCAGCATCTGTCCAATCCGCCACCTTTCACTGTTTACACCGTTACTGTCACGGTTCTGGGTCCGTTGGACCCAGTATTTTGAGTTTATTGTGTTTTGATTTAAGTTTGCATCAGGGATTGTGTTCTTGTTCTCTTGTCGTGTTATGGTAATGTTTATGTCTATTATTAGAGTTCCATGTTCTGTTTATCTGGGTTTAAGATGTGGGTTTAGTTTCATATGTCATTTCAAGTCTGTCTCTGTCTAGTCTGTGTCTTAGTAAAGTGTGTTTTGTTTCCTGTTTTATTGTGAAGGTCTGCGTCTCATGTGAGTGTGTTCAGTTTTACCTTTGTCTCGTCTTGTTGATTATTCCCAGCTGTGTCCACCACCTGTGTGTAATTCCCCTGTGGTTCTCTGTGTATTTAAGTCATGTCTTCAGTCATTGTTGTTGCTGGTCCGTCTGTGTATTCCACCCTGCGTCATCTGTGTATCTACCATGTCACATCCGTGTGCTCTCCCTGCTGTCCATCGTCATTCTCCTCTGCTCGTTCTCATTCAGGTTTGTGCTTTGTAGTTTAGTTGTTTCCCAGTATAGTTTAGTTCCAGCTCCATTTGCCGTTTGTATTTACTTTCATGTTCAATAAACCACCTTTACACCTTCACGACTGCCTGCACTTGGATCCTCCTTCATTTCCTCCACACGGCTCACCTCACTCGCCGTGACAGTTACGGGGGATAAAAACAAAAATTTACCATCATGTCCGATGGCCAGTCCAGCAATGTATTAGACTGTTGTTTTCAACAGTCTAATACACTGGTCATTATATGCTGTATTTTGCAGACAGAGAGTTACAGGACTCTACAGACTCATACTCATAATACAAGTCAGAGCTTTATTAAAAAAAGAAAGTTTTGTTTTCAAAATTGGAGTTCAAGTTATTTTTACTTCCAATAGTGTTAACATACTAAACAGGTCATGAACAAGATTTTTTTAATTTTCATTGTAAGTAGCCTAAAGCAGTTAATTAAAAGTAGTCTAACATAAATGTAAATGCTGTAATTTGATTATTTTAATAAACCATGTAACTTGGATGGATTTGATGCTGACGTGACAACAGTGCACACGTCTGCTGTTGCTCACAGTGGTCCAAGGGACCGCTCAGGGAGTTTGTGTGTTTTCTCAGACACATGAAAACTTAGAGGGAACATTGGTTAGAAGCACCTTTTTAATTTCAGTTGTTTATTTATTTTCTCTCATGAATTATTACTTGATGTACTTTTTTGTTGCTGTGATGTTTGTTAAAGGTTTAGTGTTGACCCCAGAAAGAAGCTTACTGTGGCAGTATTGTCATTTGTGAAAAACCTCTGTGTGCAACGGATGGTTAAAAAATGGTTCAAATAAAACATTTCAATTCATTCCGATTTTTTGTAATATAAATATGGAATTGTTGATTTGAATGAGTACACCAGAGGAATTTTAGGCACTGGTTAAATATAACATCTGTTTTTGGAGGTTATTAAAACATATCACGATATATCCAGTATCGCAATATAGCCAAAAAATATCACAATATTAGAGTCCTCGTATCACCCAGCCCTAGTTCAAAGGTGTTTGCATTTGGACCTGATAGCAGACATGACTTTGATACCATGTTTCCACACCCCAGTCACAGAATGGCACAGCATATTTCTAGTTTTGGCTTCAGTTTGTTACAACAGGAAGAAGCTTAGATCTGTAATCTATCTCCTTGTATTGTCTGAAACTACCAAAAAAAAGCTGTAACAAATGGCTCACAAGTTCCTGAAGTTAAATAAATGTTTTAAATCTGATTCTTTTATACGACCAATGTGGAAAAGCCTAAAATTTCTCAGTCTGCTTAATAAGAAAATTAACTAGTATTTACATTTGAAAAGGAGGCGTTTATTTCAAGAAGAGAATAGAGAAAATTCTTGAACACTTCACTTGAACATAAAGGAACTTTTGAATATGTAAAGACATTTCATTCCTACTGTGTATTCCTGCCAATGAGGAAATATTCCTGCAGTCAGTGTTTAGAAACATGGTTAGTGATTCTTCAGTTACTGGTACGTTCAAAACAATCCATCCTTTCTGAAACTTAGGAGAGGGTGCATGGACCAAAGCAAATCAGAATGGTTGAAAATAAAGAAAATACATGGTTTTCAGTGGCTAAGTCAGAGTCCAGACCTTAACCATGAGAGAAGACCACTGAGATGCTGTGGCATGACTTAAGAAGAGCTGTGTAATTAAAGCATGTCATAAATATTAATGAACTGAAAATATGTAGGAGGAATCATCTAAAATTCTTTCTTTCCAATGTGCAAGACTCATTAGCATCCACAGGAAATCTCTGATGGAGTTGCTACTGTTAAGCTGAACTGAAAATTGAACCGGCTATCAAACCCCAACCCTACAGATGATTGTCCGAAATAATACTCACAGCATCATTTAAGCAAGGGCAGCCTCACCATGAATGTAGTTCAAGGTATATCTTCCCAGTATTTATTTGTTGGCTTACTTTCCAAACTGTTCTAACTTTTCAGGGGGTGATTCACTCATGTTACAATTATCAATATTGAGAGTTGAACGAAAACTCCTCAACTGAGAATATTAAGTGAATCCCACAAGCAGCCAGAGGTGGATATTGACTACATTTAAACATCTAAAGGATGTTCCACCAAAATAAAGCAAAGCATAGTGTTAAGATTGCATAAAAGCTTTACCTATACGATCTAAAGAGAAAAACTTGATCAGAATGAAAGCACCAGTGGCAAATCATAACACTGTGTATACAGTAACCTGCTGCACCCTCTACCACAAGTGATCTCAATGAACCTCTCAGTTATTTTACAGGAAGCACCTATTCAGTCCAGAAGGTCAGCTCAGAAACGTTATCATACGTATATCTGTCTGTCCCATGTAAATATATTTATCTTCCAACAACTGAGAATGAAGGCTGTTAACAAGATAAGATGAGAATAAGATTGCTCCACATTTTGTCTGCCTACTCCCAAAATCAATTTGGGAGACATTATTTTGAGAAGCAAATGTCAAATTTACATACTGGGCTCAGAGGATAAAGACATTTAAACACGCAAGTGCATCAAATACACCTAAAATAATTGGTGCTATGTTTAGTTTGGCAAGGACTGACAAAATTCTGGATGGTGCTTGTGCACATGCAATAGTGCATATTCTATAATTAGGTCTAGATGTCAAATGTACAACTATTCAAATGGGTTAGTCGGGTCCACTGAGGAATATGTGCTCATTGAGAGCAGATGCTGATTGAAATCAAGCGTGCACACAGGGAGATATTAATATCACCTAAAGGATTATGCCAAAAAGCAGTACAACATATTACACACAGTGCCTCAGAAAGTAAAATTAAATAATTTCCTATGTGGTGTCTGAGGGCCAAGCTGAACTCTCTGTATTTAATTAATTGAGCTGAGAGAACTATAAACAGCAAGCCTTTGACTCTTCATCCCATTTCCCCCTAAAGCTTGTTGGATATAAATATCAGTATGGAACCATGCTGGGCTTTCACAAAGAGGATTAGAGTGAGGAAAGAGGAATCAGACAAAACTTGCTTTACTTTATTTAGTGACACCACCATTTGTATTTGAATCTGGAAGCCATAGCAGGCATACAAGTCCAACATGCCTTCCATTTCCAATGCGGGAAACAGCTTTGTTTTTGACGCATGAATTTTGAAATGGATGATTTCTGAAATTCTTTCACAAGGTTTTTCCAAATATTCTCAACATAATGGACTACAGAAATTTTAAATTTAGACCCTCAAATTTAGTTTGACAAGGAATGTTAGTTAGGAATTCTTAGTTAGCGTATTCTTAGTTAGCGTATTCTTAGTTAGCGTATTGTCTGTCTTGTCTTAATGTTGGTTTAAAATGGAGCACTGTAACAAAAAATAATTTCCCCCAGGGATCAATAAAGTATTCTGATTCTGATTCTGATTCTGATGTGCATGGCAGCAGAATACAGAAAGATGCCCTAACCCAAACAAACCTTTGCTTTCCTACTGCACTGGAGGTTAAACAATCTTTGGAGTTGGACCAAGAGAGGTTTATCCATCTGCTATTTGACCACTCTGATGAAAATCCAATCATCTACTTTTTTTTTTTTTTTTTTTTTGCCTGTCCCGTTTGGCTCTTTTGCCATCAGAATTATTGTCTAAAGGCAAAAAAAGATGCCCAACGGATTTACTTTACCAAATTGACCATCCCAGCCTTGCCATAATGGTCAATTTGATTCACCTTTTATTGTTTATTTTATTTTCACTTGCTGAATACGGGACAGACTTGACTGGAGGAAAGAAGGGGAGGAAGAAAGAGGGAAAGAGAAACAGCTGAGAAGAGGGACGGGGGAGAAGGGCAAAAAACAAAAACCAACAGAATCCAATCATCTACTTGACCAAAGGGGAACCAAGAGACATCAGAAGTCACAGTAGCCAGCTTGGCAAACCAGCAAAAGTCCCATCATCAGAACCTAATTAAAAAAACCCGGGGCTAGGAGACTTAGATCTCCACTCTTCCAACACTAAGCGTGGTGGCAGGGGAGGGGCTCAGAAGGCTTTTGCAGCAGACTCACATGTGGAAATGGGAAGGCAGAAACAGCCAACATGCAGCCAGAGCTGACAGACTGTGAGATAAGAGGGTGCTGGGAAACACAGCTCTGATTTGTGATACCACAACTGGTAGAAATGTGAGCTGACCCTCAAAGGTGTGAGCAAAGAAACAAAAAAAAAATAAGCACTGTGATTCATACAAACTCACTTTAATTCAACAATGTAATCACAAAGCTGTTCTATTAGACTGCAGAGGATTGCTGCAAAGGACATTAGACATTGCCAGGCTTTCTTTGTGTTCGCTGGTGTGATAAAACCTAAAACCCCAGTCACATATAAGTCTTTCTTAATCCGGTATCTCTGCTTCAGCCTCTATATGCGTTCACATAAAGGAGTCATCTGACAAATCGTTACTTCTTTAACAAAAACTACGCAAGCGTGCAGAAGCAAGGTGTGAAACATTAACTGTTGCTGTTTCCATAGGAATTAAGATGGCAAGTAGTACACATGTGCACCAACAGGCCTGGAGCATTCAGGTGTGTGCTACCACATTTCCAAGGAGTAAGTAATAATCTCAGACGAGCAAAACCCAGAAACCACATCAGGCTACGTCCACAAGTACACGGGTATTTTTGAAAACGGAGATTTTCCGCTTTCGTTTAAAAAAATAATCCCGTCCACACGTAAACGCAGAAATGAAGGAAAACACTGCTAGGAACATGCCAAAGCAACAGATGGCGATATATTCCTAACCGTGTAGAAATGTTGGCCAATCAGAAGTCTAGAAGCCTCGGTGGGAAATAGTAAACAAGGATGGGGCATAGAAGTGTGAGGGAGACAGTAACTGTGTGTGTATATGTAAGCATGTAAACACTGCAGAGAGTACAATTAACAGTAACAGTATTGTAGAAATTCATTTCACCGAATAACGTGGCGCACAGTGTGACGTCAAAAAAGGCGCACACTTTTGACGCTGCGTTTCCTGCGTTTTCTCCGCTTTTCTTGTCCACACGTAAATGCAAAAACTGAGTTTTCAAAAATATCCACCCTGGCCGGAGTTTTTAAAAATCTCAGTTTTCAGTGACCGAAAACGCCGTTTACGTGTGGACGAAAGGTGCAAACGCATAGAAAAATCTGCGTTTTCAAAAATACCTGGGTACGTGTGGACGTAGCCTCAGACTCTACAGGCCAGTTAGCATGTTAAATGTTAGCATTTATGAGAGTATAATTAGAAAAAAGACTGAACAAGTATGGCTTTTTTTTTCTCTAATTAAAACACGGCAGGAGGTTTGCAAAATTGCAACTGAACAAAGGACACAACGTCTGGAACAATGCCCTTTGGAAAGATAAGACCGAAGTGGAGTTGCTTGGCCATAATTCATACTTATCGTAATCTGCATGAAAACAAGCGCTCACTCTTCCTGCTCAACAAATGACAAGGGCGGAGCCTTATACCACGTGATACAGAAGCTGTGCCGTGTGATGCTAAAATTAGCAGGGAAAAAACAACGGAGAGCACGTCAGGGATGACGAGAAAGTGACAGGAGTAAATCCGTCCCGGTCAACCACCCAAACATCAATAACGGGAACCTTATACAGCGCTTCCCTATACACGTCGAACTCCCGCAGGCACAAAGAAATTACATAAGCTATCACTTATCACCTGACCAAAGATATGGCTCCCATCAACACTGAGCAAAACAAGGGATTTAGGAAAATGATCAACACCCTAGACAAACGCTACACAGTGCCGCCCCGCAACTATTTTTCTATTGTTGCACTACCTGCTCTATACACGCAGCGTCGAGCAACGGTGGAGACGGAATTTCAAGCAGTACAACATTTTGCGGCAACAACAAAACGTGAGACATTTGTTGTTTTTATGTTTATTTATTGTTTTTATGTTCAGTCTCAACTGTTACGAAGATGATGTGCAGTTAATAAGTGCAATAAATATTTATACTGGAAAAGAAAATCGTGATCTCAATTCTAAGCCAAAAAATCGTGTTTCTCATTTTATGCAAAATCGTGCAGCCCTACTACCAACTGTCAAGTTACAGTCCTTGGGGACTCATAATGTGGGCCACAGAACCTTGACCTCACTGAGTCACCAATAAACTCCTGTATATACAAAAATACCCTAAAATCAAATGTGAGGACTGAAAGCTGTAACACAATGTAACAAAATAATGATCCTAAACACATCAGCAAATCTACAACAAAATGACTGAAAACGAAAAGAACCAAAGTGTTGCAATGGCCCAATCAAAGCCATCAACCCAAAATTCCTCTACTGATGACCTCTGACGTTGTCAGAAAATGATTACTGTTGCTAAATGTGGTTCTACAAGATATTATAGCTGCCAGGGAAAGATTCAGCATAAGCATGGTGCTAGAACACACCCCAATGGCTTTAGAGATGACTAACCTATCTTAACTGCACCAGCAGTGAAAATGTGACATTGTTTCAGCTCAGGCTTTTCATTTTTTGTTGGTTTGTTGTCTGCAAGAAAACAATAGGAGGCATCTGCCAACTGAGCATTTGAGATATTAACAGCTTACTGTGTTGTCATTCATCATTTTTGTAAACAAAACGAGAAAAACACAGATGACAACATGTTATTTAGTTTCAATGTCGCTGTGCCATTATTGTAGTATCACTACAGCATGCATGTTTTTGTGTCAGATCCTGTAAAAACAACCAGACACACTGACAAATAACCAGGCCATTTATTGTTCTATTCGTGTGCCAAGTTGCTGAAAGGACTTGTGTTTGAAACAAAAACAAAAAAAACCCCAGTGTAACCACAGTTTTGGGCTACTGGATTCAAATCTATCTGCACCTGCAGGGTCATATGCAG
Source organism: Copadichromis virginalis (assembly GCF_057382275.1). NCBI lineage: Eukaryota > Metazoa > Chordata > Actinopteri > Cichliformes > Cichlidae > Copadichromis > Copadichromis virginalis. Next base: position 36,511,727 of record NC_140639.1, on the reverse strand, counting down.
AACTGTGTGACGTGTGGCTAAGCTCTAGCCAACAAGATTATCAAATGATCCAATAAACTTTGGATGATAGTCACAGACATGATCACAAGGTGCTAAGCTCGATGGAAAACAGAGTCGCCTGTGCCGCTTCCCAAAGCCTGCTCCACCGAGAGGCACAGAGAGAGCAGTGCTGAAAGAGCGAGGGCAAGATGGGGAGCGTAGGAACTGCATAGGTCACAGCGCATCAGTGAGAAAAACTGTGAACACCCTCGGAGAAAGAAAAGAATCAGAGAAAACTCGTACTGCTGTAGCAGCGCAAAATTCAGGGCTTATAAAAGATGACAGCCTTGTAAGTTACAGCCTCCTCCTATCAGTAATTACAGTGTAGCCAGACAGTCATAAAATCTAATGCATTGTAAATTATGAGTTGTTACACAGAAACCATTAATTCTGCATGAGAACAGGCAACTGGGCAGTGCTCTCTCCATTGGTTTGCCTCCTCGTGCTGCGATTAAACTGACAATTAATTACTGAGAGAGAAGGCCAAGCGAACAACAACAATCCGATACGTCACTGATCCCCTAAGGGAAATGCTCTTTGCTGTTTGCCCTGCTCCAAGAAGAGGTCAAAGGCAACAGCTCCAATGGCCTGCAGGGAGATGCTTCGACACAGCAGCAATTACAGGGGTTGGATGCAGTGGAATTCTGTACAAAATAGTTAAAGAATTTAATCAAGCAAGTAGAGTTAGGGCCCAACAATTTAGGAAAAAACAGCCAACTGATTCTTCAGCATAAATAAATGTTTACTTCACCTCTAAAATAAATCAGACCACAGAGAATAATACTGCCGGTTGTGTCCTCACAGAGTTGAGACGAGTCAAAGAAGCATCATCTTTTAGGCAAATACTACATTATTAGCAGAATTAGAATCACTCAAATAATGATAAGAACTCTTTGGCCAGTCAGTGACCATTTTTTGGGCTTCCTCTGATTTTGCTGACAGCTCTGCTCAAAGATACCCTGAAAAGTGTCTTATCTCTAGAAGCACAATGAAGCATTATTTGTTTGTGGGATCCTATGATGTTTGCATTATGCACATGCACAGAGGACAGCAACTAGCCCCTCAGCTGTGGCTGCTGCAGGCTTTTATAAAAAAGGAAAACTATATATATAAAAAATGCAGATCTTCTCACTGTTTGGTAGGAGGGGCTAAAATGGCTCTTTTTCATGTTGAAGGTTGCCAAACCTTGGGTTAGGTGATCTCAGAGACATAATAGAGAGCTTCCTCCAAAGGGTGGCTGGGTTCTCTCTTAGAGATAAGATGAGAAGTTCAGCCATCCGGGACAGGCTCAGAGTAAAGCCCCTGCTGCTCCACATCAAAAGGAGCCAGTTGAGGTGTATCGGATAAGGATGCCTCCTGCCCGCCTCCTCTGTGAAGTGTTCTGGGCATGTCCCACCAGGAGGAGCCCCCAGGGCAGCAAAGGACATGCTGGAGAGATTATATCTCCTGGCTGGCCTGGGAATACCTTCGTGTTCCCCCCGACAAGCTGGAGGAGGTAAAACTGGAAACAGACTTGAAAAGAAACAGTTCTGGTGAAGCACTGATGCCTCAAAGCTAGAAGGTCTTAGTTTGGTTCTCTGTGGCATTTTTTGTCCCCTGTGGCTGCATAGGTTTCCTCCTTCCTCCCAAAGGAAGCATAAAGTCCAGAGCATAAAGTGTTCTGGACTTAAGGTAAATATGGCTTGTCGTATAAAGTGCTTTGAGTGGTCAATAAGATTAGACAAGCGCTAACAGATTTTGTCACCAGACATAACCTGTGTGGGGGCTGTGTGGGGGAGAGCTACCTCCTCTGTGAGCTCCACAGTTTCTGGTCAATCAATTGATCTGTACAAACTAGCAGATTAAAGCGTGCTGTGTGAGTTAACGTATAGCCTGAGATCAATAAAACTGATGTGTCTGTCAGATTTTAAGGTTAGGGTAGTGTGCTCTTTTGGGGAATAAACCACTAAAAAGACACCACCCACTCATTATTTCTCCAAGGATCAAAAATCATAGAGATGTGTTTCTTTGACAAAAGCCTCTTTAGCTAACATAAATCTAAGCACACCTCATTAACCAGGGACCAGGCTACAGTTTCCTTTTTGTTGTCATAGGGCTAATGTTAATTAGTTACAGTGTGTAAATGTACTCATCATTATAGCTGGTGAAATCAACTTGCAACAGCTTGTTTAAGGCACTTTTAACAATGTAGGCTGTAGGGCTGGGCGATATGGCCTAAAATCCATATCACAGTATAATTTGAAGCATGTGCGGTAACGATATATATTGCGATATATTCTTTTCTTCTGTATAACGTATGTTACACACTATAAGGCACACTTAACATCCTTTAATTTTCTCAAAAATCGACAGTGTGCCTTTGTTAAAAGTCCGCAAGTTATTTGAACTACATCACTGTGGAGTAAAATTCCTTCTGACCGAGGACGACTCAGTTGAAGCGTGATCGGCAATCAGTGCAAACATACATTACAGTCTTATATAGGAATTCTGGTTGGGCTTACTGACCTCGAACCGATTTTGTGCAGTGTACGGCGCGCAGAAATCTGTCAAAAAATGTTTTAGTACGACTTTGGTTAGCTATGAAGGCGCACCGCTTGATGGATTGGCGGAGCATTACGGCTGCCGTAGTCAGGAGCCTTGCGGAGTAATCCAAAACTGGGTCCAAAACTCCGTCTTCTTCAGGTCCCAAAGTCAAACGAACACTGCGGCATCACTGAGAGTTAAAAACTGTCTAAATTCATAAGTGGTCCGCAGGTGCGCATTCGCTGTCAAAATAAAAAACACGCACAAGGGTTAGGGTTAAATTTAAAAACTGTACTTTTGAGTTAAAATATATATTTATAATTTTAATAAATGACAAATTAAAAAGGCATGAACATTTTTTTTGTATCGAAAAAATATCGAACCGTGACACCAAAGTATCGAACCGAACCGAACCGTGAATTTTGTGTATCGTTGCACCCCTACCCAATATGTATATTTAGCATTTTGCCACAGTTACTGTCACTTAAGAAGCACAGCAGCTGCCTGACTGCACAAGGAAAGAAGGCAAGGATGTAGCAATGTGCAGGGTTAACGTGCAAGTGTAAAAAAAGGGGTAGCCTTGAATATTTGAGTATCACCTAGCTACGGTAAAATCTGTTTTCCAGGAATTGGAAAATGTGGCTGGACCTGATGATGTCGATCACAGGCAAACATAGCTTTCTCAAAAAGTAGCCGAAGAATCCATGATTGCAGCCTTAACGTCCTCAACTGAAGACATTGAAGCTAATGACATTAAAATGGGCTCATTTCAATGTAAAGGTCTTCGTAAAGTAGCAGTTGCCAAAGGAAAAAGAAAATCCAACTGACATTTGACAAACCACGCTGTACACTTTAAAGGAATATGTTCCCCAAGGGCACCAAAATGCCACTGCGTGCAGTAACAAACAGTAATCCACAAGCTGACAGAGTTCCCCTTAAATCGTGTGGACAAGGAAAGCATAAGTGCATTGAAACTGTAAACGAGTTAATAAGCCCATTCTGTAATACACTTTTCTGTTGTGCTCTATACAAATGCTATTCATCAATGCCACGCGCAGTTTATCTCATCCAGGAGGGCCCATGCTGTTCCATAAATTCAGCTCCAATAATATCCAGAACTAAAATATGATGTAATTAAGAGGGCTTTTCTGCAGATTCATAAAAAACAGTCTTCATTTTCCTGCATTGCAAACAGCAAATGTTTCAAAAGATCGATTTTGTGCATTGCATTCGTCCAATAACTCAAACAGGCACATAAAACCCCCACATGAGGGTTAAATTAGTTAAAACAGGCCTATTAGATGCACACCCAGGGACTTGCTTCCTCTCACAGGATGCCAATAAGATGCAGTTTACAACGCAGCACATGTCAACAGCCTATTTGCAGATATAACGACTGAGTTTTGAAGAAGGACTGTTTGATAATAATTTAGCACAGACAGCTTTTGAAAAAGGACTCAAATTCATTAGTTTCATGGGGGAAGGTAAAAGGAGGAAAATCAGAGGGGCTCTTTCCAGCGCTGCACCAGTAATTTATTGATCCACAATCAATGTCATCATGACTTTTAGAAGGACTAGCAGCTGTGATCGCAGCACCTACAATTGTGGAAACAGTTTCTAAATCTCAACATCTGTCAGAGCTTTTGTGACAGAAAAATTGCTTCCATCAAGCTTGAGCTTAATCAAACAGAGGATTTAAACAGCATTACAGCAGCAGAATGGAAATGAGTTCTTCTATACTTTACTTCATCAAACTAGACCTCCAAACCCACGTCCTGGTTCCCATTTTCAGATGTCATTTCCTAATTGAGATTAAACCACTGCATTTTGTGTCACAGGAGACAAATGGAGGACCGCGGGACATTTCTGAAATTAAATGGAACTTTCCTGTCATTCACACAATTCCAGTGTCTGGTCGCATGCCAGTACACAGGCTTAAATGAGAGAATCTGGCAGAGATGATCGTATTAACGACCCAGGCGGCAATGTAAAGGTTGTGCTCCCACAAAAGAGATGGTTACACTCCACCGCTTAAAAACAGTGTCAAGAAGTACTGATGTAAGCACTTCAAGGAGCATGGTACAATTCCAGAAAGAGGATCGGTCCAGTGGGAGGGAGATGCATTTGTGCGTGTGCGGTGTTTATATTTCAAAGAAACTGTCAAAGTAAATCTATAGGAATGGATTTTTGGGAGGCTTAGGCACACTGTTCACAGCAAGTATAGACACTGACCGAGAACTGTGTTATGACCCTTAGATTACAAGGTAAAATCCTATTCAGCAGCTTGCCACTGAGGGTTATATGGCTCGCTTTCAGTTTTTGACTTCTTGGTGTAATGTAGCAGTATCTAACAGGGTGATAAAGGACAGCAAGGTGACACACATTCCTTTATGCTGTGCAACAGAGAGCAGACGGCTTTTCTGAGTTCATGTTAATTGACATGGATTAGAGGCCAGATAAATCCGTTATATCTGATATCAAGCTATGAAGTACAAAGCATTATGAAATGCACAATGCTCTCATCTACTTATCTGGATTTATTTTGCCTCTGCCCTTGCTCGCCTTTTTCTATGATTCTAATAAACGCAAATAAACCCGACACCTGTGAACCGGCTTCTTACTGAAATGATGCCACGCACTTAAAACCGCAGTTATTCCTGCGAACTACACAGTATAAAGCAGCTCCGAGCACCGAGTCGTGCCATTTCAAAAGACGAAAATGTATCAAACTACATCTTCAGTAGCAAGTTTTAAATCTCAGTATTACCTTCGGCGCATGCCTGCTGAAGAAAAGAAAGAAAAGAAACAAGAAAAAGCCAAACAACATTTACAACCACAACAAGGGTCAAACGGCGTAGTCATAAACAAAACTGCATGTGATCGACTTGGCAAGCCTTTAACTCAATGTCACTTCCAAACACAGCATCCCTGGGAGCTGGGAGCGAACGAATATTTTTAGTGGCAAGAAAAATTCCCCGACACATAACACACCGAAGGAAAAAAAAACACACACACATTTCCGACCCTTAATGAAAACACCCACCCGTGTTGTCGTCCGCGTCCCGTCCTTACAAGTTGTCCAGGAATCTTAGATCCGTCCGCTTCACACAGCGCTGATACCTCCTCTGCTCGGCGTCTCGAGCTGCACGCTGCGCTCATGGAGATGGAGGTGGGTTGGCGGGGGGCTGTCAGCGGAGAAGAGGAGACTGTCCAATCAGAGGCCGCCTTGATGAGGAGGGATGGCGGCCAATCTGCCCCGGCAGAGAGAGAGCGGGGTGATGCCGCTTTGTTTAACGGAGATTGACTTTCAAGCAACAGAGCGCGAGCGCTTATGATGTGATGGCATCTGGACGAAAATAAGCATGCGTACTAGTTTTGCTGCCGGGGGGGAGGTTTTCCAGCTGCTTCCGTAAAGAACGCCTTTATTTAATTGAGACACCATTAATGACATGGATTAACCGTTGAAGGGGAACTGAGTATGTATGCAGCCATCACCATTATGTTCCCATTAAATCATGAAACAGACCTACTGAAACACGAGTCAGTTCAAGTTGTCCATATTATTTAATGGGCATTCCAGTCCATGCCTCATATTTTTTTAGACCCATGGTGGAAATGCTCTTTGCTCATGGCTAGAGCTGATCCATTTGATTGGCAGGTTCACCCGCAACAATATAATTACTAAATAATTAAGCATGTCAGCAGTTTTGCTGTTTTATTGTTTGTTTGTTTGTTTTTTAAGTGAAGTGGCTTCATTACAGTTTGCTTCCAAGGAGGCAGACTTTCTTGTCATTTTTAAAGTGGCCTTGAAATTAGCTGCTTTAAAAAAAGAAAGAAAAATTGGTCTAGTCTTTTGTATTTGACCATATTCAGAATAATTGTTTTAAGCCATTAAATCACTAACTAATAAATGATTCAAGCTTAACTCAAGGGATGAATGAGTTTTGCATCTAAACATAACAGATAACTTAGCATAGAAACAGTTTTAAATTGCATCTATATACACTTTGTTACTAGCAGCCTGTTGGAAAAAAATATGTAATTTGTTCCAGTTTCTTCTGGTGAATTTGCAAATCATCCCAAATATAACAGTTATCACACAGAGAGTAAATAGTCACATTTTTTGCCCTGACTAAGTTATTCCCAATCATAAACTTGCTATTTCCCACCACTGTGTCCAGCTTATACTTCAGCCAAGTTAAGATAAGTGAAAGACAAAAGAATAGGTGGCAGGCCTAAAAAAAAAGATCTACAGCTGGTGATCATATCTGAAAGTCTTGCTCTAAAGAAATCCAACAAAGACTTTTTGCAGGACTGAGAGATGCATCTGGCCATTCAGTTAATCTGTTTACTCTTCACCAAAGCCTGAACAGAACTGGATGAGTATCTGTAAAGAAGTCATTCTTAATGAAGAGAAAACAAAAGAAAAGGCCAATGTATGCCAAATTAAACAAATGGATTGAAAATCTGAGCCAACAGGGCTTATGGAGTAATGCAATTTGAGATTTTTGGTAATATTATTTCTTTGCAAATTTGGCAAAAATATATCTGCAAAATTTTGATTCACCAAACAATAATATCTAAAAAGTCTCTAATTGGCATTTCTGACCATGACAATGATTCCAAAGACATTCCAGATGCAGTAAAAGCACATCTGAATAGAAGAAAAGCCAAAAAAGAAAGCCAAACACCATTACAAAAAGAAGGTAGAAGAACACTTCTCCAACTCCAACCCCCGACGCATGTGGCAAGGACTCCAGACCATTACAGTCTACTGGACCACCAAACCCTCCCCCGCATCCTCTGATGTCTCCTTCCTCAACGAGCTCAACAACTTTTATTCAATTCAATTCAATTTTATTTATATAGCGCCAAATCACAACATAAGTTGCCTCAAGGCGCTTCATAGATACAGAGAAAAACCCAACAATCATATGACCCCCTATGAGCAAGCACTTTGGCAACAGTGGGAAGGAAAAACTCCCTTTTAACAGGAAGAAACCTCCGGCAGAACCAGGCTCAGGGAGGGGCGGCCATCTGCTGCGACCGGTTGGGGTGAGAGAAGGAAGACAGGATAAAAGACATGCTGTGAAAGAGAGACAGAGATTAATAACAGATATGATTCAATGCAGAGAGGTCTGTTAATACATAGTGAGTGAGAAAGGTGACTGGAAAGGAAAAACTCAATGCATCATGGGAATCCCCCAGCAGCCTATGTCTATTGCAGCATAACTAAGGGAGGATTCAGGGTCACCTGGTCCAGCCCTAACTATATGCTTTAGCAAAAAGGAAAGTTTTAAGCCTAATCTTGAAAGTAGAGATAGTGTCTGTCTCCTGAATCCAAACTGGAAGCTGGTTCCACAGAAGAGGGGCCTGAAAACTGAAGGCTCTCCCTCCCATTCTACTTTTAAATACTCTAGGAACAACAAGTAGGCCTGCAGAGCGAGAGCGAAGTGCTCTAATAGGGTGATATGGTACTACAAGGTCATTAAGATAAGATGGGGCCTGATTATTTAAGACCTTGTATGTGAGGAGCAGGATTTTGAATTCAATTCTGGATTTAACAGGAAGCCAATGAAGGGAAGCCAAAACAGGAGAAATATGCTCTCTCTTTCTAGTCGTTTATGCTCGTTTTGAGCGAGGGAACCCCACAACCACAACCAAAGCAGACGTGACGCCAGACCACCAACCTCTGACTCTCTCCCCCACCGATGTAGGAGCGGTGCTGAGCAGGATCAATGTCCACAAGGCTGCAGGTCCTGATGGCATCCCCGGGCGTGTTCTCAGAGCGTGTTCTGGGGAGCTTGCAGGAGTGCTCACAGACATATTCAATCTGTCCTTGGCCCACGCTGTGGTACCGGCCTGCTTCAAATCCACCTCCATTGTCCCGATACCCAAAAACTCCAACCAATCTTGCCTCAATGACTACCGCCCAGTAGCACTCACCCCCATCATCACTAAGTGCTTAGAGCAGCTGGTCCTAGCACACTTCAAATCCTGTCTCCCCCCCACCCTGGACCCCCACCAATTCGCATACCGCCAGAACAGGAGCACAGAGGATGCAGTCTCCATCGCACTGCACTCTGTCCTCTCACACCTGAACAACAACAAAACCTACGCCAGAATGCTGTTTATAGATTTCAGTTCAGCATTCAATACAATCCACCCCTCACAACTCATCAGGAAACTGACAGACCTGAGCATCAGTTCCCTCATCTGCAAATGGTTACTGGACTTCCTGACCAACCGCCCCCAACATGTCCGGCTGGATAACCACTGCTCATCTACCATCACAATGAACACCGGTGTACCACAAGGCTGTGTGATGAGCCCTTTCCTCTACTCCCTCTTCACCCACGACTGCAGACCTGCTGATGGTTCCAACACCATCATTAAGTTTGCAGATGACACCACGGTGATTGGCCTCATCAGTGACAACGATGAGGCCGCCTACAGGGAGGAGGTGGATCGTCTGGCTGAGTGGTGCGACAGAAACAACCTGCTGCTTAACACCGAGAAGACCAAGGAGCTCATCGTGGACTACAGGAGGAATGCTGACCCACATCCACCCATCCACATTAAGGGGACGGCTGTGGAGCGTGTGAGCAGCTTCAAGTTCCTGGGAGTCCACATCTCCGAGGATCTCACCTGGACGACCAACTGCTCCAAGCTGGTCAAGAAGGCTCACCAGCGCCTCTTCTTCTTGAGGACTCTGAGGAAGAACCACCTGTCCTCAGACATCCCGGTGAACTTCTATCGTTGCACCATCGAGAGCATCCTGACCAACTGTATAACAGTCTGGTACGGGAACTGCTCTACCTCGGACCGGAAGGCGTTGCAGAGGGTCGTGAAAACTGCCCAGCGCATCGCTGGAGCACCACTTCCTGCCATAAAAGACATCTACAGGAAGCTGTGTCTGAAAAGGGCTGGGAAAATCATCAAAGACCCCAGTCACCCATCACATGGACTCTTCACCCTCCTGCCCTCTGGGAGGCGCTACAGGAGCCTCCGGACTAAGACCACCAGGTACACAGCTTCTTCCCCACAGCTGTCAGACTCCTGAACTCTGCCTCCTGACATCTGACCCACGTTAACACATGGACTGAACATACACACACCCACAATGGACAACTGTACCCTCAAACACACAATAATAACATGGACTGAACCACCACTCACAACCACTAGCACTTTATATAGCCTCTGTAGGAATTCTATCTCACTTATCTTAACTGCACTACTGTATAGCTCTGTGTAAATAATTTGATGTACATTTGATAATTTTTAATCCTACAACTGTTTACAACTTGCATAGTTCCCATTTCTGTATAACTGTATATCTCAGATTTCTGTAAAGTTATTTATTTCATATTCTGTATAGTTTTTCATATTTATATCCTGTTCATAGCCTGTACATAGCTTGTACTCACTACAGCCTGTACATACTTATAGTTATAGAATATTCACAACATACTTCATACCGTGTACATTATAACATACCATAATAGACCCATTTCTGTAATATACTCACATATCTATATTATTGCTAATATATATTGTAATATATCTATATCACTAAAGCACTTCTGGATGGATGCAAACTGCATTTCGTTGCCCTGTACCTGTGCATGTGCAATGACAATAAAGTTGAATTCTATTCTATTCTATTCTATCAGGAAATGCGTGGAAGATGTCGTCCCATCCAGAACAGTCAAATCCTTCCCAAATCAAAAACCCTGGATTAACGGAGATGTTCGCGCGGCACTGGCGGCACGGAACACCGCCTTTGCCTCCGCGAACACATCGGACTACAAACACGCACATTACCAACTCCGGAAGACGATCAAAGCAGCCAAACGTGAGTACAGGGACAGGGTGGAACAACAGTTTGACAACCCTCGGAGTATGTGGCAGGGACTAAACACGATCACAGACTTTAGAGGGAAAACCAGCACACCGCAGACCACGGCCTCTCTGTGTGAGGATCTAAACGTATTCTACGCTAGATTTGACACAGCGAACACCATGAGACCGGACAGTGTGCGTACCGCGGATGACGTCAGTGCGCACACTGTGTCTGAGGAGGATGTGCGGAAGTGCTTCAGGAAGGTGAACGCACGCAAAGGTACTGGTCCGGACGGGATTCCCGGCCGCGTCCTCAGGTCATGCGCGGCTCAGCTGGCTGGAGTGTTCACGCACATCTTCAACCTTTCCCTCTCTCTGTCTGTAGTCCCAGCCTGCTTCAAAATGGCCACCATCGTCCCTGTACCCAAATCCTCCACCATCTCCTCATTGAACGACTGGCGACCTGTAGCCCTGACCCCCATCGTAAGCAAATGCTTCGAGAAGCTGGTCAGGGACTTCATCTGCTCTGCACTACCCGACTCACTGGACCCTCTACAGTTTGCATACCGCCACAACAGGTCCACTGATGATGCCATAGCCCTGACACTACACACTGCCCTGTCACACCTGGAGAAGAGAGACACGTATGTGAGGATGCTGTTTGTAGATTACAGCTCAGCATTCAATACCATCGTTCCCTCGAAGCTGGACAGGAAACTGCAGGATCTAGGACTGAGCAGCTCCCTCTGCAGCTGGATCCTTAGCTTCCTGTCTGACAGACGCCAAGTGGTCAGACTGGGCAGCATCACCTCATCCCCCATCACACTGAACACTGGTGCTCCACAGGGGTGTGTACTGAGCCCTCTCCTGTACTCACTCTACACCTATGACTGCACAGCCACTAACAGCTCCAACATCATTGTGAAGTTTGCGGACGACACTAGAGTGGTGGGTCTTATCACCAACGGTGATGAGACGGCTTACAGGGAGGAGGTCAGCGCCCTGACCCACTGGTGTCAAGACAACCATCTCACCCTCAACGTCGCAAAGACAAAGGAGTTGATAGTGGACTTCCGGAGGTGCAGAGAAGTACACACCCCCATCACCATCAACGGCGCTGCTGTGGAGAGAGTGAGCAGCTTCCGGTTCCTTGGCGTACACCTGGCTGAGGATCTTACGTGGTCAGTACACACAAACAAAACAGTGAAGAAGGCGCAGCAGCGCCTCTTCTTTCTCAGGAGACTGAAAAGATTCGGCATGAGCCCCCGCATCCTCAGGACCTTCTATCACTGTGCCATTGAGAGCATCCTCACTGGATGCATCACCACCTGGTATGGCAACAGCACCGCCTACAACTGCAAAGCTCTCCAGCGAGTAGTGCGGTGCTCTGAACGGATAATTGGAGGTGAGCTTCCCTCCCTCCAAGACATCTACAGGAAGCGCTGCCTGAGGAAAGCGGGGAGGATCATCAAGGACTCCAGTCACCCCAGCCATAAACTGTTCAGACTGCTTCCATCAGGAAGGAGGTTCTGCAGCATCCGGTCCCGTACCAGCAGACTGAGAGACAGCTTTTTCCATCAGGCCATCAGACTGCTGAACACGTCATAGACACCTCAGCTTCACTACTGGAACTTCAACATTATGCACTCCACACTGTATATAAATGCCACTTGTTTTGCACATATTCAACTCTGTATATTTTATATATTTTATTATTATTATTATTATTATTATTTTATTTTATTTTTTTACTATTTAATTTGTAAAAATGTGTATACACACACACACACACACACACACACACACACACACACACACACACACACACACACACACACACACGTAGGAAAATATTTAGTATACACATCCAGAAATGCATACACTATTATATATTGTACATATATTTATTAGTTTCAGGTTGGCCATTCTTGTATTTTGCTCGTTTGTGTTGTTGTGTTTGCACATCTCTGTTGCTTGTGGGGCTCGCACACAAGAATTTCACTCGCATGTGCTGTGCCAGTGTGCCTGCACATGTGATGTGACAATAAAAAGTGATTTGATTTGATTTGATTTGATTTGATTCTAAGAATGCATAATGACAGTCATGGATTGACCTCCCCTGAGCCCAGGCCTCATTAATGAAGCAGTGTGGTATCATCTTGACAGAGCAGAATGAAAAGGCAGCCTATATCCAAAGAAAGGCTCTGGAATGTCCTTCAAGAAGCCTGGAGAACTATACTTGAAGACTGTTTAAGGAAAGCTTGCATACAAGTTCAGGCTGTGTTTAGGAATAAAGGTGGTCATACCAAATAATGACTTTCAAGCTTGAATGCTTTTGCCGTATAATTTGTATTTCCATGTATGTTTGCATGTTTTAATAAAACACTACCTATTTCCCATTGTATGAGCAAAATGTAAATAAATAAAGGGTGGCTCAAAACCTTTGCCCAGTACTGTATTTAGAAAGTAGATGTTAGATAAAGTATAAAATCTGTTCTCCTTTTAGTGGCTTGGGAAATTCTCTTAGCAAAGAGAACGAGAACAAATCTTTGTGTGCAGCAGTGCATTCTAAAGTTTAATAAAATCTACACCCTGTGTTGGACCAATTTGGCAGACATCATCCAAAGTTATTGACCTTTCTGTCCATTTTTCTTGTTTCCCTAGGGAGACGCAATGTAGACACTGTAAGACAGGCAAGATCTTTCTTTAATTCTTTTGGTCATTTTATGATTTTTATTACAGAATTTGGAAAAAGGCCGAAGATGGCATGCATAGAAGGTGCTGAGCTGGATTTAACCCTGCTATTCATTAGGAAATCACTGGTGAGCCAAAAAAATTCAAACAACTGCTGCCTAATATTTCTTTGGTACTTTATGTGTTGCTGTAAAGGACCAACTCTCCAATGCCTGAGTTCTACAAAACCTCTGAAGAAGCTCTCTTCTTTCTGGCACTAAGATAGAAGCAGTGGATTCTTTGGCTTGTAAACTGGAATGGCCACCAGCATTTTCACTCACATTCTTTTGTTAATTCATAGTTATTTGTTCTAAGGTTTGAAAAGTTGAGAAGAAAAGTAAGTTAAAGGTAAAGATTTGTGTATGAGCTGTAGGGATATGTTCTTAGCATAACTGAAATGTTTTCTATTGTAGGGTCTTTTACCTTACAATTTAAACTGCATTGAGGCAACTGTTCCTGTGATTTGACACTATATAAATAAAGTTGGATTCATGTTTTAAAGGTCTATTGCCCCAATTAAAAACGTAAGAATAAAGAAGCTATGGCTTAAAGCACACATCAAATGTAAACAGTATATCGCCTAAAAGTTATTATATTTTAAAATTAATATTGAAATACGGCCCCATTTTATTTTTATTTTTTTTGGGCTTCAGACTTCTTCAAACAAACACATTTGAATACACAATTCCAGAAAACTCAGATTTTGCCCTCCATCCTTTACCTGATTTTTTAATGAAGCTTAAGTTCAATAAGGAAGACCTGTAGTCACACATTTGTCTGCTTCCCACATGTTTGGTCACTAATCTAAGCTTTACTATCAAGCTCATTGTGACATAATTAGTCTAGTCCAATAGTCTTTCTGCTGGCCTTCTTTAGGCCAATCAGCCTGCACTCTGCATACTTTAAATCTCACTGCTCATCTGTCATTCACCCTTTCAAACGCCTTTGTGCAACCCACCTCTGCCCTCATCTCCCTTGTTCCTCAGGCTCCATTCAAACCTCCGTCTTCATCTCCACCACCAGTATCTGCACTCCAGCAGGTTCTGTCCTAATCCCCATCACCACTGGGATTCCATTCTGCAGTAATGGGCCATCAGAGTCTAACTGCCAGATACCTTAATTGAATTCTATATATCAATATATCATCTTCAGTTTCTTCTAATTATCTCTCCATATTGAATTGATTTTATCAGTAAAAAATGCACCGGATGTTTAAGTGTAGTATGTTATAAATACTGTAAAATTTCAAGAACAATTGCACAGTCTTTTATTGGCTGGTCAGTCTTTTTCACTTGGTTTGTTTTCTATTGTTTTTTTTTGTTTCCAATTTGGTTTCTTAGCTTTGTGTACATGTTTGCTTGAGTAGACCTGAAAAAGAAAATTTTCATGAATTTCCAGATCTCTGAACTTGGTCCCGCTGGAGGCTTCTTCCTATTAAAAGGGAGTTTTTCCACTGTTGCCAAGTGCTTTTTCAGAAGGGGTTGTTGATGATTATTATTTTCTCTCTATTATTGTAGGGTCTTAAAAAAAGCAGTTAACATTTACGTTGTTTGTTTTCATGAATGGTTAGTGTTCTTTATGTTTCTTACCAAACTGTGGCACAGCATTTCCCTCACAGTCTAATAGCAGCATTTGAACTGTCTGATTCAGCCATAATTGTGTATGTTTAGCACTTACTAACATGTATTTGTTGCAATAATCAACATGTTGCAATAATCTTCCTCACAGACATGAGTAGTAGAGGCTGTTGTTAACCTGGGGAGGGCAAATTATTATAAATTATTATCACACAAAATTTAAAATTGATATCTTGAAAACTGTAGATGCCAGCCTGCTAACTAACAAACAGACAGATAAACAAACAGAACTGATTACATACTCCTTCCATTCAGGGGCAAGAATAACACTAAGATGGAGAAAAAAGAGAAAACAACTCGATCAGATAACACCTGAATTTGAGTGACCTGGTTGGAAGTCAACATACTCATGTCACTACAAACAGTCAAACTCCCTTGTTCAGGCTTTTAATGCACTTCTGCATCTTTTCACTAATCTATCCAATAAATGAGTGGATAAAGACATACTGAGACTACTTGTTGAGAGAAGATGCCACCTATGGGCAACATCTAAGATAAGAGCCCTTTGTTTACACTGTTCCAGAAAATAGTAATGTCAAAGTATCTTACTGTATATTTTACAGTTTTGTACTGTCTTCCTAGAATATCATTAAATTTACATAAGTAAACTGTGATTTTACATGTCAAAGGTAAAATAACATAACAGCACTGCAAATATAGTAAAACACAATTTACTTGTTTTTTAAATATATTTTTTTGTACACATGCATATTTAGATTGTAAAAATACATTCAGAAATATATCATAATTTCACGAATATGTGTCTGTTATGTGACAGAATGATCTGTTAAATTCAAATGTAATACTATGGAAAAATATATAAAATGATTGAAAATTAATGAGAATAATCAACAATTAAAGGAATATTTGAATTATAATTTTGCTGAAAATTTCATGTCATCTAGGTCTGATTCAATAATTCAGAGGTAACAAGTGAAAATATAATTAATAGGAATAAAAACTAAAAAAAACATAAATCATTGCACGGCCATGCTGTGCTAATTATATATTTAAAAAATAAATGTAGAGATAGGAATTGGAATTAATATAAATCTCAAAGTATTCACAACATTCCTGAACAGAAATAGGCCTCTGGGGTGAGGGTGTGGCCATAAAAACAATGTGACATGCCATTGGATGTTGGGACACATAATAACATGATGCTAAGCATCGGCCAATGAATGTGAACTAACAACCACAAGGTCACGGGTATGGAGCACTGTAGGAAAAAATCCTAATATAAAAGTGTTTTACTGTGCATTTTACAGTTTTGTTCTGTTCTTCTAGAATATCATTAAAGTTACGTAAATAGACTGTGATTTCACATTTCAAATGTAAATGAAATATCTTGTTTTTCTTAATATTCTTTGCTATTAAGTGTCATGTAGAGTAGTTGTTCTGGCTCCTCTGAGTCCATCCTGAGTGGAGTTTCTCCATTGAAGAAGCTCTCCGTACACCTGTCTAGTAATCAAATATGGAGTATACACAGCCGGAGTTTGCAAGATTTCTCTGACAGATCATGGTCGTCATTATTAATTCCATAATTAACCAAACTTGGATATCCACCAACTGCCCACAAACAATCTCTAAGTTTCCATTCACTCTTAACTATACTAATAACTAATAAAACTAATGACTATCACAGGTGGACCATATTCTCCTCTTCGACTCCTGGTAATTCTTTATCTCTTCTTTGACAGGGCTCCCATATGCAAACCTGTAGTGCTGCTAAATCTCCCTGCCAACTGCTCTCTATCAGTAAACCATTCACTTCTTAACTATGACTACTTTAAACTTGCCAAGTCTTGCCTGGGTTTGCTCTTTGGATCCACCTTTTGGCAAAGCATGACACCAGAACTGTTACAAACATTCAGATCTTCACTGCAGCTTCTACCAAGAAAGAAAAGGACAGGGATTATATCAGTTTATTAGTGTTTCTGTACTTTTTCGCTCCTTGACATATACACACTTTGTCTTGAGTGACTCATATGTGTGACTGTAGATTGAGGTGCAGTACATGGAGTCTGTAGAGGGTTGATTCTGGATGCATAGGCATAAATAGTGACAAAATGGAGACACTGAGGAAATGTCAGATTATCATTTACCATCTGCCACACTGTAAAAAAAATTGTAATATAAAAGTATGTTACTGTGTATTTCACAGTTTTGTACTGTTCTTCTAGAATATCATTAAATTCACATAAATAGACTGTGATTTAACATTTCAAATGTAAATCAACGTAAAATCACTGTAAATGTAATAAAACATAATTTTCATGATTATTAAATGTATCTGTCTGTACATATGCATATTTAGATTGTTAAAATACATTCACAAATGTATCATGATTTCACAAATGTCTGTCCATTATTTGAAAGATTGAACTGTTGAATTCAAATGTAATGCTATGGAAAAGTATATAACATGGTTCCTATAAGCTTGTGTTACATCACATAAGTATTATTATCATTGCTATTTAGGGCGATCATGGCTCAAGAGTTGGCAGTTCGCCTTGTGATCAGAAGGTTGCCGGTTCGAGCCCCGGCTCGGATACTCTTCACCTACCGCCTACTGGTGATGGCCAGAGGGGCTGATGGTGCGATATGGCAGCCTCGCCTCTGTACCAGGGCATGTGATTCATATTGCCACATTCATTGACCTTGTTTATAGGTAATTTCATTGTTTGATCACGTTAAAATGTTTCTAATTTAATGTCTAAAAGCACTTGGAAAAGGCAGAATCCCATGTAAAATTAGCGCAACAAACTATTTTCATTACTGAAAATAACCGTATTTTTATGGGACAGTTATTTTCAGTTTTTTTACAGTCGTATTTTGGCGCCCCAGCTGCCCGAATATTACCGTTCTTTTAAGATGGTTTTTTTTCCTATTTATAGATGATTTCATTGTTTAATCACGTTAACATGTTCCTAATTTAATGTTTAGCGGCACTTGAAAAAAGCGAGATCCAATGTCAAAATAGCGCAACTAATTGTATTTTCATTACTGGAAATAACCGTATTTTTATGCGGGAGTTATTTTCTGTTTTTTTACGGTCGTATTTTGGCGCCCCAGCTGCTGGAATATTACTGTTCTTTTAAGATGTTTTTTTTAACAGTGTAGCTGATAATGTTCAAAACAAATGGTAAATGGCCTGTATTTATATAGCGCTTTACTAGTCTCTAAGGACCTCAAAGTGCTTTACATATCCAGTCATCCACCCATTCACACACTCATTCACACACTGGTGATGGCAAGCTACATTGTAGCCACAGCCACCCTGGGGCGCATTGACAGAGGCGAGGCTGCCGAACACTGGCGCCACCGGGCCCTCTGACCACCACCAGTAGGCAACTATTAGTGTAGTTGATAATGTTCAAAACAAGAGTCCCAGGTAGTTTTTATCGATACCAATAGCCTGTATATATATAGCCTTTTTTCCCATATGATGTAAGTATATTAATGATATTAATGAGAACAATGATTGTTTATGGTAATGATAACTTAAAGGAAGCTCTTGGCCATCTTTCATGACAGATTTATGCGGTACATTACCTTTTCTTGAGACCTTTTTAATCAGTTAATATATAAAAATTTGAGAATCATCCAGTTCAACCCAGCTTCACTTACTTATTGCAGACTAAGTCACTGTTGTAACTAAATAAGCTGAATCAGGAATTGGTCCTCTTGCTTCAGAATAATTTACTTTACCTTCCATGAACTTGCTAATGGACCAATAGAAGACAACTGCATTTATGGTATTAAGCTAAGATCAGCGTACCAAGAGTTCAGAACACCCTTATAGATAAATGTGTTTTAATTGCAAAATTGAATACCATTTGGGTTTTTTATTGTATCATTACTACCTTCTGCCCACAAATCCCATCTGTAAAAATGGCATTCTTGTTGGATTGTCCATTAAAACATTACTTGGAAAAAATATACCCCAATTAAAAAGATGCCAAACAGCCTTTCAGGAAAGGATGCTGAATTATTAAAGCAGCAACAATACTTCCTCAACTTAAAGGATCTGTCAGCATAATGTAATGGGACCTGCACAAAATTTGTGAAGCCATCACTTTTTTCTAAAGTCCTGTAGTGTTTTTTTTTTTTTTTTGCTGCTGTAATTAACACTGCAGTATATATTCGCTTGCCAGCTAATTACCTCACATGTTCAAACTGTAACTGAGGAGATGACAAAAGCCACGTAATGGAAAAATCTGTAACTCGTACAGCAGGTCTGCTCGATCAGTGAAAATCAATACGTCTTTTACCAAGGAAATTTCAGCAGGTGAGGCGCACTGACCACCCAGACAAGGATTTAGATATGGTTCACTACTGCTTCTGCCTGTCTCTGCAATAAGTCATTACAGGAGTCACATACTGTTAAGTTTATGAAGCTTTATTTCAAACAGAAGACAAAATAGAAATGAAAAAAAAACCCTCCTTATGCTGATTTAAAGAAAATCAACTGCTTGTAATTACCTAATATACTGCAAAGTTTGAAAATATAGCTTTATTTAGATCAGTCAGCAAATATATAGATCCAACGTAACATAAACAGAGAACAGATATCCATTCCTCTGCACACCAGGTGCACTCAGTCTCCATCAAACAAGACTAGATTCAAAAAACTCAGTACAAAAACGCTAAATTCAATCAGAGCTGTTCATCTCTCCATGGACAGGTGAAAACACATGTTGTCATTATTAGCTGAATGGGCCCAAAATTTAAGCATTGTCACTCTCCTCACTATCGTAGTATCTGTTCCTCTTGATCTGCTCCTCCACTGTCAGGTCTTCGTCGTCTTCCTCTGCCCACAGAGAAATACCGTCCCTTCCTGCACTGTAGTCTGTGGCAAAGCTGTCGCTCTTCTCATCTTTTCCCCTCACATCTCTCGGGTCCATCCCAAAATCCAAAAGGTCATCCAGCACTGAGGCCGGAGGCTTCTCCCCGGCAGATTGACTGAAGATGTCAGATTTGAAATCAGATAGCAGGCTGGAGCTGCTGGTACTCAAGCCGGCGAAAATGTCCTCCAGGAAGCTTGATGTGCTAATCTTTGGCTCGGTGGCCTCGTGTTTGACAGCCAGCATTCCCTCGCCTGTTTCTGTGAAGAAATTTGTATCTGAAAAGCAATCTGTGGCTTCAGGACATTTGGCACCCTCTGGCACAAAAGCATCATCTGTCTGTGCCAACTCCAACACTTCACTTGGCATCCATTTTGATTCTTTAAAGGGATCGGCCTGAGATGAATCTGTTGCTCTAGCTGTATCTGTCAAAGCCTGCAGATGATTTTTATTTCCCTCAGCCTTGTTAAGCCCTTCGAGCAGGGTTTCATGGTCAAACAATGTCTGGTCATTATTATTATTACTATTATTATTATTGGAGTTAGCATTCAGCGCCTGTCCTGCTGTTGTCTGCTCATCTATTAATGTGACCTTTACTGCCTCCCCATTGTTCATGCTTTCATTATTTCCCTTATCTATCTCCTCCTGGCCTTCACTCTCAAATGCTGCACTTTCTACCTGCCTGTCATGTCCATTTACTTTCACATTCTCCCTTCTTCCTGCACTTTTCTCTTCATTCTCTTCTGGCACTTTCATGCTTTCTCCATCTCCACCATCATTCCCTTCACTTTGTTCTTTCTCCTCCACTCCTGGGTGCACTTCAGAGTACATTTCAGAATCCCTTTGTGCCGCAGCCTCCGAGCCGCTGTTTGACTCTTTACTTTCTCGAGTGTGACTGACACCCGCTGGCTCCTCAGCGGCTGCTACAGAGGAGGTCAGAAACTTGGACTGTGCTGGAGTCTCTTCGGGCTTTTTTACACTCTCTGTTAAACAGGCACTCTCATGCACCTTGTTATTTTCCTGGAGTCCATTTTGTACTTCAGCTGAAGGAGCAACGGTGTCTTTTAATGAGGACTTCACAGGCTGATTTAGGTGCTCGTTTTCCTGAGCTGAGCCCTCCTTAGGGGGCCATGATGGCTTAACCACCTTCAACTCCTCCTCGATTGCAAAGGATTTTTTAGGGGAATCTGGCTGGGGAGGCCACACTACGGAAATCTTATTTGTGGGCTTTTTGCTCTCATCAGCTGATTTGCTTCCATCATAATCCTGGGTGGCTAAGGTACTGTGAGCAGTGGAATATTTGGAATCCATGACTTTCTTTTCAGGTGACGGTGATTTCATGACAGAGTTCTGCGTGTTCTTATTATTCCAAAGTTCTTTGTGTGGTTTTTGTCCAAATCCTTCGTCATAATTTCCTTTGGACTTGAACAGTTGCTTGTAGTGTGGCTTGCAGTACATGCGTCCATGGAGAGAGGCGTAGTTGCCAAGGCTGTTTTTTTTTAAAGAAAGTAGACAAGTTAAAACAGAGGAAAATAAAAAGGCAAAGAATGCGTTTGCTGTGTGAAGTAGCGCCACCTTAGTTTGCCTTTGCAGTGCTCACAGCGAAAGCAGCTTTTATGGAAGTTTTGTTTGTCCGCAATCAGAGATTCCATGGGGTACACTCTCTTCCGACATGCCCTGCACAGTTCGGACTCTGGAATTCGAATTTTCTGCAAAAGAGAAGGAAACATTTTAATTTGTAATCTGTAACTAATAATAGAGAAATGATTTCTATTAGTCTCAAAAAAACAAATGATAATAAAATAAAGGATTGGAAAAGCTGCAGAAAGCAAAACTTTTAGCAAAGTTCATAAAGCTAATAAGTAGATGTTTTTTTTTATCAATTATAATTATTTTAGTCATCCTTCAGATTTATCTCGGACCCGACTGTGTTTACTTGAACGCAGTCCAAATCCTTTTGTTTGTTTCTGCTTGATTGTTTTGAGTTTGTTAACTATAAACTGAACAGTTAATAAAAGTTAATAAAACTCTTCCGATCTTCTTAATCATAGAATATTAATAGAGTTCTCAAAATGGGAGAGAAATTTTATATTTGTGTTAGATGTCATGATTACAATAAAAATATGAATAATAATAATAATTATTATTATTGATTATTTGGGAATCTTATGCTGTGAAATGAAAAAATGTTGATTCAAAAAACGATGTTGGAAAAAGGAAGCACTGACATGTGGTGAATCCATTTCAGAAAAGAAAAGAATTCACATTAAAGCTGTTGTTTGTTTTTTCCTTGATGAGTTTTCAGGCGGTTCTTTGTTGTTTCACAGACAAAAACAGCATCTCACACCCAGGCAGGAGATATATTAGTTCAATATATTAGCATCATTGCTAGTTTCACACAGCAGACATGTGGATAAACAGGAACAAAATGTAACCTGTGAATATTAAAAAGCATAAAACTGCCAGGATACAAACAGTGAGTTTTAACCTTTCTGACAAATGAAAACACATTAAAGAAAATCAAGTGTTAGAAAAACACATTCTGAAAGTTAATGCTTTTTATCTTTCCACACAGTGCAGCCGATTCCTTAAAAATTCCCCACACAAAGCATGTTCACCACCCCATCATGCCTCATGCCACAGCTCAGTTTACCCGTCACGACACTCTGCTGCTGGTGCGTTATAATCTGCGAAGTCCTCTGCTCCATGACACTGAAGCCCAGGTTCTGGAAAACTCCTTGGCTTTCAGCCCATGATTGCTGGAAGTTTCTCAGCAGTTCTTCGGAGGAGGCCTCAGGGGGCACAGCAACAGTAGGAACTCTTCCCCTCACAACGTCTGCGTAGGACGGAGGGTTACCACGGGTCAGGGAACTCCCAGAATGCACCTCGCTCTTCATCTGTCTTGTCATATTTCCAAAGTTATCAATGGTGCAGAATTGCTCAGTGACTGATGTCGCTTCAGAGTGACCCGCCTGCCCGGAGCAGGCTGCTTCAGGTTCTCTTCTTTCTATTTGTTCTCTAAGCTCTCTGGCTGCTTGAGAACTATGCTCTCCCGTCTCGAACACATCCTTGATTGCTTTGACATTGAGTGTGGGGATGTCTTCGGTTCTTGGCGCATGTGGTTCAGTCTCTGTTTCCTCTGTGTCACTCCCCAGCCTCTCTGCTATTACAATAGGATCTTTTCTGGTGTAAACTTTTGGTTTCGGAGATTCAAATCTGTTTACGAGCTTTGACAAGTCAACTCTAGGGAGATCCTCTTTAAGAATATCTATGGCAACGGTTTCAGTGACTTCCTCACTATCAGGTCCCAACCGCTCAGGGATATCTATTGGATCCTTCCGGATGTACATCTTTTTAACCTCCGCTCTCTGGGCCTCCTCAAAGAAAGACTTTTTATCCTTCACTGTCATCATGGAATCCACCATTTCTGCGACATCCGTCAAGCCTTGCTCGTTTCTCTCAATGAGGGTCTCCCTGTCTCTAAACGGGGATGTTCGCTCTTTTTCAGCAGCAAAACATTCGGGAACTGGCACGAGAGGAGGAAGGGTGATAATGTGAGAAAGCTTTGATGTGGCATCCCCCAGTTTCACCAGCTTCTCTGAGCGACTCAGTGTGGGAGAAGGTGTGGCCCTGCTAAAGGTAGATGTAGGCGTATGTGACTTGCCATGATGTGGTGGAGGGGTTCCGATTGATTTGTAGGGTGGAGGAGAAGGTGTCACTCTGAGTGGCGAGTCAACTCTCCTGGACTCAATACTAATAAAAGTAGGAGATGGAGTGCGGATGCTTGCTAATGGAGAGGACACCCTGTGATCGGCTCCTTCACTCAGCTCCTTATGCACTCTGTTCTCCTGAGGGGACTTTTTCTCTTCCACTACTTTCTTTTCAGCACTGGAGGAGCCAGTGCTTATCTTTGATATCTTTGCAGTCGCCCCACCGAAAACTTTCTTCTCTGGTCTTGGAGGCACTGGCGGTGGCACGGGCTGGTTGTCTTTGTCTTTTCTTTCCTCCTTTTCCACTGTTGTCAGGTTTTTCTCAAAAAATGCGAGCTTTGTTTCAATTATATTTTTGACATAAACCATCATCTCTTTCAACTTTTTCTTGCTTTTCTGCTTAGCAATTTCACTTAAATTCTTCTTCTCATCTGAGCCCATTATCCAGTCAGGGACTTCACTTAAAATCGTCCTGACAGTGCTGGAGTCTATTTTGCTTGGCGCGCCCTCCAGCTCTTTCATTTGAGTGAGCAGCTTATGAGTTACAGTGCATTTCTCTAAATCGGTGATGTCTTCATGGTAAGCCTCGTCTTTGTGGGAAATTTTGCCTGCCCCTTTCACAGACACATCCTTAGGCTCACCTTTTGACTTTCCTGCTTTGATCTGAGTTTTATTTATCTCCACCGCTTGCAGCTTCATTTGCTGTTTTTGCATCTGAACAGCCTCTTGCCTCTGAAGCCTTTGCTGTACCACACTCTCAGTCACAACCACCTCCTCTTGTCTTTGAATCTCCTCTGTCTTCACGCTCTGCTGACTGTGGGAGACAGCTACATGGCCTTGTCCCTGTTGGGTTGCTTCACATGTTATCTTAGCCACCTTGGGTGTTAACACAGTAACTGATGGCGACAGTTTTACTTCTGTCTCATGTTTTTGCACCTGCTTTCCCTTTCTTGTGTGAACGTCTACTTCAACTTCCTTCACAGGTTGGGTCACTTGGCTTTTTTTCTCTTTTCCTTTCACTTCTGTTTTCACCTCAGTTCTCGTGGAAATTAGCAGGTTGCCTTCCAGACTCACTTTGGTTTCACTTTTCTGTGACACATTACTTTTCTCTTGCTGTAAATTCATTTCACTTTTCTTTTGTCCCAAACTGTCACTTTTCTCTTCTTTCTTCTCCACCGGCATCTTAAAGGTTTTTACCTTGAAACTTGGAGTCACCTTTGGAATTTTAGTGGGTTGAGGGGGACTAATTTTCTCCACCTGAGTCAAAGGCACATTAATATTCCTTACATCTTCAGCTTTCAATGTGACCTGGCCTTGAAGATCTACATTTTCATGGGCCGCTCCCTGTGTGGCAGTAACAGACTTGGTGCTAGATTTCTTAATAATCTGCTGCTGCTCTTGGACTGAAAAAGTGGCCAAGTTCGAGCACAACTGGACTTCATTTTGTAAAACCTCATGGTGAGCATGAGAAACAGAAGCAGTCTGATTGGCGGATGTAGTTTGTCCCTTTTTATTAACTTCGGCAAAGGCTAGATTTTTTTCCGAGGATTGCTGTCTGGAAACATTTGAAGATCCAGCAGCTGCTTTCTTATTTACCACTGAGATCAAAGGTTTGCTCAAAGGGATTTGGGAAGTGGCTTTCTTAGAAGGCATGTCCTGGACCGCTATTGCTTGTTTGGAAACAGTTTTAGCTTTTTCGGCCTTTTCTATTGTCGCTATATCTACTTTTTTCTCAGTGTTTTCTGCTGCAGGATGCTGAGCATTAGCATCAAATGACTGTATATTACTTGGGGGAGAAGTGGGGGTATTCACTTTACTCCTCTCCATTTCATCCTTCTCCAGCCTTTCTTGGCGGTACCTTTCCTCTGCAAACATGAGTGGGGTTTTAAATTTGCGAGCATAAGGTCTAGCTTTGGATGCTGAATCAGGGTCTGGAGTTGGAGGCAGTTTAATTGGAGGAACAAATACTTTTTTAGGTGGCTGTGGGCTTTGCTTTTGGACTGATTTTGCAACTGGAATGCTTGATACTTTTGTTTGGGACATTGCTGTTGACTCAGTCTGATTGCTGATTTCAACCTGTTGGGTTATTTCCTGTTTCACCTCCTTAACTTTAGCTTCTACTTTCTTGACTGTTGACACAGCTTTTTCTTGCTCAGGAGGGAGCTGAGGTGGAGGCGGCGGAGGAGTGGGTTGTTTTTTCTGCCATTTGGGCTTAACTTGTATGGGCTGCTGTGGTTCTGGTTGCTTGGGCACTTTGAATAAAGGTCTGCTAATGGGTTTCCCTGGCCTTGCAGGGGAAGGCTGCGGCATTGCATTAAGCTCCTGCTGTGAGGGAGGTGGAGGGAGAAAATCTTGTGCGCTCGCAGAGGGTGGTGGTGGAGGAGGTGGAGGAAGAGGGAAAAATTCGGGCTCAGACTTTATGCATTCCATAGGAGGTGGAGGCGGTGGAGGTGGGGGAGGGAGGTCGCTGTCTTGCCTCATCATCGAAGGCCGGTACATGGGGGGTGTTGGGCTCTCAGTCACTGGTGAAGGCGGTGGAGGGAGGGAGAGCTCAGACTCTGATGGGGGAGGCGGCGAGGACGGAGGAGGGGGAAAGTGAATCTCTGGCTTCACTGGCTTTTTATTCACACCTTTCCCTCTCATGTCAAGGCTATGGTTATCCACCTTCATATTCTTTACGTTCTGTTTTTGTACGAGAGCCTTATTTTCTGTTTGCTTTTGACACATTGACACCTGCTCCGTTATATTTTGCTTGTGCACAACAGTTTTCTCCGTCACCGTAGTGTGCACCTGTTTGATCGTCTTTGTCTCACACATTTGCCTGTTTGAAATGTTCGCCTGTGATGTGCTTTGCTCCTCTTTCACCACCGACACATCAGCAGCCCTCACATCTGTTTGATCTTTATTAATCATTTGTTTATTCTTTATCATAACAGGCTTGGTTGCCTGTATTTTCTGTTTCTGTTCTTTCGTGCTCTTCAGTTGAGAGGCCCCTGCAGGATTGTCTGTTTTGGCTACAGTAACAGAGCGGTCCTCTTGGGTTATTACCTGTGTTTTCAACGATTTGTTTTCATGCTGCCTCTGTGTGTGCTTCTGTGACTCACCACTCAGAGAGAGGTTTTTCACAGCGGGGGCTGGACTGACTGCAACACTCTCGCTCTTAACTTCATGTGCACATTCATGCTTCTCTTGTTTTACAGTTAATGTGTTTTGCATGGGCGCTTTTCCCTTCTTGGCAGGATACATGCGCTTGGGTTTTGAATACTGCTTTTTTTGCATTAGGCACTTTATTGTCCCTTGAACGTCACCTTTCACAACATCTTCGTTTTCCACCTGTGTCATCTCCTGTCCTTCATAAAGTGATTTAATGGATGTTTTCACATCCCCTTCATGGCTCCCTCTGTGTTGCATTCTTGGGGACGTTGTTGGCTGCAGCAAGAGCTGGATGGTGGCTTTAACATCACCTTGCTCGCTCACTTGGTGCTGATAAACCTTTTTCTCGTTTGATGCCTCATGTAAACTTTGCATGGCTGTGTGGATATTTCCTTTAACAATATCCTCTTTTTCCACCTCTTTCACAGCTTGCTTTGCCTCCTCGAGGGACTTCAAGGTGCCCTTAATATCACCTGGCACTAAATCTTCAACAGCTGCGTCGGTTTTGCTGGACGCAGATTTCTCCAGTGACTCGAGAGCCCCCCTGATGTCTCCTTTGATGATTTCAGGCTTTTCCATTTCTTTGGCTTGATTCTGGGCCTCCTCCAGAGACTTCATAGTAGTGGGTATGTCTCCTTTTACCACCTCCTCTTTCTCTATTACCACTTTCTGATTGATGGCTTGGGTCAGTGAATCCAAAGCTGCACTGAGGTTGCCTTTAACAATGTCCTTTTTCTCTAGATTTCTGTATGTGACAGTAGGC
Source organism: Copadichromis virginalis (assembly GCF_057382275.1). Lineage (NCBI taxonomy): Eukaryota > Metazoa > Chordata > Actinopteri > Cichliformes > Cichlidae > Copadichromis > Copadichromis virginalis. Next base: position 36,484,477 of record NC_140639.1, on the reverse strand, counting down.
TCTGTCATAAAAACCTTAACAATGCTGTGCACATCACCAGGAACTATATCATCCTCTGTTACTGTGCGACCGATCTCTTGCTGATTCTTCCGCAGCAATATTTTGGTCTCCTCGATGTCGCCGCCTATAATGCGCTCTTTTTGGACTTTTTCTTGGAGTTCATCCGATTCATACTGGAGCTGCCTCAGGTAATCCAAAGCTCCGGACTCAATGCATGTGGAGTAAAAGCTGACATTACCCCGCTCCGTGTCTAAAACCTTTATCTTTTTAGAGTCTTCTCCATCTGAGTTGGAGAGAAGGCGATAAAGAGTTTTGCTGACATTTCCTTGAATGATATCCTCTTTTTCCATGCCAGCCCTCTCCTCCTTATTTAAAAGAGAGTAGATAGTCATCCTAACGTCTCCTTTCTCATCCTCTTGAATCAGAATGCCACGCTTGGAGGAGCCTTCCCTCTTGAGGAGATTGCTCATGGCCTCTTGAATGTCACCACGGATAATTTCCTCTTTCTCAACATTGATTCCCCTTTCCTGGTTGAATAGCTGCATCACAGTGGTGCTGATGTCCCCACGCTCCTCCTCGTCGATAGTTATGACCCTTTCAGTGGTCTCCCTGCGGTTCAGGAGGTTCATCATTATGTTGCTCAGATCCCCTCTAATAATCTCTTCTTTTTGGATCTGAGGAGTCTCCTGGTTCATGAGTTTATACTTTGCCATGCGGACATCTCCAATCTCATCCGCTTCAATAAGAATACCCTGTGAGTCCACCATTTTCTGAGAATAAAGTTCCTCAAGTGTTTCTTTGACACTTTTACCAATTATCTCTGTCTTTTCCACATTGCTCTCATTGAATTCATGAAATGGAGTGCTTTCAAACAGCCATGTTGTCGTCTTCACATCAGCCTGTGGGATTTCCTCCTTTATCACAACAAGATCTGTGCCATCACTCTCTTTGATTCTATCAAGCGGCTGCTTCTCAAAGAGCCACACAGACTGCTTGACATCCCCTTTCATTACTTCCTCTTTTGTCACTCTTTCCATGCCATCATACTCTGCGCCATCACTGCGTATCTCATCAATCGTGCGGGTTTCAAACATCCATGTGGCAGCTCTAACGTCGCCTTTTTGGATTTCACTCATGCTAACAGTTCTGATGTACTTTTGAGACATCTCATCAGTCTCAAAACGCTGCTTATTTTTCTTCACATCGCCGCCTTGGATATCTTCAACTGTCTTTGACCTCACTTTTATCTCCTCTGTAATTTCGTCCAGAGGTTGCGTTTCAAACCTCCACCTGGCAGAGCTAACATCCTTTTTGCTGATACCTTCCTCAGTCACAGCTTTAATAACATACACCTCCTCAGAATCTCTAATTGAATCCAAAGGCTTTGTCTCAAACAGCCATCGGGCCCCCACCACATCTCCTCTCATGATTTCTTCTTTAGTAACTGTAGTTACTTCATGATAGTGGCCTTCTTTGTCACAGATGGCATAGAGAGGCTGGGTTTCAAACATCATGGTGTAATTTTTCACATCCCCTTTCTCTATTTCATCTCTAAAGATACTGGAGAGTTTTGAAATATCACTCTCAGTGGACTCCTCTTTAATTTGATCCAGAGAGAATGTCTCAAAAATAAAGCGGCCTTTATCAACATCACCTCCCTGAACATCAGTTACTGTGCGAATTTCCCTTGCCTCAGTGCCTTCATCACGGATCGCATCAATCGGCTGGTTCTCGAACTTCCAAGTGCAGTTGACCACATTTCCCCTCTGGAGGTCCTGAGCTTGTTGCACCTTCAGCTTCTGCATTGTCTCCTCAGAGGTGGAGCTCATAATGTCAGAGGAGCAATTCTCAAAGATGTACTTCATCCTGGAAACATCACCGGACTGGATGTCGATTTCTGTGACTCTCCTGAAAGAGCTGCTGTCCTCCCCAGTGATGTTTTCCAGATTCTCTGTTTCAAAGAGGAAGCGAGCCAGCCGCACGTCTTTTCCCTGAACATCCTCCTGCTTTACAGTGCAGGTCTTCAGGATGGTCTCTGACTCTGAATGATCTCGTATGTTGTCTAGTGTCTGTGTCTCAAAGAGCCAAGTACATGTTTTCACGTCACCTTTTTGCACTTCTTCAACATCGGACTCACTCTTATCCACTTTTTCATACAAAACATCCATTGGCTGAGTTTCAAATAGCCACCTACAAGTCTTTACATCTCCTTTCTCAATCTGAATACTTTTGTTAGTTTTATTATCTTCATTCTCAAAATTACCGAAAAATTGAATGGTGTCAAGTGGTTGGGTTTCAAACAGCCACTTGGCTGTTTTGACATCCCCTGACTCAATTTCCTGTTTAGATATGCCCTTTATGATCTGAAACTTACTAATGCTTTCATCAAATTCATCAATAGGACGCGTCTCGAACATCCATCTGCAACTGCGAACGTCTCCTTTCACAATCTCCTCACGCCTCACAGTCCTTACCTCATGGTAATGGCCAGAGCTGTCTTGCATAGCATACAATGGGGTTGATTCAAAGAGAACTCTGTTGGACTTGACATAGCCACTTGTGACACCTTCGACCTGAATTTTCTGCATTCCCTCACATTTACTTAAATCCATGCTTTCAAACCTTTCTTTGTAGTTTGTCACATCCCCTTTGTCAAGCGCTTCAATATTCACAGTTCTTGTAATCTCCTTTTTCTCCTCCCTTATATTCTCCAAGGGCTGACTTTCAAACACCCACCTTTGATGCCTCACGTCACCCTTTTCTTCTTCTGTTGCCATTGTTTTCTTAAGTTTTCCTACTTCAACCAGCTCTTTCAGATTTTCCATCGGTACTGTTTCAAACAGATGTTTGGCTGATTGAACATCACCTCCTACAATCTCCTCAGAGGGTAAAGGTCGAGCATTGGCATTATCTTTCAGAGTATCCATAGGCTGAGTCTCGAAAACAAGACAGTGGTTCCTTACATCAGCTCCAATTATTTCATCTTTTTCCTTCTTTGAGCTCTCCCATTCTTCATCCTTGATTGTGTCGAGTGTCTTTGTCTCGAAAAGCCATCTACCTTTGTTCACACCACCTTGAATGTTATCCTCCATGGAAATCCCACATATCAGCTTTACTTTGGCAGGGTCTCTGTTGATCATATCCAGAGGCTGGGTTTCAAACATCCAACGTGATGTCTTCACATCTCCTTTTTCTGTCTCCTCTCTGCGAATGGTAGTGATTTCCAGCATCTCTCCTGAATCGCCTCTGATGACACACATGGGCAGTGTGTCAAACATGCGGGACGTTGTCTTCACATTGCCCTTAATTTCTTCCAGCTCAGACTTCAGGTTGAGGAAGTGACTCTCCTCGATTGTTTCTGTTTTACCCAACCAATCCAGATGCTGGGTCTCAAACAGATACCTGGCGGTTTTCACATCTCCACCAGTAATGTCTTTAGTCACACAAGCATCCGTCTCCTGTTCATCTTCTTGGTAGATCTTATTCAGATAATCAAGCGGCTGCGTTTCAAAGAGCCACGTCGCAGTACGGACATCTCCTCTTGCTAGATCGGTCTGTTTTTGCGATTGCTCAGTTGTATCGGATGTTTCTGCGCCCAGAGTGTCTATAGGCTGCGTCTCGAACATCCAAGCTGTGTATCTGACATCTTTGCCAGCAATGATTTCCTGCTGGGCAATAGTCTTCTCATCATTCTCATCAGGGGTATCGTCTTTAATCGTATCTAAGGGTTTGTTTTCAAACATCCAGCGCATGGACTGCACTTCACCTTTAAGGATCTCATCCCACTCCAGGTATTCTCTGTCAGGGCTCGAACACTTACTGGAGCTGTTGCCATCATTTTCAAACATATAGCACACCTGCTGGACGTCACCCACCCCTTCCTTGCTCTCCAACTCTGTCATTTCTGTTTCACTGAGCTGACTTAAAATGTCAACTTCAAGGTTTTTGCGCACTTCTGGGTGTATGTGTTTGTAGAGGCGCTTTATTTCAGCCATGCTCTTGTGTTTTAAGTACTGTTCCCTGTTAATAGTATACTTATGTTGAGATGTCGACTCCTGAGGCTGAGGAGAGACAATGTGGTCTGGGACTTTTTGTGACACCTGCAGCAGGTTTGCGGGTGGAGGAGGGAAATGGTCTGTCACCTCAGAAGCCACTGTTGAAGCAGATGCTACTGATGAAGCAGAAGCTGTCTTTACAGTGGAAGAAGCTTCATATCTTGTCATAGCAGATTTTTTAGAGGACTGGTTCACTGGTGCCCACTGAAACTTGTCAAAATCCACATCAACCTATGATTCACAAGACGTTTTCATCACAAAGAGAGGAACAGTGAGGTTAGAATCGTATTTGGAAAAAATATGTTGATTTTGTGGAATGAAAAGTAGTGGAGAGGAAAGCTTTGAAGCTGAGCAGGAATTAAGAAGTTGCACATTTTACACCTCAAATGAAAATGATTGGAAAAGTTAAAGCTAGACGCAAATAATTCTAATTTGGATGTAAATGCACAAAAGCTGACACATGTTGATTGAAATACTCATTGAACTGCAGACAGTAATGCGACCGTTCTTTTTTGTGTGTGTTTTTCTGGGGTTTCTCTTTAACGGTGAAACTGTCAGACTTCAGCTGTGTAATGACATGAGGCCTTTTATCCAATCCAATTTATTCCCCATCAACTCATGGCATGCGCAATTTCCTTTTGATGATTTCATGATGTGGCCATATCCTCATACTGATACCTAATAAACAACCCAAACTATCATCTATTTCGATAAACAGACAGCATCATTACCTTAATTTCCTTGGCTGGTGTAGCTTCCTCAATCGTTTTTTCATACTGCTGCTTCAAAGCCTGAGTGGAAACCTTTGGTACGTCCTCTCCTCTGACAAGCATAACTGAATTAGACACGAGAAGAAGGCTGCCTCATTAAGTCATTCGTAGTGGGGAAGCTCAGGGGGTTTGGAAAGAGAAATAAATCATTTCATTAAAAACCTGAGTAGTTTTCATTTTCTGAAACCATGCAGTGGTGATTGCCCAATTTCCCTTTCCAATATTTTACTTTCCTGACTTTGCCCTGATTAGATTTGCTGCTATGCACTGAATATAAAATCATCAGAACTCCATCTCATTTTCAGAGCTCTTCCCTTATTCAGCGTGTAGAGAGAACAATTATTATTATGCAGGACGTAAGGGGTGCTGTGATAAAAACCTGTAAATCACAGTATAAAAGGCATGAGCAGAATAACCTGTTTCATTGTAGTGGTTCCCGTAACTGGCAGCCGCGTCGTTCTGGTGGACTCTTTGATTGTGGCTCGCCTGTGAAAAGACAAATCAACAGTATACTGGCAACTGCACTCAAGCCTTGGACTGTTTTTAGTCAATGAGATATAAAAGGCTCGGTATAAGGCTCATTTACTAAAGAATTAATAGTAAGGTCTGTGTGTATTACAGGTAGGATGCTACCCTATAACTTATGACAAATACCTCTTCGAGAGAGAGGGCTGTGGTGGGGGTGAGCTCTCTGGCACTGCTTCTCGCTGTCACCTCGGAGGAGCTTGACATCTCCTGTCAAACAGAAAAATGGGAATGTGGACATGCTGAACCCCTCTCAGTGTGCCAACACACTCCCACAGCTAAAAAATAGCCACACACACACTAAGAAAGAAGTTTTATCACCTCATGACTGCGAGCTGTTGGAAACAGCGGGACGGAAGCAATTTTTAGACCATGAAAAAGGTTAATAAAGCCCCTCTGTGGTCGGTAACAAATGTTTTTCCATTACTATGCTGCTTCTCAGGGAGCTGCTAAGTTTGAATGCTGCCAAAGGAGGATTTTGGTGTTGGAGCAATAGATTACAAAAATTGTATAAAACTGAATCAGCCTTTTCCTCCACTGTGATTCATGCAATTTTGAAGGAGATGAAAGAGATGGATGATATTTGAGCTTGTATCCTCTGCTGTTAACATGAAAGATACATGGAGGGAGGGTGTTCTGTGCTTCAAAAACCACTTATGTCGTAATGCGAGCTTTCCTGATGCAAAACACGCATTCAATATTACACCTGTGGAAAAAAAAACAAAAAACAAAAAAACTTGAGGGGAAAGTGGTTTTGCCTTTGCTGCATAGAAGCAAAGGCAAAACCACTCGATGAAATACACTCAGACATTTCCCCTCATGTACAACTATGTAAAATTTAGCATTCAGCAAGGTCCTCGTGGCTCGATGAATCCACTCTGCTTCCACGCCTGAATGAGCAGATGGGGAAAAATGTATGAAAGGCCGGAATTGACCTTACTTCACTGAGATCCGGCCTCTGTCCCAAGCTGCTAGTAACACGTTCTGGCATTTTCCTCACGCACTGGATGACAGAGTCACATGGACAAGCAAAGTTGAAGGTGCCCTCTTTGATTTGACCTGCCACGACACCTCAGCAATGCCAGCAAAGGTTTTCCAATAAAACGCTACAGTAGAATTCAAATTATCCAGTCGTTTTCACGTTTCTCACGTTACACGGAGCTTGTGATCAGACAGGACAGCGAAGCCCTGTTTTCCAAGTTATGTAGGAAGAAGAAAAATGTTCCCTTTCATCTGCCACCTTCACTATCTCTAACAATTCATTAGTTTAGGAAAGGTTACGCAGTCCATATCACAAACATACTTCAGCCTCAGATTTTCCACTCTTGCTTTTGTGACATAATTCCATAGTGTAGTGGTTTATTTTTTTATTTTTTGCTGGCTCAGCACCAGTAAAATACCAAAATTCCTTTTGGGACTGCATAGATTCGGATGTTTGGTGCAAAACTCTTCCACATTCAAATGTGGACAGATACCTGGTGTGCCTTCAACTACCCCCTTGTGATGAGGAAACGGCTTAAAATGCACCATTACATCTGATCATAAAAAGCAAATGTATGAAATATATTTCCTTGGAAAATAACAACTATAACTAATCTTTTGTTTTATCTAAAATCATCACAGCTTGTCAACACATAGAATATGTATTGACCATGCTTATGGTCTCACCTGGACAGATCTCTGCTGGAAGTGAACCTGGGTGATGGTAGACTGAGAGGAGGAGGCGGCAAACTCCTGGTTCTCAAACTGTCTCTTCACACTGGCCAGCCCTCCAGGCAGCGAACAAGCCTCTGACTCATGCATCATCTATCAGCAGAAAGCAGATGGCAAAAATCACCCCAGAGTGTCCATCTACACAGGTGTTATAGATTAAAACGGTCAAATGGTAATAATATCCCATTTTCTCCATGTTTGGCATAAACAAGTTTCGTAAGACTTATTTTGTGGCACTTGTGTGTATTTTTGCTCATAAAAAATAATATTTACTGAATGAAAGTGGCCACTTTTATGATTAAATTCCATTATACCTTGTATACGCCTTATCGTTTCCTTTTGGACAGACTGTCAATCTGCTGTTTCTCTCAGAGGATTGGATCTTACCTTGATAAACTAAACTCTGTTCTCACTGTTTGTGTTATGTTATATTTGTTTGCATTATGCTAGTACAAAAAAGTGAAAGAAATTGCATTATGCTAATACTTTCAGAATCCTAGGCACTATAAGTGCTCTTTTAACCAAGAAATCACTGCTGTGCCATTAACATTCATTTTTCTTTAGAACTCTAGGTTGTAAAGATTGGATGTATCTTCAAATAAACCTGAGAAACATGCAGGTGCCCAGCAGGAATTCATTTGCTTTTTGCATATAGTGCAACAGAGATTGAAACAGCAGTGGAAAATATAGTCTTTCAGATTATTCGGTTAAATAAAACGCAAGGCAGGAATTATTCTTTAAACTAGAGCTTACAAAGTAACAATTTCTTGGCAAAGAAAGGAAAGGAGGACGATTGATGATCACTGAGTAAATCACATCTGTATCGAGAAAGCATTCTCGCCCTCTGAGATCTGGGTAAGAATGCAATCTGACTTTTTGATAAAATAATCTCCTTTTGGGATTGTTAGTTACAGCCTAAGTAAGACATTTATATGTTGACTTCTGCATACATTGCTAAGTTTGTGGCTGTTGATATTTGTGTTTGTGTGTGAGAATGTATTTGTAACATACTGACTCGCCACCTTCCCTCTTTTATACAAATGAGGGCTACTGTGATATTTGCAAGTTATTGCAGAGCAGTTCTGGTTGCTACAACAGATATTGATAATGATAATCATTCACATGGCCACGTGAGTATGTTAGAGACACATTCGGAATGTATTGAATATGTCTCCTTTAAACTGACGTCTAGATGTAGTGAAGTCACGAGCCATTTAGATTGCGAATTACTATATACCTGTAGGAAGAGCACTTTTGTAAAATTGACAGTGTAGGAATGGACTGGTACTTTCTATGTAACATTCACATGCATTCACACTTTGATGAACACATCAGAGAGCAACCCTTTCCTCTTGCCCGAGGATATTTCACGATGCAGACTGTAGCAGCCAGGGAGAAAACACCAACCTTCCAGTTAGTGGATGACCTGCTCTACCTTCCAAATAAAAAAAAATCCACACTTGCCCCGCGGGCAGTCTTTTATGTTCAGGTCCTCTAAAAGAGACCTGGGAGCTTGAGGGTCCTGCGGGGTATCTTTGCTGTTCCTAGGACTGCACTCTTCTGGACAAAGATGTTGGATGTTGCTCCTGGGATCACTTGATAAACCACTCGCCCAGTTTGGGGGTCACGGCCTCAGTTGTTTCGATTACCACTAGGGGACTGGTATTGAGCCATGTGCCTGTTCATCTTTGCTGCTATGATGTCTGACAGGAGCTTCTGTTTTGTGCTGAGGCAGATCGTGGCTCAAGAGTTGGGAGTTCGTCTTGTAATTGGAAGGTTGCCGGTTCAAGCCCCGGCTTGGATCATTGTGTCCTTGGGCCTTGGGCAAGACACTTCACCCGTTGCCTACTGGTGGTGGTCAGAGGGCCCGGTGGCGCCAGTGTCCGGCAGCCTCGCCTCTGTCAGTGCACCCCAGGGTGGCTGTGGCTACAATGTAGCTTGCCATCACCAGTGTGTGAATGGGTGGATGACTGGTTGTGTAAAGCGCTTTGGGGTCCTTAGGGACTAGTAAAAGCGCTATACAAATACAGGCCATTTACCATTTTACCAAAAATGACATTTTCATATTTCTAATTCAACAAATGAGATACTGAACCTGAAAAAGTGAGCCCGAGATGTGTTGTGATGATTTTGTTGTTGCATATTGGATGTTTCGCAGGTCTTTAGGCAGATCCCTTCTTAATAACTGCTATGAGTAGCTACATTGGTGAAATTGCGATAGTTTAGATACTACAAGAATAGACAGACTTTGTAATGACACCCTGATTACATTTCTATCAACACAATTTGTACAGGGCATATTCTTTTGTATTCTATGTATTGTGACTCGTTGAATAGACAGCCTTGCTATATTATTAATGAATACTCTTGATCAAGACCTCTGCTATTATTAAGCATGCTGTTACGTGTATATTGACATAACAAACAGCTGTAAAAGGTGGAGAGCAAAAAACCATGGAAATTCCATCTGGTGAGTAGCCTCCTCCCTTTCGTATTCACAGCTACTGACCCACAACCCCGCTCCCCTCACACCCACATATGCATACACATCCAGATGCAGCTGTCAGTAGACACCACGTGAGAGTCAGCTAAGGTTGGAGTGCTTTACAGTGATGTTAGTGCTTGTTGCCTTGCAGACCCCTGACGAGCAATGAGTTTATGCAGTGGAAATCACCATCATGGAGCTATTTGAGCCATTTTTCTGTTAGTGTGTGTTTATAGTTTGCATGCTCTGGTTTGTCACGTGCAGTAGGGTGATAGTGGGAGGTGGGTTCTCTTCTGGAAACATGCCAGAGTGACCAGATGAATGCTCCACATTGATTATTTATCAGCTTCAGATGAAAGTTGACGATGGTTTTAATGAAAAACTGAAGCCTCCATCCTTCCCCTCTTATGTTGTCTGGCAAAGAAAACATTAACAGACTTCACTGCAGCTGCTTCAACCTTGTCGTTTACTGTAAAACATTTAAATGGTGGGAAGTAGTGATAGGCTTTTATGTGCTTTAGGATGAAGAGCATATTTTACAAATAAGGAAAAGGTGATTTCCAGCAGGTACGGTTTTGTTTTAGAAACAGAGCAGGCTTACCGTATTGGCCTTGGCTTACAAAACTGCTCCCACAGTTGAATTAGTGATTTTTAAAATTACATGCTGACTCTTCTAAGCCTCTGAGACTTTTTTGTCCTTGATGATGACTAATGACTCAAGGATATTCTGGAAGTTTTTTTTTTCATTTTTTGTGGGTTTAATTAAAGAAGAAATAATGTTTGAAGCTCTGATGATGACTATTTTTCTTTAAATTATGCCTACAGTTACAATGAGTAGGCCATGGTAGTTTTTTTTTGCTCTATCATTTTGTACAGTAACAAATTGAACAAATGTGTTAGACCTTGATTTTTACATAATCCACTGGTTAAATGCTGACTGAAATAGTTTACTGAAAAGGTTTTAGTCTCACATCTAATAAAAAAGTGATCAAAATAAATCTTATAACTATAATACACACATGGCAGCACGGTGGCACGGTGGTTAGCACTGTTGCCGCACAGCAAGAAGGTCCTGAGTTCAATTCCACCATCAGGCCGGGGTTTGCATGTTCTCCCCGTGTTTGCATGGGTTCCCTCCGGGTACTCCGGCTTCCTCCCACCGTCCAAAGACATGCACTTAGTGGGGATAGGTTGATTGGATAACCCAAATTATCACTAGGTGTGAATGTGCGAATGGTTGTCTGTCCCTGTATGTTGGCCCTGCGACAGACTGGCGACCTGTCCAGGGTGTACCCCGCCTCTCGCCCTATGACAGCTGGGATAGGCTCCAGCGCCCCCCGCGACCCTGAAAAAGGATAAGGATTGTAATGGTTTCACATATCGGCGGTACAAATGACCCTGGAGCGTTGTTAAATGAAGTCCTACGAATACATAATTTGAGCTACATGAATGAACTTTGGCCCACATGTGTATCATGCTGAGACGAACAAAAAAGTCAGTGGGACCATTGACGCAAACCCAACAGGAAGTCTGCCATTTTGGATTGAAGGTGATTTAGCCATTTCCATGCCTTTTTTCCAAGTTTTGTGAACTCCTCATAGAAATTTGATTGGATCAGCTTCATATTTGGTCAGTCTCAACTACACACCTGGGCCATATTAAATTGCGGAGCTTTTGAGTTTTCGGACAAGGGTGTGGCCGTGGCGCCACGGCGAATTTTAATCATTTGCCATGAAATTCTTATTTGCTTCTGACATATGATAAGGCTCCGCCCCTGAACATATTTCAACTGCTATATTTGACAGCAGCAACAGCGCCACCTAGTGGGAACAGGAAATGTCATGTTTTACACTTTGGGGTACAGTATCCGGTTGTTCAGTGACGACGCGAGGAATCCTACTTCCGGGTCTAAAGTAGTCTGCGTTTAATATGGCTTTTGTGTTGTTAACATGTTTAATGTTATGTATTTTCTTCTATTTGATCTCAAAAAGCTCCTAAAACAGTCAGTGATCACTGTTGACCTCCCTCGGCTTTTATTACCGCTAATCATTTATTTAAGCTCAGTTTTTAAAACCTTAGGATGTAACTACAGCCGAGCCCATGCAGCAGTATATGAATGACTAACCTCGTATTGTGGATGGATTATCTCAGTTGTTCTCCTGGCTGAAGTTTGGTCCTTTTACAGTATCTTGCCATGCGATTACATTTGTTCCTGACCACCGAGAACACTCACGTTAACTTTAGCTTGTTTATATTATGCTAACATAGCTGTGTCGCTAGCGGTCACGTAGCACATCATTATATACCAGCTAGTCCAACTTCAGTAACCCTACAAACGTCACTGCTTTTTAGTTTTCTGTCTTCATTTATGCTGGAAGTGATAACAGAGCTGTACGTTTTAATTTGTTTCCAAAACCCCGCAGTCAGGACGTGCTATATTGTATTTAGATAGAAGCTAGCGAGCTAACTCCCTGCTAACTTCTAACTCCATTAAATGTCATAAATTCCGTTTTCATGGATGCCTGGATGTTAAACTCAATTGTTACACCTGGTAGAGCAGAACGCTGATCATTTTATTAAAGATGAAAGACTTTAGACAGTTTTTCAACTCTCAGTAATGCCATAGTGATCGTTTGATATATGGACCTGCAGCGGAGTTTAGGTCCAGACACGGCTAGTGACGTCAGACTGAACAACCAGATAGAGGTGGGTGACCCACGTAGCCTGAAATTTCTCCAGGAAAGCATTAAGGGGCTGGACTTGGCAATACATTGAAAACTGTGAGTTTTCACAGCAGGGTGTGACCCCAAGCAGCATGGCTAACATTGATGTTTTGCCATGAAGAACGAAATTGCTATAACTCAAAGAAATCCAGTCTGTCTTATACTTTGATGCACTGTTCCTCACAGGTTGTTTAGATCAACCTGAAAAGTAGTGAGAATAAACATCAGTCCCTCTTGATGGTTCAGTGAGACAATTGTGAGTTTAAGTTGAACGGCGCACCCAGGTGGCAAGTTGATTCACCCTGAAACAGGAAGAAGCTTTTGAGGGGCTTGGAAAGCTCACAAATTCTTGAAATTTTGCACACTCCTCCAATGTGAGGACGGCTTTCTTGATATGTAATTATTTTCATGTAATATTTTAAAATGGGTCCACAGTGCCCCCTACAAAATTTCAAAAGACCAGCCCCTGCTCTTTGTTTCATCTATGAGTCTGAACACTTGGTAAGCTTATGTAAGATATCAAGATGTACAAAAAAGTCTCTTGGAGCAATAGCCCAAATCCAACAGGAAGTCAGCCATTTTAAAATTCAAGTGTAATTTTGGCGACATTTTCCCCTCTTTTCAGGCCTCGTACTTTGACAAACGCCTCCTAGGGATTTCATCATATCAACACAATCTCATGAAATGGACGCATGGAACCTAAAGACCGTTGTGATGTTAAATTGAGAAGCTTTTTATGTTTGGCGAAACGGGGTGGTCATGGCGGTACGTGGAGTTTCAATCACTCGCCAAAAAACAGTAATCTGCTGTCACTCAAAAACACAATGTCCAATCTCTCCCAAACATCGCAGGCATCAGTTGGGCGTCAAGCTCGGAAAGGTTTGATATGCCAGTATAATTTGTCAGTAATGGTTAGAGCGCCACCTAGTAGGACGACTATAATCATCATTGAACGAGATGAAATTTTAAGATGAAATTCCCAGTGTTTACCTTTGCTCAGTTCCCCATGGTAACAAATTCATAAGAAAGACTGTAAACTTTTCACTGAGTCTCTCTTGGTTCTGCATTCGGGTCCCATTTGCTAACGGGCCACATGGTCTTGACAGTGGCTGGAAATCTATTATCAATTGTATTATTACATTGTTACCAAAGCCTGTAATAGACAGCCAATGAGGTCATTTCACTATCTTTTAAATTAAAAAACAAAAAACCCAGTTATCATGCTGTTTTTTTCTGTTCACCTTTGTTTAAAAAGATGCAGAAGTACCTTTTATATTTTGTATATTTTGGTGTTTTTTGCACACACCAGGAGTGACACATGGGCCAATTAAATACTAGTTTGTATTGCATGGTTCATGCTACACAATACCTTATCTAATTAGACAACACAATGTTACATCTAAAAACAGACATAAATTAAAATATACTAAGGCCCCTCGTGGGTCATCCTTTATATTACTGTTGTCTTGTAGCCGCAGTTAGTAATTGTTGCTGTTGCTGAACCCTCAGCTTGTTTTCATACTCAGAAGAAACTAGCTGTATATATTTTATAGGTGTGTCCGTTTCCTGTTAACAATGACTGAAGCTGGGCAAGATGAGGGACAAGTAGTGTTTTCTGGTGTTTTGGCATGTACATTGTTAATACACCTCTGGTCATTCATGTTAAACTGAGACCAGCGTGTGAGGCAAGCTGCTGTTGGCTCTGCTTTCAGCGAGCTAGGATCAGTTACGATGGGTGATTTCAGTGTTTTATAGTTTCCTTCTTAAAGAAATGGTTTATAAAATTCTTCTACTGCTTGTCATTGTCCGCTAATAGTACTTTTTTTGGTAATATAGTAGATTAATATTTACTCTCAAATTAATCAGCAAGGAAAGAGTGCAGAAAGGTGCAGACATCCATGTAGAGTGCAGACATGCAGCACAAACAGTATGTTTGTGTGCTGTTGGGGTGCAGGGTGGGGGCATAAATTTACTGCTCTATAGTCATAAATTCTTAGCCTTAGTTGGCTGTAAAACATGACCAATGTCAACATGTCTTTCAGGAAGGAGATGGCAGAGTCCACTCTGTGTAACAATTTCATCTGAAGTGCGCGCACAGTACTGGCCATCATTGTAAGAAAGAAAAACCTACTTTGCACCAGTCTCTGGATCATAGTAAAAGAACAGCATGGCCCATCAGTGCTTTAGTCTACAGCTTCGCTGAGCTGTTCTCCTGGCTAATATCAGGCTGATATTGTGTAATTTGAACCCTGCATTAGTGGTCACAAGCAAAAGGGGTTGAAAAACCTCGCTTAAAATATTTATAATATGTTATGTTTTATAAGCTCATCTAATTTTTTCTTTAAATATTTGCTTAATAATTTACATGCTCAATTTTCTGTGAATGTCACTTTTTCTTTCTTGAAATTTTTACAATAATAATAGACTGTTTTCCATTCATCTAATGCATGATTTGGATCTTTTTTTCATAAAATACTCCATCAATTTTTATTTAATCATTACATAATTGTGTAGAATTTAGCTGACAGCCAAATGCCTGCTGATTTATTAGAAATATGTAATAAAATAAACTGGAATGAAAAAAACGATTCACTTCCAGATTGACCAGTTTTGTAAGAAAACACTACTAGATGATTCCTCTTGACTTCCATTGTTCTTCCCATCCTGTAATGGATTCAATACAAGCAGGACAGTAGATTTCCTGTGGGTGATTGTCTACTGTCTCTGTGGCTGCCTACACATCCCCACCTTCATCTTTCATTATGTGCATGTGCAAGTATAATCTTACCACTGCAGAGGAGGAGCTGCTGCTTTCTTTCTTGGACACGGCAGCCTGATACATTGCCAGCCGCTCTTTCACCGACACCGACTCAGCCTCCTGGTCCTCAGCGCTCGGGGCCCTCTCCTTGGGATGTCTACCTGCGCTGCCAGCAGCTACACACACAAAGAGATATTAACCATTAAGATGCTTATTTAAAATTTAAAAATTCCCAGCAAGCTAAACTGAACTTTATCCTATTGCTGGATATGTCTTCTCAAGAAAACTGCAGAAAATTTACACCTACTCATTACTTTTCTGGCACATCAGTGACTGCTGCGACAGAGCGTGCCATTTAATTGGACATAAGGGACAGTTTTGTGCATGACGAGTCTGTTACAGTGGAAGAAGCTGAATGAGGGAATAGATTATTTTTATTCGGCAGTTTAGACAGAATAGCACCCATTAAAATATTACATAACACTATAATACATTAAAACATACATAGCATATGTAGGTGTTGGTTGGGTTTCAAGCTCTTCTTTTTGCTGTTTACTAGCAATTAAAAAAATCAATCAAAGACGATTTATATTGAGTTTTATGAGTTTTATACAGACATCTGATTTAGTTCAACATGCCACAGATATTTTAACCAAGAAATTGTAAGAGTCAAATGATCCTGATCAAATACTGACACATAAAAGAAGCAGGATACTCATCAGCCTACATGTTGCACAGAACATCCCTGTGGATGGCCAATTAGAGAGGACCATTGATTTTAGATTTGACTTTTCTGTGCTACAAAGCATCATTAGGCAACAGAGAAGGCTCCAATAAGGCTCAAAATACGCCTACACCGGACCTTTTAGCTCTTGGCATGTTTTCAGCCAACAACACCGTGGGATGAAGCAGACCCAAAATATAAATTATTCTCCCTTATTATATGCTCATGCTGTGACCTTTTGACATTTTGAAATGTTCCTCCTGGCTGTACTTTCACATTAGGTGCTTGTATTTTTTCTCGACATGTATGTTGGTATAACTTGGCAAAAAGTGGATGCCAGGAAGTTTGACTTCATAACAGAGGAAAAAAATATTTGAAAAATGTTGCTTCCTCAATGCATTTGGATGGATGGATGGATGGATTAAATAAATGTTCCCTTTGGTGATTCTGTAGTATACAGATAAGAGCCATGTAAAGTACACACTGCTTTGTAGAGTATATAGTGTTTGTGCTTATCAATCCTAATGCCCATTTATTAAATGGCTGTGGCTTATCATATTCCACTCATCATTTCTATGTCTTCCAAACGAATTCATTTAAAGCCCGATCTCTATTATTGAACCACAGCAACATATCAATGGAGTCTCAATGCTCCCCTCAGCATTACAAAAAAAGACTCATGACTTGGTCAGTGCCCCACTTTTTAATTTCAACTTTGGTTACATTTAACCTAACTGCTGCTTGGAACAACACGTCTATAAGAATATGCAGATATGAAAGAAACCTTCAGAATTTTAATTTCAGTAATTGTTTAGATAAACATAGTAAGCAGTGATAAGACCTAAGGTGTTTATGCAAAAAATAAATGGGAATTTGTTTATTGAACAAGGTCAACTCTTCTGCTTTCCTGAAGGCAACATTTTCCAGCATAATGTCAAAATGTTTTTTTTCCTCTTTCTTTTTTAACTTCTGTTATTTGAAGCTAAAAACAGAACAACAAATAAAAACCGTTCCATGATTGATGAAAAACGATTTACATTTTCTGTAAAAGAGATGCTCCTTTATTAGCTTGGAATTATGATGTCACCAGTGCTTATAATGGAATAAATGGAGGTTTGAAAGTTAAATTGTGGCCGTAAATTGTGGTGAAACACAGCAGAATGGTGATCTATGTTTTTGTTGACCGATACAGCTGTACCTATGACCTGAATGGAATGTGATCCTGACTGGATACTTTTGTTATACTTCAGGCCCACATCAAACTGTTACGTGGTCACAGGCGGCAGGATAGTTAAAGCAAAGAAACCCTCCCTGCTTTTGTTTTAGGCAAATCAGCTTATGAAATGCGAGAGTGTGATCGTAACAGGGTTACATCATAACACACAGAAGAGGAAGTTGTGGCTGCTCGAGAGCGGTATCAACAGAGAACAAAGAGGCAGCAAGCTACAAATAAAACATTGTGCTATCAGAAAAGACATAAAACTACTTCACATCTGAATGACTTATTTTTAAGATTCACACTACAGTTTATTGCAACTATGTGTAACTTCTATATTATTACAGTGCAGTATTAAATGCCAGTAAAATCACATGTGTTATAAGCATGTATGTAGTGCTGTGAGATGTTACACTAAAAACTGAAATGCAAAATTGAAAAGAACAAAACTTTCAGTACAGTAAAGTGTCGTTGCTGGGTAACAGATGCAAAACTGTTTGCATGTATTGCAGATCAGGGGAGTGCCTGCCTGAGTACTGCGACACCTGAATGGGAACTTGAAGCCATTCATATTTCTGATGTTGTTTGACATGGGTGGCAACTACCCAGGATGCTTTGCGATTTCCAGTCTATTGCTGTAGCTTTTCCACAATTTACTTTTCCACCATAAAATCACTACTATTATGGTTTCAGCATTCGTGTGGACACCAGCAGAACACATCTGACCGATACTGAGGCACTTACAGTGAGATTACAGTGCACATTGAAAGACTAGGTAAAAATCGTAATCAGTGTAAAGACATTACAATTCAAATGGTTCAATAAGTATTGCTGTAACTATTTTTGAACTGAAGGCATTTTTATACGCAGTCCCTAATTTTCAAAGGCTAATAAATGATCGGACAAACTAGGATAATTCTAAATATAAGGATTGTTTTGAACACTAGGATGAAAATCATTTGTAGTCAATTACTGCCTGAGGTCCAGTTGCAGCTTGTTTTTGGGTCTGAGTATAGAGTTTTGTATTTAATACCTAAAAAGCAAACTCTCTTAGACTGACACCAGGTGACTACTTGGCCATTATAGAATATCCCAGTTGTTAGACTTGGGAAAGTCTCTGGGGTTTCCAGTATGCCTTTTGTCATAATTTGCAATTGGTTATGTTCGGTACTTGTCCAAAGGCTTAGAAACAGGATATCTAAGTAGACACTCACTTTAGATGCCATTACCTTGGACTCCAGTAACACTGGGGAATTGCGGAGTCATCTCTGAACAGAATATGTACTTCAATGTGTATATTATAAGCATATATAGGACTACTTTCTTGCATTGGCACAATATGTCAACTTAAAAATTAAAAAAATAGTACATGCATTTTCTTTTCGTAGTACACTTTTACCAATTACCAATAGTACACTCTTTTCTCTTGTCCCCTTCCCAGTCGGACCAGGAGTGACATGTTTAGCTGCATGTTCTCCTTAAATTGCAATATATAATATCCACAACTGCACCAAAGAGTAAAACACTATAATGTGGATTATTAAACATTAGGTCTCTCTCTTCTAAGTCTCTGTTAGTACATGAATTAATAATTGATCAACAAATTAATTTACTCTGCCTTACAGACCCTTGTTACAACATGATTATGTTTGTTTTAATTAATTAACACCCCTTAGCTGAAGCACAGGCAGACGGGGGTCACAGCAATCTCCCACTCCAGCTTGTTAATCAACCTAAGACCCAGACAGAGTTTTAATTCATTTGAATGACTCATTTGTCCAACTTAGTTGAAAAATTCAAAAACTAGTTTAACTTGCTATCATCTATTGTCTACCTGGGCCTTACACAGAGTTTCTGTCTGATTTCTCAGACTTTTTATCTGATTTAGTGCTCAGCTCAGATAAAAGAATTTTTGTGGGTGATTTTAACATCCATTTAGAAACTAAAAATGACAGCTTCAACACGGCACTTATTAGACTCAATTGTCTTCTCTCAAAATGTAAAAGAACCCACCCACCACTTTAATCACACTCCAGATCTTGTTTTAACATATGGGATAGAAACTGAACATTTGGCAGTGTTTCCTGAAAACCTTCTGATAATTTCCTAATAACATTTAAATTTACAATAATGGGTTACACAGCAGTAGGGAATAGATTTCATCACAATATATGTCTTTCTGAAAGTGCTGTAAAGATATAATTTAACTACTATTATCTTCTTCAATGCCTTGTGCCAAAATAGTGCAGAGCAGCATCCCCTACAAAGTGTGGTTCTCCCGCTTGACCCTTGCTGAGTGCAGCGCTATAGGTATTACAGGTACTGTGCTCCAATGTTTTGTATCATATCTATCTAATAGACTCTAATTTGTTCATGTAAATGGAGAGTCCTCTTCACACACTGAGGTTAATTATGGAGTTCCACAGGGTTCAGTGCTGGGACCAATTCTGTTTACATTATACATGTTTCCCTTGAAGGTATCCCATGCTTTTTCTCTGCTATGCCCATGACACCCAATTTTATCTATCCATGGAGCCACACCAATTAGTTAAATGGCAGGAATGTCTTAAAAACATAAAGACCTGGATGACTGCAAATGTTCTGCTTCCAAATTCAGATAAAATTAAAGAAATTGTACTTGACCCTAAAAATCTTAGATATATAACCAGATGCTTACTCTATCTTGGACAGAGGTGGAGTCTTCAGCTTTCAGGACCCTTTTCTGTGGAACCAGCTTCCAATTTGGATTTGGGAGACAGACACTATCTCTACTTTTAAGAGTAGGCTTAAAGCTTTCCTTTTTGATAAAGCATATGGCCTGGCCTGCATTTGTATAGCGCTTTTCTAGTCCCTAAGGACCCCAAAGCGCTTTACACTACATTCAGTCATTCACACACACATTCACACACTGGCGATAGCAAGCTACATTGTAGCCACAGCTGCCCTGGGGCGCACTGACAGAGGCGAGGCTGCCGGACACTGGCACCACCGGGCCCTCTGACCACCACCAGTAGGCAAACATGGGGTTAGTATCTTGCCCAAGGTCGAACCACCGACCTTCTGATTAGTGGCTGACCTGCTCTGCCACCTGAGCTACAGCCACCCCATATAGTAAGGGTTGGATCAGTGATCCTTACTACCGTAATTGTCGGGCTATAAGCCGCTACTTTTTGCACAAGCTTTGAACCCTGCAGCTTTTAGTCAGGTGCGGCTTTTCTATGGATTGTCCAGGATTTTTGTCATATCATAAGACGATTTGTTTTGTTTGTTCCGCTGTTGGAACAAACAACGGAAGGGCAGGCATAGTGCCTGGCGGAAGGGCATGTGATCAGACACACAGTATCGGGGTTCAAGAGTGGCATGTTGGTCACATGTCCATCCGCCAGGCAACATAGTGCCGTATAAGTAGCACGAAAAACAAACTTCAAAGTAGCGCTATGCGTTCAGCGGGAGGCGTGGATGACGAGCAGCAATAAACTTGCGAAAAGCAAGTTATGCTCAACTCCACCGGTGGAATCTGACAGCGTGGAAAAGTGTGAAAACATCCAGGATCACCAACGGATTTCGAAGGGCTGGACTGCTGCATGATGGAGAGGAGGACACCACCACGGCCCTTCTGAGGGTGTTCGATTCTGATACTGACAAGGAGGATTTGTTTGGTTTTGAAAGTGACAACGAAGGAAAGAAGCTGAGAGTGGATGACGAAGCCACCCTAAGCCTGTTCGTTTCCGACACTGGAGAAGAGGACTTTGGTGGTTTTAGAGCGCAGGAAGAAGAGAAAGATGGTGGTGAATGACTGACTTTTCTTCTTGTTAAAGCCGTGTCACTGCACCTGAGCCTAAAAGGTAGTCCGAATCTATTTTTCTGGTGTGCTGTAGGTTATTGTTATGTACTACATTTGTTACTCATGAAGAGAGTTACTTATGAAGCACAGTACATGTTTCCTACTTGCAATTACCGGTACAAAGGAGGGGGGAACAACTAAGCTGTAGTGCCTCTTCACCTCACTGTACAATACCTTGTGCAATACTTTTTGTAAATAGTCAACAGTGCAATAGACTCAATACTTGAAATGTGCAATTCACTTGTATTTTTATTTTTTATTCCTATTTATTCTATTTATCCCCTTTGTATATTTTATTTATATTTGTCTCTGTATTTATATATGTGTGTGTGTGTGTGTGTGTGTGTATATATATATATATATATATATATATATATATATATATATATATATATATATATATATATATATATATATATAACAATTCTGTAACTGTAACTTCGGTCGTTGCTGTGCTTTTTGGAAGTCGAATTTCCCAGAGGAACCCACCCGAGGGATTAATAAAGTTCTATCTTATCTCTTATCTCTTATCTTACTTGTACATATACCTAAAAAGTTATGCAAATATGTACCCATAACTTGTTTTTCAAAATATTAATAAAAGGGGTGTGTCTCCAAACAGCCATCTCTTTCCTGACAATTCCCTTTGTGCATATTCTCTTACATATGATAAGTTAACATTGAAACACCTGCGGCTTTTAGTCAGGTGCGGCTAATGTATGTACAAAACAGGATTTTCCCCTGATTTTAGCTTGTGCGGCTAATATTCAGGTGCGCTTTGTAGTCTGGGAAATACGGTACATGCTTTATGAAAAAGGAAAGTCCTCCCTTATATATGCTGCAATAGGTCTAGGCTGTTAGGGGATTCCCATGATGCATTGAGTGTCTCTTCTTCAGTCAAATTTTTCACTCACTATGTGTTTATACACTTGTCTGCATTCATTAGTTATTATCTCTGGCTCTCTTCCACAGTATGTCTTTGTCCCGTTTTCCTCCCCTCAGAGGGCCACCCCTCCCTAAGCCTGGTTCTGCCAGAGGTTTCTTCCTTCCAACTGTCGCCAAAGCTTTTGCTCATAAGGGGTCATGTGATTTTTTGTTTTTTCTCTGTTTTCTTTGTACTATTTTGTATTATTGTAGGCAACTGTAGTTATGATTTGGCACTATATAAACAAAATTTTATTAAATTGATGTAACTTGAATATCTTTATAGACTACTTTGCATTTAATCTTTTATTCATCTCATTCTACAGTGTGTCTTTTATCATGTTTTCCTCCTCTTACCCCCAACCGGTCAGAGCAGACAGCTGCCCCTGAGCCGGTTTCTGCCGGAGGTTTCTCTCTTTTAAAGGGGAATTTCCCCTTTCCTATTCTTGCCTGCTTATCTCTCTATTATTGTAGGGTCTTTACCTTAGAATATGAAGCGCCTTGAGCCAACTGCTGTTGTGATTTGGCACTACATAAAAAACCAAATTAATCTGAATTGAATTGAATTGAATTGAATCTCTCATTGATGTCTTTGGTGTTTTTTAGTTTTTCAGCCTAGCAATGACCTACTTCACATGCTCTTGGACCTCATATTGTCTGCTATAACTCAAAAAGATAACAAATGTAAGTTCAGTGTTGAAATCAGCTCCAGACCTTTTAGCTGCCTATTTTTATCAGTCTCTGGAAGTGGCGGACTATGTCTAGAAATGGCTACAATTCTTAAACAATTAATGCAATATTTTTGTTAAATAACTTGCATCAAAACAGAAACACCACAATGATTAATAAAAACCACTGTGGTGGTGTTCAGAAACAAAATTCTAAAACCTGCACCTAACTGTTTGTGACAAGTTCAAAATGAGAACGGGTTGCAAACACATATGAATTTTGCTGTGCCACATACCGGCATGACCAAGCTTTCATTCAGATGACATGTGACAAAAGCATGCTCTCCTCATCCCACCAATTTTAGCTTTCTGCTATGTGTGGCATGGTAGTGCAGCCAGTAACACATCACTGGGGGAAATAAGCTGCCCAAACAGCAGCACCTGAAAATAAACCTGCTACCTCCCATAAATATGGGTTGGAAATCCTACACCTCAGGCTGCAATGTTACTGGGTGCCAGCCTGATGACAGAAACCCAAGGATAATGCCCTCATTTATCACCAGAGACAAATGTTCACGTCATGGTCTGGAGTTGTCAGAGAGGCAGAGACATGACGGTTCTGACGACTGAGAGCAGTGACAACAGTGCTTTAGGTATCTCTGGCTTTTGAGAAGGGTATGCTCTATGTAAAGCTATGGCAGCATGGAGGTGAGGTCAGCAGACTCCAAAGAAAAAATATCCCCAGTCCTTTTATAATCCAGATTTGTCTGCAGTGTTGTGTTTCCCTGTAACATGAGATTTAAAGGGCAGGAGTGAGTGCCGGGGAGCACATGTGCATCTAAGAAAAATTCAAGAAGATTCTAGAAATTAAAGAAACTTCCTAAAAGATGTTTTCAAACATCTAAAGTCATTTAACTCTCTCCTCATGCTGCCACTAATTGACAGCGACACCAGTAGATGTTTAATTAGCATTAATATCAGCTTACGAACACAGACTCATTGTTTAAGATGCCCCAGCATAATGAGGGCCAAATATCTGTTTACAGTGTGGTATTCATATCAGAACAAGCGTCTTTTAAAGGCTTAATCTTGTAACCTGTGTGATTTGTTTTTTGATGGATGCTTCCAGGCATATTTATCCATTACACTGTTTTCTTCCTTTTAGATTATTAGCGTCTTATCTTCTCAATGCCACAGCGGCAGCACAAATGATGGAACCAGCTCGGAGGTACTAGAAGGGGAAGAAAGTAAAGTCAATAGAAGAGGCCAAGCTACTGGCAGTATTCATGGCCCAGTGACAATACTGAGCTGAGCTGAGGGTCAGTGACCTTCTGTCACTGCCTCTTCTAAAGCAACCATTGGCTGGTTAGAAGTGAAAAGGTGAAGGGAGAGGGGGTGTTAGTGAGGGAAGCGTCAGAGGAGAAATAAAAGGAACATGAGAGTGAATTTGGTGGTTAAGGGTGTGAGAGAATATGGCATGGCTTCATAGCTCAAAGTGAAATCAGGGACCATCGATGTGTTGCAGGCCAAAGCCGTCCCCTAATCACGACGGTGTCACCTCCTTCTCTGCCCTCTCCTCACAACAGAAGCTTTAAGCCACACAATTTCTGTTCTGTGCTTACTGACCAGAGCGCTTATCTGGTAAGGCTAGACAGGAGAGCCAAAACTAGCTTCACTAATTGAAATGTCAGCCATGGAGGGCGATTTCTTCCTCACCGACAAAAGCAAAACAGGCAGAATAATTAAGCTGTCAAATCTATCAAAATAACTTCTTTACAAGGAGACTGGATTACCCTCGAGTGTTTCCTTATGCCATGCTAAGCACTTTGTCTCCAATTTGTTATGCTTTTAGAATAGCTTAGATGAGACTGCTGCCGGTTATGACTGGTGGAAACAGGAAGGGCCCATGCATGTTTTATGGCAAAGCACAAATCCTAGTGGAATTATAGAAACATTCTACAATATCTCATCTCATTCTTTGTGAAGCTCCCGTCACCTGAAAACAAAAGAGCCCCTCCACTTCATCTTATTCTTGATTTCACACCAAAGATGTCTCATGTCTGTGCAGCCCAGCTATATCAAACTGTTTCATTATCAGCTAAAATGCCATCTCCCATTTCCAATCTGTCTCCTTCCACTCACGCTCCGGTGGAAAATCACTTACAAAGAGCTGTGCTGCTGTGCTGACAGTGGTTTTTTTGTTGGTACAAGAGCCAGCTTTGATATGCTGATAGTCTTCATATATCACTTACCTTCTGTATGTTGCGTTTAAGTGAAACAACAATAGAATCCAATGGAAGTGAAAAAGACGTTGGGACTTCCAGAAAGTTAAACAATTTTTGTTACCCAGTCTTAACCCAGCACAGAAAGTCAATCCTGGTTAGAGACAGACGGTGAGGCTTGGAGACCAGCTCCAGCAGTGTGTTCCCCAGCTCAATGAGGCCCAGGCATCCAGTGACAGCTGATTTTATTTTAGCAGTTCCCCTTCGTAAAAAATAGGATGGACTTCGGAAAGGGGGTAAGTGGATGTGGCTTTTTTTAGAGTCAAGTATCAAGGTACTCAACATGCTCTCGGCCTTATGTCACAGCAGACTTATGGAGACAGTCGTCCCGACCACATGAGCTGAAAAACTCACTCTTGGTACGTCCTACATTTACGCACCAGAGAGCAGGGAGACACTTGGCATTTTGAATCACTGCTTGTTAGCAGGCTAAATATCATGGCATTTTAGGATTTGACACAAACAGGAAAGATATATTTTATACATACTGCCTAATAAACACAATTCATGCAACTAAGGACAAGAGATGTGGTTTAACCAATTAAAATGAGCACCTTCTGCTTGCAATCCTGAGAATAGATTAGTCTAGTGTAGTTAAAAGGCTGAAAGCAAAGTCTGGCTTTTTCTAAAGTTCAAAAACTCAATACACACAATAGCACTTAAACCTGCAAAAATTGGTATTGCAGTACCAGCATTTATGTCCTGGGCTGTTTTCTGTCATTGTAAAACCAGAGTTTTAAATTAGGTAGTGTGTGTACACGTCAGGTCAGGATTCAGACTTCTCTAAATGCTTGGTTTCCGACAGCATTTCTTCATTTGGCACGAGATATCACAACTGACTCTAATGTAGTCAGCCATGGGCACCGATGCCCCACCCACCTGTCATTAACACCTTTTGTAAGTAAGGAGACGCCAATCACATGAAAACTGCCTTAAAGTGAGGCTTAAAAGAAGAGAGAGGAATAAAAACTGTATGGTTTTCAGACATGATCAAGTGCATCAGTTTGAAACTGATAATTTGTTATATTACTCATTAGTCTGACCTGATGCTGTTGCATGGAAGTTTGTGTCCCACACTGTCCTTAATACTTTGCGTATGACATCATTAGCATTAGCAATTTATAGCCAACAGCCTTTGTTATTTATGACAGCGGTCCCCCACCTCCGGGTCCCGTGAGTCGTTTGTCACCGGTCCGCGAGAGTTGAGGTTCGGGTGTGAAATTTATGGTTTTCAGGGTTTTTACAGTTTTTATTGTTAACTCGGTTTCCCTGGGTCTTTTCCCGTGTGTTATAAATAAATCTTCTTTTTCTTGGTACCGGTACTTGTTTTATTTTGTTGTATTTATCTGTGAAACCTTAAAGGCCAGTCCATGAAAATATTGTCGGACATAAACCAGTCCATGGCGCAAAAAAGGTTGGGGACCGCTGGTTTATGATACTGAATAACATTTTCATGGAAATACATCACATTGCTTTTCTTTCTTTCTTTTTAACATTTAGTCCTACACTCAGTTCACTGTGTTTAGAAGCCTGCTGTCACACAGGTCTTAGATATAATGGTGATCTTTAGTTAAATGTTGCTTGCAAATGCTGCCAAATCTTGAATGTTTTCAATGCGCTGAATGGAATAAAACTCTGTACAGAGTTGAATTGTGAGAGCATTTCTAGGTGAAACCTTTGTCCCCTTTAAAAACACATCTTGTACACTCTGCCTACCATCAAGGCTTTGAACCTTTTTTTAAAGAAGGCACCTTAAATGGACAGAAAGGCACTACGGCTAATGCAGTGTAAGGGTGTTCAGTGCAGTGCCTGCTGAGCAGAAGCCCAAAGGACTGAACAAGAAATCCGTAACCATCGAGGCACTTTTTTCTGTCCTTTCTTTCCTTATCCCTTTCCCTTCTTTCTTGGACATATGTTGCCCTAAAGGTTTGGCACAGCTCCTCTCTTAAACAAGTGACCTCCTGTTTGGGTCTGATCAGCCTGAGGCCATCAATTCAATCTTTTTAAACCTACATCCATCACAATACTTTAGAAAATACTATGCTGCACTACTCAATTCCATGCCTTTTCTGTCTGTACTGTTGCCTGTGATCATGACCTCATGTTTCCTAACATTATATATGAAACATAAGGTGTTCTATAGGGGCCCACCCCAAGAGGTGTTGTTTAGCAACATACTGACAAGAGAAAAGTGTGTCGTTATTAGGCTTTGGGAGAAAGCTGCACTCTGCTGATAATCCCACTGCAACCGCACATGGATTTCCTGTTCCTAAAGTGGAAAATAAACATACTCGAGTAGAATACCAAATGAAATGGCCTGAAAACATCCCCAAAATAAAATCCAGAGTGTGTCCACACCCAAAAGAGCTTTAAATGAAAGAAAGAGAAATATGTTTTTAATTCATGTATTTGCCAATAAAGAACTTTACTGATGCAGCCAGTGAAGTATATATACTGTATCTGGGTTTATATGGGCTGTCTTCATCAACTAAGACTCAAGAGGTACACAATGTCAGGATGTTCTAAATTCCTAATACTTCTATTTACAGATCATCAGAGTTCATTACCTAGCCAACTGATCCTGTTTCCTTATTGAACTGTTTTTAAACCATCTTTTTCTTTTTCCACAAAAAGCTGCTACACTCGATGCAACCTAACATTGACCATGAACACCACAGTCACTCAGAACCATTCCAACATAGTGCTCTGCTTGTCCCAAACACCTATGGTCCATACCCCATAAGCTAATTGGTACTAAATCCCAGGAAACTTCAAGAACCTCATTCTCAACTATTACAGTAGCTTCTCTGCTGGGACAACAACCTCAGCATGGCAAAAGCTTGAGTAGTGGATGGCCACAGGGTGTATCCTCTCTGTAATCCTTTTCTCTCTCACCATGAACATGCTGGTAAAGGCTGTCGAGGTTGAGTGTAGAGGACCTCTTACCAGGTCGGATGTCAGACTGGCACCCACCCTAACGATGACAATCTGTCCAAGGATGTAAGTGGAGTCTGAAGGGCCATGAGAAGCTAATGACCTGGGCCTGCGTGAGATTCAAACCATCACACTACAGACTTCTGGTGCAGAAGAAAGGCAAAATCTCCCACAAGTTCTGCTTTGCACTGGGTAGCATACAGATACTTGGAAAAAAAAAACATGAAAAATTAACTTGAGAGTATTTTGTACTTAACTGTTTATCAAATTTAATTACTTGTTAATATAAGCTGCCATAATGTTAATCTGGATCATTCCAGGCCATGCTTGTAGGGACTTTCCCTGTCCCCTCCCCCATCCTGACTCACCAGTCACTGGTCTCAAGATAGGATCAGTTCAGATTACGGATCAGGAAGTTTTGCGTGTAAGGTAAGAGGCATCGAAATTAAGTTATACTTTGAGAAGCATAAATCAACCATGGAGACACCTTCTGGAGGAAGGCACTGGTGTTTCCATCAGTGATATCTATGAACATCATTCTTTTGGTATGATGAAATTGTTGCTGGGTTTCAGTAAACCTCTGAAACTCGAAGGATAATTTAAAAAGGTTGTGGTTCTAATGCAGTACTGATCATTTTTGACATCTCAGGAAAAAATTAACATTGCAGGTCACTAAACTTCCTGTCATGGTCCGGAGTCTGCGACTCCGTGTTTATGTTTAGTTTATTAGTATTCTGTGGATTGGTTGCCTTGGGTGTTTGTACTCTTCTGTTTCATGGTTCATGTTCCTATGTTCTGTGTCCCCCAGTCTGTGTTAAGTTGGTGGGTTATGTCATTGCGTGTATGTGTTTCCTGTTTTATTGTGAAGGTCTGCATCTTATGTGAGTGTTTTCAGTTTGCCTCCCTGATCGGCTATGTACCACAGGCCTTCAAGCTAGCTGTAGTTAAACCTTTACTCAAAAAGCCATCTCTAGACCCAGCAGTCTTAGCTAATTATAGGCCAATCTCCAACCTTCCTTTCATATCAAAAATCCTTGAAAGAGTAGTTGTCAAACAGCTAACATCATCTGCAGAGGAATGGTTTATGTAGAGTACACCCAGCACAGACACACGCACACACAGGCAGGTATAGCCAACTTCCTCGTTTATTGATATATTTGTATTTTGACAGCTGACTCAGTCGCACCGTCTGTCAGCTCGAGCCCAGCTGATCTCCCTTGGCCGCTCCTCCTCGTCTCACTATAAACACAGCGGAGGAGACCATCATTAGTCCATAAACAATATCAGCTGTTCTTACCAGCCTCGCGGCGCCGCCCCGTTGAGCCTTCCGCTCCACTCCTCCCCTGCAGCTGCGCCCGGGGCCACGCCTCCGCCACACACCCCCACCGCCCGTTCGAGGCCGGGGAGCCGTCCGGCCGAGCCGACTCCCCCCCCCGCGAGCGAGAGAGGAAATCGGCCACTGCCATCTGCGCCCCCGGCCTATGGATCACCTTGAACTTAAAGGGCTGCAACGCCAGATACCACCGGGTGATCCGGGCGTTGGCATCCTTCATGCGGTGGAGCCACTGCAGCGGGGCGTGGTCCGAACAGAGGGTGAATGAGCGTCCCAGGAGGTAATAGCGCAGGGAGCCGACCGCCCACCGGATGGCCAGGCACTCCTTCTCCACGGTGCTGTACCGGCGCTCGCGCTCTGCCAGCTTCCGGCTGATGTATAGGACAGGGCGGTCGGCCCCCCTTACCTGCTGGGACAAAACGGCTCCCAGCCCTCTGTCCGAGGCGTCAGTCTGCAGAACAAAAGGGAGGGAAAAGTTAGGAGTGTGAAGCAGCGGCTCCCCACAGAGAGCCTTTTTCGCCTGCACAAACGCCGCCTGGCACGGCCCCGTCCACTGGACCAGATCCGGGGCACCCTTTCGAGTGAGATCGGTCAGGGGGCTGGTTAGCTGCGCAAACCCCGGCACAAAGCGACGATAGTAACCCGCCAACCCCAAGAACCGTCTCACCTCCTTTTTCGTCCTGGGGCGCGGGCAGGATGCGATAGCCGCCGTCTTCTCCACCTGTGGACGCACCTGCCCGCCCCCCAGGTGGTACCCCAGATACTGCACCTCCCTCCGTCCAACCGCGCACTTCTTCGGATTGGCCGTGAGCCCCGCCCCCCTCAGGGACTCCAGGACCGCGGCCACCCGCAGCACATGCTCCGCCCAGGTGTCGCTGTGGATGATCACGTCATCCAGGTAGGCGGCAGCATACGCTGCGTGCGGACGCAGTACCCGGTCCATGAGACGCTGGAAAGTGGCCGGGGCCCCGAACAGGCCGAACGGAAGTGTCACGAACTGGTACAAACCGTACGGAGTGGAGAAGGCCGTTTTCTCCCTGGCCTCGGCAGACAAGGGAATCTGCCAATAGCCCTTGGTTAAGTCCAGTGTCGTGAAAAAGCGGGCCGTGCCTAACCGGTCCAGGAGCTCGTCGACCCGAGGCATGGGGTAGGCATCAAAGCGTGACACTTCGTTCACCCTGCGATAGTCGACACAGAACCGGATAGACCCATCCTTCTTCGCCACCAGAACGATGGGGCTACACCAGGCGCTGTGCGACTCTTCTATTACTCCCATCCTCAGCATTTCCGCCAATTCCCTCTGCACGATTTTTCGCTTGTGCTCCGGGAGCCTGTAGGGCCGTGAACGCACCGTCACGCCAGGCTGCGTCACGAAATGGTGCTCGATGAGGGACGTCCGGCCGGGCAGGGGGGAGAACACGTCCGCAAAACGCTGTTGCAACGCGACAACATCCGCTCTCTGGGCCTGTGTGAGATGGTCATCACAAGGGAGGGAGGCGGGAACGATAGAATTTGGCACCTCCGGCCCCAACTCATCTCTCTCCTTCACCAAGCTCACCAGAGAAGCGGTTTCAACCTCTCGCCACAGTTTGAGGAGATTGAGGTGATAAATCTGCGTGGCTCCTCCCCTGTCCGACCGAGCGACCTCATAGTCCACGTCCCCGACTCGCCGTGTGACCACAAAGGGTCCTTGCCACTTGGCGAGCAACTTCGAGCTGGAGGTAGGGAGTAACACAAGCACTTTATCTCCCGGTGAAAATTGCCTGAGCCTAGCCCCTCTGTCATACAGGCGTTGCTGACGCTGCTGAGCCTGGAGCAAATTCTCCCGTGACAACCTCCCCAAAGTGTGGAGTTTTGCTCTCAGGTCCAACACGTACTGAATCTCATTTTTGGCGGGGCTCGGACCGTCCTCCCAGCTTTCTTTAATCAGGTCGAGCACCCCACGTGGCCTCCTGCCGAACAGCAGTTCAAAGGGAGAAAATCCCGTGGAGGCCTGGGGCACCTCCCGCACTGCGAATAACAGAGGGTCTAGCCAGTGATCCCAATTGCGTTCATCCTCGTTAATGAACTTCCGAATCATGGACTTTAAAGTCTTATTCAGCCGCTCCACCAGCCCATCAGTCTGCGGGTGGTAGACGCTGGTCCGAATAGATTTAATGCCCAGTAATTCGTACAGTTCCCGCAGTGTACGAGACATAAACGACGTGCCCTGGTCAGTCAGTATCTCTTTCGGGATTCCGACTCGGGAGATGACCTGAAACAGTGCCTGCGCCACACTCTTTGCAGAGATGGTGCGCAGCGGAACTGCTTCCGGGTACCGCGTTGCGTAATCCACCAGGACTAACACAAAGCGGTAGCCGCGTGCACTCCGGTGAAACGGCCCGATGAGGTCCATGCCGATGCGCTCAAACGGGACCTCAATGAGGGGGAGAGGGCGCAGCGGCGCCTTCGGTATGGCCGGCTGGTTAACAAGTTGGCAGTCCGGGCAGGACGCGCACCAGCGGCGCACATCCGCTCGGATGCCCGGCCAATAAAATCGGGCCGTTATTCGCTCCAGAGTTTTCTCATAGCCCATATGCCCTGCCATGGGGTTATAGTGGGCCGCCTGGAAAAGCGTTTCCCGGCGGCCCTGCGGCACCAACAACTGGGTGTGTGTTTCCTCTGTCTGAGTGTCACGACTCACTCGATATAATCGGTCGTTTAATACGACGAAACGCGGGTAGGTCTGCGCGGCCTCAGGGCGCACCACGTGACCATCAATAGCCATCACTTGGTCAAAGGCTGAGCGTAGGGTGCCGTCACGAGACTGCTCCAGTGGGAAATCGCCCATGGGGGACACTTCCGGGGCCGGCGGGACGTCCCGTGAGGGACCCGCCAGCTCCTCCCCCCCGGAGTCGGTGTCGGACGACCCCGCGTCACCGCTGAATGCCGCGCACACGCTACACCCCGCTTCCGGTCGTGATCGCACCCCCGCGTACTGCCCCAGTAGCTGATGAAACCCCGGCCAATTGGTACCCAGAATCAGGGGGTGCGACAGGCGCGGGCTAACCGCCGCCGTTACTCTATGCGTTTTGCCCTTATACTTTAATAACAGCGGCACAATGGGATACCTGTGAACGTCACCATGCACACACCTCACCTCCACCCATTCTGCCTCCAGCAATGCCCCGGGGCGAACCAAGCTTTGGTGTACGAGGGTCTGCGTGCAGCCCGTGTCCACCAACGCCTGGCGTATACCCCCTCGAGTCCTTACCGGAATACTGTATGTCCCTCCTGGACCGGGGGAGGGTGCTGGGGCGCCAGCAACACGAAACACCTGCCCCACTTCCATAAGCGGACAATCCCTCCTCAGGTGCCCCGGCTGCCCGCACTTCCAGCACTCCGGCCCCGGCGTCTGTGCTGCTCTCCGTGGCTCGGGGGCGGCTCCACTTGGCCCGGCTGCCCTGGACGGCACCAACGCCGCGAAAGGGTTAGTGGGGCTCAGCGCCGGCAGCCGCTCTGCCTGCCCTGGTGCCGGCACACGGCGTCTCGGGGCCGGCACTGGGGCCTGTTTGTTCGGCCTCCGTCCGGCGTCCCCGGGTTCCCCTGCTCCAGCGGCAAGGTGGTCTTCCGCTAGCGTCACCGCTACCTCCAGGCTTGCGGGCCGGTGGCACCGGACCCATCTCGCCGTCTCCGCTGGCAATCCCTCCGTGAACTGTTCCAGCACCACCTTGTCCACCAGCTTCGTCTCGCCCTCCGATGTTCCCGGTTGCAGCCAGCGAACCGCCGCGTCGCGCAGCTGCCGGGCCCAGGCGAATGGTCGGTCTGTTGTGGCCAGCCGACAGGCCCGGAACCGCCGGCGATGGTCTTCGGCGGTGAGCCCCAGCCTGTCCACCACCGCCCGGCTCACGTCCGGGAAGCTGCTCCTCGACGCCGGAGGCAGACTCAGGGCCGCTGTTTGTGCCTCCCCAGACAGCAGGGGGAGCAGCCGCGGAGCCCACTCCTCCCGCGGCCATTGGCAAGCCTCCGCCGTGGCCCGGAAGGTCTCCAAAAAAACTTGTGGGTCGTCCCCGTCCCCCATCCGGGGCACCGACACCGACAGCGGCAAGGGCTTCGGCGCGGCAGCGGCCCCGACCAGCCGTTCCAGAACTTGCGTCTGTCGGTCCGTCTGCTCCCGCAGCGCGGCCAGGTGGGCACGCTGGTCGGCCGCCTGATCCCGGCTCATCGTCGCCATCTCCGCCAGCATCTGCGCCAAGAATTGCAGAGGCTGGGCGGGTGGCGTGGCCTGTGGTTCGGACATGTCCCCACCGGCACTCTTCCTGGGTTTCGGCACCACTTGTAGAGTACACCCAGCACAGACACACGCACACACAGGCAGGTATAGCCAACTTCCTCGTTTATTGATATATTTGTATTTTGACAGCTGACTCAGTCGCACCGTCTGTCAGCTCGAGCCCAGCTGATCTCCCTTGGCCGCTCCTCCTCGTCTCACTATAAACACAGCGGAGGAGACCATCATTAGTCCATAAACAATATCAGCTGTTCTTACCAGCCTCGCAGCGCCGCCCCGTTGAGCCTTCCGCTCCACTCCTCCCCTGCAGCTGCGCCCGGGGCCACGCCTCCGCCACAGTTTATTTGAAGAGTTTCAGTCAGGTTTCAGAGCTCATCACAGCACAGAAACAGCTTTAGTGAAGGTTACAAATGATCTTCTTATGGGCTCTGACAGTGGACTCATCTCTGTGTTTGTCCTGCTAGACCTTAGTGCAGCATTCGATACTGTCGACCATAATATCCTATTAGAGCGATTAGAACATGCTGTAGGTATTACACTGCAGTGGTTTGTATCATATCTATCTAATAAGATAAGATAAGATAAGATAAGATAAGATAACCTTTATTAGTCCCACACGTGGGAAATTTGTTTTGTCACAGCAGGAAGTGGACAGTGCAAAAGTTATGAGGCAAAAATTAGAATACAATAAGAATAAATACAGTACACAACTGTACAGAATAGAATAAAATAAAATACTATATACAGTAGAATAAAATAAAATAAATATACAATAAGATAAAAATAGAATACAAATACAAATACTATATACAACTGAGTAAAAATACAACGATGACAGAAAGGATTATTGCACTTAGTATTATTGCATATGTATGGATGTGTGTGCTTGATCAGTTAAAGTCTTTATTATGGAGTCTGACAGCAGTGGGGAGGAAAGACCTGCGAAATCTCTCCGTCCCACACCGTGGGTGCCGCAGTCTCCCACTGAAGGAGCTGCTCAGTGCTGTCACAGTCTGCTGCATGGGGTGGGAGATGTTGTCCATCAGGGATGACAGCTTAGCCGCCGTTCTCCTGTCACTCACCACCTCCACTGGGTCCAGAGGGCATCCTAGAACAGAGCTGGCCCTTCGGATCACCCTGTTCAGTCTCTTCCTGTCCCCAGCAGAGATGCTGCCGCCCCAGCAGACCACGCCATAAAAGATAGCAGAAGCCACAACAGAGTCATAGAATTTCTTCAGGAGTGGGCCCTCCACTCCAAATGACCTGAGTCTCCGCAGCAGGTACAGCCTGCTCTGCCCTTTCCTGTAGAGGGCGTCTGAGTTATGAGTCCAGTCCAGTCTATTGTTCAGATGAACACCAAGGTACCTGTAGCTGTCCACAGCCTCAATGTCCATACCTTGGATGTTCAGTGGTTGCAGTGGAGAATGCTTGTGCCTGCGGAAGTCTACCACCAGTTCCTTGGTTTTACTGGCGTTGATCTGGAGGTAGTTCAGCTGGCACCAGTCCACAAAGTCTTGGGTCAGACCTCTGTACTACTTGTCGTCCCCATCAGTGATGAGGCCGACTATTGCAGAGTCATCAGAGAACTTCTGCAGGAAGGTGGAATTGTGGGAGAAGTCTGCAGTGTAGATGGTGAAGAGGAACGGAGCCAGAACCGTTCCCTGTGGGGCCCCCGTACTGCAGACGACCCTGTCCGACACACAGCCCTGAGTCCTCACATACTGTGGTCGGTCGGTGAGGTAGTCCAGGATCCAGGTAGTGAGGTGATGGTCCACTCCAGAGTTGGGTGGTTGAGCCTGTCTAATAGACTCCAATTTGTTCATGTAAATGGAGAGTCCTCTTCACACACTGAGGTTAATTATGGAGTTCCACAGGGTTCAGTGCTAGGACCAATTCTGTTTACATTATACATGCTTCCCCTAGGCAGTATCATTAGAAGACATAGCATACATTTTCACTGCTATGCAGATGACACCCAGCTCTATCTGTCCATGAAGCCAGATAACACACACCAATTAGTTAAACTGCAGGAATGTCTTAAAGACATAAAGACCTGGATGGCCGCTAACTTTCTGCTTCTTAATTCAGATAAAACTGAGGTTATTGTACTCGGCCCTGAAAAGCCTAGAAATATGGTATCTAACCAGATTCTTACTCTGGATGGCATTACCTTGGCCTCCAGTAACGCTGTGAGGAACCTTGGAGTCATTTTTGACCAGGACATGTCCTTCAATGCACATATTAAACAAATATGTAAGACTGCGTTCTTCCATTTGCGCAACATCTCTAAAATTAGAAATATCCTGTCTCAGAGTGACGCTGAAAAACTAGTTCATGCATTTATTACTTCCAGGCTGGACTACTGTAATTCATTATTATCAGGATGTCCAAAAAACTCACTGAAAAGCCTTCAGCTAATCCAAAATGCTGCAGCAAGAGTACTGACAGGGACTAGAAAGAGAGAGCATATTTCTCCTGTTTTGGCTTCCCTTCATTGGCTTCCTGTTAAATCCAGAATTGAATTCAAAATCCTGCTTCTCACATACAAGGTCTTAAATAATCAGGCCCCATCTTATCTTAATGACCTTGTAGTACCATATCACCCTATTAGAGCACTTCGCTCTCGCTCTGCAGGCCTACTTGTTGTTCCTAGAGTATTTAAAAGTAGAATGGGAGGCAGAGCCTTCAGTTTTCAGGCCCCTCTTCTGTGGAACCAGCTTCCAGTTTGGATTCAGGAGACAGACACTATCTCTGCTTTCAAGATTAGGCTTAAAACTTTCCTTTTTGCTAAAGCATATAGTTAGGGCTGGACCAGGTGACCCTGAATCCTCCCTTAGTTATGCTGCAATAGACATAGGCTGCCGGGGGATTCCCATGATGCATTGAGTTTTTCCTTTCCAGTCACCTTTCTCACTCACTATGTATTAACAGGCCTCTCTGCATTGAATCATATCTGTTATTAACCTCTGTCTCTCTTCCACAGCATGTCTTTATCCTGTCTTCCTTCTCTCACCCCAACTGGTCGCAGCAGATGGCCGCCCCTCCCTGAGCCTGGTTCTGCCAGAGGTTTCTTCCTGTTAAAAGGGAGTTTTTCCTTCCCACTGTTGCCAAAGTGCTTGCTCATAGGGGGTCATATGATTGTTGGGTTTTTCTCTGTATCTATGAAGCGCCTTGAGGCGACTTATGTTGTGATTTGGCGCTATATAAATAAAATTGAATTGAATTGAATAGTCTTGTCACGTTAATCACTCCCAGCTGTGTTCCCCACCTGTGTGTAATCTCCCTGTGTTCTCTGAGTGTATTTAAGTTGTGTCTTCTGTCATGGTAGTTGCTGGTTCGTCTGTGTTGTTTCCCCTCGGTCTCCCTGCATCTCTCCATGTGTATTTCCCCGGACCTCCCTGCATCTTCGTTTCTGGTCTGTTTTGTTAGTTTTTCCCAGTTTAGGCTTCAGTTTCATGTTCCCAGTGCCTTTGTTGTTTGTATTTCTTTCGTTAATAAATACTCACCTGCACCAGAGCTGCCGCGTCCTGGTCCTACATAATTCCACACGGCTTGCCCCGGCAAACCGTGACACTTCCAGGACTGAACTATGAGGTAAATCGTCCACCACTTCTTTAATAAGATGTTTACTTCATTTCCTGTTTTTTTTTTTATTGATACTTTCAGAGATTTTACTATCTGTTTACCTTAGTATAAAAACTATGTTAATTATAATGTCATATAATTGAATATGCTAGATTGCGTGGTCAATATGCAGTTTGGTGCCAAGCACTGTCTTTAAATCATTGAGCTATTTCACATATGATTACTTTTAACTTTTTTGTGTTTGTGAAACATAACTGCCTGATTTCACCTTATAGTTTCATCTATATTGTTTGACTTTACATGTAGAGTTG
Source organism: Copadichromis virginalis (assembly GCF_057382275.1). NCBI lineage: Eukaryota > Metazoa > Chordata > Actinopteri > Cichliformes > Cichlidae > Copadichromis > Copadichromis virginalis. Next base: position 36,447,357 of record NC_140639.1, on the reverse strand, counting down.
TGATTCTTGCTTTTCTTTCACTTGATATCATAGGCACCAAAATTACACAATTTAAAAACGAAATAAAATAAAAACAGACCTTATTATAATGTTAATTGTGTGCAAAAGCATCATTTAAAGCATAGGTGTCAAACTCTGGCCCAATTACATTTGGCCCGCGAAGCCATACCAAATTACTATTACAGCTGGCCTACTGGTATTATACAGCTAATATATTTATTGTTTAGTATTAAGCTTTGCTTGTTCCATATTCAGTTTTCCAGCAAAACGTATTTGAGTCTATAAGAAAAGATTCATTCTTATATCTGGAGGAAGATTTTTTTTTTTCA